>NW_027555736.1:26252990-27452990 GCF_003287225.1 Phascolarctos cinereus | reverse complement strand
ACAGTCAATTATCAAAATGTTCTTATAAAAGAGTGCATCTCACACTGGATATTTTGGGAAATACCAGCTTCATTTAATCTGTATGTTTTTTTTGAATCCCAAAAAAACTTCATTGACTTCTTAGAAAGTCACTTTGATTATTCACCTGCCTTATATCTTTGAAGTGAGGCTAATACTACCAACCTACTTCTGATATTTATTGTAAATGAAAGGTTAAAATAGATTGTTTCAAAATAGAAAGATAGTGACACTTGAATAAATAAGCCAAAATTAACATTTTGAAAGTGATTAGCATCACTCATTTGAGTATCAGAGAAATTTCTTAAGGGCAATTGCTGTTATGTGTACAGGAAAGAGAAAATGAGAGCCAGAAATTCTTCTCTTGAAAGGCCACAAACAGAGTTTTATACAAAATTTAGGATTAATAGTTTATACTTGAATATCTTAATCATTTGCCCAACCCAAGGCTCATCAAGTTGTCAGGCTCTGTTGACCAAAATGGGTGACATGAGTGAGCAATAGAGAAGACAGACCACATCTATTTCACTGCTGTCATTGCTTGTGGTTGCCTCTACCTTTTTTCCTTAAAATAGGGCTGTTAGATGTGAATTTTTTTGAATGTTAAAAAATGTAGATAAACTTCTTCCTATACTGATTTTTCTCCCCCTTCCTTCCTTCCTTCCTTCCCTCCTTCCTTCCTTCCTTCCTTCCTTCCTTCCTTCCTTCCTTCCTTCCATCTTTCTTTCATGCCTTCTTTCATTGCTTCCTTCTTTCTCCCTCCATTCCTTCCTGCCATACAGAGGTAGTATGGTGTAGCAGGAAGGATGTGGCACTTGGAGTCAGCAGAACTGATTATGCATCCCACTTCTGTCATCTACTACTAGTGTAAACTTTGGGCCTTTCTATCCCTTGGTCTCCCCATCTGTAAAATCCTTTAAAGTCCTCTACAATTATAAGTCTAGGATGAATTGGAGGGAGTGCTTGTTATAAATGAAAGCTGTCAGGCAATATTTGACAGAGGATGTGGGCCTTGAATGGAGTTTTAAGGAAAAATAAAATGAATGTATAGGGGGAAGAAGTAATGTCATGTATGAAGACACTCTATATGGGATGCGCTTTCCAAATTATATCAATCTTTTGATCATTATTCTTCATATTATTACCTTCATCTGATGGTGAATCCATTTAATCGTGCTGTAATATGCAACACATCTTTCCATGTTGTCCAGGAGGTCACCATGAGGAATTTTGTTAAATCCAAGTGTAGTATTGCTGTGCCATTTTTTTTTTTACAAATTCCTTAATGTATATAAGAAAGGAAATTAGGTTGAAATGAGAAAGATAGTAAAAAAATATATAACATTCAATATTAGTAGACTCAGAGATATTCAGTCTTAAGATTAAGCACTAAAGAGCTGTCAAGTGCAAAAGAAATTAAGCTATTCATATTTGAATATACACAGTAAAACAAGGAGAAATAAGTGGGGCATCTTTAGAATACAATTTGGGCTGAATATCTTGGGCAATAAAATATGTGCATATATATACATACATATGTATATATATATATAGATAGATAGATAGATAGATATCTGTCTATCTATCTATCATCTATCTATCTATCTATCTATCTATATATATATATATACAAACAAATAAATACACATATATGCACATATGTGTGTATTTGTATAACAATTACAGCTTTTGAAATTTGGAATCATATACCTTAAAACGTGGAGGGAGCTCCCAGTCCCTGGATATCTTGAGGGAGAGGGTAGATGACCCCTTACCAGGAATGTTCCAATGGCTATTCCTTTTTCTATGGATTAAATTAGATAGATAATGACTTACCTTCTAACTCTCAAATTTTGTGACTGCAATGCTTGGGAAGATACATAGTGGTATAATCTTTTGAAAGGAAATATGACAATGCTTTTATAAACTCTTTGACTTAGCAATCCCACTACTAGGGTCAAACCTTGAGGTATTTTTGAAAGGAGGAAAAAGTACATTGATTTTAAAAAATAAAGCATTTTCTGCAATATCAAAAAATTAAAATAGTTTATTTATCCAGCAATTCAAAATAATATCTGAAAACAATGGGAAATATCAATGTTATTGTATTGTGATTTCCTTATGAAATACATGTTTTATAATTCATATTATTTTAAATATTGTGATACACCTTATAATTTATATTAAATATATAATTACCCATACATACATGTTCCTCTCTCTCTCTCAATGTACGTATGTATGTGTGTATGTATGTATATATTCTTCACATATGTATGTAAAAAGATCATGAGTGAATATGGTAAGGTTTATAGAAGTAATGAGTGGAAAAAAAACATAACGTGAAAAACATTTATTTGCTTGCTATAATTTTGTACAAAGAGGTGACAAAATCAGGTTAAAACAATACATTGAAATTGATACAGAAATGCACTGTAAGATATAGTGGAAAGAATGAATAATTTTGAGGCATAAGATCAAGATTCCTCTCCAGATTCTGCCACTTAGTATTTTGTGACCTTGGACAAGTCACTTCTATTTAGAACCTAAGCTACCTTTTCTATAAAACTAGAAGGTGAAAGTAGATGACTTATAATGATGCCCACCCTTCCAACTCAAAGATACTATGTAGGAAATTAGTGGTAGATATACTTTCTGGTGAGACACACATATGTAAATGAATGAAACTATTATCAAGTAATAAAATGTAAGTTTGTTATCAGTTCAATAATAAAAGTCCACATTTTTAAAAATAAATCCTTAATCCACTTAAAATATAAAACCATCTTTTATAATGGCCTTCAAGTTCCAACAGGCTTAAATTTAATTACTGATTTTGGGTCTTTTGTCCTGGATAGATGATTAATAAGGTATCCTTGACAATGAAAATTCTTGTCAGCTATTGTCTTCCTTTACACTCAGGAAATTACTGGAACATCCTTGTTGGAGTATCAATTAGCCATCTGATTAATGATTTTTTAAAGTATGATTCCTTTTTTTAGTAAGGATCTACATGATTTTATTTTAATAGAAGAATGGTTTCTTTTGTACTTCCTAAATGTTTCACTCTCCTTCCACTTCACCAGGTACTTGATATAGACTGGAGAAAAATTGCTGTTTGCAGAGTCTAAAATGGAAGAGTTAGTAATGGAGAGATACAAAGTGAGGTAGGGAGGAAAATTATCAGAGAAATCATGGTGAAGGTGCCTTATGAGCTAAAAAGTTGGATTCATAACTGAGTATTAGAGGAGTGCTAGATATGAACTGAGGTCACCTACAATATCATGAGTAAGGGAGAAGTTTTCTGTGTCTGAAGAAGCTAGGGGATATTCTCTGATTGATAGGAAACTACAAAGCAAAAATGCATCAGCAGAGGGAATGAAACACACAAAAAACCCAAAAATATGATTTTCTCCAAATTCTCTGTTATATTACAAAGGCTATGTCAGTTACGCATTTTGAATGGAAAAGATAGTCTCCAGCAGAGCACTATAAATGTGCATGTTTTTGCATTTATACTTCAGTAGACCACATTAATTAATCCCTTTATCAATCTAGCAGGCAAACAATCAGAAAATTTCTATCAAGGGTTTATTATGTATAAGGCTTTGAGGGTACAAAGATAAAAAAAACTAGCCCCAGTCCTCAGGGTGCTTACATGCTATCTGGGAAGATAGATGGTTTATTTCCGACCTATTGCCAATCTGGGAACATCTATATTGAAAGGCACAACACTCGTAAGGGCCCCAGAATGTAGCTCCCCTTGATTTTATGGGCCTAATTAAAGGATATTTCAGGGTAACCTTGACACTAATTTTAGAAGTAAAACACAGAAAATAGGTCCTAAGTGTTTGAGAAGAGTTTTTGCCTTGCTTCTTAATAACTGAATCAGAACTGAAATTGTTGTAGACTAATAACAAATTAACATACATGCAGTGCTATAATGTTTTATATAAATTGATATAAATTTCTTATTTGTAACCTCAAAATAATCTTGGGAGACAGGAGATACAAATATTATCTCTCTTTTATAGTTAAGGCTGAATAATTTGAAGTATAATCAACTAAGTTGCTCACAATTGTTTGGAAATATTGTGGAAACCCAGATTTCCTAATTCCACACATAACACCCTATCTGTCACATTAGGATTATCATGTATCATGAGCAAGAGAAAATCAAAGATCAGCCTGTGTTCTTCATTGATAGTCATATAATTCCAAAGAATCTAGAGAGGATGTACAGAATGGTCATTGAATGCATTCTTGAAGACATATAGTGGGAGAAGGCTTAGCATCACCTAAGGAACTTATAATCTTTTGCTCATAACAAAGTTATCTTAAAAATCTAAAAGACACAAAAAGAATGAAAATGAGATCCTGGGACAATATTGAACACAAATTCAGGGAAACAAAAAATGCAGGCTTTTCAATCATTCATTAGACAAAAGAAAAAAAATCATATGAATTTACATTAAGAAAATGCATTATAAATAAATATAGATAAGAAATCAATATTAACATTAAAATTAACTTAGGAGTTCTAAAAGCTATCACATCTTAATTAACAAAGAAAAATATTAATTTTACTGCTCATGAAACAATCTCTTTTTGGTCATGAATTCTTCTCAAATACATAGATCTGAAAGATAATTTCTTCCATGCTCCCCTAATTTGCTTATTATATCATCTGAATGTCAAAATCATGTACCCATGTTTTTCTTTTTTTAAAAATTTTATTAATTTATTTTGATTTATCAACAATCACTTCCACATGCTTTTGAGTTTAAAATTTTTCTCCCTCTTCCTCCCCACCACCCTTCCCAAGACGGCGCACAATCTCATATAGGCTATACATTTACATTCTACTAAACATATTTTCATATTAGTGAAGTTGGAAGTAAAAGTTAAAACCAATAGGAGGAACCATTAGAAAGAGGAAACAAAACTCAACAGAAGAGAGAAAAAATGATAGCGATTCAGCTTCCATAGTTCTTTCTTTGGGATAGCATTTTCCATCATGAGGCCTCTGGGGATGTCTTAGATCCTTGTATTGCTGAGAAGGGTTAAGTTTATCAACATTAGTCATCACACTACATTGCTATTATTGTGTACAACATTCTTTTGGTTCTGCTCACTTCACTCAGCATCAGACCATACAAGTCTTTCCAGGTTTTTCTGAAGTCAGCCTGTTCATCATTTCTTATAGCACAATAGTATTCCATTACATTCATATACCACAACTTGCTCATCCATTCCCCAATTGATGGGCATCCTCTCAATTTCCAATTCTTTGCCGCCACAAAAACAGCTGCTATGAATATTTTTGTACATGTGGGTCCTTTTCCTTTTGATGATCTCTTTGGGATATAGCCCTAGAAGTGCTATTGCTGATCAAAGGGTATGCACATTTTTATAGCCCTTTGGGCATAGTTCCAAATTGTTCTCCAAAATGGTTGGATCATTTCACAACTCCACCAACAATGCATTAGTGTTCCAATTTTCCCACATCTTCTCCAACATTTATCATTTTCCTGTTTTGTCATGTTGGCCAATCTGATAGGTGTTGTTTGATTTGCATTTCTCTAATCAATAATGATTTAGAGCATTTTTTCATATGACTATAGATGGCTTTAATTTCTTCATCTGAGAACTGTCTGTTCATATCCTTTGACCATTTATCAATTGGGGAATGGCTTGTATTCTTATAAATTTGTCTTAATTCTCTATATATTTTAGAAATGAGGCCTTATCAGAGAGACTGGTTGTAAAAATTCTTTCCCAATTTTCTACCTTCCTTCTAATCTTAGTTGCATTCTTTGTGGCAAAAACTTTTCAATTTAATGTAATCAAAATTATCCATTTTGCTTTTTGTAATGTTCTCTATCTCCTGTTTGGTCATGAATTCTTCTGTTCTCCATAGATCTGATAGGTAAACTATTCCTTGTTCTCCCAGTTTGCTTATAGTATCAGCCTTTATATCTAAGTCATGAACCCATTTTGACTTTATTTTGGTATATGGTGTGAGATTTGGGTCTATGCCTAGTTTCTGCCATACTCTTTTCCAGTTTTCCCAGCAGTTTTTTTCAAAGTGGGTTCTTATCCCAGAAGCTGGGGTCTTTGGGTTTATCAAATAATAGATTACTATAGTCATTGACTACTGTGTCTTGCATATTTAACCTATTCCACTGATCCACCACTCTATTTCTTAGCCAGTACCAAGCAGTTTTGATGATTGCTGCTTTATAATACAATTTAAGATCTGGAATTGCTAGGCCACCTTCCCCTGCATTTCTTTTCATTAGTTCCTTTGATATTCTGGACCTTTTGTTTTTCCAAATGAATCTTGTTATTATTTTTTAACTCTATAAAATAATTTTTGGTAGTTTGATTGGTATGGCACTGAATAAGTAAATTAGCTTAGGTAGGATTGTCATTTTTATTATATTAGCTCAGCCTACCCATGAGCAACTGATGTTTTTCCAATTATTTAGATCTGATTTTATTTGTGTGAAAAGTGTTTTGTAATTGTGTTATAGAGTTCCTGGGTTTGTTTTGGGAGGTAGACTCCTAAATATTTTATAATGTCTACAGTAAGTTTAAATGGATTTCTCTTTCTATCTTTGCTGTTGGGCTTTGTTGGTAATATAAGAAATGCTGATGATTTATGTGGGTTTATTTTATAGCCTGCAACTTTGCTAAAGTTGTTTATTATTTCAAGTAGTTTTTTTTGATTCTCTAGGATTCTCTAAGTATATCATCGTCATCTGCAAAGAGTGATAGCTTTGTTTCTTCTTTGCCTATTCTAATACCTTCAATTTCTTTTTCTTCTCTTATTGCTAAAGCTAACATTTCCAGTACAATATTGAATAACAGTGGTGATAATGGACATCCTTGTTTCACCCCCGATCTTATTGGAAATGCTTCTAGCTGTCCCCATTACATATAATGCTTGCTGAAGGTTTTAGATAGATGCTATTTATTATTTTAAGGAAGACTCCATTTATACCTATGCTTTCTAGTGTTTTTAATAGGAATGGGTGTTGTATTTTGTCAAAAGCTTTTCTGCATCTATTGAGATGATCATGTGGTTTCTGTTGGTTTTGGTGTTGATATGCTTAATTATGCTGATAGTTTTCCTAATATTGAACCAACCCTGCATTCCTGGTATAAATCTTACCTGGTCATAGAGTATTATTCTTGTGATAAGTTGCTGTAACCTATTTGCTAGTATTTTGTTTAAAATTTTTGCATCTATATTCATTAGAGAAATTGGTCTATAATTTTCTTTCTCTATTTTGACTCTTCCTGGTTTAGGTATCAACACCATATTTGTATCATAAAAAGAATTTGGTAAGACTCCTTCTTCACCTATTTTCCCAAATAGTCTATATAGTATTGGAATTAATTGTTCTTTAAATGTTTGATAGAATTCGCATGTAAATCCATCTGGCCCTGGAGATTTTTTCCTAGGGAGTTCATCAATGGCTTGTTCAATTTCTTTTTCTGAGATGGGGTTATTTAAGTATTTTACTTCCTCTTTGTTAATCTGGGCAATTATATTTTTGTAAATATGTATCCATTTCACTAAGATTGTCAAATTTGTTGGCATATAGTTGGGCAAAATAATTCCTAATTATTGTTTTAATTTCCTCTTCCTTGGTGGTAGCTTCACCCTTTTCATTCTTGATACTAGTAATTTGGTTTTCTTCTTTCTTTTTTTTAATTAAATTAACCAAAGGTTTATCTATTTTATTTTTTTTTTTCATAAAACCAGCTCTTAGTTTTATTTATTAGTTCAATAGTTTTCTTAATTTCAATTTTATTAATTTTTCCTTTGGTTTTCAATATTTCTAATTTGGTGTTTAGTTGAGGATTTTTAATTTGTTCTTTTTCTAGTTTTTTTAGTTGTATGCCCAATTCATTAATCTCCTCTTTTTCTATTTTATTTATGTAAGCATTTAGAGATATAAAACTTCCCCTAAGAACTGCTTTCATTGCATCCCATAAGTTTTGGTATGTTGTCTCATTATTGTCATTCTCTTGAATGAAATTATTGATTGTTTCTATGATTTGTTGTTTGACCCAATCATTTTTTAGGATTAGATTATTTAGTTTCCAATTATTTTTAGTCTATCTTTCCATGGCCCTTTATTACATATAATTTTTATTGCATCATGATCTGAAAAGGATGCATTTAATATTTCTGCCTTTCTGCATTGGATTGTGAGGTTTTTATGCCCTAGTACATGGTCAATTTTTGTGTATGTGCCATGTACTGCTGAAAAAAAGTATATTCCTTTCTATCCCCATTCAGTTTTCTCCAGAGGTCTATCATACCTAACTTTTCTAATGTTCTATTCACCTCCTTAACTTCTTTCTTGTTTATTTTGTGGTTAGATTTATCTAGTGCAGAGGGGGAGGTTCAGGTCCCCCACTAGTATAGTTTTGCTGTCTATTTCTTCCTGTAACTCCCTGAACTTCTCCTGAAGAATTTGGATGCTATACCATTTGGTGCATATATGTTTAGTAATGATATTACTTCATTGTCTATGGTGCCTTTTAGCAGGATGTAGTTTCCTTCCTTATCTCTTTTGATTAGATCTATTTTTGCTTTTGCTTTGTCTGAGATCAGGATTGCTACCCCTGCTTTTTTTACTTCAGCTGAAGCATAATATATTCTGCTCCAGCCTTTTACCTTTACCCTGTATGTGTCACTCTTTTTCAAATGTGTTTCCTGTAAACAACATATTGTAGGATTATGGTTTTTAATCCATTCTGCAATCCTTCGTTTTATGGGAGAGTTCATCCCATTCACATTCACAGTTATGATTACTATCTGTGTCTTTTTCTCCATCCTTTTCCCCCATTTATGCTTTTCTTTCTCCTTTTCCTTTCCCCCTTCACTAGTGTTTTGCTTTTGACCACTGCCTCCTTCAGTCCCTCCTCCTTTATTATCCCTTTCCCTTTTCTTCCCCTTTACCTTACTTTCTTCTCCTTCTTCCCCCTCCCTTTTCTTTCCCCTTTTCCCTCCTACTGCCTATAGGGCAAGTTAGATTTCTATACCTAACTGATTATGTTATCCCTTCTTGAGCCAAATCTGATGAGAGTAAGGTTCAAACAATGCTCCCCCCCTTCTTTCCCTCTGCTGTAATAGGATTTTGTGTCTTTTCCTGTAATGTAATTTACCCTTGTCTGCCTCCTCCTTTCTCAGTACATTTTCTAAGATCAGATTAATCCACTTATTTGGATCCATTTAACCCACTTGATTAGATTTTTTTTATCATTACATCAAAGTCAACTAATATCCACCCCTTTATGTATACTCCTTTAACATGGTGTAATAACAATACAGTTCTCAAGGTTGCAAGTGTCTTCCCTTGTAGGGTTTAAACAGCCCCCTTATTAACAACATATTGTATCTTTCTGTCCCATTTACCTTTTTATGTCTTCTTGAGTTGTACTTGAAGATCAAATTTTTTGTTGAGCTCTGGTCTTTTTATCAGGAAAGTTTGGAAGTCTCCTATTTCATTGAATATCCATCTCCTCCCTTGAAAAATGATGCTCATTTTTGCTGGGTATTGATCCTTGGCTGCATTCCAAGCTCCTTTGCCTTATGGAATATCATGTTCCATGCCCTGGGTCTTTTAATGTAGAAGCTGCAAGGTCCTGTGTAATCCTGACTGTGGTTCCATGATATTTAAATTGTTTCTTTCTGGCTGCTTGCAGCACCTTCTCTTTCATCTGGTAATTTTGGAATTTTGCTATTATATTCCTTGGTGTTTCAATTTGGGATCTCTTTCAGGTGGTGAGTGTGATTCTTTCTATGGTTATTTTCCCTTCTGGTTCTAGGACTTCAGGGCAGTTTTCCTTTATGATTTCCTGAAAGATACTGTCCAGGCTCTTTTTTTCATCATGATTTTCAGGTAGTCCAATAATTTTTAAATTGTCTCTCCTGGATAAATTTTCCAGGTTGGTTGTTTTACTGATGAGGTATTTTACTTTTCATCTTTTTTTCATTTTTTTGTTTCTGTTTGACTGATTCTTGCTCTCTCATAGAGACATTAGTTTCCATTTGTCCAATTCTAGTTTTTAACAGATTGTTTTCTTCTGTTAGTTTTTGTACTTCCTTCTTCAATTGGCCAATTGTGTTTTTTAGGGACTTGTTTTCTTCAGTGTATTTTTTTCCAATTGGCCAATTGTATTTTTGAAGGACTCTTCTACCTCTCTCATTTGACTATTAAAATCCTTCTTGAGCTCTTCTAAGAAGGCTTTTTGGGCTTCAGACCAGTTCATATTCCCTTTTGTTGTTGCAGATGTGGGTTTGTTGACAATGTTGTCCTCTTCAGAATTTCTGTCTTGATCTTCACTCTTCTCATAATATGAATCTATGGTACATTTCTTTTTACTCATGGTGTTTCTTTATTCCCTGGCCTTTAAAGAGATTGAGCTCTCCTGCTGGGGAACAGAGCACTGACCCAAGCTTCTTGTGTTGGGAGCCTAGGTCTTGGTCACTGGCTTTGTGTGCTGGGGCCTCTTATGTTGGCAATTGGAGGCTGTAGGTTTCTGGCAGCTTACCTCGTGTTGGGCTGGAATCAGCAAGGCTGGAACTTTCAGGCAATTCTAGGTTGCCTGCTTTTCCTTTCCTTTAGCTTTCTTCAGCTCCTTTTAGATGGGTGCTGCAGGGTGTTTATCTGCCTGGGGCCCCTGCAGTGTGCTCCCTCTTTCTGCTAATGCACTGGGAGATTCCTTTGTGGTAGAGTGCGAGGCACCTGGTGGTTTTCTGAGCTGGTTTCCACCAGTTCCCCCCCCTCACTGAGGCACTCAGAGGTCCAGGTGTTGGTGTTTGCCTGCTCTACCACCTGGGCTTCAGGATTTCTTCACAATTGGAGGCTGCAGGGCTCTGACAGCTCACCTGGTGTTGGGCTGGAACCAGCAAGGCCGGGCTTTAGGAAGACTTTAGGTTGCTTTCTTCACCTCCTTTCAGATGAATGCTGCAGGGTGCTTATCTGCCTGAGGCCCCTTGTAGTTCTGCCTACCTTATTTTTGCTGAGGCACTGGGAGATCCGTTGCTGGGCTGCTGCACTATTGCTCCCCATCTTTCTTCTAGTTCAGCTGTTCCAGGGTTTTTTCTGGGCTGATATTTTCTGGGTTTTCAGAGGTTGATAGGTGAGAGTGAGAGCAACTACCTTTTTATTCCACCATCTTGGCTCCCGGAAGCAGAAGAGCAATCATGCACCCATTTTGAACTTATCTGATATATTATGTGAAATTTTGGTCTACGTCAGGTTTCTGCCAAACTACATTCCAGATTTTCAAACAGTTTTTGTCAAATAGTGAAATCATGTCCCAATAACTAGGATTTTTGGTTATTAAGTACTAGGATACTGTGCACCTTTGCTTCTATGTATCTTATATATATTCTTTTGATAAACCTCTCTATTTCTTATCCAGTAGTAAAATATTTTCATGATTATCACTTCACAGTTGAGTTTGAGATCTGTTTCTACTAGGCACTCTTCCCTCACTTTTTTGAAAATTAACTTGACTGTCAACAACAAGACATCACAGAAATATTACAAGATTTTTAATGTTACTTTTTCAGAGTAGGATAATTCAAACAAAATGATAAAAGAAAAATCTAGAATTAAACAAATTTTTGAAGAAATCAGAGCTAATACACTTATTTTGTAATCTCAGTACCATATATCACTTGTACTAAATTTGGTCATGTACTAATATGCAGAGAAAGTAAAAACAAATTTTTAAAAGTGGAAATGTTAATATAGAATTTATAGACCATAAACCTATAAAAATAACCATCTGTGGGAGCATAAACAACATGTATAAAGCTAATCAGATACTTAATAATGAAATCTTAAGTTATGAGTTAATGAATAAATCAGAGGAATTTTATAATTATAGAAAAGAAAATTATGTTGATAGGACAGAATACCTAAATTTCTGGGATATGGCTAAAATAATTCTAAGTAAAAAATCATGTGCATAAAAATCACAGATTAACAAAATAGAAAACAAGAAAACTACGAATGGAATAAGGGAAACATTAAAATTAAAGGAAAAATAAATGAATTAGTAACCAAAAAAAGATATGGGATTGATGAAAGAAAAGTACTAAAAGCTGGATATTTGAAAAGATTCAATGAAATCATCACATTTTTAGCCAACTCAAAAAAAAGGTACAAAGAAAAAAAGTAAAAAATTAAAACCACAAAATTCAAGACTATTTGTGTGCATATGTATATTTATTGTGTGTTTCTCTCTGTGTGTTTAAAAAGCACAATGCATAATTATTTGATAATGTGCCTGAGGATACAGAAGAATTAGAGAAATAACCTTCAAAATACAAAGTACACAAACTAATAGAACACTAAAAAGACATCTTATAAAATTCAGTCTCAAAAAAGGACATCAAATTAGTTATAAAGGAACTGACAAAGAAATAGAGGAAGACTCCTGGGGTTTCTGGAGAAAAGTAACAAACATATAGATATATATCACAGATAATTCTATCACATACTGAGAAAATAAATACACATACTACACAAAAAAATTAGAGAGAACATCATACCATACTCCTTTTAAATAAAAGCAAAGACAAATATTACTAAAGAATATAGATTTAACTATTTCAAATAGCATCCTGTTCCCTACCTCCAAAAAATTGTCAGCATTTCATATTTTAAAATTTCCATTATAATCAAGTTTGATTTACACAATGATGAAAAGATAGATTAAAATTAGGAAAATAATCAACATAATTAGCCATATGATAATAAAATATGGCTTCAGAAATTACAAAATTATCTCAATGTATGCAGAAAAATTGTTTTGTAAAATATAATACTCCTGATTAAAAAAATCAAAAAACATTTAGTAATAGAGGGATATATGTCTGTGTGTGTTGTGTATGTAAACATACATATACACAATACTTACATAGAGATATAAAATCCTATAATGCTTTATTATTCTCTATTAAGTAATGTTATACTATATTTATACTATATTTCATATTGTGTTATGTCTTATAATGATATGATTATATGGTATTATACAATATTTAGTATTATTAAACATGTTGTATATGCAAATGTGATAGGCCCCCAGACCAAGCTGAAAGAAAAGTAGGAAGTAATAGTCAGAAGATCAGTTCATTCATGCTGCTTTCTCCCTCAGAGTTTAGGAGAACTCAACTCTAAAATAAAATGCAAATTGAAGAAGCAGCCTGGAAAATAAGAAACAACAACAAAAAGAATCTGGGAAGGAGTAGCTATGTAGTACAGTGGATAGAGCACCAGCCCTGGAGTCATGAGGACCTGACTTCAAATCTGGCCTCAGACACATAACACTCACTAGCTGTGTGATTCTGGGCAAGTCACTTAACCCCAATTGCCTTAAAAAAAAAAAAAAATCTCGGAGGTGAGGAACTTGCTGTAGTGACAGGGTAGATGAAGACAAACTCAGAACAGACATATCTACAAGCAAAACCTCGGAAAAAAATGCACATTTGACAGAAGTTCAAAAATAATTCCAGAACAGCTAAAGACATTTTTTTAAAAAGGAAAAATAATTTAAAAATCAAAGAAGAGCATTTTGAAAGAAAGTTAAATGAATTTCAGGAGTATGAAGATAGTAAAATTGTACTAGTCAGGAATCTCACTTTACACCTCTCAGATCTAGATATACATAACTATAAAGTAATCAAGAAAGAAATTAAGGAGGTAAATAGTATCTTAGAAAAAATAGTTACAATAGACCTTTGCAGAATACTGGAAGAGAATAGAATGGAATATACCTTTTATCTGCAATATATGGCACCTTCACAAAAAAAAAATGACTATGCAATTAGGGTGTAGAATGTTTACAAACAAATGCAGAGAAGCAGAAATATTAAATACACCACTTTTGGACCATAATGCAATAGCACCATTTTCAATAAATAGACTTTGAAAATAGATTAAAAATTAATTGGAAACTAAATACTCTAAGCCTGAAGAAGTAGATCAAAGAACACATTGTAGAAACAATCAGTAATTTCATTAAAGGTCATGACAAAGGTGAGACAACATAGCAAAACTTGTGGGATGCCACCAAAGCAATACTTAGGGAAACTGTTAAAGCTATAAACATTCATATCAATAAAATAAAGACAAGATCAAGTAATTCAATATGCAACTAAAAATAGGTGAGAAAAAGAAAAAAAATCCCTAACAAAACAACCAAATAGAAATCCTGAAATTCAAGAGAGATTAATAAAATGTTAGTTGTAAAAAAAATGATAAATAAAATAAGATGTTTCTTTATATATACAACAGAAAAACCATTGGCTTAATTTGATTTATAAAAGAAAAAAGAAAACCAAATTGCCAACCACAAAAATTAAACAGGTGAATATCTTACAAATGAAGATGAAATCAAAACAATTATTAGGAGATCTTTCATTTAATTATACGCAAGTAAACTAATAATCTAAATCAAAATGATGAATATTTACATAAAGTATAAATTGCTCAGATTAATAGAAGAGAAAATGGAATACTCAAATAATACTGTCTTGGAAGCAGACATTAAATAAACCACAAATTTGCTGCCAAGGACTATAAAAATAGGACTAGGTGGATTAACTAACGATTTTTAACAAAATGTAAAGAACAATTTATTCCAATATTATATAAACTGGTCGAAAAAATAAGACAAAGAAGCCATACCAAATTCCTTTTATTACAGAAAAAATGGTTTTGATACCTAAACCAGAAAGATGAAAAATAGGGAAAGAAAACTATAGACCAAATTTCTTAATAATCATTAAAGCTAAACAAACAAACAAATCAATAAATGAACAAACAAATAAATAAATAAATAAGAAAGGAGATTAGAGCAATATATCACACAGATATATGACCATAACCAGGCTTGATTTTTACCAACAACTCAGGACTTTTTCAACATTAGGAAATCTATAAGCACAATTGACCATATCAATAACAAAACAAAAATCACATGATTATATCAATAGATTCATTTTTTTTGCAAAAGACAATACACATCCATATTAAAAACAGCAAGCTTAGTTATAAGTGGAGTTTTTATTAAAATGATGTCTCTCTCTAAAACTGAGAGCAGGAATTACCTGTAATATTGATAAACTATAAGCCTTCCAATAACATTGGGAGTGAATCAAGGATGTCCACTATCACCACTATTATTCAATAATATACTAGAAAATGCAAGACATATATATATATATATATATATATATACACACATATATATGTATATATATGTACATATATATATATATATATACACATGCATATACATATGTACACACAGACCCACACAGACAGACCCACACATACACAAACACACACACACACACACACACATATGAAAGTAATTAGCATAGACAAAAAGGAAACAAGACTGACTTTTTCCAGATGACATGGTAATATATTTAGAGAACCCTACAGAGTCAACTAAAAACTAGTCAAAACAATGATCAATTTTGGCAAAATTTTGGGACATTAAATAAATCCACACAAATCATCACCATTTCTATATATTACCAAAAAAACTAAGCAGAAATAGATTTTTAAAAAAAGAAATTCTATTTAACTTCAGAGAGTCTAAAATACTTGGGAGTCTACATGCCACAACAAAGTAATTATATGAATCCAATTACAAAATACATTTATACAAATAAAGATAGATCTAAATAACTGAATAAATATTAATTACTCATTTATAGGTGGTGCCAATATAATAAAAATGATAATACTACCTAAATTGTGATTCCTCTTCCATAACAGCAAACTAGTGAAGAATTACTTTAAAAACCTATACCTACAAAAACATAATAAAATCCATGTGGTAGAAAAAAAGTCAAATTTATCAAGGCAATCAAAGAAAAAATAAGCTAGGAAAAAGAGATTATTAGTAGGAACAGATCTCAAGCTATATTATGAAGTGATAATTATCAAAACAAATTGGTACTTGATAAGAGAAGTAATGGTTGATCTATGGGATAGAATAGGTACAAATGTATAGAAGCTAATGGGTACAGTAGTCTAGTGTTGGATAAATCTAAAGTTCCCAGCTATTAGGGCAAGATATCACTATTTGACAAAAACTGCTTGGCAATTGACAATTAGTCTAGCAGAAACTTAGCATAGACCAAAATTTCCCATGACATACCAAATAAACTCAAAATGGGTATGTGATTTCAACATAAAGGGTGATTTCATAAGTGAGTTAGGGGAGGATAGAAGAAATTATCTTTCAGATCTATGTTTAGGGAAATATTTCATGACCAAAGAAGAGACAGATTATTTTAAGAGAAATAAAATTAATGATTTTGATTACACAAAATTGAATAAAAAATTGTTTCATAAACAAACTAATTTAGGTAAAATTAAAAGGATAACAGGAAAGTGATAAAAAGAAATGCAAGTTTCTCTGATTAAGGTCTCATTTCTCAAACACATTCCACAGTTGATAAATAGTTAAAGGATATAAATAGGCAGTTTTTAAAGGGTAAAATTAAAACTTTCAATACTCACATAAAACATTCTTCAAGATCACTAATAATTAAAAAAATACAAATTAAGACAACTCTGTGGTACTGCTTCACACTCAACAGATTGGATAAAATGGCAGAAAAGGAAAATGACAAATTCTAGAGAGTTGGGAAAATGCTAGGTATTACAGTAGATAGAATGCTGGACCTGCAGTCAGAAAGACTCATCTTCCTGAGTTCAAATCCAGACTCATACAATTATTAGCTATATCCCTGGGCAAGTCACTTAACCCTATTTGTGTCAGTTTCCTCATTTTAAAATGAGCTTGAACATGAAATTACAAACCCCTCCAATATCTTTGCCAAGAAAATCCCAAATGGCATCATGAAGAGCTGGAAATGATTGCAATGACTGAATAACAATAGTAACAATGCACTGGTGGTAGAGCTGCTAAATAGTCCAGCCATTTTGGGGAAGAATTTGGCACTCAACCTGAAGAGATATAAAACAGCATGCTTTTTGAGCTAGCAAGACCACTACAAGGGTAATACTCTAAGCAGACAAAAGTAAAAAAAAAAAAAAAGAAAAGAAAAAGAAAAAGACATCTGTTAAAAATATTTGTAGCAAATCTTTTTGTGGTGGGAAAGAATTGGATTTAAGGGAATGCCCATTAATTGGGAAATGGATGAGCAAATTGTGATATGTAGTGGTGATGGAAAATTATTTTTTAAGAAATGATGAAAGGGATGGTTTCAGTCATATACTGAGAAGACGTCTATGAACTGATGCAAAGTGAGGTGAGAAGAACTAGAAGAACAATCTACATAGTAACAGCAATATTCTAAAGATAAGCAACTATGAAAGACTCAGTAATGTGATCAATACAATTATCCACCTCAACTCCAAAGGCCTAATGATGTTAAATGACAACCACTTCTAGAAGGAGAACTGATGAATTCAAAGTGCAAACTGAAGTTTATTTTTCCATTTTTTGCCTTTTTTCAGAACATGGTTAATGTTGAAACATATTTCGCATGACTGTACATGTATAATGGGTTTTATATTTTTTTTCCTTCTTGACAAGTGCAGGAGAAGTCAATAGAAGGATAGAATTTGAAACTTAAAATAAAATGTAAAAATTGAAAACAAAAATCAAGTAATTCTAAGGATTTACATCTCATCCCCAGAATAACAAAATGAAAAAATCTAAGAATAGTCAATTTTTCAATGGCTGTGCAATGACAGGCACAGTAATGCCCTCTTTGTAGACCTGAAGACTTGTCACAAACTTTCAAGGAAACAATTTTTTAGTGATGTAACTGTAGATGCTAATATTAACAAACAAATGATACTAATATTAATACCATACCCCATATAAACCCAAATATTTGTAAAAGCATGTTTTGTGATAACAAAGAACTGGAAAAAATGACATCCATTTATTAGAGAATGCCTCAATGAATTGTCGTATCTAAATATTATGTAATATTACTATACTGTAAAAAGCAATGGATATTATAAATAGATAGGCATAAAAAGACTTATAGGAAGTGATACAAAGTAGAGTAAACAGTGCAAGAAAAGTGTGTGTGTGTGTGTTGTGTGTGTGTGTGTGTGTGTGTGTAAAATTCCAACAATATATTTGGAAAGAACAAGGAGAAAAAGTCCAAATATTATGAGATATTGTAAAATTACAAGGAATAAACTTGATCCCAGAGATATTGTATAATATCTATGAGACCAAGATTATTCTTTAAAATTTTGCAATATGTACATGTATATAAACATATAAACACATAATTACATATGATATATGCATATAAAATACAATATATAGTTTTATATTATATTATATTATATTATATTATATTATATTATATTATATTATATTATATTATATTATATTATATTATATTATATTATATTATATTATATTATATTATATTATGTTATGTTATGTTATGTTATATTATATTATATTATATTATATTATATTATATTATATTATATTATATTATATTATATTATATTATATTATGTATATTATATTATATTATATTATCACTGTAGACATATTGAGTGATGACATAGAAATGATTTTCTTAAGAGCAATAACTAATTCCAACCTATTTTTTTTTTAATTTCCAAGCTATTTTTTCTCTTTATTTGAATTTGTATATTCATACCAAAGGTAAGAAATTTGGACTGGAATGCTAATATCCAGAGTATTTCCAGTTTTACTCAAATATTTAGTATGAATATAATTTGTCCAGTTTTTCTTTCTTTTAAGATCAAAAGTATGGAAAATTCCAAGTCATACCTTCTTTCCCTTTAGTGAGTTATGTATAATGATCACATTAATTAAGTTGCAAACATCTATCAGGTGCTTGCTATATGCCAAGCAATCTCTCTTCCTCCTCATGGTGCTGTCCCCCATACAATAGACCATAAACCAAACTCTTCATTTTGGAGAGGCAGTTTGGGGAAAAGACCTCTGTCTTTTCAGTGAGGGAAAAAAAAAATTAAAGTACAGAATTCCTAACAAAAGAGGGGGCCCTTATTAGAGAATTATTTCCATGGAAACCAGACCCTGATCAAGCCAACTGAATATCCTTTCAGAATCCCTTGCCTTCTGTTGCCTGAGATTCATCATGAATACAAGTGTTCTTGTATCTGACAGTCAGTGGGCTCAAATGGATTCTCAATGAATTTTCTTTCTTTTCCAGATATCTTAATACAAAAGACTAATGTTGTTAACCAAAGAACATTTTATTTTTTTTATTCTACTATTACATTGTCTATCACCTACCAATTATCCTGTCTTTGTTGATGTATATGGATACAAACATAAAAGAAAAATCTGTTTCTCAAAACAATCATTGTAAACCAAAAATGATCACCTGTCCCAGTGTCTTTTGCTGAGAAATTCACGAGTCTTTTGTTTCAAATAAGGTTTTAGAAAGATAAGAAACACATAAGCACTTAGCTGAACATCAACCAGAGAATTTCTTTACCAAAGTTTCGATAAAAGGTCTCTATGCAAAGCAAGCATTTCCATTTTTGTGTGAGTCCTATAACTGAGACCATTCAACATCTCCCATTTCTTTAAAAAATCCCTGGTGAAAGAATCCACCTTAATTTCCTGGTATAAAAATCCCATTATTGAAGGATAGGCCTGGTATTTAAGTAAGCATTTATTTTCCTCCTCATTATTTAGAAGCAAAATGGGAAGCATGTACGATTTGCAATTGCATAATTTAGTCCTCTGCTGGACTGGATGAAGTTTATCAAAAGATATTATTAGGGATGATGATACAGCAGGAGACTTTGTCATGAAACAAGGGCAAAGAGTTATAAAATCATTCCCCCAAGTTCAAACAGTAAATCAGCAGGGTCATGATTACTACTTGCATGATTTACAATCAGCAATTACAACTTGCATGATCAGAAATTAGCCTTGGCCCCTGTTAACTCTCCAAATAACAATTTGAGGTTACAAAACGTTTTAATACATAGCTTGGTCACTTCTCATTTCTCTCAAGGCCTCAGGTTCCTCACATATAAGAGGAGAAGTTTGAACTCAATGTTAATTAGTAAGTAGTACTAAATCCTCATGCTTTCTGAAAAATCTAGTTAAAACATGTAGTTTTTTTAACTTCTAAAAGGGAGTATAAAACATTTGATTGTTTATTTCCCATTTACTGCTCCAGAAATCAAGTGTAAGAGAAAACTGTACAAACTTTAGAAACCCATTTGAATTTAAGTGTTGACCATTACTTAGTTTTGAAAAGCAGTACCTTAGGAAATTGGAGGCTCTTACTCTAGGTCTGAAGACTTGTACTGACTTTTGAAGTTTGCTTAGTCTTTTTTGTATCTTATGTTTTCTTAATTTAAAAGGAAAGAGAGGAAAGGAGGAAGGAGAGAGAAAAGAGAAAGAGGGAGGGAGAGAGAGAAAGAGAAAGACAGAGAGAGGGGGGGGAAGGAGAGAGAGGGGGGAAGGAGAGAGAGAGAGGGAGAGAGAGAGAGAGGAACAAAAGAAGGAAGGAAGGAAAGAAAGAAGGAAGGGAGGGAGGGAGGAAGCTGTTGATGCATGTCTGTGAGATGGAGAGGAGGATATTTAACAATATGGTTAGAAAAATATTTTGCAAATAGCAAAGTGTTAGGTAAGTGGTGATTATAACAACTCTCTACTGGAGAAGGACCAGGGAAATATGAATTCTTGGCTCAAAGAATACCCTTCAACAACATTACAAACAAGCTGTATCAGGGCTTTCAAGACAGCAAATGGCTCTTACCTAGCATTAGGCCTCAAGTAGAAAGTAATCAGAAACTTTCTGGATTCCTCTTGAAATTCATGTGAGCTCAAAAATTACTGGTAATGCAAAAGAGATTTAGACTTGTGAAATGATTCAAGATATCGGGGTCTAATCCAGATACTACCCTTTATTTCTATAGCATCCAAAGATAGAAAGTACCATTTAGTTTATAGTTTCATAAATGGGGGAAAGGAGTGAGTCTGCAGTATAACATGGTTTTTCTCCCCCACTGCCACCCCAATCTTAAGGCCAGAAATATTTTGTTTCATCTTCTTTAAGGGTGGTGAGGTTGGGTGTCTTTTCTCTGCCCTTTGTTCCAATATCAGCCAGCTGTGTTCCCATTTTTATGGACTCAGTGATTCACAACTCATTTCCATTTAACCATTTATTATCAGATTAGCTTTTACAAAATTATATTTCCTTCAAACTTATGTAAAGAACAAACATTAAACATTATCCCAAACATTTTTGGGGGTACAACACCCTCACTTCAGTCTCTTTTGAATATAAATTAGGAACACAATTTTGCTCCTTTCCTACATAGCACTGAGCTGACCAAGTTCATGGTCAAAGTTGGCATTGTTGCTGCCTTTTATTGGGCTTGATGTAATACCTTGCCTGGATTCCTGGATTGCCAAGTCCAGATCTAGGTGGCTTATGTTCTCATCTCAGACTGAATATTCTACTCCTCTACCTAGAACAGAAAAGAAAAAAAAGTGGAATGGACAAAGAACTAGGCCATATTTTTAGAAGGTGGTGAATCACCTAGGGATGGAGTGGAGGAGGCTCCAAGATCTTCCCCCTTTCCCACATATTGTGTCAATGAATCACTTTCACCCTTAAAACCAAATGTAGCAAATCCCAGGCAGCTGCTGAGTCAGTCCTTTTTAAAGATAGCAAAAGTTCTGGCTACATAAACAACAGGATAAAGATATTCTTAAGTAAAAGAATAGGCTAATGAAGAATGACAATGCCTGTGCCTATTCTGCAGTCACTTGGAAACAGATTTCCAGCATCTTCCATGTTGATGATACCATCTTATATTGTCTGGTCATATGAAGAATTTTTGTTACAAAAATATAGTTAAAACCTTACTCCTAGTTCCAAAAATTCCCAATAATAGATTATAATGAAATGGCTTCTTTTTTTCTGTGAATGCCAAAATACTTTCTCTTTTATATATTGGCTTTATTTTCTTTATGTTATCTTAGATACACACCTGTATTCCATTACTGTATATAACCATTATCTGAGTGTTAATAAGAATGCCTAACATTTCTTTAGGACTTTATACAATTTAATATCTAGAAGGAACTTCATATTTCACCCAATACTTCCCAATGAAATATTATGCTTTTAACCTTTCAGGATCATTTTAGATCCTGACATTGTTATCCATGAGGGTAGAAGTCGCTCAAAAATGAGTGTTTGCAAATATAATAAGCCTGTCATCTCTTCCTTTATTAAAGTCCCGAGTAAAATATTTAACAATAATAATAACTATAATTTACATGGGGTTGTAAAGTTTATAAAGTACTTTATGGACATTATTTCATTTTATCCTCACAACAACCAGGGAGGGAAGGTGTTATTATCATCATCTACATTTAACAAATGAGCAAACTGAGGGAGAGGGAGGTTAAATGACTTGTGATGGTCACACAGCTAGTCTAATGCTGGATTTGTACTCAGGTCTTCCTGACTCCATGTCCAACACTATCCACTATGCCACTTATCTAGGGTCAGACCCAGCTCCATGAAGTATTGCATTGGAGATCTTTTGCCACATTTACTTAGAGCTATTAACTATTCTGCTTAGAGTCTGACAATGCAACCTCTACTGCAATTCAGTTCATTTCTCTCCCTCACATTCAAAACAATATAATCAAATACTTTAACAATTTCTTTTAAAAATACAGGCATTATTTTATAGCATTGTATACATCTACCAGATTTGTAATCTTGTCAGAAAAGTTAAAAGGTTTACTCTGGCATGACTATATTTGGATGAAACTCTCCTGGTTCTTTGTAATTATTACTATTCTTTCTACATGTCAGTCAGTCAGTCAGAAAAAAATAGTTAAGCACTTACTATGTTCTGAGCGTTATGCTAAGTCTTGACAATGCAAATTAAAGCAAAAACATAGATCCTGACATCAGGCATCTCACATTCAAGTAGGGGAGGCAATATGCACTATGTGTGTGTGTGCATATACGTGTGTGTGCACACGTGTGTGTATGGATGTGTGTACAGTTTAGATGCACGTTTGTTACTTTGAATCTGAATTTTTTTTTCTGGAAAGCTGACAGGGAATGGGGCCAGCAGCAATCTATTAAAAAGTCAAGCCAGGAGGAAGGTTGTAGTTATTTTCCACAGACCCAAAAGGAACTTGTAAAGGATTGACCTGGGGGGAATTGACCAAAGTACCTTAAATAAGATTTTTTAGGGGGTCCTAATATTTTCATATTCCTGGCTTGAGTTGCCTCTAAAATCCTTAAAGAACACAGAACTCAATAACCACAGAAAGCAGTAAATATATTTTAGGTAATAGAAAATATAACCAAACATGGCCCTGACATTTTCCACATTAAGTATGCAGAGTTTTGCCCTAATACAAATTTCCAACCAGGAAATAATCAGTAAAACACACACACACACACACACACACACACCCCAAGTCCTAGGAGCAGCTTCATTAAAAGATCATAGGTCTTGGAATACTATTTTTAAAGAGCAAAAGAATTGGGGTTTTGGACAAAAATATCATACCCAGTAAGGTTAAGCA
The DNA here is from genome assembly GCF_003287225.1 of Phascolarctos cinereus. Lineage (NCBI taxonomy): Eukaryota > Metazoa > Chordata > Mammalia > Diprotodontia > Phascolarctidae > Phascolarctos > Phascolarctos cinereus. The sequence continues at coordinate 27,429,332 of NW_027555736.1, read as the reverse complement.
TAATCCTGAAGCAAAAAAAAAAATGGAAATTAAATGAATTGCCAGAATTTCAGAATTTTATTGGAAAAAAAGCTGAACTTAATAGCAAATTTGACACACAAGACCCAAGTGAAGGTAAACATCGAACACTAAATACAAGGGACTCGGTAGGAATAAACTGTTTACTTTTTATTGGAGGAAATGTAAACTGGATGTCTAAAATTGTAATTAGTGATTAGGTAGTTTGAAAGAAAGACTGGAGTAGAGCTGAGTATGAGTAATGCTGGCTAGGAAAAGGTAAAAAGTGTTTCTGCTTCCAGGAGTCAAGATGGCGGAGTAAGAAGTATTACCCATATTAAACTCTGAAAGCCCAGAAAATATCACCCAAGGAAAAACTCTGGGACAGCTGAAACAGAAGAAAGACAGGGTGAAGCAGTCCTGTAGCCCAGGTAGCTTGAGGGATTAATGGGAAAGACTCCTCTTGCCCTGGGGAAGGGAAACAGTACAGAATGTTGTATGATGACTAATATTGATAGACTTAACCCTTCCCAGCAATACAAGGATCTAAGACATCTCCAAAGGCCTTGTGATGGAAAATGCTATACCCATCCAAACAAAGAACTATGGAGTTTGAATGCAGATTGAAGCATACTATTTGCTTTTTTTTTTCCTGTTGTATTTTCTTTCCGCTTTCTGGTGGTTCCTCCTATTGGTTCTAATTCTTCCTTACAGCTAATGTGAAAATATATTTAATAGGAATGTATATGTATAGCCCACATCAGATTGTATGTTGTCTTGTGGAGGGAGGTGGGGAGGGAGGGGGAGAAAAATTTAAAACTCAAAAGCTTATGTAAGTGATTGTTGATAATGCAAAATAAATTTAAAAAAAAAAAAAAGAAAAGGTAAAAAGAGCAAATATCTTAAACAAATGAGATTTGAAAGAACTGATACAGAGGGATTAGATGGGGGAGGAGGGCTGTTAGTTCTGGAACCCAACTCTCATTGGAAATAGGTTAAAGAGGGAACAATACATCTATAATTTATACAGAAAGAGGGCAAAGGCCATAGGGAAGGGGAGATGATAAGGGAGGGATTTTTAGAGGAAAGAAAAAGAAGAGTGAGGGAATAGGATAAAGGGGATATAGAAAGGTGTTTGGATTAACAGGAATGTGAAGATAAGGGAGGGATCTTTGTGGGGGGAGGTTAAGTAATAGGAAGGCAAAGTAGTGGGTAGAAGCAAAGTAGAGGAGTCTGAAAGGATATGAAATAAGAGATACTAACAAACATTAAGTAAAGATCAGGAGTAGAATTTATTAGGAAAAAAGCGGGTGTAGTAATCATGATCTCAGATGAAGTTAAACCTAAAACAGAATTAATCAAAAGAGTAAAATAGTGAAACTACACTATGTATAATCTGTATATAAAATAACTAGACAATATAAGAATAAAAGGTTGGCATATCACTGTGATATAAGAAATAATGAGTTGTGGACTGAGAAATACATAGAAAGACTTGGACTTATGACGGGAGATATTATCCACCCTCACTGAAACAGAGGAAAAACAAGTATAGTATGGTCCTACATAGATGTATATGTGTGTGTGTGTGTGTGTGTCTATATATGAGTATGATTATTGATATCTGAGTACATGCATGTGTAAATATATTGTATACATGCATATATGCATGAATATAAATATAGGCTTACATTAATACATACATACATATGTATACACACACACACACATACATATATATCCATGCTTAATTGTAGCCTTCTTGGAGGTTGTTAACAAAAGAGAATATAGGGAAAAGTGCACAGCAAAGAACAATAGAAAACTTGCAAGGAAGTAAAGAGATGATAGACAGCTCTGAATACAAAGTATAGTATATATTATATGGCTTTTTTATTAATTTATTTTAATTTATCAACAATCACTTCCATAAGCTTCCATAAGTTTTAAATTTTTCTCTCCCTCCCTCTGCACCTCCCTCCCTGACTGTGTACAATCTGATATAGGATATCAATCTGATATAGGATATACAGATACATTCTTATTAAACATATTTTCAAATTAATTCTTAGGAAGAATTTGAACCAATAGGAGGGACCACAAGAAAGAGAAAACAAAACAAAACAGGAGGAAAAAATAGCAAATAGTATACTTTAATTTTCATTCAAACTCCATAGTTTTTTATTAGGATGTGGACAGCATTTTCCATCACGAGACCTTTGGAGATGTCATGAATCCTTGCATGGCTGAGAAGTGCTAAGTCTACCAACATCAGCCAACAGACAATGTGGCTGTTACTGCGTACAACATTCTCCTGGTTCTGCTCACTTCACTCAGCATCAGTCCATACAAGTCTTTCTATTTTTTTCTGAAGTCAGCCTGTTCATCATTTCTTATAGCACAATAGTATTCCACTACATTCATATACCACAGCTTGTTCAGCCATTCCCCAATGGATGGGCATCCCCTCATTTTCCAATTCTTGGCCACCACAAAAAGAGCTGCTACAAACATTTTTGTACATGTGGGTCCTTTTCCCATTTCTATGATCTCTTTGGGATGCAGACCTAGAAGTGCTATTGCTGGGTCAAAAGGGATGAACATTTGAACATAGCTCTAAATTCCCCTTCAAAATGGTTGGATCATTTCACAACTCTACCAACAATACATTCGTGTTCCAATGTTCCCACATCTTCTGCAACATGTATCATTTTCCTGTTTTGTCTTATTGGCCAATCTGGTAGGTGTGAGGTGGTACCTCAGAGTTGTGCTGATTTGCATTTCTCTAGTCAATAGTGACTTAGAGCATTATTTCATATGACTAAATAGCTTTAATTTCTTCCTCTGACAACTTACTGTTCAGATACTTTGATCATTTATCAGTTAGGGAATGTCTTATATTCTTATAAATTTGACTTAGTTATCTATCTATTTTAGAAGTTAGGCCTTTGGGGCAGGTAGGTGGAACAGTTGATAGAGTACTGGCCCTGAAGTCAGGATGGCCTGAGTTCAAATCTGCCCTCAGAGCAAACATTTAACACTTACTAGCTGTGTGATCCTGGGCAAGTCACTTAGCCTCAATTGCCTAAAAAAAAAGAAAGAAAGAAAGAAATGAGGCCCTTATCGGAGACACTGGTTGTAAAAATTATTTCCCAGTTTTCTGCTTCCCTACTAATCTTGCATTGGTTTTGTTTGTGCATAAACTTTTGAATTTAATGTTATCAAAATTATCCATTTTGCATTTCATAATGTTATATATCTCATGTTTGGTCATGAATACTTCTGTTCTCCATAAAGCTGACAGGTAAACTATTCTTTGCTATTCCGCTTTGCTTATAGTATCAGCCTTTGTATCTAAATCCTGAACCCATTTTGACTTTATTTTGGCATATAGTGTGATATTTTGGTCTAGGCCTAGCTTTTGCCATAGTCCTTTCCAGTTTTCCCAGCAGTTCTTATCCCAGAAGCTGGGGTCTTTGGGTTTATCAAATAGTAGATTACTATAGCCATTGGCTACTGTGTCTTGCATACCTAACCTATTTTACTGATCTACTACTCTATTTTTTAGCCAGTACCGAGCAGTTTTGATAATTGCTGCTTTATAATACAATTTAATATCTGGGACAGTTAGGCCACCTTCCCCTGTATTTCTTTTCATTAGTCCCTGTACCCAAGTTTCTTGTGCTGGAAGCCCAGGACCTTGTCACTGGCTTTGTGTGCTGGGGTGTCAAATGCTGGCAGTTGTGCTGGAATCAGCAACACTGGAGCTCTAGGGGTAGGGGTGGGGATTCAGGCCCCTGGAGGATGCCTGTTCATCAAGGCATTTTGCTCATTTTTTTTTTTGGCTCCTTGCAGATAGATGTTTTGCTGCCGCAGGATGTTTCTTCATCTGGAGTTTTCCCTCTTGGAGTTATGCTTCCAAGAGTTTTATTGAGGCAACAGGAGACTTGGCTGGCAGAGAACACAGTAGCACATGGTGGCTTTCAGAGTTAGTTTCCACTGGTTCCCCTGCCAATCCTGAGGCAGGGGATCTTGGTGTTGGTGCTTGCCTGCTCCACCACCTGGGGTTCAGGATCTCCCCCTGGTGTGATGAGGTGGAGCTTTCTGCTAGCTTGTGGGGATGCCTCCCATTCTGTATTGCTCCCTTTCTCCAGGGTAATATGGGCCTTTCCTATTAATCCCTCAAGCTTCCTGGGCTACAGGACTGCTGTACCCATCTTTCTACTAGTTCAGTTGTTCCATGGTTTTTCCTAGGGCAATATTTTCTAGGCTTTCAGAGATTAATAAGGGAGGGTGAGAGCAACTTCCTTCTTCCTCTGCTATCTTGGTTCCTGGACGTGGAACCCAGAATATATACTTCTTCAGAGTAAGAAATGTTTTATTTTTATTTGTCTTTTTGTTCTCCTAGTACTTAGCACAGAGCTTGGTAATTAATAAAGTTGATACAAATGCATATTTGCTTTGTTGGTATATATAAATCACTCTTCTAAACACAGAATATGGAGGCAGGTAACCAGTCATGGAAATTCTATCAAAGTACATTTATATGTGTATAGATATTTACATATACACATGCTTGTTTGATATGTGTGTTGTGTGTGTATACATATAAATGCATATATATATATGTGTGTCCATACATGTTTGTGTATACACACAAGATAGTTCAGGTTGGGAATGTAAGGTTTCTTGTTCAAGGCAGTGCTTAAGGTATTTTCATGCAAGAAAGGGATGTCTGAAAATTTGGAAGGAAAGGATTCCAAATATGGGATCCATATAATTTCTTTTACAGCACAAACTCTTCCCCTGTTAGCAAAATAAGGCCCAGAATAGAATTCCCATTTGTTAGGTCCTCTACATTTTGAAACATGAAATTTTCACTAAGTAGAGCAGTCATTAGCTTCTCTGCATTAGAAATGAGAAAACTGCAATGGATGTGCGCGCTTCATTGTTTGTGTCAATTCACATCCATCATCCTTTGTCTCAAATGCCTCATGTGTGATTTCTCACAGCCCAACATCATAAGAAATTTAACATCCAAGTACCAAACTTTCTTCAACCCTTTTCAAACTAACTCATACCTCGTACTTTTTTTTGTTTCCTAAAAAATCTTAGTTTGAATATTTTGGTACCGATGTGACATTCATTTCTTTTTTTTTAACCTTTTTATATCCAACACTTCAGAAAAACAACTATGCAAAAGAGTGTGAACAATAAAAAGACTTTTCTCATATAAATTTCAAGTAGGAATTAATTAATTACATCTCTGTCAACAGAGGATCAGTGTGTCATTGTTGTTACATGTGATCGAACAGAGACAATGAACTTGAGTAGCTAGGTTTTGCATTTGGTATAACACTAGACTTAAAGTCAGGAATACATGAGTTCATATACTTAAAAGTTATGTGAACCTAGGCAAGTCATTTAATCTCAATTTCTTGATATGTAAAATGGGAAAACAATGATACTACTGTATAGAGTTATTGTGAGGATAAAATAAAATACATTTGTAAAGTGCTTTGCAAACTTTAAAGTGTTATACAAAGACTATTTTATTATTGTTGTTGTTATTAAATATATCAATCTATTATTATATTGGGCAATTTGACTGTTAGGAAGTGAAGTATAAGTAAGAAGACCAGAAGGACATAAAGCAGTCAAAAGATTTGAATTAAAAAAAAAACTGCTTGTGTGACATTGACCAAATCGTTTAATCTCCCTATGTTTTAATTTTTTTATGTAGAAAATTAAAAAAAAAGATTGATTGATAACATCTAGTATGCTACATTTATAATTCTTTGGCTTCATAATTTAACTCATATTATGAGGGATTTGTAGTGTTTCCCTTTTTGGTTAGTTTATATGTCTTCCTTTGAAAATTATTCATCCCCACCATTTTGATATATATGTAGGAGGGGCTTTTATCTTATACATTCTGTAAACTCACAATAAATAAAAGATGTCAGCCTTTTATAAGATAAAATCAAAAATAAAAAATTGAATTATAGTCTCATAGATTAAAAGTCTTCAATGATGCAGAACACAAATGCATCCATATGTAACACTCTTATGAAACTCTTGTCATACCTTCCCAGAAGTTCATCAGAGGGATGTTTGAAGAAAATTCATTTTTTTCTAACTCAATATTTTCTATTCTTATTGTCATTGCATTGCTTTGTTTGTACAAAATCAGTTTTAAATTGTACATTCTCCAAATTGACCATTTGGTCTTTTGTGATTTCCTGTATCTTTCATTTCATTATTATGAATTCTTTCATAACTATAGATCTGAAAGATAGCTTACTTGGTTGTTATTTGACATTTAAAGTTATATAACCTTTAATTTTAAGTGGCATATCCAGTTACAGATTACTCTGGCAAATATTATAGGATGTTCTCTTGAAACTATATATATGTATGCATACATGTATGTACATATGTATGTATGTATGTATGTATGTATGTATGTATATGTATGTATAGACAGACCACCTTTAGTCCCCCAGAAATACTTTCCCCAGTATTCTGTATTGTTGGTTTCGTTGAACCCTGAGCCACTATTTTCATTTGCCTCTGATTCTTTTCCTATTTTCTTTCGACTGTATTGATGTTCTAAAAAATACATAATAAAAATAGGTTATTTTATTGATTTTCAGAAGTTTCTGTTTTAGAACAATTTTACAAATTTACTCCCTTCACCAGAAAACAAAAAGAAAAACAAAAACAATACAAAACAAAACTTTGGGGGCAGTTATGGTGATGAAATACAAAGATTCATTCTTCCTCCATTGGCAAATTTTTTGAAAGTCAACTTCAGCCATAACTTTGATAGCTACAAAACCTAACTCCTTAGATTCCAGTCTATAATGAAATCATTCCTTTCTAATAATAATCCTCTTATATAGAACATGGCACAGCAATTTCGAAGATTATAGTCTTGAGACAAAATGATTATAACCTGGGTGAATGTCTTTCACCCTTGAATGTTTTGTAGGCAGAACATCCAGAAATATCTAGAAACAACCAGGTTAAAAAAAAGAAGATGAAAGCTTAGAACTATAAGATGTTTTATTTCAGTGTTTTCTTAATAAATCAGTGCAATAAAGGAAAATGAGACTTAGGCTATAGTTAGCTTCATATCTAGGTATTTGTGTGTACGTGTATGAATGTATGTGTGTGACTTAGCAAATCGCTTTTCATTGATTATTTGACAAGAAAAATAATATAGTAATTGTTACAATGAATGAGCAAATTCCATCACATGATTTTTATTCCTTTCAGTTAAATTGGATAAATAAAATATTTTTGAAATTATATTAATATAATTGTTGAAAAGTGCAAAAAAAAGTCACTATACTATTTTTTTCAAAAATGACAGAAAACATCAGAAATGTCATATTTCAATTCACTGAAATAACTGGTTATTTTGGAATTATGAAGAAGCACTTAAACTATATGTGTGTATACATATACATACATACATACATATAAACATGCATATGTGTATATATATACATGCAGATATGTACATATACATACACATATACATACATACGCACAAACACATACATTTATGTGTATATATGTATGTATGCATATATATATATACATATAAAATTTAGAACTTAATATGTATGATTCCATAATGCTATAGAAATTAATCACTGCCCATAAGGGAAGACCTCTGGAGAGTTGCGACCTAAGCTTACAGTCCTCAATAATCATGTTTCTGACTATGGAGCAATCACTTTAGCTTTGTTATAGTCTGTTTCTTCTTATAGGAAATGGAGATAAAATGACCATAATGTATATATTTTAAGGCCGTTTGAGAATTAAATAAAACAATGTAAGCACACTGGAAAGAAAATTGAATTTGGAGTCTGAGGCCCAGGGTTCAAATCCGGCATTGATGTTTTGTACTTTCACATACTTGGGCAAGACACTTAAAGTCTAAAACCTAAATCTTCTCATATCTACGATAAATGTATTGGGGAAATGATGTCAAATGTCACTTACAGAAATAATTCCAAAATCCTGTGATTCTTAACTATTTTCTAACTATAACCTATTATTATAAAAATTCAGGAGGAATTCATCTCAAGAAAATACTATAATCTTTCTTAGCTTTACCAATGAAATGTAACACATCTCTAAGATTATTCAAGTCTATGGCTATAACAAGATTATGTATATGTATATGTACATGTGTGTATTTATGTATGTAGTTATAAGGACAAACTTTCCAGTATATTAACTCAACAAATAGATCCCATTCCCCATCAATTCTGGAGAAATGAGAATGAACTCTAAGTTGTTTTCTTAGGTAACTGTAACTATGGTCATGGTCATAGTCATACTCATAAATTTAGAGTTAGAAGTGACTGTTAGAGGCCACTGAATTTACTCTCATTTTATAATGAGAAAAATGAGGCAGATAAATATTAAGAATCTCACTCATGACCACATATCTAACAAGCTCAGTTTTACTTTTCTTTTTCACATATTTACAATTTAATTAATATCATAACTTTATTTGACTAATCCAACTTATTTCATAATTTTTATAAATATTACCTATATGAGAGGAGAAAAATAACACTGAATTGAAAATTTAAAACCTCAAATTTATTTCCTGCTTGAAGAGTTATTTTCAAATTGCCTTTACACTATACTTTCTTTACACATCATTATTTCACTGTCATTCATGTATTGATTGATTTTTATAATATATTCTTACCATAACCTGGAATATAAGATTCTGGAAAATTTGAAAACAGGTCCAATCCAAATCTTCCAAAGAAGATTCAGCCTAAAAAATGTTACTGAGAAATTGATCATCTCTTACCTTGTTGGAAACAGTGACAAGGACCCTAGGAGATGAATTCTGAAGGGATCTTGAAACAATGTTAATTAAATGAAACCAGGACAGATTACCAGCTTCAGCAGAGTCTGGATGATGCTGTATGCAGGAGTTTGCAAGAGAAACTTAATGGAAAGTTAAAATAAGATTTGTGTAGTGGGAAGGCCTTGAATTCACTCCTCTTATAAGATGCTATTTAGGAAGAGTGGCACAGAGGAGAGAATATTAAAATTCAAGTCAGAAGACCAAGTTCAAATCCCTTCTCTCTCACTTACTAATTGTTTGACCTTAGGCAAATCCTCTCTACATTTATTTCTATTGAATAATGAGGGTATCAAATGAAAAGACGCCATAATCTTTTTTTAGCTTAAATTGATTATACTCTTGTACTGTCCCAATGAACCCTGGCTTGGTTTTGACCTTGGTATGCAATAAGGCCTGAAGAATGCTACCAAGGTAGAAAGGATTTAAATGCCTGGATGTCTATCATTTGAAGTACAGGTTAACTAAATTCAGCATATATTATTGATCATTTTTGCAAGAGGTTGATAAATTGTTTAGCCATAGTTACTCTCAAAGACTTTCTACCAAAGTCACAAAATCACAATACCATAGAATCTCAGAAGCTGCAAATTGTAAGGAACCTCAAAAGCAATCTTGTCTAGACCATATTCAAAAGGAATTCTTGCTGTAATATCCCTGACAAGAGACATCTAGGCTTTGCTTGAAGATTTCAGGAGAAGTGGGAAGAGATCACCACCTCTATATGCACTCTATTTTAATTTTGGAAAACTCTAATTGTTAGAAAGTTTTTTTTTCCCTTGACATCAATACTAAATTTGTGTCTTTGTAACTTCTTCCAATTGCTCCATTTCTTCCTCTGAGGCCAAAAAGAACAACACTCTTTCTTCTTCCATGTGACAGCTCTTCACATAATTCAATGGCACTACCATATTCATCTTGAGTCTTCAGATGGGCTAAATAATCTGAATCCCTTTAGCTATTCTCAAGTGATGTGATTTAAATTTCCCCACACTCTTTGTAGCTCTTCTTTGGACATCTCAGGATTATCAATGTCCTTGTTTAATGGTGATGGTCATAACTAAATACATTTCTTTAGTTGCAGTCTGACTAGATTATCATATTGACTAGGGGTCTAGTGGAGGGAGTACCCATATTAATAAAGTTAAAGCTCCTGCAATATAAGACTAATGGATATAGTCAGGAAGGATGAACTACTCAGATGAAACAACTTCATAAGCCAACAAAAAAATATCAATTCAGCTTTAATTTAATCGCCAAAGTGCTTTTTTGCCTTAAACGATCAGTTCAATTGAATTGATCATCTTAAGTGAAAAATCACAGAAACCCATTATCCCACTTCCATTTTACTGGTAAATGTTTCTCCTTCATCTCCACGAATTCTCAAGGTTGATTGCTAATACCTGTAAACCTTTCAGTGCTGGTGGCTCAAAGGATCTTCCATTGTGTGTCATATGGGCTTACTGATTTATTTTCACTGAAATGACTAAAAATCAGTCAAGCAGGCAGTCAAAACTTCCATATGCAGAATCATGGAAAAGCCAGGCTGCCTTCTGCTTCTGTGAGCATTGCAGATATAGAGTAGGGGAGGGAGATGCTGATGAAGTTGGTCAATGAAGGTCATTTGAGAGTAAAAATACTAAACACAGCAGGCATTTTGAACTTTCGCCATTTCATGAAATTTCCCAAATTTTTACTGTAAAATGCAGCTTTTTAGGGCAGCTAGGTGCCACAGTGAATTGAGCACTCAACCCTGGAGTCAGGAGGACCTGAGATCAAATCAAGCCTCAGACACTTGACACTTACTAGCTGTGTGACCCTGGGCAAGTCACTTAACCCCAATTGTCTCACCAAAATAAATAAACTAACAAAATGCAGCTTTTTACAAATCTCTCTTTGTATGCTTGATTTTTCTTTGTTCTCAAAGAGGACTAAACTGGGGGCAGCTAGGCGGTGGCAGGGGATAAAGTACTTCCTTGAAGTCAGGAGGGCCTGAGTTTATAGCCAGCCTCAGATACTTACTAGCTGTGTGACCTTGGGCAAGTCACTTAACCCTGATTGTCTCAAGAAAAAAAAATTAAAAAGAGGACTAAAATGATATCACTATGCTAGAGTCAGGTTATAGTGTGCTCTGTTGTGGTTGATCATTCCAATATGAGCTCAGCATGTTCTACCACAGGTCAGGAACAAATAGTCCATGGAACATTTGGGTAGATTCTCTAAATTTGTGTATATCATGTCTCTTTCCAGCTACTTCAATTCTTCTCTTCGTGTGAGAGGTGAAATGGACGTTAGAGAATGTCCAGTAAAATTATGTCCTCTTACATTGGAGAAAACTGAGGATTCTAAAGGACAGATTACTTGTGCAAGTTCACACGGATACTAAGTAGCAAAATAAAATGTGAAGTTATGTCCTCTAGTTTTAAATCAAGGCTTTTTTTTTCCACTGCAGAATCACCGATTCACGTTAACTGTGCTCACATGAAAATACAATGTCTCGCTTACCAACTACAGGGCAGCCCTTCCTAGAAGGATTCCTTTAGACAAAGGTTTCCCAGTGGTACCTTGTTTTATCCATTCTTCCCTAAAAGAAAAAAAAAATTAAAAAAAAAACTAGTGCTGGACTACTGAGGAAGATTTGGAAGTATTATTTCCAGTTCTTTATAAATAGCATATTTAATAAGTGTTCTTTGAGGCTAATGCACCCTGGAGTCCATCTGGCTGAGACTGTATCCATGTGATACCGTTGGAAGGTTAGAAAATTGTCTCGGTGCTTGATAAATGCTTATCATTCCAAGCATATCCCTAAAGTACTGACATATCATGATCAAGATTAGGGGATAACATTGGGGTCCATTTAAATCACAAAATTCCTAACATTTAAAAGAATAAATGAAAAGAAATTGTCTGAATCATCTTTAGCAGAGGGGGTGAGGACTAAACATTTTTTCTTTAGAAAAGTCAACTAGAGCTATTTAATTTTTCAATATAAATGAACAGTGCTTTAAAAGATTATTACTTTTTCCCTAACCCTTGTATTCAATTTCTCTACCACCAAAATGCTCTGGGATACGGATCGGACTAGATGGTAACTGAAGTCCTTTCTAAAGTACTCTCTGCTAAGCCTCATTGATGTTACTTGCCACGCAAAAGAATTGTGAGCAGAGTTTACATAGAATAAATAGTTGCGCCTTTCCAGTTATGGTGTTCAAACCATGCACAGAGCATCATTTTCGTAAGTACGTGAATATGAGCACACACAAGTATTCAGGGATCTCAGACCCTGTGGGACCATCAAATTGCAGGCCACAATTCTCATCTGATAGCAAATTTAAATGTTTTGTAATATATAAGTTCCTTTACAGTAACTTATTTGATTTTGAGTGACTAATTTAACTTTAATGGCTCACATATTCTCATCCATAAAATGAAGGTTTTAGGGGAGATGGTTTCTTGGGTCATTTCAAGATCTAAATCTTCATATAGTAGAGACATTCATTATCAATCCATGCCCATTCCCCAGCCCAGATGATATAATTAGAAAATAAAGAAAACACAGAGACAAAGATGTAATATTAATATAAAACTTACATGCACAAAGTTGTGCATCCAAATTCTTAACGGAAAAGTTAGGTGAGTTACAGGCTCATGACAAAAAAAGAGGCAGAAAACATAATGAAATGTAAAATAAATAAGTTTGATTATATTAAAAATCTTTTGCAGAAACAAAACCAATGCAACCAATATTAGAAGGAAAGTGAAAGCTGGGAAACAATCTTTACAGCAAGTATCTCTGATAAAGGCTTCATTTCTCAAATAGAGAACTAAGTCAAATTTATAAGAATACAAGCCAATCCCCAATTGATAAATGGTCAAAGGATATGAATAGTCAATTTGCAGATGAAGAAATCAAAGCTAATTATAGGCATATGAAGAAGTGCTCTCAATCACTTTTGATTAGAAAAATGCAAATTAAAAGCACTCTGAGGTACCACCTCACACTTATCAGATTGGCTAATGTGAGAAAAAAAAAAGAAAATGATAAATGTTGGGGAGGGTGTGGGGAAAATGTGACACTAATGCATTGTTGGCAGACTTGTGAATTGATCCCGTCATTCTGGAGAGCAATTTGGAACTGTTCCCAAAAGACAACCAAACTGTGCATAGCCTTTGATCCAGCAATACCACTATTAGGTCTGTATCCCAAACTAATCATAAAAAAAGGAAAAGGATCTATATGTGCAAAAATATTTATAGTAGCCCTTTTCATGGTGTCAAAATATTGGAAACTGAGGGAATGTCTATCAATTGGGGAATAGTGAAACAAGCTGTGGTATATGAAGCTAATGAAATGATAACATTAAGAAATCTAGAGGAAGATATTGCTTTGAACACACATGTCCCTTTAGTTCTTACTTCAGTACTAGGGCACTCTTTGTGGCTCCTCTTCACACTGAGAGTGCATATACTTGTAGGAGAACATACCTTACATTAATGAAGGTTAAGACTTATTTTGCTACATTTTCTTACTCAGCCACCTCAGAAAATGTCTTTCATTCATTCCTGCTGATTGACTATTAAATGTAACTACATGAATGGGGGGGAGTTCATTAGTTATTACTTAATACTACATACCCACAGATTACCTTGAAAGTTGTGGAGAAATTATCCCTCTAGGGTATTCACCTTACATGTGCAAACTCAGTGGGTACCTCGTTGAAATTCTAGTAAGATAACTGATAAATGGTCAAAGGATATGAACAGGCAGTAGTATAAGATATTAAAGCTATCAAAAATCATATGAAATGCTCTAAATCACTAAAAATTAGAGAAAGACAAACTAAAATAACTCTGAAGTACCACTTCACATTTATGAGTGGCTATCATGAGAGAAAAGAAAAATTCAAAATTCAAAAGAGGATGTGGTTCCAGACAAGAGAAATGAGGAATGGAGGGAGTAGAACAGGTCACAAGACAGAACAACATGTGTGTGTGTGTGTGTGTGTGTGTGTGTGTGTGTGTGTGTGTGTGAGCGTGCACACACATGTGTGTGTCTGTGTGTCTGCCTTTCAGAGCTGTGCTGCACTCAACGAAGCCTGATAAAAATAATGATATCTAGCTGGGGCTGGTTCTGACCATCAAGTCAGTTGGGGCAGAGATACAGCCTGTTGAACCATGAAATGCCCATTATGGGAATAGGCTTAAAACCTTAGCAATCTAGCCTCAAGGAAACTAGAATGTGAGATGATGGAAAGAGGAAGTGAGTGGTAAGCAAAATAAGGGGGAGGGAATTGGCAATACAAAATATTTCAGGGAGAAGAAACTCAAAGACATTGAACATAAACAGATAGATAAACATATAAAACAAAAAGGAAAAAAAAATGTTGCCTCCACATCTACTAAATGAGTTCAGGCACCCATTAATAAAAATTACAAAAACAAAGGAAAAATGATGCAATCCTAGATAAGACAAAAGACTGTATGGAGTTTGAGGAAAATATAAAACTATAACATACAATTCCTGAGTGGTTTAAAAGAGAAATAAGACTTTTTTAATATTGAAGATTTATTAATTTATTTATTTTTAGTTTTCAACATTCACTTCCACAAGATTTCGAGTTCCAAATTTTCTCTCCATCTCACCCCTCCCACCACCCCAAGACAGCACGTATTCTGAACACCTAATCTGCCCTCCCTTATATCACCTACCTTTCGCTTAACCCCTTCTATTTTCCTGTAGGGCAGGATAGATTCCTATAACTCCATTGTCTGTGTATCTTATTTCCCAGTTGCATGTGAAAATAATTTTTAACATTTGTTTTTAAAATTTTGGATTACAAATTCTCTCCTTTCTTCCCTCCCCTCCCACCCTCATTGAGAAGGCAAGCAACTCGGTACAGGTTATACATGTGTAGTCAAGCAAAACACTTCCATAGTAATCATGTTGTGAAAAACTAACTATATTTCCCTTCATCTTATCCTGTCGCCTATTTATTCTATTTCTTTTTTAACCCTTGCCCCTCCAACAAAGTGTTTGCTTCTGATTACCCCCTCCCTAAATCTGCCCTCCTTCTATCATCTCCCTGCTCTCTTATCCCCTTTCCCTTTATTTTCTTGTAAGGTAAGAGATTTCTATACCCAATTGAGTGTGTATGTTATTCCCTCCTTAAGCCAAATCCAATGAGAATAAGATTCACTTGTTCTCTCTCGCCTTTCCCCACTTCCCTTCCACTGTAAAAGCTTTTTCTTGTCCATTTTATGTGAGATAATGTACCTCATTCTACCTCTCCTTTTCTCCTTCTCTCAGTATAATTCTCTCTCCTTAATTTTATTTTTCGATCACCCCTTCATCTTCAACTCACCCTATGCCATCTATCTATCTATCTATCTATCTATCTATCTATCTATCTATCTGTCTGTCTGTCTGTCTGTCAGTCCATCTATATACATATGTGTGTGTGTGTGTGTGTGTGTGTGTATGACTTTTTTTCCCCCTACAACTACCCTAATACTGACAAAGGTCTCATGAGTTACAGATATTGTCTTTTCATGTAGGAATGTGAACAATTCAACTTTAATAAGTCCCTTATGATTTCTCTTTCCCCTTTACCTTGTCATGTTTCTCTTGAGTCTTGGATTTGAAAGTTGAATTTTCTATTTGACTCTGGTCTTTTCATCAAGAATGCTTGAAAGTCCTTTATTTCACTGCATATCCATTTTTTCCCCTGAAGGATTATACTCAGTTTTGCTGAGTAGGTGATTCTTGGTTGTAATCCTAGTTCCTTTGACCTCCATAAAATCATATTCCAAGCATCCAGTCCCTTAGTGTAGAAGCAGCTAAATCTTGTGTTATCCTGATTGTGTTTCCACAATACTTGAATTGTTCCTTTCTGGCTGCATTCAGTATTTTCTCCTCGACCTATGAACTCTGGAAATTGGCTACTATATTCCTAGGAGTTTTCCTTTGGGGATTTCTTTCAGGAGGTGATTGGTGGATTCTTTCAATTTCTATTTTGCCCTCTGGTTCTAAAATATCAGGGCAGTTTTCCTTGATAATCTCTGGAAAAATGATGTCTGGGCTCTTTTTTTTTTGATCATGACTTTCAGTTAGTCCAATAATTTTTCCAGTGAGAGTTCACATTTTCTTCTATTTTTTCATTTGTTTGGTTTTGTTTTGCAATGTCTTGATTTCTCATGAATACACTAGCTTCCTTTTGCTCTATTCTAATTTTTAAGGAAGTATTTTCTTCAGTGAGATTTTGGACCTCCTTTCCCATTTGGCCAATTCTGCTTTTTAAGGCATTCTTCTCCTCATTGGCTTTTTGGATCTCTTTTGCTATTTGGGTAAGTCTATTTTTTAAGGTGTTATTTTCTTCAGTATTTTTAAGGAGTCTCCTTTAGCAAGCTGTTGACTTACTTTTCAGGATTTTCTTTCATCACTCTCATCTCTCTTCCCAGTTTTTATTCTACTTCTCTTACTTGCTTCTCAAAATAGTTTTTGAGCTCTTCCCATGGCCTGGGACTGATTCATATTTTTCTTGGAGGCTTTGGATGTAGAAGCTTTGACTTTGTTATTTTCTTCTGGTTTTATGTTTTGATCTGCTTTGTCACCAAATAAAGATTCTATAGTCTGACTTTTTTGTACTGTTTGCTCATGTTCCCAGAAAATTACTTGAGTTTTAAATTCTTTGTTAAGGTAAGGGTCTGCTTCCAGTGTGGAAAGTGTACTTTCCCAAGCTCTGGGAGTTTTGTGCAGCTGTTTTCAGAGATACTTCTGGGGACTTGTAAATTTTCAGTTCATCCAAGGTAGTATGATTAAGACTGAGGTGTTTACTCCTTTTCTGGCCTCTGCTGTGGTCTGTGAGTGACCACAAGCACTCTTTTCTGCCTTGGAACTGTGAGGATTCACTCTCCAATGTCACTTTGAGCTCCACCGTGCTAGTGCTCCGTACCCCAGCACTGTCACCCAGAACTGTAACCCAGATGCAAGCATGGGCAAAGCAAGAGAATCCTGACTCAGCACCAGCAAAGAAATATCTGTAACCCTGCTCTGATCAGCCACTTCATCTCTCCTCAGTCTGTGGGCTGAGAGCTCTGGAAGCAGCTGCTTCAGAAAAACCTGTATTTATATGAAATGACACTGAGTGAAGGGAGCAGGACCGTAAGAACATAGTACACAGTAACAGCCACATTATATAATGGCTAACTTTGATAGACTTAGCTCTTCTCAGCAATTGAGGGATCTAAGACAATTCCAAAAGATTCATGATGGAAAATGCTATCCACACACAGAAAAATAACTAGGGAGTCTGAATGCAGATCAAAGCATACTATTAGCTGTCTCTTTTTTGTTTGTTTTGTTTTGTTCCTTCTGTCTCATGGATCCTTCCACTGGTTCTAATTCTTCTTTACAACATGATTAATGTGAAAATCTGTTTAATATGAATGTATATGTTGAGCTTATATCAGATTGCACACTGTCTTAGAGAAAGAGGAGGACAGAGAGGGGGAGAAAATGTAGAACTCAAAATCTTATGGAAATAAATATTGCAAACTAAAAATAAATAAATAATTTTTAAAAATAAAAAAAAAAAAACATCTTTGGCTTGAAAATAGGATAGGTCAAGACAACCTAAGGAACATAGATCCTCCAGAGGAATATGACAGGACAAAAAAGCACTAATATAAAAAGGAAGGAAATAATAGAAGACAATTTCCTGGAATTTCTAAACATAGAATATGAAATTCTAATTGAAAGAATTCACAGATTGCTTCCAGAAAAAAATCCAAGGTTGCAAACTTCAAGATACTTAGTAGTTAAATTTAACAATTCCATTCAGACATAGCAAGTTCTCCTAGCCATCAGGAGAAAGATCTTGAAATGCAAGAAAAATATATCCAAACAGCTAAAGAATATTCCATAACCACTAGAAAAAGGGGGAAAAGAAATGGAGTAATAAGTTCCAAAGAATAATGGAGTTCAGAATATGGTCCAGGGTGACCGATCCTGCAAATCTCTACTAAATACTGTAGGAGAAAGGTTATAAGTTTAATTAATGATAAAGAGATACTTGACTTTTTTTAATTTTAAACTTAAATACAGAAACTAATGTGCAATAAAGAAAGAAAAAAACACATTATAAACTTAAATATTGAAGCTTAAATACAAAATAAGAAGAAAAAAAGCATTGACACATATAGAACAGAATGTAAAAGAGGATTCAAAGTATACAGCAATAAATTTTCATTTCAAGAAAGCCTATATAATATATATTACACATTGTATTCAGGGCTGTACATCTTTTCTTTGATTCCTTGTAAGCTTTCTTTTGTTCTCTGCTATACATATATATGCACACATACATACATACACATACATACATACACTTATACATATACTTTGATATCTATAATCATATATATATATATTACATATATATATGTACAAATACATTCATATAAATCTGTGTAACACCATACTATACTCATTTGTCCTCTGTTTCTCTGAGGGTGGATAACCTCTTTCTTCATAAGTACAACTCCATATTTTTCTAAGTCCACCAACTCATCATTTCCTATACCATAGCAATATTCTAACTTTATACTGTGTAGTTATTTTAAATAGTCCAAAACAACATTGATGAATATGACTGACATATAGTGTAGTTTCCCTATTTTTTCTCCTGTGATTGAATCTATTTTAGCCTGAAATTTGTCTAAGATCATGCTTACTATCCCTCCTCCTTTTTCCCTAACAAATTCTACTTCTGCTCTTTATTTTCTTTGTCTGTATCTGTTATTTCTATCCCTCAAGGATCCTCTACTTCTACATGCTACCTTGCCATCCTATCATTTAACTTAATCCACCCCCAAGACTCCCTTCCATATCCTCCCATTCCATTCATCTGAATACCCTTCCATAACACCCTGTATCCTATTCCCTCACCCTCCCCTCCAAAAATTATCCTCTGTCCCTCCCTATCCCCTTAGCTTTTTATTTCTTTCTGAATTTAGAATACTTTTATGCCCTTCTAAATATATATGTATTATTCCCTCTTAAATCCATTCCTGATGAAAGTAGGGTTCCAGAAATGTCAGCCCTTCTCTCCCATCTAATTTCTCTGTCAGTTCTTCCTCTTGGACGTCATTTGTATAAGATAATTACTCTTTTTACCTCTTACTAAATGGTTGACTTATTCTTTTATTTTCTGCTTTTTGTTTTAGACAAATGCTAAAACTTAAATGCATAATAATAAAAGAAAAAGGAACATTATAAACTTAAATATAAAATAAGAAAAAAAACAAAAACAAAACATACCACGTGCACAGCAGAACATAATAGAAGATTCAAAATATATAATAATAACTTTTCATTTCAAGAAAGTCTATATATTAAATACTGTGCATTGTGTTGTAAGCTGTACAACTTTTCTTTGCTTTCTTGTAGATTTTCTTTTTTTACATGCTATACACTTTTTATTTTGTTCTTTTTTCCCCCTCACTCCCACCTACTCACCACCCTAAGGCTACAATTGAACTTCGGGTATATTTATATATAGGTTTTGATGTATACACTTATGCATATATATACGCATACATATGCATATGTATGTGTATATAAACATATACTTTCCCTAAGAGATTCTACACCTAATCTTTGTTTTTATGTTTGTGCATATCTTTTTTCTCCTATCTCTCCTAACTCCCCTACTTTATTTCTACCTGCTATCTTATCCTTCTATTCCTTAACCTACCCTCACACTAGCAATCCCTCCCTTATTCTCCCATTCCCCTAAAACTAATCTCCCTTCTATGTCCCACTTTTAACCTATTCCCACACCCTCCCCTCTAAAGATCCCTCTTTTATCCTCTCCCCTTCCCTATCTCCTTAGAGTTTTATTTCTTTCTAAATTTAGAAGACTTTAATACTCATCTAAATGTATGTGTATTTTCTCCTCTTATACCCATTCCTGATGAGAGTAGGTTTCCAGAACTCATAGTTTCTTCCCCTATCTAATTCTTGTATATTGATTCATCTTCTTGCACCTAGTTTGTAAAACATGTTTACTCATTTAGCTATACTAGAATGTTTTTACTTTTTACAGTCATATCATATTCAGGTCTACCCCAATCTTCCTTATAAATTACCTAATTATTAGTAACAATCTTAGACATGGTTTTTCCATTTTTCATACATAAAAGGTAAACTTTCTGTCCTTATCTTTAGGAAATAGAAAATATTGAGAAAATATTTTCAATAAAAAGAATCTATTTTCTGAATGTAATACAATCATCTTTTTAATTATCTATCCAATCTGAGTGGTAGTTTCTTAACCTAATGTTAAAAAACAATGAAAATGACTCCTAACATGATTGCTGGACCTGTTGGAAACTCTGCTAGGATGTGGCCAACAGTTTTACCGAATGAGATAGAATACAGAGGTCATTATGTTGTTTAATGAAGGTTACAATCGGCTCAATGTAAATGGAAATCATGAAAGAAGTAGAATAATAAGCATACATGTCATTTAAGACATTCCATGAGCTTAGTCGTAAGAGTTCTTTCAGTATTACAGTGAACTTGACTCATTTACATGAAGCTTCATTCATCCAGAAGTCCCTGAGTTATATAACAATGACCATTTTCTTATTGATCTAAAAGAGAAAAGATGATGAATTTTGTTCCATAACCTGATATCTGAGACATTTTGAACCAAGGTTTTCTGTCTTCAGAGTCAGCCTAGAAAACAATCAATTAACAAAATTATTGATACCTCTCATGTCAAAACCAACCAACCAAACTCTTATCTAGATGCTTTGTATATTAAAAAAAAAAAAGAGATCTCTGACATCATGGACTATTAAGTATACAACTAAATAAATAGACAATTATGAAAACAAATGGACAGATAACCAACAACACAGTGACATAGTTAAAATAGTATTGGTTTTATATTTGAGAGACATGGCCTTGTGGCTTTGTAATTGTATGATGTTGGGGAAGTAATTTAACTCTTCTGTTGCTTTACTTTCTCATTGCCATGTGTAAATTGGGGATACTAAGGCTGATCTTACCTACTCCTCTCTTCACATGTGTGTATGTGGGGGGTGTTGGTGTTAGTGGGGTCTTGTATGAAGAGTCAGAGAGATTCAGACTACTGGATTCTATTAATGTCAGGAAATTCTGTTTTGGAAACTCCCTCCACTGAACCTGTTCAGAAATTTATCTGCAAATTATAATCTTGGAGAATCATCTGGAAGTACTGAGCAATAGGTTACTTTGGTTATAACATGGTTACATAGCCAATATAGGTTAGAGACAACACTCAAAAATCTGTCTTCCAGACACTTTGACTGGCCCTCTATCCTCTATACTTTGCTGCATCTTGCTATATAAATTTCAGTCATTATTCTTATCTCCCTTATTATTGACGTACTGACACATCTACTGATAATAACAGTGTAAGGCAACAAGTAGTAAATACTAAATGAATGTTATACTCATTGAGTTCTATGGGATTTTAGAAAAAAAGGAAGATTGTTGTGTA
The DNA here is from genome assembly GCF_003287225.1 of Phascolarctos cinereus. Lineage (NCBI taxonomy): Eukaryota > Metazoa > Chordata > Mammalia > Diprotodontia > Phascolarctidae > Phascolarctos > Phascolarctos cinereus. Next base: position 27,407,888 of record NW_027555736.1, on the reverse strand, counting down.
CTATGCACCTGGAGCTCTTCGGAAATGATTGACTATCATTCAACTTTAAGAGTTTTAGGTCACCTAGGTTGACTGTGTAACAGCTTCAAAAGATTTACTCTTACAATAAGAATAGGAAGCATTTTCCTCTGTGATCCAATTATGTGTACATGTATATGTCTAAGGATTTGGTAATAAATGAATTTGTCATTTTTCATTATTCTAAGTTATAATAACTAATTTGATATTTTCAAGGCAGCTAGGTGGTGCAGTGGATAGAGTGCTGGACCTGATGTCAGAAAGACCAGTTCTTCTGAGTTCAAATCTGGCCTCCAACACCTATTAGCTTTCACATCCTGGGTAACTCATTTAAGCCTGTTTGCCTCAGTTCTTTATCTGTAAAAGGAGCTGGAAAAGAAAATGGCAGACCACTCCAATATCTTTGTCAAATAAAGACAGAAAAACAAACAAAAGAACTGAATTGCATCATGAAGACTTGGACATGACTGAAATGACTGAACAAAAACAAATGGTGATATAGTAGCTAGAGGGCCATTCAGAATTAGGAAGAACCATATCCCCGTCTTACTTCTTACCTCTACTATCTGTGTAAATGTGGACATGCCACTTATCCTTTCAGTTTTTCACCCAGCTATGCAAAATCTGTTTCAAAGGAGAGAGCAATCTGAAATAATAGGGGAATTGTTTACGATGGGGGATCCCTACCCTGGTTAAATCATGTGCCTGGATCCATTGAAATAGCCAGAAATGTTTAGGTTATATTAGTATGAAGTACAGAATTTGTAGTATTTAATTATCAGTTATTCTTATCTATGAGGCCAGGCACTATTTCATGCATATGAAATTAACATCTATAATTGAGATACACGTGATGAATAACTTGTATTGTCAGTGTCAATGGAAAGAACTCTGTCTTTGAAATCAGCAGGCAATTTGAATCTTGGCTCTGCAACTTACTACCAGCATAACACTATACAAATTTCTTCACCAATCTGGTCTAGTTTATATAATATATATAGGCCAATCAGTTCTAGTTTATAGTTTGTATTTAAAATGAAGAATTTGGCCTAGATGACCTCAGAGTTTCTGCCTAGGTGTGAAATTCTATGATTTATATATTGCGTTCTTATTTACAGTTGAACAACTTTCCCTGCCCTCATGTCTTTCCATCCCTGAAATCACCATGTGAGATAATGTGATTGTTGCCACAATGTGAGGTTCATATAGATAAAGTGACAATCCAGGTAGATCATTATCAGAGTCAAGATGTGTACAGGATGTTTCCTGGCTTTAAGTGTAGTGCGTTTGTTTGTTTGTTTGTTTGTTTGTTTGTTTGCTATGTTTTGTTTGTTTCCTCCCCATCCCACCCCCAACATATGCTACTAGGTTTTTCATCTCCACCTTTATATTTCCTGATACTTTGTTGCCAGTCAAGTAAACCTTCCCTTGGTATTTCTCAAAGTCCCCAATACATTAGCATGCATTATATTAAATATTCTCATTGTTATCAAAGGACAAATTACCAGGGTTACAATTTGAATAGATTCCACCCATTAGGACCTAAAGCTTAATCATTAAGAAACCAATTTAACTGCCCATTTCTAACTCATAAAAAGCCTCTCAAATATGTTGAGCTTTATTACGAAAAACTATTAATAGCTACATTTACAATGCCTGAGAAAAGTTGAAGAGGGCCCCTTAAATTCATTACTTCCCAAATTTTTGTGTACTTTTAATGACCCATTTATCCTACTGTATAGTGACATTTCCATTAATACTTATACTTTGAATTACTTCAGTGAAATGTTTCAAAGGCCCAGGAAAATAGAGGATGACTTCTTCTATTCATTTAGAGCTATTGTTGCAGACATGGAAAAAATGGAGAGAGCTGATAATTCAATAACTTGCACAATTCAAATACTTTAGGAACGTGTCGTAGTTCACAAATTAATCTTTTCAACTTAGTCTTAGATGATACCTAGAATCTGAGCTTTTCTGGGCTGCCTTTGGTGTGTGGAATAGCTCATAGACAGGGGAAATCAATCTTGGATTAAGGCGACCCTCTCTACACTCTAGGTCAGTGTTCTTAACCTTTTTGTGTCACTGACCCTTTAAGAAGTCTGATGAAGCCTGCTTGTCAGAAAAAAAAATTATAAATTAATAAAATAAAAAGCATAGAACTGAAAATGAAAATAATTAAACTGAAATAACACCTTAATAGCTTTAACAAAATCATGGACCCACATTTAGGGCATCTACTTTGATGAAGCATCTTGGTGTCACATCACTGCAAATCAGCAGTATGAAACAGTGGGCACAATAGCTAATGCAGTTTTTTTGGGCATTAAAAGCTTCATCTAATCCAAGAATGTGAAGCTTGTGCTATATTCTAATCTCTCCATATCATATGTGTTATGCTAAACCACATATGTTGAGTTCCAGGTACTACATATGTAAAAAGGAAACAATTAGCTAGAAAGCATCCTGAGAATGTTACTCAGGATATTTACGGATGTCATTATCAAGCCATAAAAGGAATAATTAGCCAAGAGAAAATACAATTGCATATGAATGAATGAATACAGATAACTCATTAGGTTCTTTCTATGGACTAAGTATGTTGCTAGTCACTTGAGATACAAATAAAAAAAAGATCTGAAGACCTAAAGGAGCTTACATTGTAAGAAGAGAGAAAACATCTATAGGTGAATTTTTATTTGGGAAGTTGAAGGAATGATGAGTGTACTTTTCAGGTACAGAATGTCATAGCTTTACCAAGAGCACTGATAAAATTGATTTGATTATACTTTCTAAATTAAAAAGGAGGACAGGGAAATATTCAGGCAAACAAAAGAGAGATACATAGATACATACATACGTACATGTATATATAGATATGTAGATATCTATATCTATCAGTATACTTGTGCATGTATATCTATATGTGTATGTACATATAAATATACATACACACACACATATTCCACATACCATCTTCCCAAACCTCCATGAAAGCCTTTTAGTTAGATAGCTGGGAAGAAGCTGGATTGGGTGCTGGATATTGTGGGCAATTGAGGAAAACTATCAACTAGCAATAATTTCCCAACATAGAAATGCTAGGCATGAAAGAGTTAATGACCCCATTTACCTATAAAAGAGAAAACTTACTTGGAGGCATGGTAGTTATCTGAAAGCATTTGAAGTGCTATAGTGTGGAAGAAATTTAAACTTGTGCTGCTGGACTTCCGAAGATAGAACTTGGTGACATGAATGGAAGCTGCAATCAGGCTGATTTAGATATGTTGAAAGGAAATACCTACTACCAATGGGAGCTATTTAAAAGTAGAATAGATTATACCAGAAGGTGGTGCCTTCTCACATAATGAAAAGTCTTTAAGTAAAGACTGACTTACTTATCAAATAGTTTATAAAGGGAATGTTGGTTAGATAGAGGTTAAACTAGATGACCTCTCAGTAACTTACAACTAAGAAATTTTGTAATTTTCTTATCTGTAATGATGGTCACAATAATAAGAACAGATTGAGCATACGTTACACTTTGGCATATATTAATTCATTTTCTCTTCCAATTCAATCACATCGTTAATCCTTGAAACAACTTTGTGATCTAGAAAGTATGATTATGATTGTATTATACTTTTACAGATGAGGAAACTGAGGATCATAGAAAGGAAATGGGTTTCAGAGAGTGTTCAGAGTCACTGTTATCACTGATATAGTGCTTGATTTGGAGTCATGAAATCTTGGCTTAGAATTCCACATCAGACACTTATTAGCTCCGTTACACTGAGTAAGTTAACAGAACATCCCTGGATCTCAGTGCATTAGCAGGTGAGATGAAAAAGGTTGCTCTCAATGAAATTAAAGTATTTTTCTCATAATAAATCCATGATGAATCCATTCTCATGATAAATCTCATGATAAATCCTAACATTCACAATCCCTTCCTGGACAACTGCCTTGTTCTGGCAGAAGGGCTTGCTTAGCTCAATGAAACTATGAACCATGCCATACGGTTACACAAGATGGATAGGTCATAGTAGAGAGTTCTGACAAAAAGTAGTCCACTGGAGAAAGAAAAGGCAAATTTGTCCATAAAACCCCATGGACAGTATTAAAATGCTAAAAGATATGGCACCAGAAGATAAGCCCCTAAGGTCAAAAAGTGTTCAACATGTAACTGGGAAAGAACAGATGACAACTACAAGTATTTCCAGAAAGAATGAAGCAATTGGGCCAAAGCCAAAAGGAAGCTCAGTTATGGATATGTCTAGTGCTGAAAGAAAAGTCTAATGCTATAAAGATCAATATTGCACAGGAACCTGGAATGTAAGATCTATGAATGAAAGTAAGCTGGATGTTGTCAGACAGATGATGAAAAGATTAAACATTGACATCATAGATGTCAATGAACTTAAATGGATGAGAATGAGTGAATTTAATTCAGGATTATCATTACAAATACAGCTGTGGGCAAGAATTCATTAGAGGAAATAGAGTAGCCCTCATAGTCAATAAAAGGGTGAGATGAGCAGGACTGGAATATAATCATAAGTGATAGAATATCTGTTTAATTCAAAACAAACCATTCAACACAGCAGTAATGCAAGTCTATGCTCTGATCACCAATGCTGAAGAGGTCAAAGTTGCTCAGGTTTATGAAGACCCACTATATATATGTGTGTGTGTGTGTGTGTGTGTGTGTGTATACACACACACACACACACACACATATATATATATATATACATCATATATATATATACATCATATATATATGTATATATATATATATATGTATATTTAATGTCACATTCATCATTTGGGATTGTAATGCTAAAATAGAAAATTGAAAGATTATTGATATAACAGGCAAGTTTTTCTTGGAGTATAATATGAAACAGGGCAGAGACTAATAGTTCTGTCAAGATAATTTGCTGGACATAGCAAACAATCTTTTTCAGCAATCCAAAAGATTCCTCTATATATGGACATGACCAGGTGGTCAATATAGGAATAAGACTGATTATGTATTTTACAGCAAAGAGGAGAAGCTCTATATATTCTGTTAAAAGACTTGGAGCTGACTGTGGATCAAATCATGAACTTCTTATTACAAAATTCCATCTTAAATTGAAGGAAAATCATTGGGCTATATAGGAATGGCATACTTAATATCCCTCATTATTTGAAATGGAAGCGATTAAGAGATTTAAGGGATTAGATCTCGCAGATGGAGGGTCTGAAGAAATATGGTTCACACTATTGCAAAGGAGGCAGCAACAACAATAAAAAAAAACATCAAAGAAAAGGAAGAGAAATAAAGGATAATGGGTCTCTGATGAGGCTTTTCAAATAGCTGAGGAAAAGAAGGAAAGTGAATGGTAAGAGAAATATATACCCAAAATGAGTGCAGAATTCTGGAGAATAGCAAGGAGAGATAAGGTTTTCTTACATGAGCAATGCAAATAAATAGAAGAAAATAACAGAATGAGAAAGATAAGACATTTCTTCAAGAAAATTAGAACTATACAAATTGCTTGCCTTCTCAATGTGGGGGGGGCAGGAAAAAAACCTAGAAAAACAGAATGGTTAAAATTGTTTTACATGTAATGGGGGAAAATGAAACACTAAATAAATTTTTATAAAAGAAAATTGGCAATATCAAGGAATGTCTCATGCAAAACTGGGCATGATTAAAGTAAAAAAATGCTAGGAACTTAACAGAAGTTGAAAAAATTAAGACGTGTAAAGAATATACAGAAGAACTATACAAGAAAGATCTTAATATCACTGATAACCACAATGGTGTGGTTACTGATATAGAACCAGGCTGAAGTCAACTGAGCATAAGGAAGTGTTGCTAATGATGAAGTTAGTGAATGTGGCAGTATTCCAGGTGAATTATTTAAAATTGTACAAGATGAAAATTGTAAAGTGACATACTAATATGCCTGTATATTCAGAAAAACTCAACAATGGCTACTGGATTAGGAAAATCAGTTTAAGTCCTAATCCTAAAGAAGAACAATGCCAAGAAATGATCAAATTAGTGAACAATTTTAATCATTTCACATACCCTAAAGGTTATGCTTAAGATTCTGCAAGCTAGGCTTTAGAAATATGTGAACCAAGAACTGTCAAAAGCATAGTCTTTTTAATAAAAATTATTTCATTCTTTCCCAACTACATGTAAAAACAAGTTTTTAAAATTTGTTATTTGAAATTTTCAGTACCAAATTCTCTCCTTCCTTTTCCTCCCTCCTGGTAAACAATTTAATATAGGTTATACATGTGCAATGATGCAAAAAAAAAATTCATATTAGTCATGTCATGAAAGAAGACACAAACCAAGAAAAAAATTAAGGTGAGAAATAGTATGTTTCACACTGCATTCAGGCTCCATTAGTTCTTTCTCTGGATGTGGATATTATTTTTCATCATGAGATCTTTGGAATTACCTTGGATCATAGTATTAATAAGAATAGGTAGGTCATACAATATTGCTATCACTGTGTAAAATGTTCTCCCGGTTCTATTCATTTCACTTTACATCAGTTTATGTCTTTCCAGGTTTTTCTGGAATCATCCTGCTCACCATTTCTTATAATAAAATAGTATTCCATTACCATTATATGCCACAACTTGTTCAGTAATTCTCCAATTGATGGACATCCCTCCAATTTCCAATTCTTTGTCACCACACACACAACAACAGCCTGTTATAATATCTTTTGTACAAATAGATGTTTTTCCCCTTTGTAATGATTTCTTTGGGATACAGATTTAGTAGTGGTATTGTTGGATCAAATGGTATGCACAAGTCGATAACCCTGTGGGAATTGTTTGAAATGCCCTTTTAAATGGTTGGATCAGTTCACAACTCCACCAAAAGTTAATTACTGTGTATCTGTGTATTTCTCTCCATTTCTCTCCCCCTCTCCTGTTTCTTCTCACCAGCGTTTCACTTCTAATCACCATCTTTCTCAATTTACTCCCCCTTCTATCAGTTTTCCTTTATCTTATCCTCTTCCCCCTGCCATTTCCCTACAGGGCAAGTTAAATTTCTGTATCCAATTGACTGTGTATGTTATTCCCACTTTGAGCCAATTTTGATGTGAATAAGGTTCAAGTGATTTTCCCCCACCCCCATCAAAAGTTCCCTCCACTGTAAGAGGTATTTTGAGTCTCTTGTTGTGAGAAAATTTACCCAATTTGCATCTCCCTGCCTCTTCTCCCAGTGAAATCCGTTTTATACTCCTTGAGTTTTTTATGCCATCTCATCAAAGTCAACTGATGCTGATGCTCTTTCTCTATGTATACTCCTTCTAACTGTCCTAATAGTGATAAAGTTCTTTAGAGTTACAAATATCATCTTCCCATGTAAGAACATAAATAGTTTAACCTTATTGAATCTTTTATGTTTTCTCTTAGCTATTTATCCGTTTATGCTTCTCTCGAGCATGGTATTTGAAAGTCAGATTTTTTGTTCAAATCTTTTCCTTTCCTTGAAAGTCCTTTCTTTGACTAAATATCCATTTTACCCCATAAGTGATTATACTTAATATTGCTGGGTAGGTCATTCCTGATTGTAATCTTATCTCCTGTGCTTTCTGGGATATAATATGCAAAGCCCACTGATGCTTTAATGTAGAAGATGCTAAATCCTCTGTAATCCTGACTATGGCTCCAAAATATTTTAATTATTTCTTTCAAGATTTTTGAAGCATTTTTTTTCCTTTGACATGGAGCTCTGGAGTTTGGCTATAATATTCCCAGAAGTTTTCATTTTGGATCTCTTTCAGAAGGTGATCAGTACATTCATTCCATTTCTATTTTACCCTGTGGTTCTAGGATATCAGGATAGTCTTCCATGATAATTTCTTGAAATATTATATTCAGGCTTCTTTTTCATGGCTTTCAGATAGTCCAATAATTCTTAAATTCTCTCTCTTGACTATATTTTCCAGGTGTTTTCAGTGAGATATTTACATTTTTTTCTATAGTTTTCATTCTGTTGATTTTGTTTTATTGTTTCTTGATGTCTCATAAAGTCATTAGCTTTCACTTCCTCAATTCTAAATTTTAAGGAATTGTTTTCTTCAGTAGTTTTTTACTTCCTTTCTCATTTGGTCAATTTTACTTTTTAAATAAGTGTCTTTTTCTCAGTGAATTTTTGCACATCTTTTCCTGTTTTTTGCGCTTCCTTTACCAAGCTGTTGACCCAGGTTTTAATGATTGTCTTGCATCACTCTGATTTATTTTCCTAATTTTTTCACTACTTTTCTTATTCGATACGCACACACATACACACATTGAGCTCTTCTAGAAGTTCTTTTTAGGCCTCATTCTTTTTTTTTTTTGGCTAGGCAATGGGGTTAAGTGACTTGCCCAGGGTCACACAGCTAGTGTTATGAGTCTGAGGCCGCATTTGAACTCAGGTCCTCCTGAATCCAGGGCCAGTACTCTATCCACTGCACCACCTAGCTGCCCTCTAGGTCTTATTCTAATTCACATTTATCTTTGAGGCTTCACATACAGTTTTTTTGACATTGTTGTCCTCTTCTGAGCTTGTTTTTTTATGTTCCCTGTCACAGCAATAACTTTCTATGGTCAGGTCCTTTCCCCTCCTCATTTTTCCAGCCTATTTTAAGACTTTTAACTTTATGTTAACGTTGGAATTTGCTCCCAGAATAATAGGGGCAGTTTCCCAAAATTCTTGCACAGAAGGCGTAGGGGCCTTGGTACAGTCCTGGGCTGGGGCTGTGAGGCCTCACTGTTGGCCTGCACTAAAAGCACAGAGCCTTGCTGCTAGCCTGCCCTGGGGCTCCAGGCTTCATTGAGGGCTGAAATGAGAGGTCTCATTTCTTGGGCTCTGTCCTTCTTTTAGCCAAGTGATACAGGTATTTCCTGCTGATCTAAGTTCTCTTAGACTGGAACATTGTTTCACCCTATCCTTGTATTGGTTTTGCACCCCAGAATTAAATGTGAGCTGTCATTTCATAGTGCTGAGGTCACTATTAGCTAGTTCAGGTGAGTTCTTTCCTTCGTCCACCATCTTGACAGATGACACATCCTAGTCTACTTTTCAAAGAGGCAGAAGAAGTACAGACTAAATTGTTAACATTTTCTGGATTATGGAAGAAGCGAAGGAGTTTCAGGGGGAAAAAATATGCTTCATTAACTATGCTAAAACCTTTGACTGTGTGGATTCCAATAAGATATGGCAAGGTGTAAGAGACAGGAGTAGCAAATCATCTTACTTGTCTCTTAAGGAATCTTTATGTGTGACAAAAACAAATAAAAAAACAACAAAAACAAAACAAAACAAAAGAACTGAACATGGAACAATTGATTGGTTTAAGATTGAGAAAGGAGTAAGACAAGGCTGCATATTGTCACCTTATTTATTTAACTTATATCAGAGTACGTCATGAGCAATACCTGGCTAGATGAATGAAAAGTCAGGATTAAGACTGCTAAGAGAAATATAAAAATCTCAGCTATGAAGTTGACACCATTCTGATGATAGAAAGTGAAGAATAATTAAGAAGCCTTTTGATCAGGATGAAAGAAAAGAGTGTAAAACCTGGCTTGAAGCGTAACATCAGAAAAACTGGGATCATGTTAACTGGTACCATCACTTCCTGGCAAACTGAGGGATAAAAAAATGGAAGGAATGTCAGATTTTGTATTCCTGGGTTGAAAGATCACTGCGTATGGCAAGTGCAGCTGTGAAATTAAAAGAGAATCAAGGGAGTTCCAGTAGGAAAAAAAATACTTCCGCTTCATTGACTCCATTAAAGCCTTTGACTGTGTGGGTCCTCAAAGGGATAGGATTACCAGTACGTCTTAGTTGTTCTCCTGAAGAACCTCCTTGGACTGTGGGCCAAGAAGCAGCAGTTAGAACTGAAGATGGAACAACTGATTGGTTTAAGATTAGAAAAGGAATACAACAGGGCTATATATTGTCAGATTATTTATTTAACTTAACGAAGAGTATATAATGCAAAATGCCAGACTGGATGAATCAAAAGTTGGAATTAAGGTTGCTGTGGAGAGTTATCACCAGAGGTGAATTTGGAACTTAAGTCCTCTTACTTCAGAGAGTGATCTTTCTATGACACCATTCTTCTAATTCCCAGGCCATTACCCTTTGACTCCCTAACCCAAGCTTATTATCTGAATGAAATGAAGTTTGATCAATGAACAAATGCAATATGCATTTGAGTTCTTTACATATGGACTGGCACATATTTAATCCTTATAAAGGGGACAGAATATAGAACTAATAACCTTATCTTTCTGTCCTCCAGATGCCAATCACCAGTTTTTAATGCACATCTATTTCTTCACTGTCCCTGACTTATATATTAAATAGTGCTAAATCTAGAAACAGTCATTTTATAAGAAGCCCGAAAGCTTAATGTCTAGTGTCTGTCAATGGAAAGAAAGGCTCATGATTGATAAGTAAAATTTGAGGTGCAATATCAGTCATAAATTGATCAAGGGAGTGGGTTCCAAAATATTCTAAAAGAGTTATATGACAAGGAAAAAGATCAATCAGTCATGTAATGAAAGTTGGGAAATGCTGATCTCTACCTGGCATGCTCCATTGGTATCCATGTGTTGCTAATAAATTTCAAGCAAATTGAGTTGAATCCTCGTGGTTAATGAACGGGAAGACATGGCGAAGAATCAGAGAGGATGGGAAGACATTTATGGATTGTGTTCTATATAATTTAAAGAAGTGCCCACATTTACAAAATTACAGATCCTTTCAAATACCAAAGACTTTGACATGCCAAATTAATGTATTTGTGTTCTGAAATAATTTCTATGAATAGGATTTTGAGCAATCAAGAAGAACTCCTGTTTCTGTTCTATAATAGAATTTGAGGAAGTACTCATAATCACACACGTAATCTCAAGTATAACCCCAGTCCAGTCTTTTCTAGACTCTGTTTCTTAGTCATTCCTAAAAGCCCCATGCTATCTCAAGAAGTTTTCAAATAGTAAAGTCAGCTAAACATTTTATTTTATTGCTTTTGTGTCACTTTTATTCTTCTTATTTGGAAAATTTTGAAAAATATTTTAGAATAGTTCAGATGAAAATAGTATTAGAGCAAGTTATTATTGTGGTATTAATTTAAAATATTTAATGTTCAAATAACAATTTCACAGGTGGATAAAACTACTGTTTTGTAGAACTGAATAAAACTATTGAGACAGAAGCTTAGTTTTTTGCCAACTGAAAGCATCTTTGGAAATAATTCATGTGTAGACATCACAACAGGGTTGAAGGGTAGGCCATTTTTTAATTGTTGCTGTGGCTGTTCAGTAATTTCAGTCTTTATGCCTCTATGTGGGGTTTTCTTGGCAAAGATACTGTTAGGGTTGGCTAGTTCCTTCTCCAGCTCATTTCACGGATGAGGAAACTTAAGCAAAATGGATCAAGTGACTTGCCCAGGGTCATGCAGCTAGTAAGTATCTGAGGTCAGATTTCATCTCAGGAAGGCGGATCTTCCTCACTTCAGGACAGACACTATCCTCTGCTCCTCTTAGCTGACCAAGCCATTTTTTTGTACATTACCTTTTTTTCCCTCCAAGATTTACACATTTTGAAAACATTTAATTGTACTTAACTTGAAGATTGTTATTATTTGGCATAGTGACATACATACACACACATACACACACATGCATATATATATATATATGCATATATATATGTGTGTGTATATATGTACATGTCTATATTGTGTGTATGTGTGTATATATTTACACATGTATATATATATACACACATATAGTGTGTATTATATATTGACATGTGTATATGTACAAACATATACACATATATGTATGTACATCTTTATGTATATATATATATATATACATAAAAGTGGATAAATACATATGTATCTTTCATCTATCTATCTATCTATCTATCTATCTATCTATCTATCTATCTATTATAGTTTTCAGCCAGTACAGATGATCTGTTGAATTGTTAGTTAATAAAAGATTGTGCATGTTAATGAATATCTCTTAACGATTAGGTCATGTTTGGTCATGCTTAGTAACAAATCTAGTAGATGAGATATTTTTAAATAAGGCTATAATGATATGTTATGTAGTTTTCTACTATTCCCTTGCATATTCTAGATTGGTCCTTCTTTAGGATAACCTTTTGGATGTTTTATTTTTAAATATGATTATCTGGTCCAGCATTATAAGAATAAACCCTTCTGCTACTATAAACAAATCCATATTATTCATTCATTTGCTTTGTGCTTCTCTGTAGACATGTCATTGGATGAGTTTGTGTGGCTATCACAAAGAGAGATTCTTTTGATTCCATTCTTGAATTACAGCCATTTCCTAGTTTCCATTCAGTGGGAAAATCACTTTTAGTTAAATTAAGCAAATCCAATGATGTATACCTGCTCTTAGCTTTTATTATTACTCAATGAAGTGATGGATATTTGCTCCAAAAATATTTCTGTAAGATTTTAGCTTATTCTTCATATGATCTGAGAAAGTCCACTAATCTTCCACATTTTTGATGAGCAAATATTAATCTTATTATGAATGACTTAAGGTGATGCACCCTATAGTTCATTAATGTTGTTTAGATTTTTGTTTAAGTTCTTTGAAATTCTGGCATGGTCTTAGTAGCAGGTCTAAAAGAGTATAAGATGGGTAATCAGTAGCTGTTATTATTTTCAAAGTTTTCCTTCATTAAGCTTTGATTTCAGTGTCTTGATGTATATAGGCAAAACATTCTCTCTTATTGTTTTACATTTGATGTCTCTTGCCTGGGACAATCAGGATATTTGTAAGCTTCCTCTTATTCCATCGGTTTAAAATAAACTGTAGATTCCTGTTTGATGTCTTTATTCACTAGTTTTCCTTAATATATATTAAAGACTTTCTACTTATTAAATCCAAACAATATTTTTTCTATCATTAGAGAAACTTTCCACAAGATGGAGATACTGTTTAATGGTTTTTGGTTGGAGTCACATAATTCCATGTTATCTATGTGCATCATATGAAAATAAAATATTTTGAGTTGACTTTTACTTGGAAGCTATACTCATTTTTTATTTGGGAAAGATAATAATGGGTTTAAGGACAGGTAGAATGATAAGAAAGGACCTAGTTTTAGTAGACAGAGTGCTGTACTTGGAGTCAGGTATACGTGACTTCAAATCCAACCTCAGCAACTTACAAGGTACGTGACCCTGGGCAAATCACTTAAACTCCGTCTACATCAGTTTTCTGTGTGATGGGAATAATATCAATACCTGGCTGTTGTGAGGATAAACTAAGACATTTGTAGTTCACTTTGCAAACCTTGAAGTGATATATAAACCTTGTTATCACCATCAGTTTACCTCTAATCCTCCTCATTGTCATCTTACTGTTTACTTGAAAAATACCATATTATATATAAATTGTTCTTAACATTACGGTATAAGTGACTTGTTTAAATACAGAACAGTTTTAAATGTATTAATCTGACCCTCTAGTCTTCTCACTATGTTTACATCTATTTTATTTATTAGAATTTCATGAATAAAACATGATTGGGGAAATTAAAAACTTTGAGATAGGTGATAAAGGGACAATAAATGTGATGGTGTTCAACACGCTCAGGACAACTATTCCACCACATACTCACAGTGTCAAGTTTGGCATTAAAGTAGGGCTACTACCATACATAGAGTATTATGCCTAGAGTCAGGAAGACCTGAAGCCAGATGCAGCCTCAGAAACTTATAAGCTATGTGGCCCAGTGCATGTCACTTAACCTCTGTTTGCCTCAGTTTCCTCATTGTAAAATGAGAATAATAATAGCACCTGTCTCCCAGGGCTGTTGTAAGTATCAAGCAAGATAATAATTTTAAGAGGTGTAGCATGATATGCCTTGCACAAAGGAAGTGCTATATAAGTGGTAGCTATTATTATTAATTTGCACTCAGGAATTTATAATTGACACTGAGCGCTTTGGATTATTCTTTTTTTCTACTGCTCCAACTCCTGAGGCCCACATGATAACGATTCCTCTCATGGTTATTGTATTTGTCGTGTTTATATCAATTAGTTAGCAGACTTAACTCCTTTATTAAAAGGAGTATTTCTTAGGGTTATTTTGTTCGAACAGTTGATTTTAAAAAAACATCCTCCTCAAAATTTATGACACACTGTTCTATCACTATAATCATTGCTCTAGGGAAAGTGGGGTCAAGCTTAGAGAGCACATGTGGCAAACTGATAACTCAGTTCCATAATTCCTTTTGCTGGTGGCCCCAAGATGCTCCTTATATATGTGTTGTAGCTTTTATGCGATTTTCTTTCTGAAGCATTAGATCTGCTGCATTCATCTTATTCACTTTATTTCTGGATTTTAATGCAGATATTGCTGTCATTGCTGTCAGGGATACTTCCCACATAGTAATGGAAAGAATAGAAGTTCAAAATCCTCTAAGGCCTTCAAAGTGCAAAAGATCGCCCTCAAAAAATTTTAAGGTGTCTGTTTGTGTGTGTAGTGTATGTGTGGTTTTATGTTAGAGACCATATTGCTTTCTTTCCCCCAAATAATATTTATTTTTCCTTATGGCTAAGTCTTGCTCCTCTCTACTGCCAAATATGTGAATTAACTGGGCTCTGAGAAAGCTTTTTATTCAACATATACCACAGAATGTGTGCCCAAGTCTCTCAGTCAATTCAAATAGATTTTATACCTGCAGAGAGAGATGTAGAGTCCTCATTTATACACAGCAAACATTTGAGATATTCTCAACTGGATAAGTTCATCAGAATTTACTATCCAAACATTCAATTTAAATGGTATGAAGTGATTAGATTCACTCAATCATTCCCCACCTTCATAGGTATTTTAAGGTGTCATGTTCCATAACTACTAAGTTAAAAGTAAGTTGTCTTTTATAGACTCTGGACATTTTGTTAGACTTTCTTTTTTCCTATAATAATACATTATTTTCTTGTAAATATTTATGGTTTTTGTTTTTTTTGTATTTTTTTTGGCTTTCAGTGTTTAAAATAAATAAATTCATCATCAGCCTCTATTTGCTGAGGTTACTGGAGTTCTACTTTTTATTTTTTTAATTAATTTATTTTTAATTTACAACATTCACTTCCACAAGATTTTGGGTTTGAATTTTTCTCCCCACCTCCCCCAGTACCCTATACCAAGACAGCATGCATTCTGATTACCCCTTCCCCCCAATCTGCCCTCTCTTCTATCACCCTTCCTTCTCTTATCCACTTCTCTTTCTTTTTTAATGTAGGACAGTATAGATTTCTATACCCCATTGCCTGTACATCTTATTTCCTAGTTGCATGTAAAAACAATTTTTAACATCTCTTTTTAAAACCTCGAGTTCTAAATTCTCTCCCTTCCCCCCTCCCCTCCAACCTTCATTGAAAAGGCAAGCAATTTGATATAGGTTATACATGTGTAGTCATGCAAAACACTTCCATAATGGTCATGTTGTGAAAGACTAAGTATATTTCCCTCTATCTTATCCCACTCCTTGTTTATTCTATTTTGTTCTTTGACCCTGTCCCTCTTCAAAAGTGTTTGCTTATGGTTATCTCCTCCCCCAATCTGCCTTACCTTCTATCATCCCTCCCTTATTCCTTTCCCCTCTATTTTCCTGCAGGTAAGATAGATTTCCATACTCAATTGAGTGTGTATGTAACTCCCTCCTTAAGCCAAATACAATGAGAGTAAGGTTCACTTATTCCCTCTCATCTCCTTCCTCTTTCCCTCCCCTGTAAAAGCTTTGTCTTTCCTCGTTTATGTGAGGTAATTTACCCCATTCTACCTCTCCCTTTCTCCTTTTCCCAGTACATTCCCTTCTCACCCCTTAATTTTATTTTTAAATATCATCCCTTCATATTCAACTCACCCTGTGCCCTCTGTCTCTGTCTCTGTCTGTCTATCTGTCTCTCTGTCTCTCTGTCTCTCTCTCTCTCTGTCTCTGTGTGTGTGTGTGTGTGTGTGTGTGTGTGTGTGTGTGTGTGTGTGTGTGTGTGTATATATATATATAAATTTTTTTTTCTCTCTCCAACTACCCTAATACTGAGAAAGGTCTCATGAGCTACAAATATCATTTTTCCATGTGGGAATGTAAACAGTGCAACTTTAATAAGTCTCTTATGATTTCTCTTTCTTGTTTACCTTTTCATGCTTCTCTTGAGTCTTGTATTAGAAAGTCAAATTTTCTATTCAGCTCTGGTCTTTTCATCAAGAATGCTTGAAAGTCCTCTTTCATTAGATGTCCATTTTTCCATTAAGGATTATATTAAGTTTTGCTGAGTAGGCGATTCTTGGTTGTAATCCTAGTCCCTTTGCCTTCTGGAATATCATATTCAAAACCCTCTGATCCCTTAATGTGGAAGCTGCTAAATCTTGTGTCATCCTGGTTGTGTTTCCTCAATACTTGAATTGTTTCTTTATGGCTGCTTGCAATATGTCCTCCCTGACTTGGTAACTCTGGAATTTGGCTATAATATTACTAGGAGTTTTCCTTTTGTTATCTCTTTCAGGAGGTTATCAGTGGATTCATTCAATTTCTATTTTACCTTCTTTTTCTAGAATGTCAGGGTAGTTTTCCTTGATAATTTCTTGAAAAATCGTATCTAGGCTTGTTTTTGATTGTGGCTTTCAGGTAGTCTAACAATTTTTAAGTTATATTTCCTGGATCTATTTTCCAGGACACTTGTCTTTCCAATGAGAGATTTCACATTGTCTTGTAATTTTTCATTCTGTTGGTTTCATCCTATAATTTCTTGGTTTCTCATAAACTCATTAGCTCCCATTTGCTCCATTCTAATTTTTAAGGAAGTATTATCTTCAGTGAGCTTTGAACTTCCTTTTGCATTTGGCCAATGTTGCTTTTTTTAAGATATTTTTCTCCTCATTGGCTTTTTGGACCTCTTTTGCCATTTGGCTTAGGCTATTTTTAAGTTGTTATTGTCTTCAGCATTTTTGGGGTCTCCTTTAGCAAACTATTGACTTGTTTGTCATGATTCTCTTGCATCACTTTCATTTCTCTTCCCAGTTTTTCCTCTGCCTCTTGCACTTGATTTTCAAAATCTTTTTTGAGCTCTTCCATGGCCCAAGGTCAATTCATATTTTTCCTGGAGGTTTTGGATGTAGGAGTTATGACTTTGCTGTCTTCTTCTGGTAGCATGTTTTGATCTTCTTCGTCACCAAAGTGAAATTCTATGGTCTAAGTATTTTCCCACTGTTTGCTCATGTTCTCAAACAATTACTTGCCTTTTTAATTTTTTGTTAAGGTAAGGATCTGCTTCCAGTGTGGAGGATGTACTGTCTAAAGCTTCAGGGCTTTTGTGTAGCTGCTTTCAGAGATACTTCTAGGGACCTGTAAATTTTCAGTTCTTCTAAGGTAATGTGATCTAAGGAGAGGTGTTTACTCCTCTCCTGGCCTGTGCTCTGGTCTGTGAATGACAAGAAACACTGTTTTCTGCCTTGGTACTGTGAGGAGGATTCCCTCTACAGAGTCACTAGCACTTCTCCTCTACCCAGGATCACCAGCTAAGACTGTGACCCAGATTCAAGCAAGGGAAAAGCAAGAGAATCCTGTCTCATTGCCAGCAAAGAGATCACTACAATCCCCCTCTGATTAGTCATTTAATTGGCCCTCACTGTCTGTGGGCTGAGCACTCCTGATGTAGGCTCTGCTGTAGCCACTGCCCTAGGTCTGGGGCCATACTGTGCTCCTCTCTCTCCCAGGTCCAACAGACGTTTACTATTGGCTTTCTAAATTGTGTTTGGTGCTTGTGGTTTGAGAAGTCTGGAAACCACTACAGCTGCCATTGATTCAGTCCCTTAAGCCTGTCCTGGGCTTGCTGGGGCCCAGGTTGTACTGACACATTTTGTACTGAATTCTCTCAGACTGATGCAAAAGACCATTCCTGCCAACCTTCCAAGTTGTCTTAGGCTGGAAGTTTTTTTTACTCTGTCCTTTTGTGGGTTCTGCTGCTCTAGAATTTTAGAGTCATTTTTACAGGTGTTTGGAGGGGTTTGGATGACAGCTCTAGTAAGTCACTACGGTTATTCTACCATCCTGGCTCCACCCTCAATTCTACTTTTTAATGGTCAATATATGATACCTTCATTAGGAATTAGAAAATCAAGGTTACATTTAAGATGAAGAGCTCTTTGCTCTTTGCTAAGAAATCATGGATTGTTGTGCACTGTTTAATTTGCTATCATTGCTTTTATTTTTAAATTATATTTCATTTTTTAATTATCAAAAATCTTACTTCTCCCCCTTTAACATCTCCCCTATCAATTAAGAATGAAACAGCAACAGCAAAAAAACAACAGAAACAGCAAATGTTTTACAAACACACATAGTTAAGCAAAACAAAATATTAACTGACCATGTCCAAACATAAAATATACAACACAATGCATGCGACATACATACATATGCACACACACATACTCAGGCATATATGAACACATACATATATGTATACAGAGATCCACATAAATTTATCATGTGCATATGCATGTGTATGTATGCATATATATATATGTGTGTGTGTACACACATATATATATATATATATATATATATATATATATATATATATATATATATATATATATATATACCCCTATGTATTTATCAATAACCACCTTTTTATGAGGAGTTGGGTAGCTTGTTTTATTATTACTCCTCTGGAATCATGGTTGGTCAATATATTGGTTGAGTTCCTAAATCTTTCAAAATTGATTTTTGCAAGGTCTTTTTTTTTTTCATTTCATAAGTAGTTTTGATTCTCTTCATTTTACTATGCATCAGTTCATTCTAATCTTTCCAGGTTTCATAGAAAAGAACACCTTCTATCATTTTTATAGTACAACAATATTCTATAGCATCTACATATCTTAACTAATTCAACCATTTCACAGTGATGATAACCCTTCAGATTCCAATTGTTTATCACCTCAAAATGAGCTATAAATACAAAGGTTTTGCATATCCCTCATTAGAATTTGTTTTGTTTTTGATTAATTTATCCCTTAATCTACCATCTACTCTCCCTCTAATTCTCTCTTCCCTTTTCTCATCTTTCCATCCTATTTCCTTCTTGATTCAAATATATTTCTGTATTATTTGTGTTCATGTTTTTTCTTTCCTTTTCCAGAAAAGAATGAGCTTCAAGCACCAGCTAATGCTCCAACACCTTCCTTCTATTTTTCATAGATTCAGTGATTATTTAATACAATTTTTCCTAGCTTCCTTATTCTTTCTGCCCTAGAGGGGCAGTAATAATTCCCACTATTCCATAGGGACACCTTTCTGATTAATGGATAGATATCACCGTAATGAAAAATTGGATGACATAATTTTACCTGAATTGTATTGTTTTTAATGTTATCTTAAACAACGCTTAAAAAAGAAAACTTTCTGTGATTCAAGAGTCTCATTACATTCCAATCCCAAGCCCAAATTCCTAGGATTAGCTAAGCCTTGCCCTGAATTGATAGGAGGGGAGAGACTGGGTGACAGTATGGAAAGAGTGAAGGATATTGTCCAAGTTCATAACATCCCAGTTGCAGCCAGATGAAACTTTAAAGGTAATTCTGTCTAACCTCTTCATTATCAGAAGAAGGATGGCGAAGCCCAGAGAATTTAAGGGGTTAGCTGAAGGTGACACAACTAATAAATGTAAGCATTGAAATTTTAACACAGTTGTGCTGACTGCAAATATAATACAATTTCTACTATGCCACAGTGTAGCGAAGTCTTCAATTTTCGTGAGTGCTGAACTTGTATTTGTTGACTGATTGATGAGCTCCTCTGAAACAAGGGTTACACCCAAAATTACTGAGTGAATTGCTATGTTTCACACCTTATTGTTACAGTACCAAAGATTAAGCTGCTTCTGTCTCTTTCATGTATCTTTGTTTATAAACCATTAATTGGTTTATTTATATTTATTTATTTATTTTGATGTGGAGAAATACGATATGGCTTTTAAGCTACTACCATCAGTGTGTGAAGAGAGACAATGGGGAATCCTTCCCTTTCTGAGTACAGGTGCTATCTATAGATACTCAGCATAGGTGGTGAACTTTAGAAGACTCTGACCCCCAAAGGAACCCTTTGTGCTTATATATTGAAACATTATTTTGCAAACCTTAAATCACAATATGAATTCTAGCTATTGTAATAACAACAACAACAACAACAACGACAACAACAATAATATTATGATCATGCTCATTATTATTATTACAGCTGCTTCCTTAGCTGGGCTGTGGGCTCCTCCATCTGTCCTGAGATGTGTTGCATATCTTCCATTTGGACCTATCCTCTCATCATTCCTTTTCTTCCTAATTATAGCCAAAAGCTTATTTTAGGCCCTTATTACCTCTCACCTAAACTAGCTGGTCTTAAACAACAATCTCCTCATGGATTTTATTGCTTTCTGGCTTGCCTTCTCTCCAAGAGAAACTTCACACTTTTGCCAAAATCATATTCATAAGAAACAGATCTGGGCACTTCATTCTTGTGCCCCTAAACTTAAAGTGGCACCTCACTATTCATAGAAATAGAAAATAAGTACCTTATGCCAATCGTATGACATTACTTGATTACCCTTGCCAACTTTTCCAATCTTTAGTGGTTCTGAATTGCAGCCCACTTGGGACACCAGATATCTCCCAATTTTTCTTCACACTTGTGAAGCACTTTTTTTCTGTGACATGGGTCTTATACACATCAGTATTTCCATCTTACTAATCAGAAACCTTAGGATTCTGAGAGCATATGTGACTTTCCTATAGTCCCACGATGTTAAGTATTTGAAGTAGGATTGAGGCTGATACTCTTACTCCAAATCCTACACTTCTTAAAAAAGCCAGGCTCAACTGATGTCCTTCATCATATGCCCTCCACATCATATGCATTACAGCTCAGATCATGCTTTCCATTCCATAAAGCTTTCACTGAAGGTAATGAACACACCTTCTTTAAATCCCCCCACAGTGTAAGGGAAAGTGCTTTTCAAAAAAATTATTCTTTACTGACTTGAAATTAAACATAATTTTGTTCTTCTAAAGCTAGAATTTGCTTTGGTTAGAGTATGAACTGAAAAATGAAGAAAATATGTTTTATTTTGAGGGAAAATAATACTATGTGAATAGTTGCATGCAAGTTTTTGTTAGGTAAAGTGGGATTTTTGAAGCCAAATTCAATTTAAATGCAATTTGCCATATTAAATTAGATTTAAGAGCATTTTTTTATGTGCCTATTCTGTTAGTGGGCTGTGCCAAGCGCTAGAAACACTAACTTCGATGCTTTGAAAGAATTATGGTTGCATCTGGGTGTATCTAACTAATGATCTAAGTAGCATTCCATCTACTGTTTGTCATCATGTACTCCTCTCAACATGTGCAACATGCTTTCCAATAAACTTGATGAAAGGATATAAACACAATGTACTTGAGGATCTTCCTTGAGGCTCCCCAACATTATGTAGCTACAAATGGACATCATAGGATCATTGTCATTTTTTCTTCACTGTTGACACATGTCGGGCCCAGCTTCATTTTATGGTTTTACATCTCTCTGATCCCAACTTTTATATAGATTAAAATTATGTAATACCTGTTCTTTAAGAATTAAAATAGGTTTCTCAATCCCCTTTAATGTTAGTGATTTTTTTAAAAAAGACTAATCCCAATTTGTCCTGCATATATTTTGCTTATGCAGAATTGTTTCTACATTGTCTCTCCTATCAGAGTGTTAGAGTCTTAGAGAAGAGATTCTTTTTGCAGGTAGCATGTATGTAGGTACATATATACATATATGTGTGTGCATATACACGAGTATGCATTATGTAAGCATGTGCATGCATATGTGTCTATCAAATAACCACTTCTTAGCTTAGTGCATTGGCAGATACGTGCATATATGTGCACGTGTGTTGTGTGTATATATGCACACATGCACACAACCATGTGTGCATGTATACATACGCATATACATATACACACACGTGTATTGCGTGCATACACATATCTGTACATATACATATACGTAGTGATGAAATCTTTGCAAAAGAATCTAATAAAAGTCAGACTGATATTCCTATATGAATTAGATTCAATATTACTATTCAATATCAAATATATGTATGCATGTGTATGTGTGTGTATATATATATATACATATATACACATATACATACACACATCTATCTATGAATATGCATACCTATATATGATCTATGTATATTTGGTTTTGTTTTTGAAGTTGTGACTTAAAACTAACTCTTTGTAACCCCATTGGGGGTTTATTTTCAAAGATACGAGAGTGGTCTGTCATTGCCTTCTCAATCTTATTTTTACAGATGAGGAAACTGAAGCAAACAGAGTTAAATGACTTGCCCAGAGTCACACAGCTAATAAGTGTCTGAAGCCAGATTTAAACTCATGAGAATGATTCTTCCTGACTCCAGGTCTAGCATTCTATCCACTGCACCAACTAGCTGTGTATCTATATTTAAATCCATATCCATACACAAACACACACACACACACACACACACACACACACATCCATCCATCCATCCGTCCATCCATCCATACACACACGCATATGTGCATGTGTGTGGGTATCTGTATCCACATGATTGAGGACATTTAAATGATAAGTTGTAAATGACTAACAACCCAGAGATATTTAAGTAACTTTGCCTTCTATTATTACAGTACTTTTAGATATGGAGAAGAAAAAAAAATGACATTTTAAAAAGTGAGTTTATATCCTGGAATCTAATCAGTAGAATTAAAGAGTTTTCATATGGCATAAAATCAAACATTTGCTAATTATGACTGATGAGGCAAATGTGTTCATTACTAATTTAGGTTTTTTAGAAGAGTTCTCTTTTGTGATTGTGGCTACATGTTCTTGATATGATATCTTCTCTTAACTACAACTTTGTGACTTGCTGCAGTAGAGTGAATGCCAGATTTATAGTTAGATGATCCAACTTTGAATCCTGACCTCTATTCATTGCTACCTGTGTGACCTTGCACATATATACCTGAGCCGCAGTTTCCTACCACTGATATAATATATTGAAGATTCTTACTCAGGAACTGAGTTAGATTGGATTGGATTAAATGACCAATGATATTTCTTTTCACTCGGTGATTTCATTCAACGTAAGACTAAATAGTGAACCAGATATTTTAATCAACTCATTCTGTGTAATATTGTTTTTGTGAATACTGGAGATATTAAAAAGTATTTCCTGTAATGAAAGCCAGTTATCCCAATTTCATTAAGAAGGAATTATAGTTAGATGATCAAGACTGACGAGTCCAATGGTAATACTGGATCTAATTAATTTAGAAACATCACTTAGAATTTTACTAGATTCCTTTGTAGAAAGAAGTTGTGAACAATCCAGAATATTGGGCTGGATTTAGTAAAATGAAATTAAACAGAGATAAGTGTAAATTCTTACAAATGAGTTTAAAAATTTCTCAAGTATAATATGAAAAATGGCATGGATATTGAGCAGTTCAATTGAACAACATTCTATGTGCTTTTTTTGGATTGTAATATCAATTATAAGAAAACTAAAAAAAAGTGTGATTATAGGTTCCTTTATGAGACAGAGCATTAAGAATTAGAGCAATGCTAATCTTGCCATAGTCAGATATATCTGTAGTATTATGTTCAGTTCTGGGTCTTATATTTTTCCAAAATAAAAGCAATATTCAAACAAACTGGAGAGTATCTATAGGACAAGACTCAGTGGAATTATGGTAGCTGACTTAAAATATAAAGCTTTGCTATATGGAAGAGCTTAAACTAATTTTGCTCCTATACTGGACTTTCAGCAATGAAGCAATGCATGGAAGTTTCTTAATGGTAAATTTAGGTTTAATACTGGTAATTGGTTATAATTATCTATAAGAAGATTGGGTTCACTCAGGAGTTCACAGATTCACCCTCCTTTCAGATTTTCAGGTGAAGGCCTAATTGTTAGGTATTTTGTAGGCAGACTATTTTTAAAGCTAAAGGTTGGGCTTAGATAAACACTGTTTCTTTCTATCACTCATTTCCTGTATAAAAAATGTGGCACCATGGTTCTTTTATTTCTCCTTTGATGTTTCAAATACCTTATTTTTTATTGGTGTCAGGGAAGGCAACTCTCAGGAGAATATAAAAATACTTCTATTTCTATGATTTTCTTTTCTATAATACCTATCAGGGCATATGCCAGCCTCAATTACTCATTCATTGATCAATATAAGCTTCTCCAGTGTAAAGAATGCTGTACTAAGAATAGAGCACAGGACTGACACATAAGAATTCATTAACCACTGGTTATTGATTGATTGAATGGTTATTATAGAAATGCCTTGAAAATGTGAAAATGCTATAAAATGTAAATTATTACCATTAATCTCTAGTGGACAAAATAAAACACAGACACAAAGGAAATACATTAAATACTGACTATATTAGAGCTTCATTAACCAAAGTGCCATATGAGGTTGGAGGTTATGTGGGAAACTCATCATGAAGAAATAGGGTGAGAGAAGCTTCATAGAGGAGGTAACATTAGAATTCAGGTTTAAAAAGAGATAGGAATTAGCTAATGAGACAAAGGGATAACACTGAGGGGAAGTATATGAATATATGTTTGGAAACAGGAAAATAAGATGTTTTCATGATACAAAGCTTTGTCAAATATGCTTGGGTTGCTTATAAATATGGTGCTTCTAATAATGACTAATAATTATAGCTATCCTTTACATAGTACTTCGAGATTTGCAATTTACTTTAAACTATTATCACATTTTAAACTCACAATAACCTTGGGAGGATACATGCTGTTACTGGCCCCATTTTAAGATGAGGAAATTAAAGGAAATAGAGGTCAAGTGATTTTTCCATGGTCACATAACAAGGAAGCATCTGAAGCAGGGTTTGCAATCAAGTCTTCCAAGATTCTAAGTCCTTCACTCTAACCTTTGCTGCCTATTCTGAATATTGGTTTTAAAAAGGTTGTGAGAGATGAGGTAAAGGGGGTTTGATTATAGGCAAAAGAGTTTCAACTTTACCAGTCAGGTAATTGAAAGCCAATAAAGATTTGAAGGCAGATTGTGAGTAGATCTATGTAAAAGTAAGATGATTTTCACAGCTGTCTGAAAAAATGATTGGAGGGAACAGAAAGATTAGTAAGAAGGCCTCCGAGCTTCTCTGAGTATTGCTTTAGGCCACTTGGGAGATAATGAGAGCCTTCCATATTGATGGTGACAATACTAGAGGAGAGAATATATGAGAGAAAAATCATTACAAAGATTATAGCAACATTAGTTGATTTAGTAAATCAGTAAATGGTTGAATGTGAGAATAACAGGGCAAGATGAAAAGTAAACATAATTCAGATAGTTAAAATATGAAATGAAAGGAGAAGGGCATTGCCAAAGAATGAGGTGAATTTCAAATTATAGGCTATGATATTTACACTCTGAGCTGTCTTTGCCGGCCATTGTGGTAGGTAATTGCTCAATCATCAGGTAAACAAGCAGAATGTAATTTTCTCAGATGACCAGTATAAACCAATGAACATAAATACAGTTCTTTAAATAGTATTTTATATTGTGCTATAAGAAATGATGAACAGGCTGAATTCAGAAAAACCTGGAAAGACTTATATGGTCTGATGCTGAGTGAAGTGAGCAGAACCAAGAGGACTTTGTACACAATAACAGCCACATTATACAATAACTAATATTGTTAAACTGAACCCTTCTCAGCATTACGAGGATCTAAGACATCTCCAGAGGCCTCGGGATGGAAAATGCTGACCACATCCAAAGAAAGAACTATGGAAGTCGAATCGCTATCACTTATTTTTACCTTCTGTTGAGTTTTGTTTCATCTTTCTGATGGTTCCTCCTATTGGTTTTAATTTTTACTTGCAACTTCACTAATATGAAAATATGTTTAATGGGTATGTAAATGTAAAGCCTATATCAGATTGTGCACCGTCTTGGGGAGGGTGGGGGGAGGAAGGGGGAGAAAAGTTTTCAACTCAAAAGCATATGAAAGTGATTTGAAAAATCAAAATAAATTAATAAAATTTTTAAAAATTGATAAAAAATAGTGTTTTATATTCCTGTAGTTATTTATTTTCTATTAATATGCTATACTATTTAAACCATACATCAAGATTTGATTTGTAGAGAATTGATTTTAGTTTATTACAATTATTAGCATATGAATGATTCAGTACTAAACCAACAACAATAAGCTGTTTTTTCTAGATTTTTTCCAATACATCACCTCAGAAGAAAAACAACATGTGATATTGGTTACAGACACAGCCTCAGGTCAGGGGCACCTTGCTTCAACTCAGGTCCTGGATATTTGCTCACTTTTTAATCTTTGGCAGGTAACTTGAGCTCTGGACAACCCTCAAAGATTAGAAATTAAAGTGGAATGGCTTCATTTTTATACATTTTCTTCTTGCTTTTCTTCAAATGAGTGGTTATAAATAGCTTCTGCTCCTTCCTGACTCTACAGTTTAGAGTACTTATAAAGAAACATAGATTTGGAATCAGTAAACATGAAATTCACTACCGACCTGCGGGTGGGACTATAAATTTGTTTAATCAGTCTAGAAAATTATGTCGAAGTCATATACTGCACGTCCTTGACCCAAACTGTCATTGTTAGGCATACAGTACAAGAGTTCAACATTATTTTTAACATAATGTTTTGTTGTACTTAGGCTGACAAGGTTGAGATGAAACTTAGTGAATATAAATATACAGTTTTAAATTTATGCTCCCACAATCAAGTATAAAAATACAGGATGGGTGATTGATGCTTAGCCAATAATTTTTTTTAATACTTTATTTTCTTACTAATTGCACATAAAAAAATTTTTATTGTTTTTTTTTAATTTAGAGTTCTAAACTCTCTACCTGCCATTCTCCCTTTACTTCCCTTATTTAGAAGGCAAATAATTTGATATTGATTATACATGTGCAGTCATGCAAAATATTTCCACATTAGTTAGACAATAATACTTAAGGGAGGAAAAAAATCTAGGTCTTTTCTTGGGCTGAAATGTTGATATAAGGCAGGCAACATACCATTAAGAAAAACTTGAAATGATATAGAATTGAGAAATAAAGTATCTAGAAATATGAAGGTAAGAGATATTCTTTGGACAGACCACATATTATATTCTGTGTTTAACTCTAGATATCACATTTTAGGATCTATGTATGTATCTATGTATTTATCTATCTCCACCTAAATTTTTTTTTCTAGAGGCATATGATAAGGATGATGAGAAGACTGAAAAAGAAGATACAGGACAATAAAAACAAAGGAGAATTCTGTATTTTTCATCTAATATTTCAAAGTATGACTGATTAATTTTATTGTTTTTTATATTCAGACAGACAGAGTTGAATCGGGAATATTTGACTGAAGTTGAGAAAGGCAAATTTACATTTGAGATTAGGAAACAGTAGGTACTCAAATTAGAAATCACTCATTGGAGGTCCCTCCACCCCCAGATATTAGAAGGCCATTACACCATTATAGGGGTTTCTGAAAACAGATCATTCTTCAAGTAAGAGTTGGATTAATGGAAAGTCAGTATCTTTCACAACTTTTAGATCTATGAGTCTATCAAGTAGTAAGAGATAAGATTTGAGGAGTTAGTAGGGCACCAGTTATGAAGGAATATTCATTTCAGGATAAGGGGATTAAGCCTTATGCTTTAGAAACTAGACTCTTTCCTGGGAATCATGAACCATACTGACCATTATAAGCCCTCAGGAAATCATGCCATTCCATCATCCAAATACCTCTTGTCATCTGCCTGTTACCCAAGCTCATCACACATGATTTCTACTTCTACTCTGGGGAAGTGTAAACAAATTACATCACTATTACCATTCATGGAAAACTCAAGATGATCTAATGTTCTACTGTTCCACTCACCCTTATGATATCTTGGTCCACAATATGCCTACCTGGACACTTCTTTCTAATGTTTATTATTTTATCGGAATATAATTTACTCGAGGGCAGGAGCTATCTTTCTGTTTGTATTTGTATCTATAGCATTAATTATAATGGCTGATGCATAGTAAGCAATCTTAATTGAAGTTCATTATTTATTCATTAACTAATCTGACATCAGATAAACACTTAATAGAATTATTGGATTATAGATGGAACAGCAACACCATGTACTGTCACAACATTAGCAATTACTGTCCATTATTGTATATACTTACAAAGAATAATTTTGTATTTCATAAACAACAACTTTATAATTGTAAATTTCCAACCATTCAGATAGACATTCCTTTTGTCATATTAAATAAACAACTTGTATAAGATATTTTTAGCTTCAAGTTAGAGATTTTCTCTACAATCTTTTTTAAAATTTTATTTTTAATTTACTTTTTTTAAAATTTTGAGTTGCAAATTCTCTCTATTTTGCTCCTCTCTCACCTATAGAAAAGGCAAACACTATGATATCAATTTTACATGTAAAAGTATGAAAAACATCTTTCTATATTACCCATGTCACAGTAGAAACAAGAAATATAAAGTTAAAAATATACTTCAATTTGCACTCAGAGTTCATCATTTCTCTTTCTGGAGATGGATAACATTATTCATAATGAGTTCTTCAGAATTATCTTGTATCATTGTATTGATCAGAGTAGATAAGTCTTTTTATACCTGGTCATCATTACAATAATCCTGTTACTGTGCACAATTTCTGGGTTCTGCTCACTTCATTCCACATCAGTTAATATAAGTCTCTAGATTTTTTTTTCTTTCTTCAACTCCTGCTAATCATTTCTTATTTCACAATATTATTCCACCCCAATCATATACCACAACTTTTTCAGCCATTCTCCAATTGATGGGCATCCCATCAATTTCCAAGTTTTTGGCATCACAAAAAAAAGGAGTTGGTGTAAATATATTATTGTACATTTAAAACTTTTCTCCACTCTTTTCTTTGATCCCCTTATGATCTAAACCTAGTAATGGTATTGCTGGTTCAAAGTGTACGCACAGTTTTATAGCTTTTTGGCAATAGTTCCAAACTGTTCTCCAGAACAGTGGAACCAGTTCACAACTCTACTGTTAACAGTGCATTTATGTCCCTAATCTTCCACATCTCCTCCAGCATTCATGAGTATGTTTTTTTTGTCATGTTAGTCAACCTGATAGGTGTGAGGTAATATATCAAAGTAGTTTCAATTTTCTCTTTTCCAATCAATAGTGATTTGGAGTATTTTTTATATAACTATAGATAGCATTGATTTCTTTTCCCCAAAACTTCCTATTCATATTCATTGATGATTTATCAATTGAGGAAAGGTTCTTATTTTTTTAATGTTTTAAATTCAATATGTATTTGATAAATGAGTCTTTTGTCAAAGAGACTTGATATATACTTTTTTAAATTAATTTATTTTTTATTTTTAGGTAATTGGGGTTAAGTGACTTGCCCGGGGTCACATAGCTAATAAGTGGCAAGTGTTTGGTATGAGATCAAATTTGAACTCAGGTCCTCCTGACTTCAGGGCCTGTGCTCTATCCACTGTGCTACCTATCTGCCCCTATACTTTTTTTATATCACTTTATTATCTATGCTACATTTTAGTATGGTGTGGTTTTCCTGATTATCTCTTTTGACAAGGTCTATTTTTGTTTTCACTTTGTCTGATATCAGTTCAACCTTTTTTTTTAACCTCTACTGAAACATAATAGATTCTGATCTACCCCCTTATCTTAACTCTCTGTGTTTCTTCCTGTTTCAAATGAGTTTCTTTTAAAAGACATACTGTTGGATTTTGGTTTCTAATCCATTGAGCTAGCTGCTTTGTGTGTTGGGGGGATTCATCACATTCACATTCACAGTCATGATTACTATGCACTTCCCTCCATCATATTTTCTTCTGTTTATCCTTTTCTCTCTCTTTTTAATCTGTTGCTCTTTAAAATCAGTTTTGCTTCTGACCATTGTCTACCATAGTCTATCCTCCTTTTTATTTAATCCCCTTCTTTTATCGCTTTTCCCTCTTACCCTGTTGGGTATGCTAAATTTCTCTTTCCAATTGAGTGTGTGTTTATTCTACCTTCTTTTAACCAATTCCAATGAAAATAAGGCTCAAGCATTGCTACCACACCTCCTTTTTCCCTCTACACTCTAAAAATTCTTCTTTGGTGTACCTCTTTTATATTTTTTTTCTTTCTTCCCTTCCTATCAGGTTAAGTAAAAAGATATTTTAACCATCCATAAAGAAATAATTCTAATATCTGGGAGCCACAGTCAGGATCATACAAGATTTATCAGTTTCCATGTCAAATGAATGAAGGGCTTGCAAGATGAAACTCTGGAACCAAAGAGGGCTAGGATTACAATCAAGATAATTTACCCAGCAGAAGTGAATATAATCCTTCAGGGAAAAAAATATTTTATTTATTTAGTTCATATTTTACATTTGTGTATCAGGAATCTGAAGCACAAAGATGATAACTAGTGAGCCTTTTGTCCCACAGGCATTAAGCGGTAGAGAAAGGAGCTTGGAATCCAAAACTAGCATTCTTTCTCCTACATCATACCACCTTTCCATTGCACACAATATTTTGTTTCATTCACACTTGTTCTGTCATTTGTACCTACATAGAATGTTTCACGATCCATTCCCATGACAATCTTTTGAATATTTGAAAATTTATTGATTTCCAGTCATTCAAACAACTATTTAACAAGCATCTGTTGAGGACTCATATATGATGGGCACTTTGATTCCTGACTATGTGCTAAGAATGCAAAGACAGAGCACTCCTTTCAGTGTCAACAGATTCTTCAAGAAACCTCTCTTCAGTTCTACAAATATATTGGGAAATTCTTTCACTATCTTGGGCTCTTATGTTTATGAATCCAGAGATCTAATAGAACCCAAATATAGATTTTCTTAGGTCATTTTATCTGTGTAGATTTTCAGCCTCTTCGACACGTCATACTTATTCAACCTTTTCCAGGTTGAAGATCTTGACAATTTAGACCAAGATAAAGGGAAAAAAAATAGAGCAATATAGATATTTTTAGGGATATTTTTATCACATTAGAATGCACCCTTATTAATTAGCTCTACAAGGAAAATAGAAACATACTTCTATCACTTCTGCCCCCCAATATGAATGCAAAAAAAGAAAAAAACCAAAACCTACAAAACATGACTGTTCACTCATTTGTATGGAATACAATTGCATGGAATTCATTCTGACACATCTTCACATCCTTAGTACTATAACAAAGAAAATAGACTTTATTTTTCTTTGGAATTATATTGGCTAAGTCTATTAAGTAATATTTGTGAGCTTCCCTTCACAACATGTACATAATCAACTGCAGAGAAACTTTTGAATTATCCCTGCAAAGTCTTTCATCTTCCAGCTGCTTTGTAATTTAAGTGATAATAAGTATTTTTGAAAGTATAAAAAAGCTGTACTGATTAGGAGAACAATGGAAATATTATTTTATCACACTAAGTTTACTTTTAGTGGGCCTCCATGCTGTGTGCTGAGCAGGAAATAAGAAAGCAGTACTCCCATGATATTCATAGATAAGAGCAAGGAGGTTTTTGGAGGATGAGATCAAATTGATTATAGGGAAAAGAAAAGTAGAATTTGAAGTGTTAGAATTCTTCTATTTTAATCCTTAAATTATATTCCACAGTATTGTGTTTTAATTGTGGGGTCATTGACACTAATTATATTGTTATACATTTACCTTTCTAAGGTGCTGCCAAGGAACACCCAAGTTGTCAACTCAGCTAACATATATTAAATGCCAGCTATGTTTAAGATTCTTCCTTATGTACTGGAGAAGCAAATAAAAAAAAATAGACTACCTCTGTTTTAAAGGATTGTCATTCAAGAGGAATAGCTATAGATACTATATAATTATATGACTATTTTTAACATTTATGTCTATTTACCTCGGTTAATTTAGTCAATTAAATAATATTTATTATACTCCTACTGTATATAAAGCTCTGAGTTAACTATTTGAGAGTTTGAGAGTCTGTATGGTATAGTGAAAAAAAATACAGGCTTTGGAGTCATAAACCCTTACCTATGTGACTTTGGCCGAGTAATTTAACCTCTCTAGGTCTCAATTTCCTTATCTTAAAAAGGAGGTTGAACTTGATGCTCTTTGAAGTCATAACAGGTTCCTACCTCTAAGATACTAAGAGAATATTGTTTTGATTTACTATAGATAGCATATTTTGACACAGACTTAGCTAACATTAAAAAAAAACATGAATCAGAAACTTTGACAGTATAACTTGGCTTAATTATTTCATCATCTTCTATTAAGATTTGGATAGGTGGTACAACAGAATACAATGACACCGGATCTGGAGTTAGATGATATGGGTTCAAATCCCACCCTTGATGCAGATTCTGCGGTTTTGAACAAGTAAATTAAAAAGGGAATAAATGCTTATATAGTGCCTACTATGCACTAGGCACTATGATAAGTATACTTTTCTAATATAAACTTACTAGATCTTTGCAATAACTGTGCAATGCAATTTTTATTATTATCCACATTTATCTTTCCTAAACTTGAACTTTTTCAATTGAAAGTGGGGTTTGCATTTGATTGTCTGTGATTTCCATTCCAGTGCTGATAGCAGATGAAAGTAAGAAATATTTTTATCACACTGAAATGCTTCCAAAACAGTATTAGTACATTATTTATTTTTTGAATTGTTTATATTTCATTTTTCTGATAAAATTTAAAAATAAATTGTAACTTTTTTTTAATTTTGAGTTCTGACTCAAAAGAAGCATAAAAAGATGAAACAATAATGAAAGAGAAATCTTAAGGGGCTCCATAAGATTAACCTATTTACATTCCTAAATGGAAAGATGACACATGTAACTCCTGAGAATTTTATCATTATTAAGACAGGATAAGTCTACATAAATAGAGGGCATAAGTGTGAATCAATTGTGTTGAGATAATCTCAAAAATAATGAGTGAGAAAGAGAGATATATTGAGAGAAGGGGGAAAATAAAAGAATAATGGGGAAAATTATCTCATACAAAAGAAGTATGTAGAACAGACCTTTTACAACAAAGAAGATAAAGGGATGATGCATAACTTTTGAATGTAAATCTCATTAGAATTAGTTTAAAGAGGGAAGACTACATGTACATTCTCAGTTAGGTATAATAATCCATTTTATCCAACAGGGAAGTAAAAGGGGAAGTGTATAAGAGAACAGAGGTGGGTGGGTAATAAAAGGAAAGGCAGGTCAAGGAAGGTATTTGTCAAAAGAAAGACAGACTAGAGGAGGAAGAGAGTATACAAATGGTGAGAGAGAGAGAGAGAGAGAGAGAGAGAGAGAGAGAGAGAGAGAGAGAGACAGAGACAGAGACACAGAGAGAGATTGAGAAAAAGAGAAGAAAGTATGATAAAGGTAAATACACAGAAATCATGATTGTCAATGTGAATGAGATGAATTAACCAATATAATAGAAGTAAATAGCAGAATGAATTAGAAATCAGATTCCAACAATATATTGTTTCCAAGAAAGACATTTGAAACAGAAAAACACACAGACAAAATAAGTCACTGGAGCAGTATCTATTCTGCTTCACCTGAAGTGAAAAAGGCAGGAATAACAATCTTGATCTCAAATAAAACAAAAGCAAAAGTAGACCTCATTAAAAGAGAAAATCAGGGAAACTCTATGTCACTAAAAAGCACCAATAACAGAATATCTAAATTCTTAAAGGAAAAGCTAAATCATTACAGAAAGAGAAAGTAAAACTATACTGGTGGGGGACCTCAACTTTCCCTTCTTAGAACTAGATACCTTAAACCTACAGTAAATAAGAATGAAATTTATGAGGTACTTATAATTCTAGAAAAGTCAGATATCATAGACCTCTTGAAAAAATTGAATGGAAATAGAAAAGACTATTCATTTTTCTCAGCTTTACATGGCACCTTCAAGAATATTGACCATATATTAGGACATTTAAAACTTCACAACAATTGCAGAAAAAAAATCAGAAATATAAAAAAAATTCTTATGTTTATATATAAATATGAAATAAATATTCATCCTTTTTTGAATGATAATGAAATAACATTGAATTCAATAAAAGGCATTAGAAGTATAGATTTAAAACCAATTGGAAACTGAATAATCTAATCCTGAAGAATGAGTGAATTAAAAAAAAATTAAAAGTAATTTATAGAAATAATCAATATTTTCATTAAAGATAAGGACAGTAATGATATTACATTCCCAACTTGTACAATATATTTAAATGCACATATCAACAAAAAACAGAACTTAGGGGGAAATTATATCTCTAAATGCATATATAAATAAAAAGGAAAAAAGCAGATATAATAATTGGACAAGCAATTTAAAAAAACTAGAATAACAAAAACAATTCTGTAATGGAACAATAAAATAGAAATCCAGAATGTCAAAGGAGAAATTAATAAAATTAAAGAGCAAAACAAAACATTGAACTAATCAATAAAACTAGGACCTGGTTCTATCTCTATTTATGTCTATACACACATATATTTATATATAAATATAAACAAACGTATATACACATACATACACACATATATGTATATATAAATAAAAAACAATAATACATATAACATTGGATAATTTTATTTGAAAAAGAAAGTAGGAAATAAAATTACCAGTATCAAAAAAGAAAAGTTTGAAGGTAGCATGAATGAAAATATAATAAAGGAAGTTGTTAAAAAGGTATTTCACCCTATTGTATGCCAATAAGCTGACATTCTAAATGAAATGGATAAATATTTATAAAAGTTATAAAATTATTTATAAAATTTCATATTAAGATTAAGACAAAAGGAAATACAACACTTAAATAACTCTATCTTAGTAAAATAAATTGAAAAAGCCATCAATGAGCTCCCTAAAATACTACTACTACTACTAATAATAATAGCAATAATCCCAGAATCAGATGAATTTATAAGTGAATTCTATGAAATATTTAAAGAACAATTCATTCCAATATTACATCAAATAGTTTAAAAATAGTTTAAAAGTCCTTCTAAGACAGAAATATGAATTTATTACCTAAAATAGAAAGATAAAAAAAGGAAAAAAAAATAAACCAGTTCTCCTAAATATATTGAGGCAAAAATTATAAATAAAATACTGTCAAAGGGGATTATAGCAATATAACACAAAGAGCACACATTATGATCAAGTAAACGTACATTAGGAGTTCAGTGCTGGCTCAATATTAGGAAAAATCTAAGCATAATTGGCCATACTCAAACAAAACAAAAATCATATAATTATCTTAATAAATGCAGAAAGAGCTTTTGATAAAATACAGCACCAATTCATATTAATAACATTAGAAAGTTTAAAAATAAATGGAGCTTTTCTTAAAATAAGTTGGTGTCACGTTGTTTATTGTTTATTTAATTACATTTTTAAGTCATGCATAACTCCTCAGGATAACATTTAAGGTTTTTGTTGGAAAGTGTAACAGTGTGGTTTTATCATTTTCTTCTCTAGCTCATTTTACAGATGGGAAACTGAGGCAAACATGGCGAAATGACTGGCCCATAACCACCCATCTAGTAAGTTCCTGAGGCTAGATTTGAAGTCAGGAAGATGAGGCAATGTGACTCTAGGCCTGGGATTTTATCCATTATGCATCCTAGCTTCTCCAAAATGGTAAGTAGTTTCTATCTAAAACTAAAAGCAAGCATTACCTGCAAAGTGGATGAACTTGAAGCCTCTCCAGTAAGATGAGAGGTGAAGTAAGCATGTCTATTATCACCACTATTATTCAATATTTTACAAGAAATGCTACCTCTAGTAATAAGAAAAGGAAAATAAATTGAAGGGATAGGAATAGAAAATAAGGAAGCAAAACTTTTTTTTTCAGATTCTCTGATGGTATACTTAGAGAACCCTAAAGAATCAACTAAAAAAAAAACTGGTTTAAATAATTAACAGCTTTAGCAAAATTGCAGGATATAAAATAAATGTATATAAATCATTATCATTTCTATGTATTACCCCCCCAAAATACAC
Organism: Phascolarctos cinereus; assembly: GCF_003287225.1. Lineage (NCBI taxonomy): Eukaryota > Metazoa > Chordata > Mammalia > Diprotodontia > Phascolarctidae > Phascolarctos > Phascolarctos cinereus. The sequence goes on along the minus strand of NW_027555736.1, from coordinate 27,371,627 downwards.
AGCAGGTAGAAATAGAGAGGAAAACTCCATTTAAAATCACTGTAGACTATATAAATACTTGTGAATCTATCTGTGAAGAGTGAATCCAGGAATTAAATTAAGAAACTTAAAAAAATACATTTTTCCACATAAATAAAGGCAGATCTGAACAACTAGAGAAATATTAATTGTTCATGTATGGACTGAGCCAATATAATCAAAATGACAATTCTACCTTAAATTAATTTACTAATTCAATTCTAGCTAATCAAACTACAAAATAATTACTTTATAGTTCTAGGAAAAATAATAAGAAAAGTCATCTGGTTAAGACTATGAAGGGAATCAATGAAAAAAAAAAGTGACAGTGACCGAGCAGTATCACATTTCCAATTAAATTACAAAGTGGCAATCATTATAATAATTTCATACTAGCTAAGAAATTGAGTGGTGGGTCAGTGGAACATATTAGGTACCCAATACTAGTAACTTATCATTCGATAAACTCAAAGATCCAAACTTTTGGGATAAGAACTCACCAGTTGACAACAATTGCTGAGAAAATTAGAAAGTAGCTTGGCAGAACCAATGCTTAAACAAACCTCTCATACTGTATACCAAGAAAAGGTCAAGATGGGCATATAATTCAGACAAACAAGATTGATGTCATAAGCAAATTAGAAGATCGTGGAACATTTTACTTATTAAGTTTATGGATAAAGGAAGAGTTTATGACCATAGAAGAGATAGAAAGGATCGTAGGAAGTACAATGGATAATTTTGATTACATGAAATTTAAAAAAAATGTACAAATAAGACCAATTCAGCCAAAACTATAAGAAAAGAAGGAAATTGGGATTGGGGAGGGATTTACATCAAGTGTATCTGATAAAGGACGCATATATTAAATATATAGGGAATTGAGTCAAATTTATTTTTTAAAAATGACCCATTGTCTAATAGATAAATAGTCGAATGACATGAACAGGAAGTTTTCAGAAGAAAAAATTAAAGCTATCTCTGGTCATATAAAAAGTTGTAAATCACTATTGATTAAAGAAATATAGATCAAAACAACTTTGAGATACCATCTTACACTTGACATGATGGAAAATAAAAATAACATACTTGAGGAGATGTGGAAAAGTAGGCTCACGAATGCAGTGTTGATAGTATTGTGAACAGGTTCAAAACTTCTGGTGAATAATTTGAAATTGTGCACAAGGCTATCAAATTGTGCATATCTTTTTACCTAACAATATCACTAATAGGTCTGCATCCCCCAAAAAAGATAAGGAAGGCCCAAAGGAAAAGGATATATATACACACACACACACACAAAGTATTTATCACAGCTCTTTTGTGCTGGCAAAGAATTGAAAATTGTGGGGATTTCCATCAGTTGGATAATATCTGAACAAGTTGTGGTATGTTATTGTAATGGAACACTATTGTGCTATAAGAAATGATGAGCAGGATGGTTTCAGAAAAATCTGGGATGATTTATATGAACTGTTGCAAAATGAAGTGAACAGAACCAGGACCACATCATGTGTAGTAACAGTAATATTATGATGATGAACTGTGAAAGACTTAGATTTTTCCATCAATACAATGATCCAAGACAGTTTCAAAGGACTCATGATGAAAAATGTTATCCAAATTCAGAGACGGAACTGATGAACTCTGAGTACACATTATATACTCAGTTTTTGTGTTTTTTGAGACTTGGCTAACATTGAAATGTATATTCTAGGTTCTTGCAAAGCCAGGTCTTATGTCTATTTGATTTTTTAATCACTCCTACTGAATAACACGACCATAGGTCAGCCCTGCTCCTAGTGGCACATCCTTTCCTAAGTCCAAGTAATTTTGTCATTAGTGGGGCTGGAAAAAAAGTGAGTCCTTTTATTTTCTCTTTGAGTTTCTGTCTCACTACTTGAATGGTCCCATTCTATATTTTTGTTAGTATAGTTTTCTCTGTGTGTGTGTGTGTGTGTGTGTGTGTGTGTGTGTGTGTGTGTTTATGAGTGGGGATGATAGATGGAGTTAATGTCTTTAGATGTTATTCTATGATAATTTGCCTGGTACCTCACACAGCTACATTTAAATAGATGTGCACTGGTTGAGAAATGGCTAAGCTAATTGTTCTGTGTAATATAAGGTACAATTTTGCATTGTAAGAAATGACCAGCATGATTAAAGACAATCATGCAAAAACTTACATTAAATGATGCAAGGAGAATGAAGCAAAGCTAGGAAATTTTTATGTGACTGTATTTATGTAAATTAAAAAAATAAACTTCCACAAAACAATTGAGGATGAATATTTTGAAATTATAAAGAATAAGGTATAAGATATATATAGGAAGATTTCTGCCTCAGCTCTTGAGCAATGGCATATATGTTTGGGAAGGGTACCCAGAGGTATGGATCATTGATCACATGATCAGATATTTTCAATATAGTAATTAATTTTGCTGATTTTATTTCTCTTCCTTCTCTACAGTAACATAGACCATAGATTCATTGTCACTATATCATTACTAGCTTCCTCTTTTTTCCAGATGTACTTCATGGCTCTTAAAAACATATCCATTTGTCTTATATCACAAAAAGATATTTATTTAACATTGCTGTCCACTCAATGTATCTTGTAATTTTTGCCTTCCATCTTTTATTTTTTAATAGATTTAACATATCAATTGATCTTTTTAAATTGTATGTTTGACCATATCATCACGTATTCTCTAAATTCCAGTGGATCCCTATTACCTACAGGATCAAATAAAAAAAAACCCTCTGTTTGTCTGTCTTTGAAAACCAAGTGCTCTCTACGTTTCTAATCTTTTTGTATTTTATTCCACTCCACATTCTTTGTGATCCAGCAAAATCATCTTCCTTGCTGTTCCTTACACACAGAAATCCATCTCCTTACTTTTTTATTTACTTTTGAAAAATAATAATTATTTTATTCTGGGCTTAAGAAATAAAACAAAAATTTCCATAACACAGTAGAGTGGAAAAAATATTTTTGAATGGTTATATTCTCCCTTGTTTCACCCTCCTGGCTTCCACGGGTTCGTTCCTTCAAGTCTTAGCTAAAATGTCATTTTCTATTTGCAGCCTTGTCCTCTTCCCTTTTCCATCTGATATCACCTCCAAATTACCCTGTATATATCTTGTACATACATGTTTTACTCACTGTTTCCTCCATAAAACTGTAGGATCTTGAGATTAGAGACCTTTTTTTCCCTTTCTTTACATCTCCAACACTTAGTATGCTGCCTGACACATAATAGGCACTTAATAAAGGCTTGTTGCCTTGCCACATTGTTTCCATGAAAAAGATGAGTAGTAACTGATGTTACACTGTATTTTTCATTGTTCCCTTTATGCTAGAAAGAGAAAGCAATGGAGGCTCCCATAAGTTGGGCGAACCCCCTCCAGCAAACTTGTAGTAAGACTTCCACAAAAGGAGCACAGAATACACAGTGATGGACAGCCGGTGAGCTGTCTCAGTGCAAGGGACTCTCACACCAATAAGCTCAGAGATCTATTTGATAGATCTGGTAGGAAAACAAAGTGACAATGAGATCTAATTAGAAGGGGCAAAAACATTATTTTTCTGCATCAAATATCCAGATAACGTTTTATTAAAGTGTCAATTTCTATAAAGTGATATTGAAGTGATAGGAGACCAATACTGTTCTGGTCCTAATCCAGCCTACATAATGGGCACCAAATCTCAGTTAAAGCTATAATGACTATGCCCCTTTCTTGAAGACACTGCTACTTGTCACAGTTACCAGATTTGTCAAGCATAATGTAGAGAAAGTGTATTTTAGACGTGAAATGATGAGAGTATAGAAATATTGAATAAGTCAGAAATCCATTTTTAGTTTATAGTAATTATTTTTTCTATAAATGGAGTAGCCATAATATTATATAAGAAAATATATTCCATAGAGGCTTATTTGTTTAAATACATTATTCTTCAAACTACATAGATTACAGATTACATTCTGGTAATCTATGATGCACTGAAAGCATTTTCCACATAGTGAAGTGAAGAAATCCTTCAGATATCTAATCCAACTGCTAGTGCACAGTTTAGTCACTAGACTTTTTTTTTCTTTTTTGGGAATTCGTCTAAAGTGACTTGCCCAGGGTCATACAGCTAGTAAGTGTCAAGCATTTGGTCTGAGGCCAAATTTGAACTCAGGTCCTCCTGACTTAAGGGCTGAACTACCTAGCTGCCCCAGTCACTAGACTTAAGGGAATTCAAGACAGAACTTGCACCTAGGGAACAATTATCACCTCATAGAAAGGAGAAGCTGTTAGTGTTGAATCACATACCCTACATAAAGACTTAGAACTAAGAGTGACCATAGAGGTCATTTAGTGACCTTTTTGACCTTAGTGACCAAAGTGTTATTGCTCTACATTGCCATTGATTTTCATTAAATACTCCCCAAAAATCCTCCCGATATGAGTTTGTCATAAATATGTGCATAAATAATAGAATAGACTCATTCATTTCAATAGTATAACACAATAATTTATTAAATATTTGTTGTATCCCCTTGATAATCTTCCCCCCCCAAGGAATACTAATTAATTAATTAATAATTGTGCAGGTTAGTAACCCCTTGTATAGTGTAAACACCTCATTTTGTATAAGTGGCTATGGAAAGTAGACACTGATGTCATATATAATCTATGGTTGAAGAGTGGTTTATGAGAGAAAGGGCCAACCACGTGTCCAATTTTTGAATTTGATGTATTCAGATGGTATGATCCCGGGCAAGTCTTTTGATACTTGAGTATACCAGTAAACTCTCTAAGTCTATAAATTAGAGATAAGTTGATTTGTAACAGTGGAGGGAATTAATATATAAAATATCACAAACTTGAAATTGTAAGTTCAGATACTATAAAAATTATGTTTACGTATGTATATATGTATGTATGTATGTATATAGTTTTGAGACTATATATATCCTAAAGGCAGGGTTATATAGTACAGAGAGCACAGAATGTGGATGGAATGTACAATTTGAGAAAAACTCAGAAGCTATAATGAAACAGCAAGGAAAGGAATGTTTCTCTCACAAAGGATAGAGACCTGGCCTTAAAGACAAGAACTAAGTTCAAGTTTTGCCTTTGACCCATACTACCTGTGTAATCCCGTGTGAGTCATGAGATCTCAGTGCTCAGGGCAAATTTTTAAAATGGAAAGTTGAAGAATTATTACTGACCTGCACTGGTAATGTTGGGATCTTTAACGGGGTGTTTCCATAGGTCATAATCCATAGACCTGAAGAGTGAGAATAATAATAATAGAATATATCCATTTAAAATGAAACATTTCATTAATTGTATGCATCTACTTTTCTTCCCCCACTGCAAAATTCTGGGGGTGGACCAGGTGCTTCCTAAAGGCTTTTCCAGCAGGCTACGGATTTATTTTTTCTCTAACAGTCAATGGATTTATAATCTCAAACTATCGTATAATGAGGTAATTTCGAAGGACTCCCTCAGTAAGAGCTGCTGGACAATGGGGAAAGATGGTTCTATCAAGTCAGAAATGAAAGCAGCAACACTTTACCAATTGGGTGAGAGCTATCACATCTGCACTCAGTTCACTCAACCATGACCAATGCTGACTTAAGCTATAATACAAAGAGCAAGCTAAACTCCACATGCACATTTTGATTCAGATCCAGTGCAAGCATTAGAGGACTTTGAAAGTGACAATCATGAGCAATTGCAGAAGCCAGAGGCTGAAACAAATCATTACTGCCAGTGTCTTACCCGAGCAAAACCGAGGCAGGTGCTCTTGCCTTCACTTCCTACCGCAACTTGTCATTGTCGTTGCTGTTGTTGTTGTCATCATTGCTGTTGTACAACACATGCAGTCCAATGTTACTATTTTTATTTTTCAATTAACAAAAGACAATCTGTTAAAGTGTGAACCAATATTCTTAGGAGACCTGGTAGACTTTGGGAGCACCTGTTTATAACCTTATCAACAGGTCAGTTACTTAAACTGATGCTCGGTTGTAAACAAGCTGTGTGCCATCGCTTTAGGAGATGAGAAAGCATTTTGATGCTGAAAAGAAATAACTTTTAAATATGAGGGAATACAGTCTATTAAAAAGGAAGCATTCTTTAAATTTTTTTAATCAAATAAGAACAAAAGCATCTGATGCCAAACACATAATGAATATACACGTTTGTGTGTATACATACATATATAAACATATATATGCATGCATATATGTGATAGTATATTATTATATACATGTAGGTATGTAAATACTGATATAGGTCTATTCATCATCAATTATCTATCTCTATTACATAGATAAATGTCTATTCTTCCATTTTACAAAGGAGAAAAAATGAAGTCAGAGATATTAAGGGATCATTCAAGGTACAGGTGGCAGAGAAGAAATTTGAAAATATGTAGCAAATGGATATTTGGAATATGAGAAGGAAATATGAGACTTATATAATATTCTTAATGTCATTTAAGAGATAAATGGTTAGTTTAGCATGAAAACTGGAAGGTGGCTTATAGGTTATATGGTATAACATCTTCATTTTAGAGATAAAGAACTAATTCCCAGAAAGGTCAAGAGACTTACCAAAAGTCACATCAATAATAAATGATGAGGCTATGATTTAAAAGTTAGACATAAGAATATCATCCTATAATATGAAGAAAGATGAAAAATGAACTTTAAGCCATGAAAATCTCATCTTTGCCTTCTCATATTCTTTCCCCATGCCCTTATTACCTCTGCTTCATAGAGTCTTTATCTTCCTTTAAGATACAGATCAAACATCATCTTCTACATGAAGCTTTTTCTGTTCCCCTAATGCTAATATCCTCAGTCCCAAGATACCTTTTATGTAACCACTTTGTATATATTTGTATTCATTAAATTTATATTTGTATTACATGGATTTAATTTTACTTGTCTTCCCCCATTAGAATATAAGTTTCTTTTGAGTAGTGGTTGAACAGTGCCTGGAACCTAGTAGGTGCTTAATAAACACATTTTCAGATATTAGATTATAGGATTTCTGAAAATAGATGTGACTCCAGTTGTACTGAGAGTTTGCTGATTATCAGGTGGTTAGAAGGGTAATATTGAAGACAGAATTCTGGATCTATAGTTAGAAAATAAAGGATCAATAGTAGCCCTTTTTGACACTAGGCAAGTCATTGACCCCCTCCTCGTTTTGACTTCTTCATTGGAAAAATGAATGGCATGGGTCAATGACCTGTTATTGAGATGCCGTCATCTTTACCTCTATGATCCTATAAAATATATTGAAGTCAGTTAAAGAAAAACATATTGATTTTAAATGGCTTGATTAAAGTCAAACTTATCTTCTTGAAATAAGGTATTCCATGGATTTACCTTCATGAGGACCAGCATGACTAGCTTGGTGAAAAACCTTAAACTCAGAAATGACACTGAACAGGATTGGTTGAAGTTCCTTCTGCAGTCAGAGGAAGATTGAGCTGTTGCATGTAAGTTTGATTTCCAAATGCAAAACAAAAATACATGGAGAAGCATACTTGTTTATACTCATAATGTGTCTTCAGGAGCAATTTAAAAAGAAGAACATGATTGGAATGAAATGAAAGCAATGTTTCCCATACAGTTACTTCCAACTTAAATCTCTGAATAGAAAGTAATTGAAACTGTTTCTTGTAAAAATCAACTTTTCTCAAGAAGAAAAATGAATTAACAATAAAGTGTATTTTTTTTTCTCTGAGATATCAGGATAAAGGAGATGGGGATGGGAAAGTTTAGATAAATGCATGAAATAAGTGTATGAATTGTTGTGGAAAAGGATCTTTTCTTCTACATCGCTAGGACACTACATAGGAATGTGAGAGACTTCTTTAAATGTTGAGTTGCTGAAAGCAAAGTATCACAAGCTCTTGAGGAACTATGATTTCAGTCTCAAAGATACATATGGCATCAGGTAGCCTAGCACCCTTATTTTACTTTTGGAGAAAGTAAGGCTCAGAGTGATGACATCATCTTCCCAAAGTAGAAAGTAAATGACCACGTACATTTGGTCCCTGATCCCTTGATCCTAAATTCAACATTTCTTCATGGTACCATGTTTTCTCTCAAGTCAAGGTCTGGGAATTACCTTATTTTGGAAGAGCTCCTGACAGTTTTCTTAGATGAGAGAAATTCTAATAGACTAGTAAATTGGGTTCTTTTGAAATATCTTTCTGAGAATTTCTTTGCTATATGAGGAAAAACTAGTATAATTAAGTTGGATGTCAACAAGGCTTTTTGGAGGCAGCTCAATTATTGGAATGAGTTGTATATAACAAGAATCAACAACAACAAAACCAATATAAAGTCCTTGGGCAATCCACTCATCTTTTTGCCTAAGGTCTTCTTGAATGTAGAATGAGCAGATCAGGCTACATAGCTACTGGGGTCCTTTCCATCTGTAGAGACCTACAATCCTATAATAATATGAGTGACAAGAATAACAAAACAACAATATATTTTATATAGCACTTCAGCATTTTCAAAAATGTGTTTTATGTACATTATTTTGTTTGAGTCTCACACAATGTTCAATGCTGTTCAGTGGAAAGCTCTCTGGATAAGGACCACAGGACCCGAATTTCAACCACAGCTCTACCATCTACTAATTTATATGGTGCTGAGCCTTCTGAATCATGTGAGGTAGGTGGCATTATTATTCACAATTTCCATAGGAGTTAAGTGATTTTCCCAGGCTTACCCAACTAACAAATGCCTGAGTTAGGATTTGAAAACTAGTCTTCCCAACTCCAAGAATGGCTGTGAAAAGCATTATACTTACTCCCAGAGAAGCTTTTGTTCATCTGTAGAATCAGAAATCTATATCTTGAAAGGGTCTCAGAGGCCATCAAATCCAATTTTTTTCTTTTTGTAGATGAGAAAAACAAGGGCCATGAAGACTAAGTGACTTGCCTTGCTCTTCACTAAATATGACAGGTGGGATTTGAATTCACATCCCCAGTAATGAAAGACCTTTACTTCTAAGATTCCTTTCTAATCTACTCTCTCTCTCTCTCTCTCTCTCTCTCTCTCTCTCTCTTTCTCTCTCTCTCTCTCTCTCTCTCTCTCTGTCTCTCTCTCTCTCTCTCTCTCTCTCTCTCTCTCTCTCTCTATATATATATATATATATATATATGCGTGTGTGTGTATGCACCTATTTTTTTGTGTTTTCTTTCTAATTAAAATGCAAGTATGCAAGTTTCTTAAGGAAAGAGATTGCTCTTATAAATTATCTGTATCACTGGTGCTTAACATGATGCCTGGTACATAGTAAATACTTAATAAATGTTTGTTGATTGAAATTGTACTCAAATAAACATATCAAGTAATTGATTATCTGTCCCTACAACAAGCAAAATATAGACCATAACCCAGAAAGCTATCAATGTTTGACATTGAAACTAAATCATTCTTAGCTAATTTTCTTTTGAGGTATGGTAGCAAAGTTAAAAGATCATTAAAGATCATTTTTTTTTCTGGTTAGGGTAATACTCTGATTACTCAGCCACAAGGTGTGGAAAAATAACCTAAGAGGAGAGAAAAAAATTTGGAATTATGGAGTGTTTTTCTGTGTGTGTGTGTGTGTGTGTATGTGAGATGGGTTATTTTCAAAAAAAAGTCTAGTCCCAAAGGATGTAATAATAATGATAAAAATTGGTTTTCTACAGAGATCATTTCTCATTCTTCCACCATGCTCACTCAGGCACTTGGGATGTGATAAGAGGCTATTCAACTTCCCCATAGAGCATTGCCAATGCTGAGAACTCCTTGGATAGCAGAAACATCAAATTCATAGCTAAGAGCTGAGGTCCAATTTCTACCAGTTTCTCAGTAATGGCTTCTGGAGAGTACCTCTTTCTCAGTGTTCCCCAACCCACCTCAAATCCCATTGTTCCTTCCCTCTACTTGGCCAAAAAGAAAATAGAATCAATCTTCATTTACCTGTGGGTATAGGTGGTCTCAATAAAGAAAACATTTCATATTCCTAAAGTGATATCTATACCTTTATAGTTTTCTCTCAGGAATAACTGAGGTCCTATTCTCCTTTGCTAGTTTTTCCATCCCCCATGCACCTAATTTGATTAAACATTAATCAACATGCATTTAATAAGTTTTTATTACATACCTGGACATTGATCTAGATGCTGTAATTAGTTTCCTAAACCAATGGAATCACAGATTCATCCCAGAAAATAGATATCAGAAAGCTAGATGCACATAAAGAGAAGGCTTAATTTTATTTGTTTAATTTCAATTTTGACTCAGGAAAGTGAATGAACACTACCAGTTTTTGGAGAGGCATTATGCATCAGAGTCAGGAAGTTCTGGCTTCAGACTCAAGCTCTGAAACATACTGGCTGGGTGACCATAAGTAATTCACTCACTTTCTCTGTGTTCTAGGCAACTATAAGAACATAAGTTGAGGAGAAAGTGCTGACCTGTATGGGTAGAGGGACTTTTGTCACTCCAGAGTTCCTTTCATCAAAGAAATTGCAAGCCCATCTCTAAGTTATTTTTTTTCTATACAAAAATGGAGTTGAAGGAATCCAGGGAAGAAAACATTCATAAAATGCTGTACTTTGCCTGAGGCTTATGTATATCTCACACATACAAATTATGTACAAAGTATCAGGGAGTGTGATATGCAAACATTAAGATTTTTGTTAGGCAGCGCAACCAAAACAAATGTGATTGAATAGACAACACTATGGAACCTCCTCCAACCAGGAAGTCTCAGTATGTTCCAATGATTACAATGAAGACCTTGCCCTGACTCCCAAATACTTTATTGTTGGGGATGACAGTGGTACAGTTGCCCTGCTTTGTAAATTACTCTGAAGACCATAGAATGGCAAAAATGTCACATTTTCAAAATGTTGCCAGAGACTCTCTGGTCTTCCTGGAGTGATCATTGACATTTGGAAGGGCATATGATAAGGAAGTCCTGGTTTCAATGCTGGTTGCTGTGGAAACTTGGCCTAATGGTTGTGTTCTCGTGCTCTTTCTCTCTTTCTTTTTTAAATAACTTTAATTACTCTCTCAAACTTGTAGAATTGCTATTTAGAGGAATGATATCAATTATTGCATTCAATTTGGAGCCCATTATTCTTGATTACTTGTTTGGTTGCTTTTGTTACAGTTCTTAAAAATAAATCACAAGATTCCTTTGCTGCCTTCCCTTTTCACATACCTGATGAGCTTTATACCTTTAATGTAGAACATTTTCTGAGACATTGCATTTTATGAGAAAGACTACTAGTTCTGTGCTCAAGGGCTTAGTTCTGCCTTTGCCACTTGAAAGTTGAGGGATTTTGGGCAAGTCACTTAACCTCTAGGGGCCTCAGTTTCCTCATAGGTAAGATAAGATGAATGCAAGAGTCTATTATGCCTCCAGATTTGCATTCCCTAGAGCTCACGCGCAGCCTGATTCACATAAGTAGTTGATAATCTCTAATGCAAGAGAGAGATTTTGTATATTGGAAGCAGGACTAGAAATGAAGGCATAAAAAAGTTGGGTTCAGCTTCCACATAGGAGTGAGATTAGACATTTGGAATAGAGTACAAAACAGGTAGCAATGTGTGGGAGTTGCAAAGAGGTGAACTTCTTAAAGAGCGCAGTTACCCTGAAACGGAATAAGCTATCTTTGGATGTAGTTGGTTCCTTCTCTTTGGAGGATTTCATATAAAGGCTGGATGACCACATAGAAGAGAAGTTGTAGTTTGGACATTTTTCTTTGATATTTTTGGGTAGGTGGTCTCTGAGATGTCTTCTAATTCTGGGATTCTTTGAACTTAGGTACAGTTCTTCCTAAACCTTGAAATGACTTATAAAGATTAATTATTACTAGGTGTAAACAATAATAATAAATGTTTACCAACAATTTCTCTGAAAAAATATATTTATGGCACACTTTGATTTTAATCTGCATTGTTGCCAATTTTCTGTATAATTTTATTAAATCTACATCTTTATCATAGTAATAAAACAAGCCCTGATATGTATATTGCATTTGCTGATTTCCTACATGTAAGTAGTGCTACTAAAAATTGACCAATATGAGTGAGTAGGAGCTGAGTCCAATACACTCTTTGTTATGACATGTGGTACATGAAGTCGGACACAGAAGAACTATTTAGGTTCAAAGCATTCTTTTTCCGCATATTGATAGTATGATTTTGGACATATCATTTAATGTTTCATTTCCCAGACATGTCTAATCCCACAAGTTGCATGCAAGAAAATAATTTGCATCTCTAAAGTTATAGTCACTTGGCCAGTGTCTGTAACTGGTGGAACTTGAACCCCTATCTTCTTGACTCTGAGAACAACGTACAATGTAAGATACAAAACTGCCTTTGGACCTGAGAATAGCTGCCATTTATATACCAAGTTAAATTTTACACACAAATTTAAGTATATCTACTTTAACAGAATATTAAAAGTGGAGGGAACCACAGAAAAAGACATTTGACTGCATATGATATTTACATCTATTTCTCTACCATATAAATTTATGCTTTATAAAACAATATTCCCTATTTAATTTTTATCATTCTGTCTTGTTTATATCACATTCCCCCCCCCATTTACCTCCATTGAACATTTGGAATTAAGAAAATATCTAAGCAATGTCAAGTGAAAATAATAACACATAACAGTATATACCATATTTCACATCTAAAGTCATGTCTCCAAAATGTGGCGAGAAAGCGCTTTCTTTCTCTTCCTTATCTTCATCATCATAATAATTAGTATTTGTGTAGCACTTTAAGATTTGCAAAACAATTTAAAACTATTATTTAATTGTATCCTCACGACAGCACTGGGAATTAGGTGGCAATATTATTCTCATTTTAAAGAGAAAGAAACTGAGGCATAAAATGTTTAAGTAGTTTACCCAGGGCCTCATAGCTAGCAAGCATCAGAGGTTGTGTTTGAATTCTGATTTTCCTGACACCAGGTTCAGTACTCTATCCACTGCACCACTTAGCTGCCAAAATGAAATTATACTAAGTCATTTTTGGTATGTCCACAATGTGGAGAAGAAGCAAGAATTCAACAAAATCCATGTCAGAAAAGGATTTTCCCTCTTTCGTGCAACTATAGCCACTTGAGAATCTCTCTACATTTTTAATTTTCTAAAAAAAAAATCATAGGGCTATATATTTGTTGTTGTTGGAATAAATCTCAAAAATTATCTAGTTCAACCCACCAAATTTAAAACTGAGAAAGCAACTTGAGGTGCAAAGAAAGGGAATGATTGTGTGAATAGGAGAAGTTCTTTTTTTTTTTTTAAATTTCTAACTCCAAAGGGAGGAACACAGTACATATTGAATAAGTGTTATTTATTGGTTGATTAGGACTATATGTCAATTTCTTCTTAATTGCTCAGTTGGTGATTAGCTCTATGATTCTGGATGAATCACTTCCTTTGTTTTAGCCTCTGTTACTTTCATCTATAAAATGAGGTAATGAGGTGCTTGAACAAGATGATCTTTCAGATTTCTCTCAGTTTTTAAACAACAAAAACCTGAAGAATATGTGTGTGTACACACACACACACACATATATATATATATATATATATATATATATATATGTCCTATTATACAGCATAACCTATGCGTCGACAGACAGTAAGACATAGTCAGCAAACTTCTAATCTTAAAGTCAGAGAGAACTGGGTTGAAGTCCTGCATCTGACACCTACTTGCTGAGTGACTATAGGAGATTCATTTATTCATTCAGTGCCCTAAGTACATCCATAAGATTATAAATTGCGAGGAAGTCAGTAATCTAACTCCATGGAAGGAGCTTATAAAACAGGAAGCTACCCACTCTAATGAAATCATGGATCCAGATTAAAGGGGGAAAAAAAAAAGATATATGTTAGGTAAGAGATAATAGGAGTTTGCTCATCATTTAATAAAATCTTAGTTACACCTAAATTGTTTCATGTAGGATGATTATACTTTCTAGGGTGAAATCAGAGTTAAGGAATATTGAACTGTCAAATTTTCAGTGATATGAGTAAACAAGTATATGATAATTTGGGCAAAATCAGAAAGAAACAATCGGTTTTAGATGTTAGAACTGGAATCAACAAGTGCTGGATTTAAATATGATACTTATGCCATTTCTTATGTGTGTGACCATGGACAAGTCACTCCACCAATCTAAAACTTAATTTCACTACCTCTAAATGGCATTTATAGTGCTTATCCCTCCAGGTAGTTAATTTTATTTACATTTTATTGACATTTTTATTGACATAATTTTCCCCAATATTTTCTCTTATCTCAAAAAACAGTTGCGCCTTGTAATACAAAGTTCAGTTAAGGAAAATAACTAAAATTGTTCACTGTGTCTCTACCAATGAATGAGCTACTACATCTTTGTTGAGGCTAGGAGACATATTTCCTCCTCAGTTCTCTACTCACAATCCACAAAGTGATTATGTGTATGAAATCATAAGCTCTTATTCCATATTTCTCCTCCATTTTTAGCTAAACTCTTTGGGGAAGTCTTCTGCAACCATTGCCTCTTTTACTCTCTCCCAGACTTTCTTTAGTTTGTCATAAAATTTCATTATTTGGTTGAAACAAGGAAGGAAACTACATCTTGCTAAAAGGTGCCATAGACAATGAAGAAGTATCAATACTAAACATATGCACCAAGTAGCATAGTATGAAAGTTCTTAGAGGGGAAGTTGAGTTATAGGAAGAATCAGATGGCAAAACTATACTAGTGGGGTACCTCAACCTCTCCCTCTTAAAGCTAAATAAATCTAACTAGAAAATACATAAGAAAAAAGTTAAAGAGGTGAATAGAATTTTAGGAAAGTTAGATATGATAGATCTCTGGAGAAAACTGAATTGGGATAGAAAATATAGCATTTTTTTTTCCTCTGTGATACATGGCACCTACACAAAAATTGACCATGTATTAGGACATGAAAACCTCACAATTCAGTGAAGAAAGACAGAAATATTAAATGTATCATTTTCAGATCATGATGTAATAAAAATTACATGCAGTAAAGGGCCATGGGAAGATAGATTAAAATTAATTGTGAACAGAGTTAATCTAATCCTAAAACGTAAGTGGGTCAAAAAACAAATTATAGAAACAATCAATAATTTCATCAAACAGAATAACAACAATGAGATCACATGCCAAAACTTATGGGATGCAGTCAAAGCAGTTCTTAAGGGAAACTGTATATCTCTAGATGCTTATATCAATAAAATAGAGAAGGAGAAACTAGGCATAGATGAACATCTTGCACCATATGCCAAAACAAAGTCAAAATGGATGCCCGATTTAGATGTAAAGGCTGACACTATAAACAAATTGGGAGGGCAAGAAATGATTTCCCTGTAAGATAATGTCCCAATCTATATCAAATGGGATGATAAAGCATCAATTGGTTGCAGAACAGATCCCAAAAAAATAGATCTTTGGCAACTTGAAAATATTTATAAGATTATCAGTTGTTAATATTAATGTGCTTCTGGGACATGATAATGCATTTCTATTCCCTCTTTATTTTATATAGTACCTATTTACATTTTTTATCTCCTTATAATTAAAATGAAAATAGCAGAACATAATTTAGAAATGGTAAGGAACAGTTTCCTACTCATATCACTGATGTTCTCATAATAATTTCACAGCACAATAATGTAATCTCATTATTACACATATATGTATATATGCATATTTATGTATATATGTATAATAATGTAATCTCATTATTACACATATATGTATATATGCATATTTATGTATATATGTATAAAACTACATATGTCTATATCTATAGATAAGCATGCACATACTACACATGTGTCTACCATAGAGATGATAATAAAAGCAGTAAATTAATTAAATAAGCATTTAATTAAGGTGACCATAGATCTAGAGTTGAGTCAGGGGCACCATCTTGCAACCTAGTTCTCATCCTCAACTCCTTCCTTGCTCTTACTCTCGATATCCTATTTCTATCTGTAATATCTCTTATATATGACTACTTTTCTCCTTATACACTCTAACCACCCTGTTGTCCCCCTTCATCTCTTGCCTGAATTCTTATAACTGCTCACTTTTCTCCCTGATGTTTTTTATTCTAATTCTTCTTGTACTCAACTGTCAAAATGATCTTCTTAAAACACAATTGTGACTATATCAATCCCCACCCTTATTCAGCAGATCCCAATAGCTCCCTTTTTATGTACAGGATCAAATATAAAATTCTATTTGGTTTTTAATGTCCTTCATAAGCTGCCCTTTTCCTAGCTACCTGTTCTTTCTTTTTATACTTTCCTCTTCTCCTATGTAACCTATGTATCTCAAACACAAAAATCCATACCCTCAATACTGGCACCTTCACTTTCTATACTTTATGCCTTCAATGCTTTCTTTCATCGTGGACACCTAGGTTCCAACTATTTTTCAAGTCCTAGCTAAAGTCCCACCTTCTGCAAAAAAAAAGGCTTTCCCAGCTCTCCTTAATCTTAATGTCTTTTCTCTGAGATGATTGCCAAGCCATCCTGTATACCTCTTTTTGTCCATGGTTGCTTGTATTTCATCTCTAGAATTATACTGTGAACTCCTTGGTGGTAGAGACTGCTCCACTTTTTTGTTCTTTTTTTTTTATTTCTAGAATAGTGTCTGCCAAATAGTATGCACTAAATAAGTGCTAGTTAGCCAAATGTTATTATTTTAATAGTTATAAAGGATCATATGATCATAGATATAGAGTTCTAAAGTCCACCTAGTTTCCAGAGGCTATCTAGTACAACACTGTAATTTTCCTAATTATTAATTCATGCAATATTCTGGGAAAATATACAATAATTTTTTTCCTCTATTACCAATAAGCAGCTATTTAATTCATTTGTTGAAAGAATGATTCAACTTGAAGAAATAGACCCGTATATCTGAAAATAGTCAAATGCTTGAGTACAAAATTAGCTAGTGCTTAAAAACTGTGAATACTTAGTGATTTTTATAATTACGTATTCATATTAACTCCCCAAAATATAAGGTTAATCTTAAGATAAATTTTACTGGTTTGGGCAATGGAATTTAGTGATCAAATTAACTAAAAACATTTTGAGTAAAATCTAGCCTTTTTAACTTAGGTTTTTTTTGACTGATTTTAAATTCTAGAATTTTTTTATTATGTACATTCATTTCAATATTCTCTAAGAATATGCCTGTACAACAGCATATCTCAGAACATAGACATGTATCTAATACAATTATATCCCAGAAAATGCCAACGTATATCAACCCCTTTCATTTTGTAGATGAGCAAGTGAACTTGACAGAAGATGTATGTTTTCCAATCTGACACAGAATAATGGCAATAGAATCAGAATCTGTGCCTACTTAACCACTCTGTTATTTGTGTGCAAATCATCAAGCCCATTTGCACTGAGTTGCATTCTTTATATAATGGTTTTATTCCCTTTGGGAATTACAAACTTATATATGAAAGAATTTTAACAGTCAAATAATTTAAGCCTTATTTAAGGGTGCATTCTTCTATGGCATCCTGAATTAATATTAAATACTGAGGGTAGCTACAATGGAAGGATAGTTGTATGCTCAAATTGTACGTATAGGAACATGCAGCCACTCGATATTCCACCAGGCTATTTACAGGGGTGAGGAAATAGCTTTGAGGATATTGTTCACTGGAAACTGGCTTGGGTTTGATGTAGTAATCAGGGCAATAGAGAAACCACTCCCATTGCATCCTGTAAATATGATTAAAATGATTTAAAAAAATTAAGTGGCATGGGATATGTTGGGATATTTTCATTTCTATAATGGACCTTGATTCTGTGGATGAAGTAAGTTTGAAGAGGTTGAATGACTAAGAGAACATTTGAGTGTGTTCTAATAAGTCCAATGAAGGAGTAAATGGTAGTATCATCAAGTCAGTTTGGTATAAGAAAACTGGCTAGACAGCATAGGAGAAAGAACACTAGGGGAAATTTTGTTTGAATGAAATCTGATCCAAAAAGACATCATCAGAAAGTCTGATTCCAAATGATATCAGTTTGATATATATATATATATATATATATATATATATATATATATATATATATATATATATATATATATATATACATATATATACACACATATATATATATATACATATATATACATATATATGCATGTATATATATATACAATATACATATACATATACCTATACATGTATATATGAAATAACTGTGGCAGAGTATTTAATCAGGTTAAGTCATAGGCTATTATGTAAATGAGGCATTTTTTGAAGTGTTTTTAATGTATTTTAGAAATATAGTATTTAGGTAGGCCAAGCTACTAAAATGAAAATGACAATTCTACCTAAATTAATTTACTTATTCAGTACCATAGCAATCAAATTACAAAAAATTATTTTATAGAACTAGAAAAAAAAACAATAACAAAATTCATCTGGAAGAACAAATGTCAAAGGAACTAATACAAAGAAATGCAAGGGAAGTTGGTCTACCTGTACATGATCTTAAATTGTATTATAAAGCAGTAATTATCAAAACTACTTGGTACTGGCTAAGAAATAGAGTGGTGGATCAGTGGAATAGGTTAGGTATGCAAGACACAGCAGTCAATGAACATACTAATCTACTATTTGATAAACCCAGAGTCCAGCTTCTGGGATGAGAAATCACTATTTAGCAAAAACTGCTGGGAAAACTGGAAAAAATATATGGCAAAAACTGGGCATGGACCAACATCTTATACCCTATACCAAGATAAAGTCAAAATGTACACATAATTTAGATATAAAGACTGATACTATAAACAAACCAGAAGAGCAAGAAATAATTTACCTTTCAGATCTATGGAGAAGGGAAGAATGCATGACCAAACAGGAGTTAGAAAACATTATGAAATGCAAAATGGACAATTTTGATTACATTAAATTGAAAAGGTTTTTTTTCCCCCAAATGAAGTCAATGCATCCAAGAATAGGAGGGAAGCAGAAAACTGGGAAAGAGTTTTTACAACCAGGGTCTCTGATAAAGACCTCATTTCTAAAATATATTGAGAACTAAGTCAGATGTATAAGAATACAAGTCATCCCCTGATTGATAAAAGGTCAAAGGACATGAACAGGCAATTCCCAGAGAAGGAAATTGAAGCTATCTATTGTCATATAAAAATATTCAAAATCACTACTGATTAGAGAAATGCAAATCAAAATAACTCTGAGGTACCACATCACATCTATCAGATTGGCTAACATGATAAAACAGGACAATGATAAATGTTGGAGAAGATGTGGGAAAATTGGAACACTAATATATTGTTGGTAGAGTTGTGAACCATTCCAACCATTTTGGAGAGCAATTTGGAACTGTTACCTAAGAGCTATAAAATTGTTCATACCCTTTGACCCAGCAATACCACTTTTAGGGCTATATCCCAAAGAGATCATAAAAACAGGAAAAGGACCCACATGTACAAAAATATTTATACCAGTTTTCAATGGTGGCAAAGAATTGGAAATTGAGGGGATGCCAATCACTTGGGGAATGGCTGAATCAAGATGCGGTATATGAATGTAATGGAATAATATTGTGTTATAAAAAATGATGAGCAGGCAGACTTCAAAGAAACTTGGAAAGACTTACATGAACTGATGCAAAGTGAAATTAGCCGAACCAGGAGAACACTGTACACAACAACAACCATATTATAGGATGACTTACTTTGATAGACTTGGCTCTTCACAGCAATGCAAGAATCTAACACAATTCCAAATATTCATGGTGGAAATTGCTATCCATACCCAGAGAAAGAAATATGGAGTTGGAATACAGATGGAACCATGCTATTTGCTATCCTTTTTCTTTGTTGTTTTGTTTTGTTTTTTACTTCATTCTTGTGGTTCTTCCCATCGGTTGTAAGTGTTCTTTACATCATGACTAATAGGAAAATATGCCTAACATGAATGCATATGTAGAGCCTATATCAGATTGTACACCATATCAGGGAGGGGGAGGAAGAAGCAGGAGGGAGAGAAAATTTAAAATTCAAGATCTTATGGAAATGAATGTTGAAAATTAAAAATAAATAAATTAAATATAAAAAAAGAAATTTAGTGTTAAAGAAGATAAAAGGGTAGAGCATATCATGGGGAGTGGTATGAGATTATCCTTCAGTGACAAAGGTGTTGCTATCTGACAGGACAGTCTAGTCCATTTTTGGACAGCTCCAGTCATTGAAAATCTCTGGTCTATGTAAAATTAAATCTTTCAGACTGTAATTAATTTACAATTCACCGCACTCATAACTTCAGGACTATGATGATTAAATTATTTTGGGACAAGTCAATTCCTTGATGCTTAAATTCCACGATAAATAAATCTGGTACCTATTTTAGTGGCTGAAAAAAAATGAAACTTCCTAAATCCACTTCAGAATTTATAACCATTGTTCAGAGAGGAAAATGAGTCTCTCTCTCTCTCTTCTCTCTCTCTCTCTCTCTCTCTCTCTCTCTTCTCTCTCTCTCTCTCTCTCTCTCTCTCTCTCACACACACACACACACACACACACACACACACACACACACAAACACAAAGTGGAAATTTTATATAGCATATGAGCTAGTATATTAAGGTACTTTCCAGAACAACATATTCCATGCTACTCTAAATGAAGTTTCACTTTGTAATCAACTTGTGGGATATGTATATATTTTGAAAGTTAATTTGTCCATATATCTTATGAATTATAACTCTGGACAGCCATTTTAAATAATTATTCTTTTGTCTCTATTCTTATTTTTTTCTAATATCTGTTTTGAATATATTTTGTATGTAACTCTTTATGTAAATAGTATTTCCTCTGTTAGTATGTACGCATCCTGACAGCAGGGACTGCTTGGAGGTAGTATGTACTCAATAAGTGCTTGTTCATTTATCAATTTTAAAATAATTGTCCTATGTGTAATTAGTAAATTTGGTTAACATAAAAATATTTTTGTCATAATTGTTGCTCTTTAACAGTATTCAGAGTATATTATTTTATTAAAAGGAAAATAAAATACCAAAAAGAGACCAAGAACATCAGAAACATAATTACCCTCTGCCAAATTCCTATCTGCAATGTCTAAATCAGGGGTGGGGAACCTGAAGCCTTGAGGCCACTTCTGGCCCTCTAGGTCCTCAAGTATGGCCCTTTGACTGAATCCAAACTTCACAAAACAAATTATTTTATTAATATTAATTAATTAGTACATTTAATTTATATTACACATTTTATATAACATATATAATGCATTATCATATCTAATAATATGCTTAATATTAATGATATCCTATTATTGTTCTGTGAAGTTTGCGTTTAGTGAAAGGACCACACTTGAGAACCTAGAGGCCACAGGTTCCTCACCCCTGTAAAATCCACAGTTCCATTATTATCCTTCTAAAGTGTGAAACATTAGACCAGTAATTCAACATTTATTGTCAGGCACTGAATCATTCTCTAAGTACTAGAAATGTTGTGTTTTAGATATCTCTGTTCCGTGGAACCATTGGTGGATTCAGAAAAAGTTCATAACAATGATGAGTAAGAGGGAGAGGGAAACACAAGGCACAGAAAAAGAGGAAACAAGGACTCATAAGAAATACACCAAATGGAGGGAAATGGGAATATAAACCATTCTGTAATTGAAAAATTTTCAAAGAATAAAAACAGTCAGATTTTAAAATTAAGAATAAAAATATAAGCTATTAACAGTCATTAAAAAAGTTCTCAATCACAATTAAATACAAGTTATATTAACTTTGAGTTCCTATTTCATATTCATCAGTTTGATAAAATTCACAACAAGGAAAATGACAAAAGTCAAAGGGATTTGGAAGAAAAAAAAACAACAGGCATATCAATTCTTCTACGAATTGGTCCAGACATTCTGTAACTTGGAACTATGCCCCAAAAGTCACAAATTGGGTCATGCCCTATGACCCAATGGTGCTACTGTTGGGTCTACACTCCACAAAGACCAGAGAAAAAAGACCAGGACCTTACATACAAAAATATTCATATCATCTTCTCTTGTAATTGGAAATAACTGTAAATGAAAAATATATCCATCAATTTTGGAATACCAAGACAAATTAAAATACAAGAATGTAATAAGATATTCACTATTGGCCCATACAAAATGACTAACTGGGTGGTTTCAGTGAAACCCAATAAGACTTATAAGAACTAATATAGAGTGAAATGAGTAGAACCAGCATAACAATTTCAACAATCTTGTAGAGAACAATAATTTTTAAAGACTTAAGAACTCTGGTCAATGTAATAACCCAAAGAAATGTCAAAGCTTGTATATGTGTGTGTTACTGCATAACCTTAGAAGACTCATTAGTATCCTTGGGTATCAGTGGCCTCTTAGCTCCATTCCACTTTTCCACCTATTATCCTGTGACTTTGACAAGACCATTGAGTCAGGGTATTGCTATACCAGTGTCCTGACTAAAAGGAATTCTTTTACCTAGGGGTGAGTAACTGTTTTGGAGTACAACTTATTCTCAGACTAAAAGACAGTTAGGTAATATAGTGGACACAGTGTTAGCTGGACCATTCAAATACAGCCATGAATGCCTTTTATCTGCATGACCTAGGTAAGTCATTTAATTTCGGCCTGCCTCAGAATCCTCAACTCTAGATCATGATAATGACAGAGCACCCACAACATGGGTGTAGTTCATACTCAGCATTTATCCTACATGAAATTTAGGCAGTGTAGTGCTACAAGCAGCACATATCATCTCATTTTCTACTTTCTACAACCTTTTAAGACAGCGACGTTACTTAAGTTCTGCCTCTGGGAGCCAAGATGGCAGAGTAAGAAGTAAGACACTTTCACTGGCCCTTATTAACCTCTGAAAGCCCAGAAAATATCACCCCAGGAAAAACCCTGGAACAGTTAAACCAGCAGAAAGATTGGGTGCAGCACTCCAGTAGACCAGGAAGCTTGAGGGATTAATGGGAAAGGCTCCTCTTGCCCTGGAAGAGGGAGAGCAGTACAGAAGTGGAGACATCTCAGCAAGCTAGCAGAAAGCCCCACCTCATCATATCAGGGGGAGATCCTGAAACCCAGGTGGTGAAGCAGGCAAGCATCAACACCAGGACCCCCAGTGCCTCAGAATGGGCAGGGGAACCAGTGGAAACCAGCTCAGAAAACCACTATGTGCCAAAGCATTTTATGGCAGCCAAGTCTCCCAGTGCCTCAGCAAAACTCTGAGAAGCACAGCTCCAAGGGGGAAAGCCCCAGGTGGAGAAACAGCCTGGAGGGGAACATCCATCTGAAAGGAGCCAAAGAAAGCAAAAGAAAAGGCCCAGGTGAGCAGGCAAACTCCAGGGGCCAGACTACCCAATCCTACTCCTAGAGTTCCAGTGTTGCTGATTCCAGGCCAAAATCAGGTAAACTTCCAGAATACTACAGCCTCCAACCACCAGCATCATAGGTCCCAGAACACAAAGCCAGTGACTAGGTCAGGGGCTCCCAACACAAGAAGCTTGGGTCCATGCCCCCTGCTCCCCAGCAGGAGAGCTCAATCTTTTTAAAGGCCAGGAAATAAGTAAACACCATGAGCAAAAAGTAACATACTATAGATTCTAACTATGGGAACAGTGAAGATCAAGTTAGAAATTCTGAAGAGGACAACATTGTCAACAAGTCAACATCTGGAGCCTCAAAAGGGAATATGAACTGGTCTGAAGCCCAAAAACTTTCTTGGAAGAGTTCAAGAAGGATTTTAAAGTGAAATAAAAGAGGTAGAAGAAAAATTGAGAAAAGAAAGGAGAGGTATGCAAGAGAGAGTCAATAGCTTGGAAAAGGAAGGGCAAAAATTAACTGAAGAAAACAACTCCTTAAAAAGCAGAATTGGCCAAACAGAAAAGGAGACAGAAAAAATTACTGAGGAGAAGAATTCCTTAGAAAAATAAAATGAGCCAAAGGGAAAAGGAGGTAAAAATCTAACAGAAGAAAGCAATTTGTTAAAAATTAGAATTAGGAAAATGGAAGCTAATGACTCTATGACAGAGTGAGAATCTGTCAAGCAGAAACAAAAGAATGAAAAAAATAGATGAAAATGTAAAATACCTCATCAGTAAAACAACTTACCTGGAAAATAGATCCAGGAGAGAGAATTTTAAAATTATTTGTCTATCTGAAAATCGCAATGAAAAAAATAGCCTGCACAGCATCTTTCAGGAAATCATTAAGGAAAACTGCCCTGAGGTCCTACAACCAGAGGATAATATAGCAATCGAAAGAATCCACCAATCACCTCCTGAAAGAAATACCAAATTGAAAATACCAAGCAATATAGTAGCCAAATTTCAAAATTACCAGGTCAAGGAGAAAATACTGAAAGTATCTAGAAAGAAACAATTTAAATATCGTGGAACCACAGTCAGGATTATTCAGGACCTTACAGCTTCTACATTAAAAGACTGTAGGGTGTGGAACATGATATTTTGTAAGGCAAAGGAGCTTAAATCACAACCAAGTTTCAACTAAAGAGTGAAAATGAGCATAATCTTTCAGGGGAGAAGATAGACATCCAACAAAATAGAGGACTTCCAAACTTTCCTGATATAAAGATAAGAGCTCCACAAAAAAAATTGATCTTCAAATACAAGACTCAAGAGAGACATGAAAAGGTGAACAGGACAGAAAGAAACAACATGTCAGTAATAAGGACAAACTGTTAACTTCCCTACAAGGAAAGATAAAACTTATAACTCTTGAAAACTGTATTGTTATTACACCATTTTAAATGAGTATACATAGAAGGGGTGAGTAGAAGTTGATTTTGATGTAATGATAAAAAAAATCTAATCAAGTGGGTTAAAGGGAACTAAGTGGATTAATCTGATCTAACTAAGGGAATGTACTGAGAGAAAAGGAAAGGATGAGGCAGACAAGGGTAGTTAAGTTACAAAACAGGCACAAAAACCTATTACAGTAGAGGGAAAGAAGGGAGGGAGATGAGCATTGTTTGAACCTTACTCTCATCAGATTTGGCTCAGAGAGGGAATAACACAATCATTTAGGTATAGAAATCTAACTTGCCCTATAGAGAATAGGAAGAAAAACTGGAAGAAAAGGGAGGGGGCTAATAGAAGGGAGGCAGGATTGAGGGAGGTGGTGGTCAAAAGCAAGCCACTAGGGAGGAGGGAAAGGGAGAAAAGAGGAAAAAAAAAGCATAAACAGGGGAGAAATAGGATGGAGAGAAAGACACAGATAGTAATCATAACTGTGAATGTGAATGGGATGAATTCTCCCAAAAAATGGTAGGGCATGGCAAAATGGATTAAAAACCATAATCCTGCAATATGTTGTTTACAAGAAACACATCTAAGCAGAGGGACACACACAGGGTAAATGTAAAAGGCTGGAGCAGAATATATTATGCTTCATCTGAAGTAAGTGAAGAAATACATAAATAAATAAGGCAGGAGTAGTAATTGTGATCTCAGACAAAGCAAAATCATAGATAGATGATATCAAAACAGATCAGGAAGAAAACAAAAGAAAAAATAGAGATAAGACACTACATCTTGCTAAAAGGCACCACAGACAATGAAGTAATATCATTCCTGAACATATATGCACCAAACGGTATAGCAACCTAATTCTTACAGAAAAGTTCAGGGAGTTACAAGAAGAAATAGTCAGCAAAACTACACTAGTGGGGGACCTCAACCTCCCCCTCTCTGAACTAGAGAAATCTAACCACAAAATAAACAAGAAAAAAGTTAAGGAGGTGAATAGAACATTAGAAAAGTTGGATATGGTAGACCTCTGGAGAAAACTGAATGGGGACAGAAAGGAACATACTTTTTTTCTTGTCAGTATATGGCACATACAAAAAAAATGACCATGTAGTAGGGCACAAAACCCTCACAGTCCAATGCAGAAGGATGGAAATATTAAATGCATCCTGTTCAGGTCATGATGCAATAAAAATTATATGTAATAAAAGGTCATGGAAAGAAAGACAAAAACATAATTGGAAACTAAATAATCTAATCTTAAAAAATAATTGAGTCAAACAACAAATCACAGAAACAATCAATAACTCAATTCAAGAGAATGACAAAAATGAGACAACATACCAAAACTTATGGAATGCAGAGAAAGCAGTTCTTAGGGGAAGTTTTATATCTCTAAATGCTTACATAAATAAAATAGAGAAAGAGGAGACCAATGAATTGGGCATGCAACTGAAAAAATACTAGAAATAGAACAAATTAAAAATCCTCAATTAAATACCAAATTAGAAATACCAAAAACCAAAGGAAAGGTTAATAAATTTCAAATTAAGAAAACTATTGAACTAATAAATAAAACTAAGAACTGGTTTTATGGGGAAAAAAACCAATAAAATAGATAAGCTTTGGTTAATATAATTTATAGTTCTTTTTTTTTTTTTGGTTAGGCAATGGGGTTAAGTGACTTGCCCAGGGTCACACAGCTAGTAAGTGTTATGTGTCTGAGGCTGGATTAGAACTCAGGTCCTCCTGAATCCAGGGCTGGAGCTCTATCAACTGCTCCAACTAGCTGCCCCTGGTCAATATAATTTAAAAAAAGAAGAAGAAAACCAAACTACGGGTATCAAAAATGAAATTAAAACAAGAATTAGGAACTATTTTGCCCAAATGTATGCCAATACATTTGACAATCTTAGTGAAATAGATGGATATTTACAAAAAAAAATCAATTGCCCAGATCAACAGAAGTGGAAGTAAAATACTTAAATAGCCCCATCTCAGAAAAATAAGTTAAATAAGCTATTGATGAATTCCTAGGAAAAAACCTCCAGGGCCAGATAGATTTACAAGCAAATTCTATCAAAAATTTAAAGAACAATTGATTCCAATACTATATAGACTATTTGGGGAAATAGGCACAGAATGAGTCTTACCAAAATCTTTAATGATGCAAATATGTTGCTGATATCTAGACCAAGAAGGGTCAAAACAGAGAAAGAAAATTGTGGACCAATTTCCCTAATGAATATGGATGTGAAAATTTCAAATAAAATATTAGCAAATAGATTACAGCAACTTATCACAAGAAAAATACACTATGACCAGGTAGGATTTATACCAGGAATGCAGGGCTGGTTCAACATTAGGAAGACAATCAGCATAGTTGATCATATCAACAACAAAACCAACAGAAACCACATGATCATTTCAATCGATACAGAAAAAAAGCTTTTGATAAAATACAACAACCTTTCCTATTAAAAACACTAGAGAACATAGGAATAAATGGAGTCTTCCTTAAAATAATAAGAAACATCTACCTAACATCTTCAGCAAGAGTCATATGTAATAGGGACAAGCTAGAACCATTTCCAGTAAGATAAGAGTGAAACAAGGATGTCCTTTATCACCACTCTTGTTCAATATCATACTGGAAATGTTAGCTTTAGCAATAAGAGAAGAAAAAAATTGAAGGTATTAGAATAGGAAAAGAAAAAACAAAACTATCACTCTTTGCAGATGACATGATGATATACTTGGAGAACTCTAGAGAATAAAGTGAAAAAAAACTACTTGATATAATAAACTACTTTAGCAAAGTTGCAGGCTATAAAATAAACCCACATAAATCATCAGTATTTCTATATATTACCAAGAAAGCCCAACATCAAGAGACAGAAATTGAAATTCCTTTTAAAGTTACTGTAGACATTATAAAATATTTAGGAGTCTACCTCCCGAAACAAACCCAGGGACTTATGAACACAATTAAAAAACACTTTTCACACAAAATAAAGTCAGATCTAAATAATTGGAAAAAAACACCAGTTGCTCATGGGTCGGCCAAACTAATATTGTACCTAACCTAATTTATTTCTTCAAAGCCATACCAATCAATCAAGACATTATTTTAAAGAGTTAGAAAAAATAACAACAAGATTCATTTAGAAGAACAAAAGGTCCAGAATATCAAGGGAACTAATGAAAACAAATGCAGGGGAAGGCGGACTAGCCACTGAAGATCTTAAATTTTATTATAAAGTAACAATCATCTAAACTGCGTGGTACTGGCTAAGAAATAGAGTGGTGGATCGGTAGAGTAGCAGTCAATGAGTATAGTAAGTAATCTATTATTTGATAAACCCAAAGACCCAGCTTCTGGGATCAGAACTCAGTATTTGACAAAAATTGCTGGGAAAACTAGAAAAGAGTATGGCAGAAACTGGGTGTAAATCAAAATCTCACACTATATGCCAAAATAAAGTCAAAATGAGTTCATGATTTAGACATAAAGGCTGATACTATAAACTGGGAAAGCAACCAATAGTTCACCTGTCAGATTTATGGAGAACAGAAGAATTTGTGACCAAACAGGAGATAGAAAACATTTTGAAATGTAAAATGGATAATTTTGATTACATTAAATTTTGTTTTTGCACAAATAAAGCCAATGCAACCAAGATTAGGATGGAGGCAGAAAACTGGGAAAGAATTTTTGCAACCAGTGTCTCTGATAAGGTCCTCATTTCTAACACATATAGAGAATTACATTTATAAGAATACAAGTCATTCCCCAGTTGATAAATGGTCAAAGGATATGAATAGGCAGTTCTCAGATGAAGAAATTAAAACCACCTATAGTCATATGAAAAAATACTCTAAATCACTATTGATTAGAGAAATGCAAATCAAAATGACTCTGAGGTACCACATCACACCTATCAGATTGGTCAACATGACAAAACAGGAAAATGATAAATGTTGCAGAAGATGTAAGAAAATTGGAACACTATTGCATTGTTGGTGCAGTTGTGAAATGATTCAACCATTTTGAAGAACAATTTGGAACTATGCCCAAAGAGCTATAAAAATGTGCATATCTTTCACCCAGTAACAGCACCCTTAGGGCTGTATCCCAAAGAGATCATACAAATGGGAAAAGGACCCACATGTAAAAAAATATTCATAGCAGCTCTTTTTGTGGTGGCAAAGAATTGGAAATTGAGAGGATGCTCATCAATTTGGAATGACTAAACAAAGTGTGGTATATAAATGTAATGGAATAGTATTGTGCTACAAAAAATGATGAGGAAGTGGACTTCAGAAAAACCTGGAAAGACTTGTATGACCTGATGTTGAGTGAAGTGAGCAGAACCAGGAGAACACTGTACACAGTAATAGCCAAGTTGTACAATGAGTAACTTTGAAAGACAGCCCTTCTCAGCAATGCAAGAATCTAAGACATCTTCAAAGGTGTCATGATGGAAAATTCTATCCACATCCAAAGGAAGAACTATGGAGTTTGTTTTTTTGTTTGTTTTTTCTTTCAGCCAGAGATGAGGTTTATTAGAACAGCTGTCACACTGACCAGACTCTTAAGGAATCTAAGCATTTGTACCACTAATGCAATCAGGCCAGATTTTAAGAATCTGATTATTTAGCTAGATTTTAAGAATCTAAGCACCTTAGTGGAGATCAGATGGACCTTATATACAGAAAGACTCTGGGAGGGATCTAGGAGTGGACAAGTAGTGTACAGAGACTCTGAGGTAATAGAACTCCAGGGACCTGGACCACATGGCCAAGGCAGAATGGAGCCCAGATGGGATTAATGGTGGGAAGTGGCCTGGGGAGGTAAACCAATGGAGGGCTAAACTAGGTAAGGGTAACAGAATTGGAGATTAGGCCTCACCATAAATAAAGGCCAACTGATGGGATTATGGCCTCAGGGGAATGTCAACAGACCTCCTTGATCAAATAGGAAAATTCAAAGAGAATCCCTTAGACAAATGGGATCCAAATTCTTTTGGGGGTAAGGGGCAAAGGTCTCAGCCTGGGCTCTTACCCCATCAATATGTGTCTGAGGCTGGATTTGAACTCATGAAGATGAGTCTTTCCTGTTTGCAAGCCCAGTGCTGTAACCACTGTGTCACCTAGCTGGCCATTCAACCTCCTGATAGCGTGAGGGAAAGGAGACAACTCCTTTTGTCTTTTGCCTGTCATGAAAAAACCCTCTCTTTGTTCATTTTTTTTATGCCTTACTTCTTGCAAAGGGAGCAGATGAACAGAAAACTGCCCTTAGAGAGACATCTAATGATAATAATAATAATAGTAGTAGTAGTAGTAGTAGTAGTAGTAGTAGTAGTAGTAGTAGTAGCAGTAGTAATATTTATGTAATGCTTTAAAGTTTGCAAAGCACTCTACACGTTATCTCATTTGATCCTCATGGCAACCTAATAAGGTAGATATTATTATCTGTATTTTACAGATGAGGAAATTGAGGCTAAGAGAGGCTAAATAATTCAATCAGGATCACACAGCTAGTATGAGAATGGATTTCAACTCAACTCTTCCTGACTCCAAGTTCAATACTATTCACTAAAATAACTAGATGCCAATAAGTTGAAATCAGATGTTCCCAGGGGATGAACTCCCTGTAAGGGCTGAGATAATACCTTATTTTTGAGGGGACAAGAAATAAAGCCTAAGGACTATGGAGTTTGAATGCAGATTGAAGCATACTGTTTGTGAAATTTTTTCTTCTGTTTTGTTTTGTTTCCTATTTCTGGTAGTTCTTCCTACTGGTTCTAACTCTTCCTTAGAACATCACTAATGTGAAAATATGTTTAATAAGAATGTGTATGCATAGCCTATATCAGATTGTGCTGTCTTGGGGAGGGAGGTGAGTAGGGAAGGGGAGAAAAATTTAAAACTCAAAATAAATTAAAATAAATTAATAAATCTAAATTAATTAATAAAAAATTTAAAATAGATAAATAAGATTTAAAAAAAAAGATAAAGCAATGTTACTTTAATAACTCCTAGGGACTTCAAAGACAATATGTTCCCCAGGTAACAATATAAAGTGCCTCCAACCCAATGGTCTTGGGAAAATCATAAGATCATAGATCCAGAGGTGGAAGGGACCTCAGAGGCCACCTAGTTTAAACCCTTTATTTTGCCAATAATGAAACTGTGGACCAAGGAGACCAATAGGTCTTCCAAGGAAACACAGAAGGGCAGAATCCAATCCTTGGTCTTTATACTCTAGATGGACTTTTCTTTCAATAACATTAAAAGTACTGAGTTATAGACAGACAATTTCATCTTTTCAGTATATTGCAAGGCTATATAATGAGAAAGGTTGGAGGGGGCAGGGACAATTAGAACGCTCTTGGAAGATTCAAAATTAATGTAGGTATTCTAATGGCAGATATTGTGAAAATTACTGAGAATGGAGGGGGGAAATTGGCTCACTCTGCTCACACCCCTCATCTATATTTACATTATTTTTCCTTTACTATCTCAATATCCTACATTCACATTAAAAAAAAATTATCATCAGAATTCTCTGGTTACATTGTTTAGTGGACAAAAGGAAAAATAACAGGAAAACTGTTCAGAAGCATCTTTCATGATTTATATCTCATTCACTGATCTTCCCAACTTTATGGGATTGTGAGAGGAATGGGGAAGGATTTATTTACTTGGGACTCCTTTTGGAATTAGGTTATATATACCAAATGGAAAGTAAAGAAACCATGAGGTGAGAAGGCCTGCTTCCCGCTGTCTCTCACTAATTTTATTTTTAAAGAATTCTGTCACTCCAGAATTTGCTTCCCACCTGGCATTCAATTGTGGTACTTGGCCCCTGTACCTATGGTCAGCAAGTTTCAGCTCTGATTGTAGTCTGTCTCTTAAATTATTGAATACTACTCCCAGTAAGGACAAGGCTAGCAGTGACTAAATAAAATCAACCAATCAATGAATAAGTATTTGTTAAATGTTTTCTATGTGTCTGGTACTCACTATTCTAGTAGATATTCTAAGGTACAAATATAAAGAATCAAAAATCGTTGTTCTCAAGCAGCTTATATTCTATGATAGCATGTTGACAAATGAATACTTACAGAATACATACAAAAATATTTACCAAAGTAATTGCTTACCTTGTAGTTAGGGAGGGAGGACATTAGCTGGTGAGATGATCAGGAAAGGTATTATCTAGGAGGCAGTATTTTGGCTGTTTCTTTTTTTAATACATTTTTTTAAAATTAAATGTGTTTGTGTAGCAAATTCACTGTCTCCATCCAGCCTCTCCCCCACTCATTGAGAAGACAGGTAATGTGATACCCATCATCCTTGTGAAGTCATATGAAACATTTGGGTTGTTTCTTAAAGGAAAGAGACATTTTTACACAGAGCAGTTAAGGACAGAGTGTGTTCCAGTCATGAGTGACTTGAAATACAAAGTATGATGATTGAATGCCATGCGTGAGGAGCAGAAATAAGGCATTTGAGCAACTTTTAGTGTAGGAACAAGACTAATAAATAGATAATGAATCTAGAAAGATAAATTTGGATCATTTTTCAAGGTCCTATGTCCAAGAAACTGAACCTGTAATTATATGATTATTGTATCTGATTTCTTTGTACAATGGAATCAGCCCAGTAGCTGGCTCACATTGTTTGTTGTGACCTAAAGCACTGTTCATTTCAAATGTCATGTTATCCTACTTTCTCAACTTTCATACGTTCTGTCTGAACCATGCACAATCTTTACAAATTAGGACCAAAACTCAATTGATCAATAAGGATTTATAAAGCAAGTATAATGTGCCAGGCACTGAGTTAGACACTTGAAATACTAAGACAAAAGTGAGAAAGGCCCTCGTAGCAAGAAACTAGCATTCTACTATGGACATACATGACAAATAAATCTATGTATGTATATACATATGTGTTCACACATATAGGTATATGGTCATGTACATATTATTCACATGTACACATGTTCTTATATATATGTATGCACAATATATATCCATGTTTACCATACTATTCATATTATACATATCTGTATTTGCCTGTGTGAGCATGTATGTATATATTTTATATGTACATATATGCATAAAGTATATATGTGTGTGCATGTTGTACATTTAAAGGGTAAGTTTTGGAGTAGGCACTAAAAACTAGAAAACAACGTGTTGGGTACTATACAATGAGCTGGATTCAGAACAAAGTATGAGTAAGTCCTTATATCTAAGGATGTATTATATTGAAGGATGTATTACTTGACCATGACAACTTACAAGTAAGATTTTAAAAATAAATAAAATCAATGACAATGATAATAGGGAACTCCCAGACAAAGAAACCCATTGTACTGATGCTTATCAGCACCTTCTCTGCAATTTGTAACCTCAAAGAGTTACTTTTACAGAGATGTCAAACACTGGCGGTGACACTCTGGAGTAAAGTTTAATGCAGATTAAAATGTAATTGAGAAATAGTTAAAAAATAAAAATGAACTAAAACTTAGAAAATGTTAATATATCATTTTCTAAGTCAAGATTCGTCCACAGTAATTGTTATGTACTCTTTAGAGACCTCCATTTCTATTTGAGTTTGATATCACTGGCTCAGTATACCAAAGGCTAAATAGCCTATGCAGTGTCAGACAACCAGGTTGTGTAAACTGTGGAATGTGAATACAGGT
The DNA here is from genome assembly GCF_003287225.1 of Phascolarctos cinereus. NCBI lineage: Eukaryota > Metazoa > Chordata > Mammalia > Diprotodontia > Phascolarctidae > Phascolarctos > Phascolarctos cinereus. Next base: position 27,337,984 of record NW_027555736.1, on the reverse strand, counting down.
TCTTCTTCTCTGAGGCCTTCTCTATATCCACTAATCCACATTTCCTACCAAATATATAATCATTATATAATGCTTTGAGATTTACAAAGCACTTTGAATATTTTATCTCTATCCTCCAGCAGCTTTTCAAATGACTAAATTCGCCCTTTAAAAATGTATTTTTAATTTTGCTTTTATTTAATGGAAACCTAAAAGATTTTCATCAATTAAATAATTAAAATTCACAAATAAATGATCATTTGTCAATTAAAACTTAGCAAAATATTCTATCTCTTGTGGTTTTCATTTGGTACAATTTTTTACCTTTTTAAAAAAATTCTAGTAGCTTAAAATAAGTCATGGATGGAGAAAAATAAAAACCATAATAAAAATTGAAGTTTTCAAAGTCCTTTGCAATCATCATCTCATTCTAAGTTCACAAAAACACTGTGAGAAAGATTCTCTTATTATCTCCACTTTACAGAAGAGGAAACTAAGGCTCAGAGGTTAAATGATTTGCCTATAGTAACACTTTAAGCATCTGAAACAATAATATGGCTCTCTCTAACTACAAGCCTAATGCCCAATTGACTGAATTAGATTGGAGAAAGTGACCAAATGGGAAAATTCTTATGAAATTATTAAAAAAATCTAGATAATATTCTTTAGGCAATTCTGAAATCCAAGAGAAAACATATCTGAAAGCTGATGTTTTAATTACACTGCACATCTGGCATCAGAAATCTTCAAGAACATCCTGAGTTCTGGAAAAGGCCGTCTAATAGTTAATCCATTAAGCCTTCAATGTAGTGAGTTCATGGCTTTGCCTTCTGGTTGTCAAGCAGCTTCCAGGTCTCCAATCATTTGTGAAAACATGTTTTTTAGCTTCCATCCTGAAGCAGATAAAAGGGGATTTAACTCTATGGCTTCCACTGACACTAAGGAAATGCAACTACATTGCAATATTCAGCTGAGCAATTTCAACTTGGAGGATTATGTTTTTAACTATGTGCTAAGAAATTGCCTTTTGGGGGAATAGGTAGGAAATGAATTCATGAACCTTTTGATTAAAATATTGTCATATCCTCTATGGGTCTTTGACATGAATTGCTTATTCATATCACTTCTCTTCAGAATGTGGCTATTTTTATTTCCAATTTAGATATAATTTTCAGGAGATAGTAAGTGGGCTTCTCTCTTCTTCTATCCACTAGAAGCAGGGGCACCAAGGGCACGGACTCACTAATGTGTTTCAGCTACAGTCATTCAATGGTCTCTTCATAGCCTGAGTAAATGAGCCTCCTTTAGCATCTTGCCTGTCAGATTACCACGGAGATACTTAAGAATCAAGTCACATATAACTACCTGTATACTTAGCCTGTCGATGGACTGGATTTACGTCATTGAATGGTAATCTCATATTGATGAGCTCAAGCATTCCAGATTTGGAATACATTGGATTCCACACATTGAAAAAGGTGCTAGATTTGGAGACAAAGAATCTGAGTTCAGTTCCTGTACCTAGATGACCTTTGATTAATGACCTATTACCTGTAGGCCTCAGCTTCATCTTCTTTAAAATAATTGGGTCAGACTAGATAACTTCTAAAGTCTCTTACTTAATTGAATGTGCAATTCTGTGATTTATCAAAGCATCCAAATACCTTGTTCCTAGACTAGTTTTTGATTGACTTTATAAATCTCAGTGTAAACACAATGCAAAAATTAGTTCTCAAATATTATATAACTATTTTAGATTTTGAATTTCCTTCCTCTCCACCCAATGGATATTTGATATATATGATATGAGAAGAATGCCTTTTAATAGGGGGAGATTTTATCCCATTCATGCCTGCACATCATGTAACATTCTTGTCCACATCATGGTCACGAATCCTTTAGAGAAGATCTGTATGACATGTAGAGATTATGCCTTGGGTGTGTTACGAAACCAAGGTGCCAAATCATATTTCAAGTAGTCCACTTTTTGTTGTCCCTCTTGCTGCCGTAAAGGGGTGTAAAGAATTGTCAGATCCCAGAAGCTTGCTGATACATTATCTCCCCAAGGAGAACACTAGGGAACTACGTGTAAGAGAATCATGATCATATGTGAGTTAAGTGTATGAATAGTAATTCTATAATAATTTGGCCTACCAAGTGAAGAGCCCTTTCCCTTGGTCCTGTCAGTCTCCTCAGAAGGCCATGAATCAACACTAGCAGCTCTTTCTTTGATACATTCCCATCTGATGTAGTGAGGTGACTGTTTTACTCATAGGTTTTATTTTGAGAAACATGCTTTCAGGGGCCTCCCTTGCAGTTTTATATGACTTTTTGCAATAGTAAGTTGTGACCTGATGATGTTAACTATCCTTCAGTATATCCTTTCCATTTGAATAAGCACATGAAGCCTTCTCCTCGTAGAAGGGTGGATGAGAACAATTTCGTCCAATGGCCATGAAGGCAGTTGAAACAGGTCCTGCGGTATGCTTAGAACTTGATTAGACTTTGAAGACACCAAGGTCATCCGCTGCATTGAGTCACTACCAGTCATCTTGACTTTTGTCTTGCCACTGGACAGAGTGAGAATAATGACTTTGCACAGCTCTGTTTCACTTAAATCCAATTTGTGTGCAAGTCAAAAGATGTCACCCATGTCATTTTACTATTTTTACCTACCTCAGTCCTGTGGCAACAGGAAAGTGATGAAGCAGCAGATGTGGACATTCTGGGAGTTGTAGTCATAACTCTGAACACAGGCAGCCCAGGACACAGGGTCATCTCACTGTGGGATTTGGCAGCCCCTTGGGTGTCTGAGCAGCTTCTTTAAAAAATTTAATTGTTTATTCTAAAACCCCCCAAACGCAATTATTTCTGTCCTACATGAGATCCAAGCAGGTTGGTCCAGCAACTCCTGTGGTAATTGGGAGAGGGAAAGGCAGGTAAAGGACCTAACAGAATTCTCCATTTGGCTTTCCAATGGGACTATTCAATCCAATTGATGGCCAACATGTCCCCTGGAAGGAAATACTGGAGAAGTTTCCCTTGTTCTTAAATCCATTCTTTTTTTTTTCCTTTGGCAATTGGGGTTAAGTGACTTGCCCAAGGTCACACAGCTAGTAAGTGTCAAGTGTTTGGTCTGAGGCCAGATTTGGACTCAGGTTCTCCTGACTTCAGGGCAGGTGCACTATCCACTGCGCCATCTAGCTGCCCTCTTAAATCCATTCTTAAATGAATCATGTAACCACCATTTGTCTTAGGACTTAATCACTGCAACTCTTAAGTATAACAGAGATGGATGGTTTCATATACAATCTTCTTTTCTTGTTTTTTCTTTTTTTTTTTTAATATGGAGAATGTTTGTTTGCTGAGGCTGGTACAATTCACCATAAAAAAGAAAATTAAAAAAAAATTAAACCTGGGTAAAGAGACTATTCTACTGGCTTCCCTGGAGTCCAAGAAGTTTAAGAAATCCATGAGCTGCCCTATACTCCTGGATCAGCTATGCAACTTCCTTTAGGACTGAAGAACCTACAAGCAGCCCACATACACCATTCAGTGTACTGCGCCTTGCTGGGATAGATGTCAGGCTCTTGTGTCACACAACTTGGGGCCCTAGAGATGGGCTGAGGGTTATTGGGAAGTGGGGAATGGGGAGGGGAGGAGGGGAGGGAAAATAGTTACCAGAAGCAACCCTGACGCATAGAAAGCTACGAGGCTAGCACTAAGCCAAAGGTTTTATGGAAGACCTGAGCTGTGTCTTAAGAAAGTCCTCGAGGAAGGACTGCTTTTTAGTTTTTGTCATTGAATCTCCAGTTCCTGGCAGACACTTACTGCAAGCCGCTGCGTGGGGCAGCCATAGGTGGGAATCCAGAGCCAGCAGAAAATGCACGGCTGCGGTTAGGGAGAGACGGGTCTCTGGGGTGCTGAGAGAGTCCGGAGCCCGGCCTTCTCTGGGTCCTCAGGCGGGACGCGGCCCTTGTTGCGAGCCTCGGCCTTGCGGCGCTCTATCTTGGCCACCCTCTTTTTGCGCACGTTCCGGCGCCGCTTGTCCTGCCGCTGCTGCGTCTCCTCCCCGACGTGGGCCGGGAGCTTCTCCTTGCCTTTCAGGGCTGCCTTCAGAAGCTCTCCGTTGTCACGGATCCTCACACCTTCGGCCTTGTACAGAAGGTTTGTCCATTTCATTTTGGTCTCCATCTCCCTCGCCTTCTCCTCATCGTGCTCCTTCAGCTCCTAGGGCTTGTTCTTGCGGGCCTGCACTCGCTCCAACAACTGTTTGTAGCTCTTTCCCGTTGCGGGGTCAGGTTCCCCTTCACATGCTGCCTCTTTTCCTTCTTCTTCTTCTGGGCCGTACTGACTCGCCCCTCGCTTACCTTCAACTTGTTGAACACCGCTTCGATCAGGCCCTGTGGATCTCCCTTGGGGGCTCTGGGTTAGCCTCTTCGCCTTCAGCTTTGGCTTCCGCCTTGGCTGCCTTGTCCTTGGCCCCGAGCTCCTTGCGTTTCCGCTTCTTCCTCTCCCGTTCCTGTTTCCTCTGCTGCCTCTTCTCCAGCGTTTCAGGAGACAGATCTTTGGTGTGGCCCTGACCACTGACTTCCTGTATTTTCTCGTGCGGCCGCAGGCACAGAATGTCCATGGCTAGGAAGGAGCCTGGCTTGTTTGCAGCAAGGACTGTGGAGCCTCCAATGGAGCTGGAACCTGCCTTCCCCGCTGCTACTGCAGGCTTCTTGGCACTAGGAGCTTCAGATTGCTTGCTGTCAGAGGGCTTATTCTGGTCCCCCTCGGCCTTTCCTGCTTCTGGGATTTCTTTTTCTGTTCCTTCTCCTTTTTTTTGGGAGTCCTCTGGCTTTTAGATCACCAGGTTTGGGAGCCCATTTTCATTTCTGTGGCTCCACAGTCTGCTGGGAAAAGATTTTCTTGGCTAGATTCTGCAGATAGGAGTCTTTGGCCATTAGTGATGCCATTGGGAAAGCGAAGGAATCACTGAATCCTGTTGGAAAACCTCTGCTGCCCCTTCAGAGGTATAGGGGGTCCCTCGAAGAGTTTTTCCACTGTTCATGGACTGGCCTCCAGCCTCTGAGCAGCTTTTTTTTTTTAAAGGACCTCACTGCTCACTTCCTGATGTGAGCAAGTGGCTAGAAAAGGTTCACTAAAAATTCTTAGTTTCACCCAAACCTGGCCTTATTAACATGGAAGGTGGGAATTTCACTCTGTAAAACACACACACACACACACACAACACACACACACACACACACACACACACACAATGTACAAAACCTTTTGCAAAGATGATTCCGCTCACCATCGATAACATGGAATGTGTGTACACTTATGAACAACATGATATTGAGTAGACCTGAAAAACCAAAAGCTCCTGTTGTGAGAGAACTCAGCAGGTATGAGTGAAACAAAGTTGGCAAATGAGGGCCATCTTAGCAAAGTTAGAGCTGAATACATATTTTTTTCCATATTGGCTGTAGTGAAGGGCAGTGCCAGGAGGCTGGTATAGGTTTTGCAATCAAAACTAATCTAGTCAACAAACATGTATGCCTGCAAAAGGAGTGAATGACAGCTTATAACAATGTGATTGTCATTTGCAGGAAAGTGCCATGTCATCATCATCAGTGCATATGTTCCCACTATGATGCACACTGATGAAGTCAAAGAAAAAAAGAATTAACTTGGAGACACTCACCATCAATTTGCCAAAAGAGGACAAGCTTATAATTCTGGGTCACTTTAAGGCCAGAATAAGCATAGACTAGCCGACGTAGCAGGGTGCTATTGGGAGGAATAGAATTGGAAACAGGAACAACAATGATCACTTATTACGGAAGATGGTGAATCTCATGACGTTCCATTTAACTAAAGACAACAAAAGTTTGTAGATGCACCCTTGCGACAAATATTGGCATTTAATTGGCTATATAATTGTAAGGAAAAGAGACAGACAGGATGAAAGAGTGACAAAGGTGATGTGTGTTATGGAGTTCTGGACTTACACATTTATCATAAACTAAGCTAAACATCCCCTTTTAATAAAAGTGGCAGCTGCATGGCAAGATGACTACAAAAAGACCTCATGTCAACAGAGTGGAGTGTTTCTCCAAGCAAGAATAGTTCATTGTGAATTTGGAGAGAAGGCTGAGCCAACACATTTTTGGTAACAGTGGAGCATAAATGGAATAGATAGCTTTCAGAAATTTGGTGCAAATCTGGATCAGAACATTTACCACCATCGGGACTGGTTTGAAAAAAAATGATGGAGGAATTCAGAAGCTGCTAAATGAAAGATAACGACTCCAAGGTGTTTACCAACAGGAGAGTTTGTCCATCTCTAAAAAGGCAGCATTTAGCCTCATCAAAAGCCAAGTACAAGTGAAGCTTAGAGAGATGCTTGATTCTTGGCTCAGTAAGAAGGCAGACAAATTCAGTTTTACACTGACAGTAATAATCCAAAGAGTTTTTATGATTCCCTGAAGGCTATTTATGGGCCAAACACTGATGGTACATCTCCACTATTCAGTACTGATTGAGCCACATTGAATAAGAATATGATACTGGGCTGTGCTCTTCCATAGTGTTCTCAACAGACTATCACCAATCAATGTTGAAACCATTGACCATATACCTCAGGTTGAAGTCAATCCATCTCTGGCCAAAATTCCAACTGAAGAAGATATGTTGAATGCCATTAGTTTCATCATGTGGCAAAGCACCTAGTACTGATTATATTCCAGCTGAGATTTACAAGGCAGAAGGTCCCCTGTTCATACAAAAGCTGACTGAAATTTCCTGGGTTACATGGCAAGGAGATTACCCTCCAGTAGTTCAAGGATGCCTCCATTTTCCATTTCTATAAAGAAAAATGCAATATGTTTTCCTGTGACAGTCACAGGGGGCATCTCTCCCATAGCCATTGCTGTCAAGATTCTTGTGACAATTCTCATAAATAAGCTGATCTTTTACCTGGAATATGGTAATCTACCAAAGAGCCATTTTGGCTTCAGAAAGGGCCAAGGAATGGCTGATATGATATTTCCTGCCCAACAGCTTTGGGCTGAATGCCAGGAGCAGAACAGAAGTCAGATCATTCCTTGATCTGATCTAAGTCTTTGATATTATCAGTCATGAGGGCTTATGGAAAATCATGTCAAAATTTAGTTGTCCAGAGTATTTCATCAGTATTGTACATCAGTTTCATGATGGCAGGCTTGCCTGAGTTCTAGATAATGGACTATGCTCTCATGCTTTTCCAGTCACCATTGGAGTGAAGCAGAGCTGTCTGCTTCATCTCATGCTTTTTAGCATGATATGTTCAGCTATGTTATTAGACATTTTCAACAAGGACAAAAATGGCATCAAGGTTAGGCATTTCACTGATGGTAAATTGTTTAACTCAAAAAGGCTATGAACCAAGAATAAGGTGGAAGGAGAGGCTTCTGGGAACCAAACAAGTGGAGTGAGCAGTAAATCACCATACCTCTCCCATGTTCACCTTAAAACAACCAAAACAAATCCTGGTACAGTAGAACCATCAAAAAGGTGGGGTGAAACAATCTTTGAGCCCAATAAAATTGGGAGACTAGCAAGAAAGGTCTGTCTCACTTGGGTAAAAGAAGAGCACAGTTCAGGAAAGAAAGCATCCCAGAAAGCCAGCGGCAAGTACCCCCTCAGCAAACCAGGTATAGATCATTGGCCTCAGTGTAGAACAGGAGAAAAACACCAAAATCAGCCACACACACACACACACACACACACACACACACCACACACACACACCACGCACAAGACTCAGAATAGCCAGGAGACCTGGGAGACTTTAGCAATGAGAACTGCCACATTCTTCAATATAGCCATGGGCAAACGGGCAACCTCCAGTGGCCAGATCTCCAGGAGAGACAATGACAGAATCACTGTACTAACTGAAAACCATAATCAAAAGCAGAACCTGAATAGCATCTTTCAAGAAATTACCAAGGAATATTGCACTGATATCTTGGAACCAGAGGTCAAAATAGTTATTGAAAGAATCTGCAAATCACCTTAGGAAAGAGATCTCAAAATAGAAACTCCAAGGAACATTAGAGGCAAAATTCATAACAATCAGGTGAAGGAAAAAGAATACTGCATTAGCCAGGAAAAAAAAAATCAAATATGAGGTAGCTACAATCAGGATTACATAGGATTTAGCAGCTGTGAAATTAAAAAAAAAATCAGAAGTCTGGAACATGATATTCCAGAAGGCAAAAGAGCTAGGACTACATGCAAGAATCACTTAACTGGCAAAATTAAGCATACTGCATCAAGGGGAAAATGGTCATTCAATGATATAGAAGGATTGCAAGCTTTCATAAGGAGAAGACTATAATTAAACCAAAAATTTGATCTCCAATGTCAAGACCCAAAAGAAGCATAAACATATATATGTATGTATATGTATAAATATATGTGTGTGGTGTGTGTGTGTGTGTGTGTGTGTGTGTGTGGTGTGTTTCAGAGAGAGAGAGACAGAGAGGGACAGAGAGAGAGACAGAGTACAAGTATAAGATGAATTTGAGGGAATGACAAAAAATAACTAAGAGATGAGAAAAAGGAATATAATGGGTGCAGAAAGAAGGGAGAGGTGGAATGGGTTAAATTATCTCACATGAAGAGGTATGAAAGACCTATTACAGTGGAGGGAAAGATGGGAGGGTAGGCAATGAGCATCACTAGAACCTTATTTTTGTCAGTATTGGCTCAAATAGAGAATAGTATGCACAATCAGTTGAATATAGAAATCTATCTTACCTGACAGGGAACTTGGAGGGGAGAAGATAAAGTAAAGGGGGAGGGGGCTGACAAGGGAGGGCAAATCAGGAAAAGTGGTAGAAAGAATCAAAACACTGGTGAAGATAGAGAAGGTGAAAGGAAAGAGAGGACAAAGAGGAGGAAAAATAGGATGGAGGGAAATACACAATTAGTAATCTTAACTATAAATGTGAGTGGGATGAATTCTCCAATTAAATGGAAGCAAAAAGCAAAGTGGATAAAAAAACAGAATCCTTCACTATTTTATTTACAAGAAAGACACTTGAAACAGAGAAATATACACAAAATAAAAGGTAAAGGATTGAGGCAGAATATATTATGTTTTAGCTGAGGTAAGAAAGAGAAAGAAAGAAAGAAAAAAGAAAGAAAGAAAGAAAGAAAGAAAAAAAGAAAGAAAGAAAGAAAGAAAGAAAGGAAGGAAGAAAGAAAGAAACCAAGAAACCAAGAAAACAAGAAAGAAAGTAGGAGTAGCAATCCTGATCTCAAAGTAAAAGCAAAAATAGACTGATTTAAAAAAAAAGATAAGGAAGAAAACTCCATCCTACCATAGACAATGAAGCAATATTTATTCTAAACATATATGCACCAATTGGTATAACATCCAAATTCTTAATGAAGTTAAGTGAGTTACAGGAAGAAATAAAATGCCAATGGGGTAACTCAATTTTGCCCTCTTAGAATTCAATAAACCCAACCAAAAATAAACAAGAAAGAAACTAAGGATATAAACTGAATATTAGAAGAGTTAGATATGACACATCTTTGGAGAAAACTTATTGGGAGCAGAAGGGAGTATGTGTTTTTTTTTTCCTCAGCAATACGTGACACCTACATGAAAACTGATAAACCCAAAGACCCCAGTCTTTATGATAAGAAAACACTGTTTGACTCAAACTGCTTGGAAAACTGAAAGACAATAGCTCACAAACTAAGTATAGACCAACATTTCACACCATATACCAAAATAAGGTCAAAATGGGTACATGATTTATAACGAAGGGTGACATCATAAGTAAATTAGAAGAGCAAGGAATCATCTACCTCTCAGTTCTATGGGGAAAGGAAGAATTCATGACCAAACAAGAGATAGAGAGCATGAGAAAATGTAAAATAGATAATTTTGATTAAATTAAAACAAAAAGCTTTTGCACAAACAAAACCAATGCAATCAAGATTAGAAGGGAAGCAGAAAGTTGGGGAACAATTTTTAAAGCAAGTTTCTCTGATAAAGGTTTAATTTCCCTAATGCATAGAGAACTGACTTAAATTTATGAGACTACAAGTCATTCCCAATTTATAAATGGTCAAATTATATGAACAGGTAGTTTTCAAATGAAGAAATTAAAGCTATCTGTAGACACTAAATGACTAAATCACTTCTGGTTAGAGAAATACAAATTAAAACAATTCTGAGGTAACACCTCATAAGTATCAGCTTGACGAATATAACAAAAAAGGAAAACAATACATGTTGAAGAGGATGTGGGAAAATTGGAAGACTAATGCATTGTTGGTGGAGTAGTGGACTGGTCTAACCTTTCGGGAGAATAGTTTGAAATTATGCCCAAAGGGCAACAAAACTGTGCATAGCTTTGATCCAGCAACACCACTACTTGGTCTGTATCCCAAAAGAGATCATGAAAAGGGAAAGAGATATACATGTGCAAAAATATTTATAGCAGACCTTTTCTTGGAATCAAAATATTGGAAATTGAGAGGATGCCCATCAATTGGGAAATGGCTGAACAAGTTGTGGTATATGAAGGTAACAGAATACTGTTGTGCAATAAGAAATGGTGAACAGGAAGATTAAAAAAAAAACCCTGGAAGACTTGTACAAATTGATACAAAGTTAAATGAATAGAATTAGGGCAACAGTGTACACAGTATCAGCAACATTGTGTGATAATTACAGAGGAATGATTCAGCTCTTCTCAGCAACACAATCAAAAACATGCTATCCACATGCAGATAAGGAGCTGATGGACTCTGAATGCAGATTGAAGCATTTTTTTTTTTTACTTACTTTGTCCTAATAATGGAAAGAGAGACACAGAGGGAGGGACAGAGAGAGAAGACAGACAGACAGACAGACAGAGAGAGAGACACACACACACACGAAGACACAGAGAAACAGAGACAGAGACACACATACAGAGAGAGAGAGAATAGAAAATTATGACATTACTAACTGTACAGCAGAAAACTTTGTATTTAGTCCATATGGCATAAAAGAGTCCGTGTTGCCTAGTGGATAGTCCTGGGCTTGAGGTAAAGAAAATTTGGGTTTGAAATCTGATGTGGAAACTTACTAGCTTCTGGACAGTGATCAAATCTTTTAAACTTAATGTATTTCAGACAGCTTCTGAAGTTGTATTGCCTAAGGCATAGAGGGTTAAAAATCTATATAGGTCGAGGGAGTTCCCCCTGATATCAGAACAGCATTTTATTAGAACATAAATATTAAAACAAAAACACAAACGCACACACGCACAAGTACTGGATTGATGAGTAATGAACACACGTAGGGGAAAAAAACACTTTATGTAAAGCACTGTTCTAAGTGCTAGAGACACAAATAGACAATGAAAATGGCCCTTGTTCTTAAGAAGCTCACATTTGAATAGCTTAGAAAACACATACACATAAAGAGGGTTTCTGCTACAAGTCAGATGGAAAGGCTCAATGTCCTTTGGGTATAGCAGCAAAACACATGGTAATACCTCTTTAATGTTTCTTCCTCTGATAAAATCATATCACATTCAGATGTTTGACCACTTGAGAGTGTCATGGGCTTTGGTGTAAAGAACTTTACTTTCTGAATTAAATCAGATTTAATTTTCATTCATTTATTTAGCTAACTTTATTTATGTCTATTTACCACTCCTTAATTTTCCTGAATATACTTCTGACTGATTAATTCTATTCAATATTCTAGCATTATTCATGCTGGGGACAATTGGAGAGGATAAGACAGGGAGATCAGTTTTTTCTCTACGGGTATAACTATTAAAGAGCATTCTTTGTTAGCGCATTTACCCTCATGAACATATTTATCAAAGTCATCTCTTTATTTTCTCAATACAGTTGATTATTAGCATTATTCTACTTGGGATTTTCATGTTTAGTTATTAAACTTAACAAGTACAACTAAAAAAATTGGTAGAAATATGTGTTGCAAATAACCACCCCATAAAAGAAGGAAGAAAAATACAAAATTTCCTACATAGACCAAGAAAACCTGTTTCTGACAAATAAATATGATATGTAGAAATGGTGATTAATTACACCATGTGACAAATCAATACTTCATATTTGTGCATCTCTAACTCACCAAACATTTATCAAATATAAGGTTTCTTTTTTATTGGATAATCTTAGAGCTGAAATGCACCTCAGATGCTTTCTAGTTCAACTCATGCTTGGCTAAGAATCCCTACTATAAAATTTTTGACAAGAGTTAGTCCAATTTGTAGATCTCCAATGAGGAAGATTCAACTGCTTCTTGATCCATTTCATCCCAGTATGTAAGCTCTAATTTTTATGAGGTTTGGCCTGTTTGTTTTCTGCTAACATCAAGTCTAAATTTACCCCTTTTACACTATATCCTTTCACAGATAATAAGTCTAACCTCTCTTCCACATGACAGTATTTCAAGTACTTGAAAACATCTGCCATCTCCACCCTTAATCTTTTTCTTTCTAAACTAAATATCCCCAGTTCATTCATCCATTCCTTATATGGCATGAAGTAGAAAGAAAATTTTCACAATTTCATTTGCCTTACTCTGGACATTCTCCAACTTATGAACACCAGTCTTAAAATGTGACATCCAGAACTGAACACAACACTACAGTTGTGATATGATCAGGATCAAGTACAAGAAAACCGTCACCTGTATTCCTGTAATCAATGCTTCTCTTACATGCATCACACTACTTTATGATTCAAGATTACATGAATGGACTTTTGCTTCTAAATTTGCCAATAACTTACAGTGAGCTTGTAACCATTCCACTGTCCCCGTCCTCTGAGTCTTTAACCATGTGAATGATGTAGTGTAGCACAATGAATAGGGCAGCTGAGTGGTGCACTGGATAGAGTGCTGAGCTTGGAGTCAGGAAGACTCATCTTCCTGAGTTTAAATCTAGCCTCTACTTACTAGCTGTGTGAGTCTAGACAAGTCACTTAACCCTGTTTGCCTTTGTTTCTTCATCTGTGAAATAATCTGGAGAAGGAAACGACAAACCATTCCAGTGTCTATGCCAAGAAAATCCTAAAAGAGGTCGCAAAGAGTGGGACATGACTGAAAAATAACTGAACAACAAAGCGTAATGAATAGAAAATTGACCTTGGCATCAGGAAAATCTGGGTCCAATCTTTCCCATTTTGTATGTGAGCTACATAACACCAGGCATATTACAATGTTTCTGTGCCCTAGGCAATCGTCTAAGACTGTAAGTCACAGAGGAGCTACTTATAACAAAGCAATGACATACCCCACACAAGCAACAACAAAATCTCTTACTGTATTATGGTTTGCTGGAACTATAACCTGGAATAAAAATTTGAAGTGAAATTTTCAATCATCAGATAATGATCTGCTCACTTCCTCATGAAAATAATGTTCAATATTCACTAATGGATTTAATATCACATCATTACAGATGCTTCTATTTCAAGTTCTTCCTGTTTAAATGTTATAGGGGCAGCTAGGTGGTGCAGTGGGTAGAGCATCAGCCCTGAAGTCAGGAGGACCAGAGTTCAAATCTGGCCTGTGACCCCAATTGTCTAAAATAAAATAAAATGCTGCAGAAAGAAAAACAGAACAAACGAATTGAATTATTTCATTTGTTCCTATAAGATTATAAGCTTCTTGAGGGCAGTTGATTTTTTTAACCTCTTTTTGTGTTTTCAGCACTTAGCACTGAGCCTAACACATAGAAGATGTTTAATAAAAGCATATTGATTGATTGATTTTTTCACTGGCTTGTTCCAAGTTTTCTGTCCTGTGAACAATTTTGAACTCTCTGAGTTCTAACTATGTCCTCCTACTTGTCAAAGTTATTTCCCATGAAAATAAGGGCATAGAAGTGTATAACTGGATTTATACTTCTTCTAAGTCAAATAATTCATATGATAGTTAACTGAGGGTGGGCACATGGTAAAATAAAGGTTACCTTTTAAAGATGCCATCTTATAAGATGTTTTATAGAACTTTCATTTGGAGCAGTATTTCCTCATTAAAAAGTTGTGCTAGCCCTATGAGGTTTGGGCACATTCCAAAATTATCTGAAAATAAAACAATACTGTACAAAGACCTTAAAAAGGAAGGAGAAAAGAAACTCAGAAAGTAAATTGAACATGTGTTCTAAATTGTGATAGCATTTTATATTAGAATTAGTTTTTCAAGATATCAGTCTTTCATTGAATGCAGAAACTTCTTCACTCATTTTAAATCATAGAAAATATTTGTTGAGTGACTGTGTATAAATATTTTTCCAATTCCAATCTATACTTGTGTATTTGTTGAGGAAATGCACACCTTCCCCCACTACCTTCCATAATAATTTATTGCATTCAGCACACAGACTGTGGCCCTTCATTTATGGGCCTTCAAAGGGGCTAAACATTGATCAATTTTTCTCACAAAAATGAAAAAAAAATGCAGATGTTTAGAGCCAGCAGTGGGGAAGTGGAAATATTCAGACATATTTCTCTTTTAAAATATTTATTTAATATTTTATTTTCCTTCCGTTACATGTACAAAACAATTTTAACATTAGGTTCTCAAAACTTTGAATCCCAAAATTTCCCCCACCCTCCAAAACCTCCTCCCCAATTGAGAAGACAAGCAATTTGATATGGGTTATACACGTGCAGTCATGCAAAACATTTCCATATTGGTAATGTTGTGGAGAAGGAAAACACAAAAACATACCAAAAAAAAAAGAAAAGAAGAAAAGTAAATAAAGTTTTAAAATTGTACTTTCACCTGCATTAGAATTTTTCACCAGAAATCCTTAAGAATTGTCTTAGATCACTGTATTGCTGAAAGTAGCTAAGTCATTCACAGTTGATCATTATATAATGTTGTTGTTACTCTACGCAGTGTTCTGCTTCTGCTCACTTCACTTTGCATCAGTTCATATAAATCTTCCCATTTTTCTGAGTGCATCCTCCTTGTCACGTCTTATGGCACAATAGTATTTCAGTGCCATCATATACCATAATTTGGACAGTCATTCCCCAATTGATTGACATCCCCTCAATTTCTAATTTTTTGCCATCATTAAAAGAAGCATTGTAAATATTTTTTAACATATGAGTCATTTCCCTTTTATTTATCTCCTTGGGATACAGACCTAATGGTGGCAATGCTTAGTCAAAAGGTATGCATGGTTTCATAGCCCTTGGGGCATAGTCACAACTTGTTCTGCCGAATTTTTGAATCAGTTCACAACTCCACCAACTGTGCATTAGTGTCTCAATTTTCCCACATCCTCACCCCCAACATTTATAATTTTCCTTTTCTGTAATATAATTCAATCTGTTTTGTGGGGAGTGGTACCTCAAAGTTGTTTTAATTTGCATTTCTCTAGTCAGTAGTAATTTATAGCAATTTTTTCATACATAGCTTTGATTACTTTTTCTGGAAACTGCCTGTTCATATCTTTTACCCATTTATCAATTAGAAAATGTCTCTTAATTTTTTTTGCATAAATTTGACTCAGTTCTCTTTATATTTGAAAAATGAGGGTTTTGCCAGAGATGCTTGCTGCATTTTATTTTACACATGCTGTTGCTAATTGTGTACTTCTTTTCATCCTATTTTTCTTTTTTTTTTTTTTTTTTTTTTTGCTGGGCAATGGAGTTAAGTGACTTGCCCAGGGTCACATGGCTAGTAAGTGTCAAGTGTCTGATGCCAGATTTGAACTCAGGTGTTCGTGACTCAAGGACTGGTGCTCTATCCACTGTGCCTCCTAGCTGCCCCCATCCTATTTTTCCACCTGTTTATTTGACTCTCTTTTTCCTTTCACCCTGTCCATCCTCAAACTGTTTTGCTTCTGACTACCACATCTCCCAATCTTCTCTCCCTTTGGTAACCCCCTCCTTCTCTTATCCCCTTCCCCTCCTACTTTCCTATATTGTAAAGTAGATTTCTAGATTTATTCCCTCTTTGAGCCAATTTAATGAGACTAAAGTTTATACCCTGTGTCTATGTATTCTCCTTCTAACTGCCCTAATAATAAGAAAGCCCATAGGAGTCGCAAGTATCATTTTCCCATCTAGGAATGTAAACAATTTAAATTCATCGGATTCCTTATGATTTCTCTTTCCTGTTCATCTTTTATGTTTTTATTTTTCTTGAGTCTTGTATTTGAAAGTCACATTTTCTGTCTAGCTCTGGTCCTTTCATCAGGAATGCCTGAAAATCTTCTGTTTCATTGTATGTCCATTTTCCCCCTCCCAGGGTTATGTTCAATTTTTCTGAGTAGGTGATACTTACTTGTAATCGTAACTCCTTTGCCCTCTAAAATCTCATATGCCAAGCCTTCTGCTCCTTTAATGTAAAAGCCACTAAATCTTGAGTTATCCTGCTTGTGGCTTCATTATATTTTCCATACTTTTCTGTGAATTATTTCTTTCTGACTGCTTAAAATATTTTCTCTTGATCTGGGAGCTCTAGAATTTGGCTATACTATTCCTGAGAGTTTTAATTTTGGAATCTCTTTGAGGAGGTGATCAGTGGATACTTTTGATTCTTTTGAATTTTTGTACATTTTTTTTCCCATTTGGCCACTTTTGCTTTTTAAGGTGCGATTTTCTTCAGGTTTTTTTGTGCCTTCTTTACCAATCTGTTGATTCTTTTTTCTTTGATTTTCTTGCATCACTGTCATTTCTTTCCCCAATTTTTTCCTCTATTTCTCTTGATTTTTAAATCTTTTTTTACAAGAATTCTTTTTGTACCTGAGACCAATTAACATTCTTTTTTCAGTCTTTGAAGGTAGCATTTTTGACTTTGTTTTCTTCTTCATTTGTGTTTTGATGTTCCTTGTCATTATTGTAACTTCCTATGGCCAGTGTATTTTCCTTCCTTCCTTCCTTCCTTCCTTCCTTCCTTCCTTCCTTCCTTCCTTCCTTCCTTCCTTCCTTCCTTCTTTCCTCCCTTCTTCCCTCTGTCTCCTTCCTTCCTTCCTTCTCTCCCTCCCTCCTCCCTTCTATTCTTCCTTCCTTCCTTTTCCTTCCTTCCTTCCTTCCTTCCTTCCTCCTTCCTCCCTTCCTTCCTCCCTTCCTCCCTTCCTTCCTTCCTCCCTCCCTTCCTCCCTTCCTCCCTTCCATTCTTCCTTCCTTCCTCCCTTCTTCCCTCTGTCTCCTTCCTTCCTTCCTTCTCTCCCTCCCTCCTCCCTTCCATTCTTCCTTCCTTGCTTTTCCTTTCTTCCTTCCTTCCTTCCTTCCTTCCTTCCTTCCTTCCTTCCTTCCTTCCTTCCTCCTCCTTCCTTCCTTCCTTCCTTCCTTCCTTCCTTCCCTTCCTTCTGCCTTCCTTCCTTTCTTCCTTTCTTCCTTCCATCCTCCTCCTCCCCCTCTTCCTCTCTCTCTCTCCCTCTCTCTCCCCTTTCTCCCTTCTCTTCTCTCTCGCTCTCCTTTATTTTTTTTTCCTTTTCTCCTAATCATTCTCAAGGTAGTCTGATTTAGGGTGAATTCTAAATTCCTTTCCATACCAAATTCTCAAAATAAGTTGTATATGAAGAAACAATAAATTGCTTATCACAAACACAAAGAGTAGAACTTCATAAGTGAATTTTCTCTTTTTCTCTCTTGCTGACTGTTGGAGGTAGGTAGATAGCTAGGTAGGTATATAGTAGAAAGATACGTATATAAGCATATATACACACATATGAATATGTATATGTTTATTCATATACATATATACATGTGTTTATATATGTTCATATGCATTTATTCTTTAAATTGTTAAATGTAATAGCTGTCTAAATCTCTGTTTGAAATGGAGGACTTTTCTGAGTAACTGAAGATAAGAAGCCCTATGACTAGTCTCTGTTAAGTTGGTCTGACACAATCAACACTGACTTTGTCAAAATGTGGTATGAAACAATCATGAATACATAGAAAGACATTTTGACATTTAGGTCACTGCAATTATATAAGAGAAATGATGAATAGCTCCTTTTTTTTTTTTACAAACTATGACATATATCTCTATACACCCTCTCATGATGAAGAAAAGTCTTACAGAGATGTGGACCATTATAAATCCATTAAAATACTATCTTACAAGATGTAGCCACCATTTAAAAATATCTCCTCAATGTTCCTGAACACTAGTGTTATAGTTTTTATCTAAATCCTAGCCTTGAAAGAAGCTAAGCTAATTTCTAATGTAGAGTCGTTTTTCTTCCTTATTTTCTCTTCCTTTTCTTTTCCTTTTTGGTTTTATCTTTTTGATATGGTCCTTATTTCCTTCAAATAACTGAAATGTATTTTTTCCATTTGTTCAAATGGCCTCTGTACGGTAAAGATACATTATCATCCACTCTATCAAGAGATAAAATGATTGTCTCTATGTGTGCTAGCAGAAGTCGTCAGCTTTGTTCCCCCATGTTCCCTTCAGAATAAATGCCTCTGATTTCCATAGGCGAATATTACTAATCACATGCCATGTTCCAGAGATGAGGTAGATGACCTACAGTGCCTGCAAATGCATTTATAAAATGTTATTTCTGATTCATTGTTCTAGTTTTAAATGCAGACAGTTTATTTAATGGCCTGTTCTATGGGGGGGGGGGGAAAGCTTTCAGCTCCATAGTCCTGTGGAGGTACACGTTATCCTAGGCTATTCTAAAGAAAATGGCAACTTATGAAAAACCTGGTATTTATTCTAAATAAATCACATTCACCCTTTCTTATGAGCAGAAATGTGTAATGGACAACAATGAGTGTGTTGATTGCACATATTCCTGTGGAGTTAGCTCACACCTAAATCAGCCAGAGAGAAAACCCTAATAGGAAATGGATGAGTGCTACAGGGTTTAAACTCTGGAAGTGCATCAGCTGCTTACAGGCCCTAAATTACTGTCTTTTCTTCAGCAAATGACTCAGTACAAAGGTTGTCATCAACTGGAACAGCCACATAAATGGTAGCAGACAAAAGATTGATATGTATCCCTTACAATGCCTCCTTAACTTTTACTGCCCTCATAAACTCTTTCAGATCCCTATGTTCTTTTTAGGTAGGCTATTTAAAATGATATATAATTCATTACCGAGCAGCAGAGACAGGGGTAGTGTGTTTATCCTTTCCCTGTATGGTGATCATGCCAAGTCCATCTCATTTCAGCATCTCAAGAACACCATTTTTCTTTTTACGTGTGGTTGCCTGCATCCATCAGCAAGTACAGATGAATTCAGGTTGGTGTTTGGGAAAAGAAAAAAAAAACCACAGTGCCTCTAATTTTGAACTTCTCACTTTAATCACAGTTTATATGACTCTGAGTTTTTGTTTATAAAGAGGAAATGGTTGGAAATTACTCATTTATCAGCTGAGCAGATCACAGTAAAGAAATAAAAAAAAGAAGCTATCTCAATGTAAGCTACAAAAGGACCAAGATTACTGCCATCTACCCAAAGATTCTCTAACAATGTTTATGGACAGAGGACACCATCTAACTCCCAGCCTACCCTTGGCCCTCCCCTATGGAAAACTTTCCATTCTGGCTATAATGTAAGTGGGGAGAGGGCAGAATTGTGTGATAGGATGAGAGGATTTAGATCTAGAGGGGACCTTACCCCATCTTCAACTCCCTCATTTCACGATTAAACCAAGATCTAGAGTGAGTGACTTTTTTTAAGTCTGTGAAGATCCTTGACTGAAAGACCTGTTTTCACTTCTCTTTCAATCTGCTGCTCATAGCATAGTACTAGACATATAGTAAGCAGTTAATTACACTTTTTTATTGAATGATGAGTAAATAAAGGTACATTCAAGATTGAACTGAGGTGTTTTTATTCTATTTCTCAGTGACCTTTACACTATATCACAGATATTAGTCATAGTCATTTTTTTCCCCTGAAACTCAGTTTCTTCAAAAGTGACATGGTGATAATAATATCTGTCCTCCACTATAGGGTACTTGAACTCTGAGAATTGGATGGTCAGTCTAAACTTCAGATTTTTGTTGTTATTTTTCATTAATTTCACTCAGGTTCAACTCTTTGTGACCCTATTTGGTGTTGTCCTGGCAAAAACATTGTAGTGTTTTGCCATTTCCTTATACAGCTCATTTTACAGATAAGGAAACTGAGGCAGAGTTAAGTGATTTTCCCACTTTCATATAGATAACAAGTGTCTGTGACCAAATTCAAACTTAGCTCCTTCTGACTCTAGGCTTGGTACTTTATCCCCCGCACCACCTTGCTGCCAACTTCGGAGGTTATGTATAAACACTATCTAGTTTGGCATCTAGGAGGCAATAGTGATGCAGTTAAGCTTCTAGATCTTCCAGGCTTAGGAGAAGCTTGAAGGTATAGGTCCTTGTAGTTGTTGTAGGGGGGCTGTTTCACTTCCATGTCTTCCCTATTACCCAGATGATGATATTGTGAACTTGGAAAGCTAGGAATACGTGGAGTTTGCCTCTAGGTCAGTGACAGTATCAGTAGCTGTGTGCCAAGCAGCAGTAGCTAATGAAAACATACATGATTGGGAGCTGAGGTGCACATTGCAAATAAATTAGATTGAGGAAAAGCAACATCAGAATTCTACAAATGCACTGTCCATTAGAGTCTAGAAAAAAAGTGTAATTAAGAAGACCTTCATGAGGGCTCCATGAATGGAGAAAAGGACTTCCAGTAAATGAGAACTGAAAATTAACCTCTTTGCCACATGTGCTATCTACATGTATGTGTGCCTGATAATCATTTTAAGTTCATGCCTACTGTCTCCGCAAACCACAAATGTATGTGTGGGACAATGGATCCCAGATTCTTGAGAATTTTTTTCTTTGCGCCATCTATTCTTACTCCGCTAACTCACCCCATGCTTTTCCTAAGAGCTAATTAAGACTACTGACTGATAATCATCAGGGAGCACAGCAGACGGGGGCTTGTGAGCAAGAGTACTAGAAAAATCTCTCGGGTTTATCTACACAAAGAACCCTTAGGAGAGAATTAGTCAGACATCCTTTGGGGACCTGGTCCATCAATATAAATCAAATGTGAGGAGCCCCCCTCTTTTGGGGAAATGATGCTACCCACTTAGATGACAGCAACCTTGGATACTGAAAGATGAATTAAATTTAATCAGTTTGGGAGAGTAGGTAAAAGCATTCTAGTTAAAGGAAATTGCTTTTGCGTTGAGCCAAGTAATCATGAGATATGTCTGATTTCAAGTGAGTCTGCTTTTTTGAAAGTATTAGTGGTGAGGGAAGTTTCTATTGTAGATGTGATTTTTGTCAACAAGTAGAAGAAATTACAGAAACCCTGAGGGAAAGGGATCATATCATCTCAGAAATAGTGACCAAAATGCAGGGGAGTATGCCGTGATCCATATGCTAGACTTCACGGAACAGCTTTCAAAGACCTCAGCAAAAAGTCCTAAAGGATCATTTTGGTTAAGAATCCAAAGAGAGGAAAGAACAGCTCTTTCAAGAAGGTTATGATGCATAATTCAGATGGAGGGAGAAGGGAAATATGAGAGTCTAGGGAAGCCAAAGTACTAGGATAGGTAGTACATTGATTCTCCTAACTTTTGAAGGTGAGGAATGAATGAATGAATAAAAATATTTTTACATGCTTACTGTGTGCTAGGAACACTGTTGGGTGTGGAGTATATTAAATGGAAGAAAGTAAGATTTTCTCTAAAAATAGAAGACAGGATTTAAACAGGGAATAATATATAAAGGGGCAGGAGAAAACCAAAAAAAACAGAAGCAAAAGCATGACATGATGATAAATATTAAAACAAATCATTTTCATATAATAATTTCATGAAAGTTAAGGCCCAGAATTAATTGTAGTATTTAAACTAAGGATAATAAGAATTACTTTCTCAAATTTTCTTGGAGATGTGAAGAAAAGTCATGACTAATTGTTCAACTTCTATTTTTCTCATTTTATCTATCAAGGAGAATGATCTTCAAAGAAGCCTAGGTGGTTAAGTGTTTCAGCAACTACAAGAGAGACTTGTAGTCAGGAAGACCTGATACTAAATTCTGCCTAGAGACATTTAGTAGCCTTTTAGTGTGACCCTAGGCATTTCTCTTTGCTCTCTGTGATGTAGTTTTCCAATCTGTTTGATGGGTCTAATAACAGTACTTACCTTCTAGCATTGTGGTGAGGATAAAATGAATTACGTTATGTAAAGTACTTTGCAAAGCTGAAAGCAGTATACAAACCATCCCCAAAATATTAGGACAGTTTTATAATATTGAAGCTTCAATTAATGTCTTCAAACTGTGTCAAGACTTTTGGAACACCAAGTATAAATGCTATTATTGTTATAGTATTAAATAAATAATATAAAATACATTACCAAATTATTTTATAAATATTGTCATCATAATGTATCTCCATATTACCAATGAGAATGCTGATTCTGAGAGCAGTTAAATGACTTGTCTTGAGTCACATAGTGAATGTCTAAGGAAATATTCAATGATTGAATGAAATGGAATTTGTTAAACACATAGAATAAGCCAGGAACTGTGGTAAGTGCTGTGGATAAAATTGCAAGTAAAATTAGGTTCATCAACCTGATGGAGTTTATTTAAAATCTCACAGCTCAGAACTATGAAAAGTGAAACTGGAAACCAAGTTTTCTTTCTCCTGATGTAATTTGTACGTTGGAATCCAACGCATCAATCTGGTAGCTAGAAGGGACATTAGCAGCTAATGCAAACCTCTCATTTAACACAAGAACAAAGTGAGAATGAAGCAGTTTGGACAAAGTCTGCAGCTATTACTAGTGGCAGAATCTGATACTAGATTGCATTAATAAGTGCTGTTTTCAAGTCAGAGGGATGGATTTCATACTATCCCAGAACTCTGAAGTTGAAAAGGCATCATTGGTTATCTATTCCAACTTTTACCTAAGAGGTAAGTTATCTAGCCTCTGCTTAAAGCCCTCCAGTCAAGGACATCCTTCTACCACATGAGGGAGGACTTTTTTTTTATTTTTCAACAGCTCCAATTGTTAAAAAAAAATACATTGTTTATTATTTTGATTTGTTTAATTTTTTTTTCTTTTCCACTGACATAAAGTTTTATATTTGCCTCATGAAACTTCAATCCATTAATGGCTCCTGATTTTGATCTTTGGATATTTTTTTTTATCAACAATTATGGAATTCCTTTGAATAGAACAGAAGAAGACTTTAAGATTTTAACTGGTTTCATCCCAGCATGAGTCATCAGATCTGAAAGGAAGGGTAGTGTAGCAGAGGTGCTTGCTTCAATGCTAGTGCATTCCCTTTGAGATTAACTTCAATGTAATGTGTTTGTATGTGTGTATAAGCAGGATGTGTGTATGTGTACATAAGTGTGTAAATAAGTTATTTTTTTTCCTACAAAGCCCTCCGTAGCATGTGACTGCTTTTTTTTTCTAGGAAAGGCATTGTTTCATGACTGTTTATAACTGCATGCTTGGTTCTGAGTCCAGTATATCATGGGTCAAGAATAAATGCTTGTTGGTTTGACTTGCCATTTCAAACATTTCTTCCAGGGACTTTTCTTATAAATGAATGCTACAAAGTGTTCATAATTTCTCATGAATAGAAAAAGAAAGGAATGGAATATTAAAAATGAAATTGAGATGGCGTGGCACATAAAGTGGCATTCATGTAGAATATACCCATATTTCATCCAATTATAGAGTTAATGAAGTGAACAAAGGGAAAGTTATAGAGTTGCTATTGACATACAAATACTGGTGCTGTTTTTGAATTAAGTAAAAAATAATTGATTAATGCTCTAGACTAAATGTACTATAATTAGAGACATGTAGTGTGTACCGTGTTCTCCTGATTCTGCTCTCTTCACTTTGTAACAGTTCATGTAAGTCTTATGTGTCATTAATAGAATTAATGGAATAGAATTCAATAGAATTAGTTGGAGACAGTAGATTAATGGATATGATGTGTTCTTCTACAAGGACCTAATTTTCTCATATCATGAGGACCTTATTGAAAACTTTAATGGATGTCATCAAGGATGTGGGTCTCTAGCCAAACCTGTGCATACTCTTTGAGCCAGCAATGTTGCTACTAAGTCTATATCCCAAAGAGATGAAAAAAATGGAAAAGTATCTATATGGACAAAAATATTTGGTAGCAGTTTTAGTGCTGGGAAAGAATTGGAAATTGAGGGAATGCCTAAAAGTTAAGAAATGGCCGAACAATTAGTGGTGCAGATTGTGATAGAATATTAATGTGCTATAAGAAACGATGAGCAAGACGCTTTCATTAAAAAAAAAAACCTGGGAAGACTTAAATGAACTGTTGCAAAGTGAAGTTTATAGAACCAGGAGAATATTGTACACAGAAACAACAATATTGCATTAAGATCAACTATACATGACTTAGTTATATTCAGCAAAACAGTGATCTAAGATAATGCCAAAGACTTATGATGAAAAATACTATTCATCTCTAGAGAAATAATTGATGGAGTCTAAATGCAGAACAAAGCATACTTTAAAAAAAACTTCCTTCTTTTTTTTCTAGTCTGTTCTCTATGGCAACATGGCTAATATGTAAATGCTTTGTGTGACTGGACATGTACAATATATATCAAATTACTTACCTTCTCAAGGAGGGGGGGAAGATGGAGGGAAGGGGTTTTGAATTTTTTTAGATGAATGTTAAAATTGTTATAATAAAATTGGTAAAATATTAAAAAAGACACTAAAAAATGTTATTGCCTAAGCTACTTATGCCAAGATTTGTAAGAAGTTCAGGAACTTTCATAACTAGCAGATTTCAATTGTGCATTTTAACAATAGCATTGGTTAGCTGAAGATTGATTGGTGTTATAACATGAATTTGTGTGAAAACTATGTAAAATCTTTCACACTAGGATCAATTTAGGAACTAGAGAAGGAAACACTACAAAGATAAGGAAGTTGGGTACCATAGTTTCCTTTGAGTATTTAAAACGTTAATGTGAATGAGGATAAAGGATTCGAATTGTTCTGTTTGGCCCCAAAGGGTCAACAAAAATGCCGAAAGTATAAGTTTTGGAGAAGCAGATTTACAATCAATGAAAAATGAAATCTGAGATAATCATAGCTGAAAAAAAAAAAGAGTATAGCTTTGGAGGAAGTGGGATATTTCTATCCAGACCTCTTCTAGAAAAAGTTAGACAGTCATGGATTGGGGGTTGTAACAGGTGGTCTTGGTCATGGATGGATTGGATAAGATTAATCAAAGAATGAGCTTTAGAGTTCCTTTCCAAATCTGAGATTTTTATAATTCTGGCAAATACACAGTATTTGCTAGAGTATTTTGCATATATCTCTTTGTTCCATTATTGTGCCTGGCACACAGGAAGCACTCAGTAAATATATGCTGATTTTCTACTTGTGTTATGCTTATTTATGCTCACATCATACCCTTCCTTTTCCAGCAATGTGAGATCTCCTGGATGGACAAAAACTTTCCCAGTTTTTATCTGTATCCTCAATATCTAGGACATTGCTCTGCAATTAGTAGGTGCTCAATATGCATGCAATTGAATAGCATGATATGGTAAGGCAGGTAGGTGGAAACAAAATGATTTGATTTTGGAATGAAGCCATGTGGAATCTCAGGGAAGAAAATCAATGTAGTCTGGTTTTATATCTGATTATTACAGTTATAGCACATGGAGATTGCAGTGCTACATAACTAAAGCATAGAATCTGAGGAACTGAAACATGATGGACTTAAACAGAAGAGAAAATAATCTCAAAGGTGGCTAAAAATGAATGAGATTGGGGATTGTTTATACATGTTCTGGTCATCTACACATTTGAAGGGTTTTTTAAACCAGTTTCCTGAAGTGATAAACACTGATTTCTGTTACGTGAAAACTTTTCGTTATTGTTTCTAATTCAGTGATACCTAAGAACTTGAAAATAATCTTGAAAGTAGAAGCTCATGTATTCAGAACTACAAGGGAGCAAAGATGTTTTCTACTCCAACACATTTATTTTTCAAATGAGCAAATAAAGTTCAGAGGGATTAAAATGATGCACCTAAGACCACAGATAGCAACACAACCCTGTTTCCAACTATTATCTCCTGACCCTAAATCTATCAAAAGTTCACTCACTGCCATGCCTCCACCAACCTCTTAAATAACTTTTGTCCTTTCTTTCTTGATCACTCCATGAGCTTTGACTTGTGATATCTTCAAGAATATGTGATGAAACTGGACGACACGTAAAATTCCTACTATTGAGAGGAAATGTAGGAATAAGTATTGGATTTGGAGATAAAGGATAGGAGTTCAAATTGAACTTCTAAAACTTACCCCCACAGGTTTTGATGAATACTCCAATAAACATTTATTAAGTAAATACTAGGTGGCCTTCTCTTTGTCATAGTAATTTTCTGCGTGTACCTTTGATCCCAAATTTTCTCAACTTCTCCAGATGATTGCATTCATTATTTATCCACACAGTCTCCCTCTCTTTCCTTTTATCACTTATTATCTTCAGGGTACTTTATTGCTTACAATTACTTTCTAGACTCCTCCTCCTAAAGTAAACAAAATAATAACATGAAAGAACAAATGAATAAACTAATAAACAAAATAAAGAAATAAATAAACAAATGAATAAATACACATATAAACAGAAAAAGTGGAAGCCTCACTTGATCTTCACATCTCTGTTAGTGGTCAGTTTGCTCTACATCATTCCTCTCCTTCACTACATTCCTTGAGAATAACTCCACTTTATTTTTGTTTTCATTTTCTCTTGAAAACCATTTGCAATCTGAGCCTTCTCCATAATTACCAATAATCTCTTTATTGTAAAACCCAATGTCTCTCCTCCCTCATCACCAAATATTTATTCTTCTTGACATTTCTCTCACCTTTAACATTGTGGATTGTTTTTTTTTTTAACAGTTAAAAAAAGGGTGCTTAATTAGCCATAGTGCCATAGCACAGAAGGATACTTTATAAGAATGTAGCAGTTGTTCAGGCATTCCTCATCTCCTTATGGAAATGAGCCAGGTCAGTAGAGAAGGATGTGATAACTATAGTTGTCTTGGGTGTCTGAAGAGCCAGAATCAACATGAATGGGCTTTTTTATGCTCTTATCTGAAGAGAAAGCCACTTCAACATAGTTTGAAGCCAGCAGGAGGCTATTTCAATTAACTGGACTATTTGAATCTTGGCTCCCTGGGCCAATCAAGGCTTAGGGACACTTTCCTTACCTTTTAGGGAAAGAACTAACATAACCTACTTGAGAACAAACATTCTAGTAGATACTGAGCTTATCACACTGTCCTGCTTGCTTTCCCTCAGACATGAGATTGTCCCTTGTGATGTCCTCTTCCAAACATTTGTTATTTTTATCCCTGATTTTGTCATGACTCCCCTCAACTGAGTGAGGTGAAGGTTTTCTCAAGATAATTATATACACAAGGTTCTATCTTCATGAAGGTTTTCTCAAGTACAATAGCTTCAACGTTGTATAAGAGTTATGCTTTATTTAAGGCTTTCCTCCAATCATACTACATTCATGAGGTTTCTCTCTGGGATGAGGTTTCTGATGTTTGCTAACGTGTGTGTTGCTGGAGAATGTCTTTCCACAGTTAATTTCAATTATCAGTTCTGATATTGAATAAACTGAGGTTCAGGAGAAATTATTTCCATATTCATAGTGTTTATTAGGCTTCTAACAATTATGTCCTGGATTTTTTTTTCTTCCTTGGCAATCTCTCTTTTTAATGTTCTCATGATACTCTTCTCTCCTGGTTTTCTTCCTAACTCTTCCAAAATGCATCAATCCTCATATCTGGTCTTCAGACATTTAATGTCCACTAAAACTGGATATTCTGCAAAGGAAAGTGCTAGACCCTTTTCTCTTTTCAGTTTGTACTATCTCACTCTGTGAACTTATCTGTTTCCATGAGTTCAATAGCATCTCTATGCAAATGATTCCCAGGTCCATACATTTGGTCCAATTATTTCTCCTGAGATACAGTCATAAATTACCAGCTGCTTTCTAGATATCTCCGTATGGACATCTCTGAGCACTTCAAATTCTAAAACAGGACTCGATAACTCTTCCTCCTTCTTTTCTATAATTCAGTATTAATATTGAAGGGTCCACTAATCTACCAGTTACCCAAGCTTTGTTACAGTGTTACAGGTATCATCTTCAAAGTGGCTTCATTCTTACTCATCCCACATGTCTAAGTCATTGCCAAATCTTGCCATTTCTATATTAAAGGAATTTCTTGCCAGTATCCCCTTTTCTCCACTCACATCCCTAATTCTAGTATAAGTTCTCATCACCTCTAATATGTAGTATTGAAATAGCTTTCTATGTATTCTTTATGACTCCAGTTTTTACCTTCTACAATCCAACCACTACTACCAATGTGATTTTTCTAAAGTTCACATTTGGTCACATCATTCCTTGCTCAATCAATTTTAGTGACTCCTCTAATAATAAATATAATGTGTGATATTTGAAATTTAGACCCTTCATAAATTTTCCCCTTACTGTCTTTCCAAGTCTTATATTTTATTCCCTTGAACATACTCTATGATCCAGGTACAATGGACTACTTACAGTTTTTGGAATAAGTAGTAACATTGACTGCCTCTATGACTTTGCATGTATGTGTGGCTTCCTGCCTAGAATTCTCTGCTTCCATAAACTCTGTCTCATAGTTGTTGTTGTTGTTGTTTTTCTATCTTCAATATTCCATTTAAATCCATTTTTACATGAAACCTTTTCCACTTATTTGTAGCAGTATACGTAGTTATGTGCCTAGAAGTGTATTATGATTGTGTAGGTATCATGACATGATGAATGCTCCCCCTGAAGGGAATCAGAGGATCAATGTTAATGCAACAAGACTGCTGGAATACCCTCTAGGAATGTCTATGCTTACATTGTCTCCATCTCTTGGTTCTGGACATTTTCTCTGCCTTTCCCCCATACCTGTCTTCCTTTCTACTTATCTTGGTTCCCTATAATACCCAACTAGAATCCCACCTTCTACAGGAAGCCTTTCCCCATCCTTATTAATTCCAGTGCATTCTCTCTATTAATTACTTCATATTTCTTCTGTGTATATCTTGGTTTGTATGCATTTGTTTGCGTGTTTTCTCCCACATTAGATTGTATGCTTCCTTTTGCCTATTTTTGTATCCCCAGTGCTTAGTATAGTATTTGGCTATACGTGTTTAATAAATATTTATTGAATGAAAAAATGACAAAGATAATATATTTCTCCCTTATGATGTTTGTGAAAGTCTTTTGAGTTGGCTAATATTTTATCACAGACACATCAAAAACTATGGATCTTGCTTCATTCTAGCCTGCAGAACTCCGCTGTCTTCTCTATGTGATCTGATTTTTTTGTGATTTCTCATTCTCCTCTGCTATGAATGATGATATGTATAGTTCTCCTTGTTGAGAAGTGACTTCTAACCACAACATCCCACCTGAATGTTGTAGAGAACAACAGTTGTCTTGAAAAGGTTGGATTTTTGAAGGCCCAGTATATAATGTGACCTAGATTAGCTTAGTGGCTATGGAAGCAACAGAGAATCCCAGTAGGTGCACACTATCAGAAAGCAGAGATGAGATATGTGATATAACAGTGCCATGTCCAATAAAGAAAATCTACCCAGTAGAGAATGAGTAGCATGATTATTGGAACATCAACCACTTAGCAATTCAAGAGGTATGCACTGCCCAGGACACATTGCCTAATCCCTAGGTAAATTTATTCCTTATCTTTGTTTCCTCCATACATGTTCCCTGTCACCCATGCTTGCTATTTGTATGCCCACACCCACTGGTGATGTGCAAAACTATTGGAAAGTATGCCTCATTTATTATTTGGGGCATCTTTCCTTGTCATTTTCTCCCTCTATTATTTGATTAAATGTTAAACATATAGAACTAGTTTGTCTTTTGACTAACTGGTAAAAGAATAAATAGTGGAGCTATGACTTTAAGTATGTGCTGACCTACACATAGTTCCTCTAGGGATCCATATATATATGGTGTCCGTGATCTAATGCTAGAAAAATCATTGAAGATCTGCTTAGCTTTTAATAATTTGGAAGGCAATTTGCACAAGTGAATTGAACAGCCAAGAGAAGAGACCAAGTTTTACGATGAGTAAACACTCAGAAAGAGATTTAATATATAATGTTATAATATTTAATGGTATTAAGATATAAGATATAAAGACAATGAGGAACATTTCTCTTTCTCAAGTGAACCTCAGAATGAAATTTTCCATTATTGTCTGAGTAGCATTAAAAAAAACAGCAGCAGAAAAAAGAGGGTAAAATCTTAAAAATCACCCTGAAAATATTTCTGTCTGATTAGATTTAACAAACACAGCCTAAGGAAACTCTATTGAATGTAATATTTTTATTACAAAGCAATGACAATAGAATGGCTCAATTAGATTGGTGGCAAATGGAAGTTCAGTGATTTCATTTTCTTGAAACTAAGTCCCTCACCAATAAATTAACTTTGAGTTGAAAGCTGTGTGAGCCATGACAGTCCAGATTAAACTGACATCTTTATTCCATGAAAGAAAAAAGGTAGCTAAATAACAATAGCCATTCTGAGCCACATTAGTGAATGTGAGAGATGTTTATTGACTTTTTTTCAAAGAAATTTTGTCCCCTGCAATGATAGTATATACCCCTATTTATTTGCTCTGCATGAGTCTTCCATGTTACCAAAAAATGTTAGGTTACAGGAAAGCTAAGAATGGGGTTTCAGATAAGATTCAATAGGAATGATAGGAAGGGCAAGAATGAAATAGAAGTGACCTTGTGACTCAAAACCCCTCAATGTGGGCCAACAGAAATTGATATGGAATGTACTTTGCAAGGTTCTCTACTCCTAGATGGCTTTCATCTGCTCGTATACTGTGACTATTTCAGGCTTTGGAGCAGAATTTTACATTGATATTGATCCACTTGTTCATTGTTTCTGTGGTACAAATTTCTTTCTTTGAGAATTAGGCTGGATCTTGGAAATCAGCCATGGTCTGTTGTCAGGACCACACCATCCACAAAGTGGAAAAAATAGATAGGAAGCAAGGGAGTGGGATTAAAAATAATGTTTGTTGCTTAGATTATGGCATGAAGTGAAATGGACAATCTATGGACTTTGACCATCTTTAATCATTGTTAATTTATTAAGCCCTTTTTTGTGCCAGGGAACATGCTAGGTTCTTGAGATATAAGTATAAAAATAAAATAATCCCTATTGAGAATTGAAATCTTTCTCTCTCTCTCTCTCTCTCTCTCTCTCTCTCTCTCTCTCTCTCTCTCTCTGTGTGTGTGTGTGTGCATGTGCGTGTGTATCTGATATAGACATAGAAAAAGAAAATTAGGCAGAACAAGAACTGATTGAGAATTGGAAAGCAAGTTGGACTGTTATGGGGAATCAGGACAGTTCTTTTAATGACTGCTAATAAAGAATAGATAATTGATTAATGGGAAAAATAGAAAAGAAGGAAACATAGCAGGTGTTTCATTAATGATTACTTTAATGAGTTGAATTATCTTTTAGCTCTATAAGAAACAATTTAAAATTTATCCAAATCTTTATTGGACTTTAGTGTTTGTCCAAGTTATTACTGCCTAATAAAGACTCTCAAGTGACAAAGAAAGCTCTCTGAGAAACCTTTAGAAAGAAAAATGGAGTAGCAAAGACAAAATAATCCAGATATCCAGGATCAGTAGCCCATTTCCCCCCTAGCACCACCTTCCTCCCCTTGCACCTTTCATCTCCAAATGGCTACATGCTCATGGTTCTACATATACATACTAACGGTAGAGAGCAACATTACAAGATATGGACAAATGTATCAATTCTCTCTCTCTCTCTCTCTCTCTCTCTCTCTCTCTCTCTCTCTCTCTCTCTCTCTCTCTCTTTCTTTCTTTCTCTCTCTCTCCCTCCCTCTCTCTCCCCTCATCAAACTTTAAATCTAAGCAACTTGAAACCTTTTTTCTCCCTCTTTTAAATGTAAGTACATTCAATTTATTGTGCCAGAAATAGTGAGTGAGAAAATTACTTCACATGAAATTTTTTAGAGAAATGTAAATGGAAACAGTTTGTGGGTGATATAAGACAACTGCAAGCAACTCTCATTTCCTTGAAAAAATAGTTTGAAATGGGAAGTTCCTGCAAATAAACATTTAGAAAAAAAACAATTAGGTGGTACACATTTAATATGGCCTTAAAATTTTACATGTTGTAAACTTGGCAAATATTTGAGGATAATTTTTTTTAATTTCTTCAAATCATCTATTCATTTATTCATTTATTTGTTCATTCATTCATTTATTTATTTATTTATCTATTCATTCATTCATCCATTCATTTATTTATTTATTTGGGGAGGCAATTGGGGTAAAGTGACTTGCCCAAGGTCACACAGCTAGTACATGTCAAGTGTTTGGTCTGAGGCCGGATTTGAACTCAGGTCCTCCTGACTTTGGGTCCAGTGCTCTATCCACTGTGCCACCTAGCTGCCCCAATAATGTATTTTTTTAGAGAAACTCATGTGTGCATACATGCACTTACACACGTGTGTGTGTGTGTGTGTGTGTGTGTGTGTGTATGTGTGTGCACTTAGGTCTCTCAGTGGATAGAGTTCTGGGCCTGCATTCAGAAAAACCTCAGTCTAAATCTGGCCACAGACACTAATTGTGTGACCCTAGGCAAGTTACTTAATTTGTTTGCTTTAATCTACTGGAGAAGGAAATGGCAAACAATTCCAGCATCTTTTCCAAGAAAACTCCATGGACAGTATTACTGTGCAATGGTCCATGATGTCACAAAGAATTGTACACAACTGAACCATATAATGTATGTATAGACACGTATACAAACACACAAATATGTCTGTATTTTGTGATTCACGTATACATAAGTGTATGTATGTATATGTGCATGTAAATATAAAAACATGTAACCATACAATATATGAATATACATTTGTATGTAGATATAAGTATATGTTTATATGCATGTGTGAATATGCATTATTTTATTTGATTACATATGTGGCTATATGTATACAATACATGCATTTCATATATTCAAATATATGTTTGCACGTAGCTATATAATACATTGCATGCAATTAGTTCTACAATATATATATGTATGCATTTGCATGCATACATACACGCATTTTTTGGTTTTAAATATGCATTATGAGTATGGGTGGAGTACATGCACATAGGCAATATGTAGAGTATATACATATAAGACATATACACATGCATATGCATACATGTATAAATGCATAGATGGGCTGATTTATTTTTATTGTAGCATCTAATATCTGCATAATTTTAAGATCTTTCATCCCAAATGTAATATTATTTTAGTTTTAGAATAAAAGAGTTGGTTATTTTTCTTTTTCCTTTTTTTGTGCTCTAAGGTTATTCTGAAACCTAGATTAAAAATATTTTACTAGCAGATTGTTTTTATTGCAAACTCCAAAATTTCATTTATATTACATTATTTCCTAATACAAAGTTATCAGGCAAAAGGCCCTATAATTCAACTTTCCATAAAGCTTTTATTTACAAGACAGCAAGATGCATTTTTTTTCTCATTTTGGTTTCCATTAGACTGTCAACTCATTAGTCAGACCTAATAGGTATTGATATAATAAAGGCTCAGTCTGGTGTTTGGGCCCTACCTTCACATCATAACAAGCAACAAAAGTTTATGAGCAGAAGCCTATCCAAGTTCAGAATCATAAGACAAAAGGAATGAATTAAAATAATCCTCTTATGAGAGCTTGTAACACATTTGATTAGAGAGCATTCTAATGGACATTCCTGGTCTAAAGTATTTTTGACCAGAGTCTCTGGGTTTAATGGAAACTCATGCAACAGCAAGTAACAAGGGATAAGAAGGGACTTATAAGTTCATGAATTCCAATCATGTGATCTTATAGTTGAAGAAACTAAAATTCAGCATGATGAAGATTCTTACTCATGATTATAGCCAGTAAACTGTCTGAGGCAGCAATTCAGCCTGGGTCTTCTTCAGTCAAAGTCTCACCACTATCCCACTGTTTAATTTAGGGTAAAAAAAAATAGTTTCCTCAGACAATGAGTCAATGGAAAAGGAACTCACCAAAAGTAATCTTTATCACTCATGTATGCAATATGTTTAGTCGTATGGTAACTATGTGACTCATGTTTTGGCAGTCCTCAAAGGGATATTTGTAGAACCATCAGATTGTAATTTAAAATCCAGATTTAATATAATATTTACAATATTATCAAAGTAGATATAAAATGCACTGAGACTTTATGTTTATGACTTGGTAAAGTTGATTTCACAATAATGTTTAAAAGCATCCAAGTTACATTTGAGAAAATGCTTTGATGTATGTGTGTGTATGTATCTATGTGTGTGAGAGAGAGACAGACAGACAGACAGAGACAGAAAGAAACAGATAGACAGAAAGAGAGGACTCTTAAAAAAATCACTGGGGAAGATAGTTGCATGGACCTTTGCAATCTCTCTAACTTTTTGGGGAAACAATAGCTACATTTTTCCTTATTAATACGATTAATATGCTTAAAAGACATTTAATTTTTGGTAAAGTATGATAAATGTATGTTAAATAACATGTAAGTAAAAAAGTGATTAAAAATTTAATAGTTTAATAATTCCAGAAAGCTTGGTTCACATCCTGACTCTCGCAATTATTATTTTGTGAATGATTGGATAGATGAATTAATGACTAAAAAAGCATTTATTAAGCACTATATGCCAAAAGGTGCAGCTAGGTAGAACAGCGGATGGAGTGATAGGCTTGGAGTCAGGAAGACCTTAGTCCAAAGCTAGTCTCAAATATTTGTTAGCTATGTGACCCTGAGCAAGACACTTAACCTCTGCCTGAGTTTTGTCAAATGCCTAACGGCAATAACAATGATAATAATGATGATGATAATGATGATGATGATGATGATGATGATAATGATGATGATGATGATGATAATTATAATAATAAACTTCAAAAGGTTGTTGTCTCATATGAGAAAATACTTGGAAAGCATATAGTATAGTGGTGCCTGGCACAAGGTAGGTAGTTAATAAGTGCTGGTTTTCTCTGTCCATCCCTAAATAGTGATACTAAATATGGTACTGAATATTTCACTTTCCTTCACTATTATCTCAGTGTTCTCATTTGCAACACAAGGGTGTTAGACCAAATTATTTCAAGAGTCCTTTCCCACTCTCAAAACTTGGATGATCTCACAATAAATTCAAACTTTGGAGATATCACCTAGATAATGTCTTATTAGAGGGTGTCATGACTATGTAAACATTGGTATATAGCTATACTATACTTTGGTTGAAACATACATATAGTTACTTATATTAATGTTGGCTTATTATCTTAATGACTGGTTCAAATTTTCCCCTCAATTGATTATTGATTTCAATTAATTTGTGGTCCCTTCAAAGAGAAAGAATGAGTCAGGGATGTCACAAAATCAAAACATCTGTTCTTACTGAAGGAATCCTGTTATTTGTTCCTGTATTTGATTTTAATTTTTTAATCTATTTATCCACATATTCCAGATATGGAAGAGGAAAGTACTCATTCCACAAAAAAAATATGTCAAGCTACTGACAAAAAGGGAAGCTTTCATCTCAACATGATTTCCTTTTAGCATGTTGATAATTTCCTAGTAGAGCCTTAGCTGAATCAATCTAAACCTGAGGCTCTATAAACCAGGGGAAGCTGTGTTGTCATGGAGTTTGTGATTGACTAGGGAGATAGCACATCAATACAGAGAACTATATAATAATACCAGCACAGTAGAACAAGGTGCTACATGAAATTCAAGGAGGGAGGTAATTTACTAGGACTTAAAATGAGGAGAGATTTCCTGGAGACAAAGAAATTTGAAATGAGCAATTGAGCAATTAGGGAGAGGGCATTCCTGCTTCTAGGGAACAGGGAAAGGCAAGGTGCAGAGGTGGGAGGATCCAAAGAAGCCATGTCTAGAGGGAAAATCATTCAGCTAATGTGCTTGGAATGGTAAGAGAAGAGAAAAGGCTTGAAAGCTAGAGTGTGGCCAGTTTATGGAGATCCTTCCATGGCAATCAGAGGCAACACAGAGACACTATAAAGATTTTGAGCAATAAGACAGTCTGGATCTTTTTGAAAGGAATTTTAAAGAAATAGAAACATAACAGCTTTTTTTTAAAATTAGTACAGCATTTTTAGTATTTGTGTTCAATAAGTGGTTGTCACTAGAGCTTCAGTGGAAATTTGAATGTATTTTCTATCTTTTGATTTTATCCTTTTCCATTTTATGAATATTGATTTGACTTGTTTATTTTTTTCAAGGAGCTGTTATTTACATGCCTGTTTTGTTTAACAATGGTTTCCATTTTTTTTTGTACTACGTGAATTTGTCAAAATCATTTTTCTTTGCCATGCACTGACTTATGGATAAAATGTTAGTATTGTTTCTAATGCCTTTTGCATTGCTGTGCCCCTGTGGAGGACAGTAGAGCAAGGCTGTGATTGAACACATGGCTTCAAAACAACAAAATGGGGCCAATGAGATATTGAGAGACACATTCAGGCCATTAATGATGAATCCATTTTTACATGTTAAGTAAACTCCCAATATGTGCAAGACATTATTTTGGATGCTGTGAAATATGGAAATATCCATTAGACACACTAGTTGTTCCTCCAAGAACTTGGAATCTAGAATCATAGTATTTAGAACATGAGGAGAATATGGAGGGGGGACATTTTGGCCCCACTCACTCATTTACCCCAGAGAGGAAAGACAAGCCCAGAAATATCAAATGACTTATCCCAAATCAAAAAGTTAGAAATACATATCCATATATTTAATTAGCTATGTAGCTATAGCTATACATAGTCAATAAACATTAATGAAATGCCTACTAAATACCATGCTTTATGCCAAGCACTTGGGATACAAAGGAAGATACAATACAGTTCCTGACAATTCTGAAGGAGCTCACATTTTAATCA
Organism: Phascolarctos cinereus; assembly: GCF_003287225.1. Lineage (NCBI taxonomy): Eukaryota > Metazoa > Chordata > Mammalia > Diprotodontia > Phascolarctidae > Phascolarctos > Phascolarctos cinereus. The sequence continues at coordinate 27,300,914 of NW_027555736.1, read as the reverse complement.
GGAAGACAACACACAAAATAACTATTTACAATCAGATTGCATAAAGTATGAATGAGAAATATTCAACAGAAGGAGGACACTAGAATAAAGGTGGAGTCAGTAAAAACAACATTTTACTTCAAGGAAGCTAAGGGATGGGGATGAGGAGGGAGGATTACAGGCATGGCTGATAGCCAATAGAAATGCCTGGACTCAGGAAATGGAATATTTTGCTTGAGGAACTACCAAGGATGTCAATACCATTGAATTACATGTTACATGGGGGATGATGAGGTATAAGACTGAAAAGGTGAGAAAGTCATGTTACAAAGGCTTTTTAGCCCCAACTAGAGGATATTATATTTGATCCTGGAAGTGATAGGGAGCCAGTGAAGGTTGGTGAGTGGAGCGTGGGGAAACATCTGCACTTTAGAATGTCACTTTGACACCTGACTGTAGAATGCATTGAAGTGAGCAGAGACTTAGCAGGGAGAACAATCAGTAGGTTATTGCAATAGTCCAGAAATTAGGTGATGAGGTCCTGTACCACAATAGTAGGAGTGTCAGAGGAAATAAGGTGGAATATATAGGAAATATTTGGAAAAGGTAAAAATCAACATACCTTAGGCACAAATTGAATATTGGATGGGAGAGTGAAGACTTGAGAATGACAGCTGGATTGCAAGAATGAATGACTAGGATAATAGCGGTCCCATCAATAATAATAGGGACATTTGGAGGAGGGGAGCATTTGGAATTAAAATGATTTCAGTTTTGAACATTTCAAGTCTAAGATTCTTATAGGACATCCAGTTTGAGATGTCATAAAGGAAGTTGGAGATACAAGATTGGAGGTCAACAGGTTAGGTTTCAACAAGATGACAAAGATTATCATACATATGATAATTTAATACAGGAAAGCTAAATGAAAAAGTATATATATATAATATATATGATGAATTATGCTACATACGTTTTGCACATGAGTATATGTGTATTGTGTTTACATACACACCTGTATTTATGTAAACAAATGTACATATGTGTCCATATATGTCTATGTAGTATATAATGTGTAGAGGTGGTACGAACCTCAGAGGCAATTTAGTGCACCCTCATTTTCCAAATGTGGAAACTGAGGTCCTATAGCATCTAAGGGGTTTGTCGTTTAATGTGAGAAGCAGAATTTGATTCTACATATTCATGGCTTTAAAACCAACTATGAACCACATACTATGCACCTATGAACCACAACATAGTGAATTGGATTATTATTTTCATTAATGGTTGCCCTTGTTTCTAATTTGCCTTTGAATTTGTCATAGATCATCTGAGAATTGCTCTTGGATCAGAATCAATATTCTTCACTTTCATTTCCCTCCCTATGTTCAGGTGCATGGTGTAAGAACTCTAATTTTACTCAACCATGGATTAGCTCCCACCATGAAAACAAGAAACTCAAAGATAGGATTCTTTCTCTTACTCCATGCAGGGAAATTTTATAAGTAACAGTTTCTTGTCTTTACTCTCTCTTTTCTTCCTCTGACATTCATTGCTGTTTCTTTTTTTTTGGTGGTGGTGGTAGTTGTGGTCATTTTTATTTTAAATCTATTAGTGAGGGGTGGTAACTATTCTGAACTTAAAATATTAAAGGTGAGAATTATCACTTATATAGTAGAATAAAAGAAGATTGCACAGAAAAACTGAATGTCAATTATGTAGAACTTATTTTTCTTTATTTGAAATAAATTGAATATTTAACTTCAACAAAACCTTTTTATTTTAAATAGTATTTCATTTTTCCCAAATTACATGTTTTTTTATTATTTAGAATTTAATTTTTCCCAGTTACATGTAAATCCAATTTTTAACATTCATTTTCAAAATTTTGATATCCAAATTCTCTGCCTTACTTCAATTTTTTTTCACAGTTACTATTTCTAACTGTATTTCCCTCCACACTACCCTCCCTGTTTATTCTATTTTCTTTTTTCATCCTGTCTCTCCTTGAAAATGTTTGCTTCTGACTACCCCCTTGCCCCTATCTTTCCTTTCCTCTATAACCCCCCTCTTATCCTCTTCTTTTCCTACTTTCCTGTATGGTAATATGCTCAATTGAGCGTGTATGGTATTCACAATTTTGAGCCAATTCTGATGAGAGTAAAGTTTGCTTACTCCTCCTCACCTCCCCCCTCTTCCCTTCCATTGTAAAAACTTTTCCTTTCCTCTTTTATGTGAGATAATTAACCTCATTCTACCTCTCCCTTTCCTTTTCTTCAAGTACATTCCTCTCTTACCCCTTAATTTTATTTTTAAGATGTCACCCCTTCATATTCAACTCACGTCTGTGTTCTCTCTCCTCTCTCTCTCTCTCTCTCTCTCTCTCTCTCTCTCTCTCTCTCTCTCTCTCTCTCTCTCTCTTCTCTTCTCTTCTCTTCTCTTCTCTTCTCTTCTCTTCTCTTCTCTTCTCTTCTCTTCTCTTCTCTTCTCTTTCTCTCTCTGTATCTGATCACTACCTCCATCTAGTCCCAATATATCAAAATTGAAATTGGAATAAAAGAAATCTTGATAACAAACATATGGGGTTTACTAAAACAAAATCTTACCCATGTCAAAAGATACATTTCTCTGAGTCTATCACTTCTACATCATCAGGTGGGGGGCATTTTTCATCATCAGTAACCATGAATAATGCTTAGTCAAAGCATTTATCAGATTTTATTTCACATTTTCTTTTTGAAATTGTCTATAACATGCATGTTATTGAAAAAAATATTTTCCAGGTACTGCTTACTTTCCCTTGCATCTGTTTATACACATTTTCACAGACTTCACTGAACTGATCCCTTTTGTTACTTATTTTGGGCAATAGTATCCAGTTACATTTGAAATCATTTCTTCATCCATTTTCTGATAGGCACTATGCAAATTTCCATTTCTTTTTCACCATTTTCTTTTATTATTAATTCATCTTAAACTTAAATACACAATAAGAAAAGAAAAGGTAACATATTATAAACTTAAATGCTAAAATATAAATAGAAAATAAGAACGGGTTAAAAAGCATTGTCACGTACATAGCAGAATGTAAGAGGATTCAAATTATACAACAACAAATTTTCATTTCAGGAAAGCCTATGTAATAAATATAATAAAATGTGTTTTGAGCTGTCCATCTTTTTTTTTGCTTCCTTGTAAGTTTTCTTTTGTTCTCTGCTCTGCATTTTTTACTTTGTTCTGTTTTTTAATCCTTTCTCCCCCTCAGCAGGTTACAATCAAATGCAGAAATATTTGTGTGTGATACACACACACACAATACACATACACATACAAACACATACATACATATACATACATATATTTAGATATTTATAATCATACTCATATATATATACATATATATATATATATATGCACACATTCATATGCATCTATGTAAGAGAGTACTATACTTGTTGGTCTTTTATTTCTCTGAGGGGGGATAGCAACTTCCTTCAGAGGTCTAAGTCTTTCCTTATTGTTCTAAGTCTACCAAATCATTGCTTCCCATAACATAGCAATATTCCAACTTTATACTATCTAAGTATTTTAAATACTCTACAACAATATTGATTAATATGACTGACATGGTGTAATTTCCCTATTTTTATCTTCTGATTAAATCTATTTTAGCTTTAACTTTGTTTGAGATAATGATTACTACCCCTGTTATTTTTTCCCTAATAAATTCTACTCCTGATCTTTATTTTACACTTGTGTGTATATCCTGTTTCCTATCCCTCCTGATTCCTCTACTTTACTTCTTTCCTCTATGTTGCCCTTTGATTACTTAACATACCCCCCACAAAAGATTCCTTCCTTATCCTCTCCTCCACCCTACCCCCTAGGCCTTCTATTGCTTTCTGAATTTAGAAGACATTTATGCATATGTATGTGTATTTGTATGCAGATATGTATATATGTACATGTTTATATGTACACATATGTATATAGATGTGTGTGTGTATATATGACAGTGAAGGAATAATTTTTAGCTGAAATGATGGGAATGGAAAAAGTGTTGTGTGTGGGAGGAATGCTATATACTATTACTCTTCCATTATATAGCAATAAGTTTTGATCCTTATGTGTACTATATATGTGTGCATATTTTAATTTCTAATAAATGTTTATGACAATAGTCTATGTTTTTATCAAAGTATGAAAGGATGAGAATGAAAATTTCAAGTCACCCAAACAATAATGGTGACATACATGATGGATATGACCAGGATATAAGATGGTGTCAATGAGGAATTACATTGGAGAAGCATCATGAAGATGATCACGTGTATCAACTGACATAAAAATAAATAGGGCAGGGTGTGAGAAGTGTTAACAACAGACAGTTGAAGTGATCCATCAGTATCCACCAATAAATCACTGGCATGGGGCGCTGGCCCTGGAGGACCTGAGTTCAAATCTGGCCTCAGACACATAGCACTAGCTGTGTGAGCCTGGGCAAGTCATTCAACCTCATTGCCTAGCCAATAAACAAACAAACAAACAAATGAATGAATAAATGAGTAAGTAAATAAATAAATAGATGAATAAAGAAATAAAGAAATGAATGAATGAATGAATGAATAAATGTTTTTAAAAGCTCACTGGCATGGCCCCTGATCTCTTGGGGAACCTTTGTCAAAACTTAAAGTTAGGGGAGGATATAAGAAAAAATCATCAGGGATAAGGAAGTATAGATACACTTTTCTATTTAGTTGAAGTCATGTTTGTTATTTTTTAATATGTATAATCTTATTAGGGAAATATTCAGTTTTCCAAGTATGGTACATTGGGGAAAAGAGTCATATGTGGGATCCACAGACCTAGGTTTGAATCTGATCTCTCTCATGTACCACTATTGCTATATCCTTGGCCAAATTGCCACTTCCCTCAGCCCAGGTTATCAGAACTGAAACAAATTGAATTTTAAAAAAAGAAGGGAAATGGAAGGAATATTTTCTCTAGTTCCTTCCAATTAGAATACTCTGAGAATCTATAAAATATGCAGATGAATAGCAAAACAGGAGGGGCAGTGTGCCCTAATGGAAAAGAGGACTAGTCTTGGTGTTCAAAATACCTGAACTCAAATTTTACTCCACCTTATACTAGCTATTTAGAATGGGAAAATCAATAATTATCTGTGTCCCAGAAAAAAAGTTATTTTCTAAATCTAAAAGTTATACAGCAACAATAAATATGACAGCTATGATAATTACTCCTAGTACCGTTGCTCTACTGCTGCTATTACTACTGATATTTTTGTAACAATGACAATAGCTAGCATTTATGTAGTGCCTACTATGTACCAGGCACTGTGTTAAGTGTTTTACATGCTTTACCAATTGTTCCTGACAATACTTCTGGGATATAGATACTATAGTTATTCTTATTTTACAGATGAGGAAACTGAAGGAAACTAGAGTTAATTGACAGCGGGAGTAGATTTGTGTTGGCTTTACTCATGAGGATATCCCTATATTGAGGAAACCATAGGCCTGATTAAAAGAAAACATATGAAATGTACATTTTGTAAGTTACCCAATATTTTGTTTAAATGAAGATATTAAGATTTCCTACATTTTCAGTTAAACGCTAATATGCCTAATTTTAGATCTAGAAAAGCTACATAAGTGATATTAGTATTGAAGACTCAAAACTTGAGAGGCAACAATATTACTAGTATTTAAAACTCATAAACTGAAGAGGAAGTAATGGTGTTAGTGTTCAAATTCTTAAAGTTCAATGAAATGGAAGAGAAACTTTCTTAAATTAGGGTCAAAGGAACTGAATTCAAATACTGATTCTCCCATTTACTAGCTTTGAGATCCTAGGCAAGTCATTTTCATCTTTAGGCCTGCATTTCTTTATCTGTAAATGGTAATCTACAAAATGAGAGGATTTGACTCTAAATATTCTAAAATTCATTCCTTTTCTAGATAACTGATACTGCTTGATAGAGAGATGCAAGATTCTTATAATTAAGAAGGCAGACGAAATTCAGGTTTAAACTAATAAGAACAATCCAACGTGCTGTAATGATGCCCTGAAGGCTAATTATGGGCCAAAGATCTATGGTGCATCTCAACTACTCAATGCTGATGAAGCCACATTGATCAATGATAAGGACAGGATCCTGAAGAGATGGGCTGAACAATTCCACGGTGTTCTTCACAGACTATTATCAATCAAAGCTCATACCATTGATCACATATCTCAGGTTGAAGTCAATCCCTCTCTAGCCAAATTTGCAACAGAAATAAAGGTTTTGAATGCCGTTATGCCCCTCTGATTTAGCAAAGCATCTGGTGCTCTAATCCAGCTGATTGTATGTGTCTGTATATATATATATATATATATATATATATAGATAGATAGATAGATAGATAGATAGATACAGATAGATATAGATATATATATCTATATCTATATCCATCTGTATCTATATATATATCTGTGTGTGTGAGTGTGTGTGTGTGTATGTGTAAAAGGAAGTCCACTGCTCATACAAAAACTAACTGAAGTTTTTCAGATTATATGGCAAGACGACTTTAAGGATGTCTCCATTATCCATCTCTTTAAAGATAAAGGAAACAGATTGTCTTGGGACAATTACAGGAGTGTCTCTTTCTCTCTCTTAGTAGTTGTTGGCAAAATTCTTGGCAAAATCCTACTTAGCAGGCTAGTCCTTCACCTGGAATATGTTCATCTATCCAAGAGTCAACTTGGCTTTAGAAAGGGTTGAAAAATGGTTCATAGGGTGTTTGCTACCTGACCATTCCAGACAAAATGCCAGGAAGAAAACAGAGGTCTGTACACAACATTCATTGGTTTGATCGAGGCCTTCGATACTGTCAGTCGTTACATCTGAAGTTAAATTATTTCAGAACTTGGTGCCTGGAAAAGTTCATCAGTATTATATGTTAATTTCATGATGGCATGCTTGCCTGGGATTTGGATAACAAACAATACTCAATACTCATACACTTTCCCCATCACCAATTGAGTGAAACAAAGCTGTGTGACTATTCCCATGCTTTTCAGCATGATGTTTTTAGCTATGTTGTCAGACACCTTTAATGAGGTAAAAATGGCATCAAGATCAGGTACCACACTTACAGTAAATTATTTTACTTGAAAAGGCTACGATCCCAGGTTCAAGTGGAATAAGTGTGGATGCATGCCTTTTTTGTTCTCAGATGATTGTGCACTCAATGCAGCCTCTAAGGCTGAAATTTGACTAAGGATGGATCAATTCTCTACTGATTGTGCTAACTTTGGCCTAACAATCAACACCAAGAAAAACACAGGTTCCCCAACAACCAGCACCCCACCATCCATACATGGAACGATTGGTTAAAGCAAATGGAGAAATTTTGAATAATGAGGATAAGTTGACTTACCTTGGTGGTATACTTGCCAGGGATGTACACATCAATGTCAACGCACACATTGCCAGAGCTAACTCTGTATTTGGGAGGCTCCAAGGAAACTGTGGAAGAAAGAAGTATTAGACTATCCATCAAACTGAAGATTTGTGTAACAAGAGAGATACTGGCAAAGAACTGCCCAGAATGGCATGCTGATTTCAAAGAAGGCTCTGCACTCTATGAGTGAAGCAGAATTGCAGTAGCTCAAAAGAAATGTGAAAGGTATAAATTTGCAGGTATCTTCACACCAAATGTTTATGGAACATTTCTTCTTGACCTGTCGTAGAGCCTTCTGAGGTCATATTGGTCTGATTAGCCACAGTCAGACATACTGCACTTTAACTCCAACATAATGAAGTCATTTTGGTCCTCTTTGAGAGCAAAGGACAGCAACCACCACCATTATATCATAATATGTTAAAACATGGACAGCAACCATCACCATTATACTATAATATGTCACATCATGTCATGTCACACATGTCATATCATATCATATCTATCATATCATATCATATCATATCATATCATATCATATCATATATCATGGACTTCCTTAAAGAATTCCAGTATCTAAACTTCAAGAGAGTTGTTTTCTGCATTCTATAAATGTTTTGGATTGCGTGACCTTTGAGTATTTAAGTATTTGAGTAATTTACATCAGGAAGAAGAGTTAATGACATGTAATTGAACAAGTATGCATAATTATTAAACATTATTTTTCTATACTGATTCAGAGAAATTAAGCATCTCAGAATGTTTTTAATGATTGATTGAATAAATTTAGACATCTCTATGACATGTGAATCTTGATCTGTAGAGCTACATTATTTTAATATTTTATTTCTTGATATAATAGACAACTTTTCACAAAGCAAAAGCAAAAAAAAAATAATACTCTATTGCACATGGTATTAATTACCTCTACATTATTTAATCTCCTCACCAAAAAACTAGCAGTACAAGCAATCATATGGAAATTAAATAACTTAATTAACCCTTTGTCCATTCTACACAGGAAGGATTGAATGAGCTAAAGAAGTTTAAAAAAATAAAATAAAATGATAAACAACTCAAATTTATGTTGAACATAATTTCCCACTCACTATTGAAGAATTTTAATTATTTTTGTTAAAGGTCATAACAGGCATACTCAATGGGGAATTAAAGGGGACTAGACTTGGAGTAACAAAATCAAATCCTTATGTCTTCTCACCCTAAGATATTCTTCTACCATACTGGTAGCTTTATTCCAATGGTGAGTCCCTTTCCATTGCTACAGTTTAGGGATGGACCAGGACAACCATGCTTCATTCCTCTTGAAGCTATGCTTTTGACTCTCTGGAAGTTGCTACTATACTTGTGCAAGTAACTTCTATCTGCTCCCATATGCACTTTTCCACTTCTCTTTCATATGTTCTATTATTGCAATAGAACATAAGCTCCTTGAGGAAAAAAAAAGCTTTCATTTTTCTTTTATTTAATTCCCCAGCCAGTATTGAGGATAGTGTCTGGCACACAGTAAGCTCTTGATAAATGGTTGTTGTCATCTTGCCTCTTCTTGTTTGTAATTAGGGCAACAGATAGGGTACCATAACTGTGATTTCATTAGTATGTGCATTTGTCAGGTGTAGAAATGTGCTCTACCAATGTAGTTTAATATATACTGAGCAACATATCATCTAAAATTTATATAGAGTACTGAGAAATTAAGTGACTTCCCTAGAGTCATAAGTCATAGTAAATATCAGAGATGGAGCTTGAGTATAGGTGTTATGGACTTTCAGATTGGCTTGCTATCCCTGATGCCATACTGCCATTCTTTTGTTATTAGTGTGATTAATAGACTAATATAAAAGATCATTGATGAAGTCATGTTGTATACTATATAGCAATAGAAGAAGATAATAGATGAATAAATAACATTTGATGCCTATTTAAAGTAAATAGATTTGTTAGAAAAACTCCATCACATTGATTTTGCTGTCTATAGATAATTCATGGGAAGATATGGACAAGAACATCATAGGTTAAGAAAGCATGGATGGAGGAAGCTAGCTGGCACAGTGGATAGAGCACCGGCCCTGGATTCAGGAGGACCTGAGTTCAAATCCAGCCTCAGACACATAACACTTACTAGCTGTGTGACCCTGGGCAAGTCACTTAACCCCATTGCCTAAAATAACAAAAACAAAAAAAAGACAGCATGGATGGAGTGTCTCCTTCAGGGAATATCTATAAAGAAGAGATTATAGATCATAAGATCATGTATTTGTAGGGAAGAGTTTGGGAGAGGACCCATAACACAGTGATAAAACATGATTTGATGGCATGATTTACAAAACTCTCATTTTAACACCTGATCTGAAATACATTTATAAGAAAGAAAAAATGGACTTGGGACAATTCTCTTGAACCCTGTTTTTCATACATACTTTTTTTTATGGTATTAGGAACTTCTTATAATGTATCACATATTAATGTACAATTTATCATTCCTTTGTTTGTACATAGGTATCTTAACATGGAATGAAAAATATAGTGTAGATAATCTTTAAATTCACATAAAAATTAACGACATGAAATCCAATACTCTTTCAGAATTGAAACATCTAAAAATATTTCAATGTAGACATTATACTAATAAGGAAATTGAAAGAAAAAGATTTTTTCAAATTCAATGTATTTTTTTTTTTGTTTTTGTAGTAAAAATGATGATTTACAGACATTTTATTCTAAGAGGTTACAAATGTCATTCCAACAGAGAATGCACAAGGATAGAACCAAGATGGTGGAGTAGGAGCACAAAGTCACTAGAACTCTCCCAAATTCCCCTCCAAATAACTTTAAAATCATCCCTTAAATTGAATTCTGGAGCAGCAGAGCCAACAAAACGTCAGTTGAAACAATTTTTCAGCCCCAGGCAGCTTAGGAAGTCAACAAGAAAGGTCTGCCTTACAGGGGAAGCACGTTCCCTTGGAACGCAGTGCAGGCTGAGCCATAACATCAGTATCAGGCCTTGGAGGCAGCTGAGTCAGAGACAGTAACAGCTTTAGGAGCCCTCAGCCCACAGACGTTAAGGGTAGAGAAAGGACAAGTGGTCAGAAAATTGTTACAGGGGCCCTTTGTTGGTACTGTGTTCAGTGTCCTGTTGCATTCGCCATACACAGTTTTGGGTCACAGTCTCAGGGTGCACAGGAGAACTAACAGTCATAGCCACAAGGAAATGGGGACCAGGTCATAATCCCACGGCAAGAGAGTGCTTCTGATCACTGACAAAGAAGTAGGGACCCTGCTGTCAATTCCGGGGTAGAAAGAAGCACTATCAGTTGGGATGGCAGGAGAGCAAGGGGCTTAATCACAGGTCCAGGTCCAAGAGGAGTGCTAGCACTTTTGACTACGGAGAATAAGGTCCCTTCTTGGGTAAAGACAAGAGCACAAGCTAGGAGAACAGTGAACACTCTCTCCTTAGATCATAGCACCTTAGAAGCACCAAAATCATACAGACACCCAGAGCTAGCCCTGAAAAACAAAAAGCAAAAAACACAAAAACACAAAAATAACCCCAGCTGCACAAAAAACCTGAAGCTTAGGGAAGTTCCCCCTTCACCCAGGGAGCAGACAAACTTTAACATAAAGTTAAAAGTCAATAAATAAACTGGAAAAATTAGCAAACACTAAAAAGGACTTGCCCATAAAAAGTTTTATGGTGACAAGAAAAGTCAAGATACAAACACAGGAGAAAAAAAAATATATCAAAACAGATACAAGTAAAGCCTTGAAGAAAAAAAAAGTAAATTGAACACAAGCCCAAAAAGAATTCCTGAAGATCTCGAAAGCAATTTTAAAAATCAAATAAGACAGGCAGAGGAAAAAAATGAAAGGGTTACAAGAAAACTATAGAAAGAGAGTTAACAGCTTGGTTCAAGAGAAACCAAAAAAATATATATTGAAGAAAATAACATAAAAGAGAAGAATTGGCCAAATATCAAAAGAGGCACAAAAGTGCATTGAAGAAAATAATTCCTTAAGAAATAAAATTGCATAAGTGGAAGCTCATAACTCCAAGAGACATCAAGAAACAATAAAACAAAATTAAAAGAATAAAACAAAAATAAAAGAAAATATAAAATATTTCATTGGAAAAAATAATTGACCTGGAAAATACATCCAGGAGAGATATTTGAAGAATTATTGGACTTCCTGAAAGCCATGATAAAAAAAATCTAGGAATTGTATTTCAAGAAATTGTCAAGGAAAATTATCCTGATATCCTAGAACCAGAGGGTAAAATATAAATAGAAAGAATTCACCAATAGTCTCCTGAAGGAGATTCCAAAATGAAAACTCCGAGGAATATTATAGCAAAATTTCAGTGCTCCTAGATCAAGAGGAAAATGTTGTAAGCAGCCAGAAAGAAAGAGTTCAACTATCATAAGGCTAAATACAGGACAACACAAGATATGGCAGCTTCAACATTAAAAAAAAAAGATGGAAGGACTTGGAATATTATATACTGGAGGGTAAAGGAGCTAGGATTCAAACCAAGAATCACCTAATCAGCAAAACTGAGTATAATCCTGCAGGGAAAAAAAACATATTTAATGAAATAAATGACTTTTTATGAATTCCTGATGAAAAGAGCAGAGCTGAATAGAAAATTTGACTTTCAAAGACAATACACAAGAGAAGGATAAAAAGGCAAACATGAAATACAAAACATAAGATATTCAATAAGTTTAAACTGCTTATATTCTTATATAGAAAGATTACAATTATAATTTCAAAGTACTTAATCATTACGAGGAAGCTTGGAGGGAGGTCATGGATATAAAATGAATGTGAAAGGATGATTTAATAAAAATAAAGGGGTGAAAAAAATGCACTGGGAGAATGCAAAAGGGAGATGAAGAAATGGGAAAATTATTTAACATAAAACAGGCATGAAAACAAGCGTTTTTCCAGTGCAGAGAAAGATGAAGGGGGTGGCAGGCAATACTTGAACTTTATTCTCATTGAAATAGACTCAGAGATAGGAGCCAAGATGGTGGAGAGAAGCCAGGGAGTTGCCTGAGCTCTATCCAGTTTCCCTCAGAAACAACAATAAATAAACCTCTAAATGGATTCTGGAGTGACAGAACAAAAAAAAAAAAAGAAAGTGAATGAATAAATGAGTGAATGAATAAACAAACAAACAAATAAATAAATAAAAGACAGAGTGAAATAATTTTCCAGCCTAAGATAACTTAGAAAGACATCAGAAAGGTCTGTCTCCTTTGGGAAAAAGGAGAGCAAGGTCCAGCACAGATAGTGTTCAGACAAGCCAGTGGGAGGCTCTTAACCACAGCCCAGATGAACAATTGAGGACCCTCTCTCCTGGCTCAGCAGGCCAGCTGCAAGGCCTCCAGTCTCAGTGCAGAAGGCAAACTGGCAATCTCAGTAATCAGGCAAAAACAGGTGCTATTAATCTGAGCCACCCCAGCACAGCAAGCAAGCCTCTAGCATCTGAGGTCTCAGCACAGAAAGCTAGTGATCAGGCCCCTGGCCCCTGTTCCCTAGCTTCTAGTACAAGAGGGTTGGGACAGTTCCCCCTATGCCCCAGAAGCAGATCTCAACTTTAAAAGCCATGAAATAGGCAAAAACATGAGCAAGAATCAAAAAAGAAAATTGCCTAGAGAGAGCTTTGATGGTGATAGAGAAGATTTTTTTTTCCAGTGGATTTTGGCATCGTTTTGCATTTGGCCAATACTGTTTTTAAGGTACTTCTTTTTCCATGTTTTTTAAGGTGTTCTTTTTTGTGCCTCTTTTACCAAACTGTTAATTGGTTTTTTTTTCCTTTTCTTTACCCATTTTTTCCTCTACCATTCTTATTCGATTTTGATGATTTTTTTTAAAGCTTTTCAGGAATTTGTTTTGTATTTGTGTCTAACTCATTATTTTCTCTTTGAAAATTTACTTGTAGCTTCTTTGATTTTGTTGTATTTTCTTTTTATATTTGCATCTTGACTTTCCCTGTCTGCATAGTATTTTTTATGGGCCGCTTCTTTTTTTGTTGTTTGCACATTTTCTACTCTATTTTTTATCTTAACCTTCATATTAGAGTTGGGTTCTGTAGCCCACTGAGAGGGAGTCATGTCACTGCCTCAAGATTCAGGATTTTTCACACTGATCTTTTCAGAGTTAATGCTAGGGGTCTAAAAATTGTTTCTGTTGCTTCCAAAGTGGTATTATCTGGATTATATGACTGGGGATAAGTCATCAAACTTCTCTGTGCTGGGCAATTTCTCTCAAAGACTTAAAGTTGCAGGTCAATTGGTTCTCATTAGTAAGAGAGATTCTTCCCAGAGATTTCCTCATACTAATGAAAACCAATGAAAGAAGGAAATGAGCATTTATTAAGCTCCTAGTATGTGCTAAGAACTCTACAATTATTATCTCATTTGATCCTTCAAAAAACCTTGCCAGGTAGGTGCTATTAATATTCCTACTTTCAGTTGAGAAAGCTGAGGCAAATAATTCAGTGACTTGCCTAGGATCACAAAGCTAGTTAGTATCTGAGGCCAGATTTGAGCAGCAGCAGCAGCAGTAGCATCAGTAGCAGCAAAAGTAGTAGTAGTAGTAGTAGTAGTAGTAGTAGTAGTAGTAGTAGTAGTAGTAGTAGTAGTAGTAGTAGCAGCAGCAGCAGCAGCAGTAAGTTGATGGAGAGAGAGAGAGAGTTAGTTTTCCTGAACCACTGAAATTTTAGGGCAGGTGTAAGTTTTACTCATTATTATTCAAGAAAATGTATGCAGACTCTTAAAAACAAAGTATTGTTTTTATGGTGGTGGAGTCTTCCATTGTTATCACAGAGCAGGATGGATCAAGGAAAGTAATGAACCATAAGGCTCAAGCAGCATCATCACCACTTATTTGACAGTGGGCTAAATCTTAGTCTTCCATGGCTAAAATACTTTAGTGAACTCATGATCTCAAGAATGTGGATTCTCTCTCCCTGAGAAAAGGTTCTCATTTTCAGGGTGGGGTATCTATAACTGCTTATTTATTTAATAGAGAGAATATTTTGTTCATCAAACTTATTATTTTGCAAACATGTAGGATGAACTAAAAGGTTATACAGCCAGCAAACATTTTAGTTGTCTTCCTTTTGGCATGATTAATTTTTAGAGTATACTCAACAGTCTAATAATTCTAGCTCCATTAACAAAATATGGGTACACTCTGAAAAGGAATAAATAATCCAGAAAAAAAAGTGTATATGTATTGACACCTTAAATTGTGCTGCCAAACTCTTCATTTGACTAATGAGCATCTAGGCAGGGTATTTGAACTCATTCTTTAGCCATTGCTTCTGCAGCACTGATAGGAATATGAAACTAAACTATTACTTTATGATTAGCAAATATTGTTAGAAGGGTAATTAAGGATGAGAGCTTTGGTTCTTTCCCTTAAGACTATATAGAAATTAGAACATTATCAAGCATGCTCAAAATATGTTTCATCCAAATGACTGAGTGGACAACCAGGAGGCTGAAGCAGTATCATTAATGTATAAAAGTCATGATCATTAAAAATATGAGTTTTTGTTCACCATGGAAGATTTTAAGGATTTTAAGTGAAAGTTTGTCTGAACCATAATGCCATACATTTTTCATTCTCTCACATTAAAAATTACAAATTAACACAATTTCAACTTGCCTTTCAGGATGGAAAGGTGGGTGTTTCCTCAGAAATCATCTAGTCCAAGCCCTTCATTTTACTTGACTCAATTATTTACCTGTGATCTCATTTTTGCTGATTTTTCTTCAAAGGATGCACAACCCAGCTCACACTTGCTATTCTATTCTATGTGGTTCTTACCTATGTCATTCCATAAATTCAGTACATGGGGTCCACCCAAAGTGCTGGACACATTCCTTGTTTCCTTTTCATATTTGAAAAGTACCACTGAAACAAAAAAAGTAGCCCATTTTTAATAACATACTTCAGTTTCTTGTTCAAACCCAGTTTCATTTTCGTAATGAGTTGTTTCCTCCTATAAACTTTTCCATTGCAGGCTAGAGATGCATCATTTTGGTTCATTGAGGCAGTAGCATTGTATGTCTTTACCTTGTTTATTATTCATAAACTGTGCATCACACAATCACAAAATAACCCCCATCTTAGGTATGTAGAAGTTTAAGCCTTTATACGTAAAATGTCACATGCAAGTCTAAAAGAAGTATGAGTTAGAGCCATGATAAGAATAGTGCTCTTCTGACCTTGTGTTCCACATTCTTTGTAATAAAATAATTCCTTGAGCTCCTTATCAATGAATAGCTCTATACTATTTCCTTCCTGTGGTGGGTTTGAAATCCACCCATCACTTTGTATTCCAAGCAATTCTCAATCATGTTATTTGACACAATCTCCTAAGCATATATACTCAGGTCAATGGAATCTTTCCCTTAATTTATTTAAAATTAAAATTAAAACCATTGGAATACCAAGGATGTGAACAACTTTATCTTTATTCTTTCTTCTATCATCAGGTAAGCTATACCAAGTCTTATCTATCCAAATATTTTACCACCTATTAATATACACATACATATGTACCTCATCTCTGATCATTTAGGTGCCTTCATACACTATCTACTTTTTCACCATTTCTCACGTGATGAAGTGGCCTTACTCTTTACCAAGACTAGCCTTTCTCTACTTGTTCAAATGATCCCATTCTATCTTATCTTTTCTAATATATGGGGCAATTGGAGGCTGGTGACTTTACGAGAAATCAAGACACTGTAAAACACATCCAAAAGAATGAAAAAAAAAAAGAAAACAATGTGAAATATTTCATTGGGAAAACATTTAATCTGGAAAATAGATCCAGGAGAGATAATTTAAAAATTATTAGACTACCTGAAAGCCACGATTAAAAAAAAAGAGCCTACACATCATCTTTCAAGAAATTATCAAGGAAAACTGCCCTGATATTTTAGAACCAGGGGGCAAAGTAGAAACTGAAAGAATGCACCAATCACCTTCTGAAAGACATCCACAAAGGAAATCTCCTAGGAATATTGTAGCCAAATTCCAGAGTTCTCAGGTCAAGGAGAAAATATTGTAAGCAGCCAGAAAGAAACAATTCAAGTATTGTGGAAATACAATCAGGATACACAAGATTTAGCTGCTTCTACATTAAGGGACTGGAGGTCTTGTAATATAATACTCTAGAGGTCAAAGGAGATAAGATTACAACCAAAAATCACCTACCCAGCAAAACTGAATATAATCCTTCAAGGTAAAAAAAAATGGACATTCAGTGAAATAGAGGACTTTCAAGTATCCGTGATGAAAAAACCAGAGCTGAATAGAAAATTTGACTTTCAAATACAAGCCTCAAGAGAAGCATGAAGAAGTTAACAGGAAAGATAAATCATGAGGGACTTATTAAGTTTCAACTGTTTATATTCCTATATAGAAATATGATATTTGTAACTCATGAGACCTTTGTCAGTATTTGGGTAGTTGGAGGGGGAAAATATATATGTATGTGTGTGTGTGTGTATATATATATGTATATATATATATATATATATATATATATATATATGTATATATATGTATGTATATGTGTATACATATGTGTATTTATATGCATGCATGTGTATGTATATACATACATGCATACATACATATATTGGTGTATATATATAATGTACATATAGATAGATAGATGGCACAGGGCGAGTTGAAGATGAAGGGATAATATCTGAAGAATAAAATTAAGGGGTGAGAGGGGATCATACTGGGAGGAGAAAGGGTGAGGTAGAATGGAGTAAATTATCTCACATAAAACAGACAAGGAAAGGCCTTTAAAGTGGAGGGCAAGTGGGAGAAGGTGAGAGGGAATGAGTGACTCTTATTCTCATTGGATTTGGCTTAAGGAGGGAATGACACACATACTCAATTGGGCATGAAAATCTATCTTAACCCCCAGGAAAATAAGGGGGAATGGGATAAGAGACTGGGGAGATGATAAAGAGGAGGGCAGACTGGGGGAGGAGGTAATCAGAAGCAAACACTTCTGAGGAGGGACAGGGTCAAAAAAGAGAATAGAATAAATGAGTGGTGGGATAGGATGAAAAGAAATATACTTAGTTTTTCACAACATGACCACTATGGAAGTGTTTTGCATGACTACACATGTATAACCTGTATTGAGTTGCTTGCCTTCTCAATGAGGTTGGGTGGGGAGAGAGGAAGGGAGAAAAACCCAAAGTTTTAAAAACAATTGTTAAAAATTGTTTTCATATGCAACTGGAAAATAAGATATACAGAAATAAGGTATAAAAATCTATCCTGCCCTACAGGAAAATAGAAGGGGGAAAGGATAAGAGAAGGTGGGGGGAGATAGAAGGGAGGGCAGATTGGGGGAAGTGGTATTCAAAATTCACACCATCTTGGGGTGGGTGAAAGGATAAGATAAGGAGAAAATTTGGAACTCAAAATCTTATGGAAGTAAATGTTAAAAGCTAAAAATAAATTAATTAATAAATAAAAGAGAAAAAAAGGAAATATCCCCTTAGAAAAGGAGAAATAAAGCTTAGAATAGGACACAAAAAAAGTAACAAATGAATTCTACCCAAGCCTTCTTTCAACCAAAGACAAGGTTTATTAAAGATCTGCCATATTGTGCAGACTCTTAAGGAATCTGAACATTTTTGAGCTATTGGCTAGATTATAAATATCAGAGCCTTTGACTAGACTCTTAAGAATCTGAGCACCTTAATGGAGACAAGATGAATCTTATATACAGAAAGACTGGAGGGACCCAGGTGTGGAGAAGCTTGATGGGAATGACTGAGAGGTGGAATGGAGTTTAGATAGGAAATGGCAGGGGGCCATCTGTGGGTAATAGACAATGGAGGGCTAGGCTAAGTTAAGGGTAGCAGAGAATTGGGAGATTGGGCATAGGAGATAATTAAAGGCCAGTTGATAGGATTATAGCATAAGGTAAAAGTCAGAGACTTCCTTAATCAAATTGGAGAATTCAAGGAGGATCCTGTAGACAAAGGGGACCCAAATTCTTTTTTGGGATGATGGGCAAAAGTCTTGTCTTGGACCCATACCCTATCAGCAGTAGTGAGATTTGCCAATTTTTCCACATCTTTTTTTTTTTTGGTAATAAATAATGCTCAATTGGTAGGGATGGGAAGGGATACACAATATCTGTATGAAACATTTTTCAAATTATTATTAAGAAAAATATAAATCAAAACAATTTCTACTCAATAAATTGGTGAAAAAATCAAACTGTGGGAATAGACAAAGTTAGAGAAGTTTTTATAAAGGATAATAGTCTAGGAATGCCTAAAAGGCACTGTTTTATCATCCCCCTGATGTCATGGTCCTCTTAGAGAACAAAGGACAAACACAACCTGTGAGTAGTCCAGACTGCCTGAATGGGGATCCAGCTGGCCAGTTCCAGTTAGGCAATTCAACTCCTCTTCTCCTCTCCTCTCCTCTCCTCTCCTCTCCTCTCCTCTCCTCTCCTCTCCTCTCCTCTCCTCTCCTTCCTCTCCTCTCCTCTCCTCCTCTCCTCTCCTCTCCTCTCCTCTCCTCTCCTCTCCTCTCCTCTCCTCTCCTCTCCTCTCCTCTCCTCTCCTCTCCTCTCCTCTCCTCTCCTCTCCTCTCCTCTCCTCTCCTCTCCTCTCCTCTCCTCTCCTCGCCTCTCCTCTCCTCTCCTTTCCTCTTACCTGAGGGTGTTCTGCTCAAAGGAAGGTAAATTTTGATGGCTCAAAACTGCCTAATTCTTTTGAGGTTTGCTAGCTACATCTCTCTCTCAAAGACCAAGCATTAAACCTAATTCTCTCTGCAGCTCATAGATTGGACAACAATAGGTTCCCATCCAAGCACCACTTAATGTTTATTTTGGAGCACTTTTGGCTCAGAGTGAACATAAGTAGTAACTGTTTCTCTTTTGGCCAGCAACTCTAAGGGTCTTCCCCTCCTGGTTTGATTTTTATTTTTGATTAAGGAGGTCATCCCTTGACTCACTCCTTCAAGATGCTTATTCGCTGAATGGGCATTGCCTCACTTAAAGTGAGAACCTGAAAAGACCTTCGTTTAAAAGGACCAGGGTCTCCCATCGCATCCTGAGCCTTCTCCAGTCTTCCTGATGAATATCTGGCCACTAGACCCTGATGGCTCTGGAGGAGAAAGTGATCCTTGATGTCATGGTCCTCTTTGAGAATGAAGGACAAAATGTTTAAAATCTCTATCCCAGAGATTTTACTTCCAGACTACATATTTAAGCTTCTTTTTAAAGTCCTTATGTGCCTAAAAATATTACAACAACATTTTCCTTAATAGAAAAACCTGGAACAAAATAGATGCTCATTGACTCAGAAAAATAATTCATATCACATGGAATGTTACCATAAGAAATAATATTAATAAAATAGAGAAGCGTAAGAAGCTTCATATGAATTTATATAAAAGAAGCTTAACTAAGAAAACAATATATACAATTACTATAACAATGTCTATCTTCCCTCTCTCTTTAGTCCCGAAGTAGGAGAAAATGAAAGGAAATGTGTATTGTTTTCTCATATATATTCTTTGCGTCAAGGTTTGTCTGTAAACTTTCTAAAGATCCCATTTGATTGTTTTCTTGTTAATCTTCCTGTTTCAATACTCAGATGTTTATCACTCACCACTTTCATTGTTTAGAACTCTTAATTATTTTTAAGGTTCAGCTCTAGTACCACCTCCCGGAGGGAATACATCTTGATTCTCCCAGGGACTAGATCCACATAGTAGTAGGCCCTTTTGTTCCCTGAATGAGTGATTTCTCTGCTTAAATTATGTTGCTCTCCCAGGAAAATATAAGATCCTGCAAGGCAGGGATAGTTTTCTGTTTGTTTTTGTCTTTATATCCTCATAACACAGAGTATAAAAGCTTAGTAAATTCTTCCTGAATTGAATTAAATCCACAATTTTTTTTCATTCGATACTAATGTACTTAACATTTGACTATGGCTAATATTGACAGTTTGCTTGTATTTATGGTATTGTATAAACAATTCAAGTCAAATCAATTCAGCAGCCATTTCTTTAATGAATACTGTGTGATAAACACTGTTCCAGGTGATGGAGATATAATAAGAAAAGCTAAACAGCTATTTCTTCAATAAGCTTATAGCCCACAGAAACATTCAATACATGTAGATATATATGTAATGGAAAATCTATACATATATATGGGTGTATATATATATATATACACCCATATATATGTATGTATATATATGTATATATATAATACCTATTTACAAATTTGTTTTATATTTTACATTTGTATATATAATATATACATATATAAATATATGTATATAAAGTTAATATACTATATGTGTTGTATATTTGTGATATAAATTTTTACCAAAAAATTACAATACAATTATATAGATTTAGATTGATAGATTTGAACAAATAATATTAATTGTAATTTGTACAAATCAATTACATATATGTAGATTTTTTTCCATTGCACATCTATGTATGTATTGAATATTTCCTACATATGTATATATTAGTTAGGTGGCACAATGAACAGAGTGCTGGGTCTGGGGTTAGGAAGACTCATCTTCTTGAATACAAACCTGGCCTTATGTGCTTACTAGCTGTGTAATTCTCTTAACCCTGTTTGCTTCAGAAACAACAAACTACTCCCAGTATCTTTGCTAAGAAAACCCCAAATGGGGTCACAAAGACAGACAAGAATACACAGACACACACACACACACACACACACATATACATGTGACATACATATATATACATATAGATGAGAGAGAGAGACAGAGAGTGAGACAGAGAGATGGAGAGAGACAGAGTCATTTTGGGGTTTGGGGTAGGGAATAGGGTAGGGTGGAGAAAATCCTTGTCTTCGATATGTCACCTAAAGGATCATAAGAAGAAGAGAGGAAGAGAGTACATTCTTACAAAGGCATGGAAGTGGGAAATGGACTATTGCAAACATAAACAGCTAGCCACCCAGTCTGCCTGGAATAGATAGTGTGTATTGGTTGTAAAATGTGCAATAAGACTGAAAATGTAAGAGCAAACCAGACAATAAATGCTATGCCAAGAAATCTATATTTTAGATTAAAGGTGATAGGAAACTACAAAGATCTATCAGCAAGCAAATTACCTGGTCAAGTATATGTTTTAGCAACATGGATTTGGGAGCTATGTTGTTAATGAACTAGAGAAAAGAAAGAATGGAGTTAAGGAGAACAGTTAATAGGCAATTGGTATAGATCAAGTGAGAGCTGCTGAAAAACTATACCAGGGCAAAGCTTTTGCAAGAGTAAAGGGCTTTTTGGATGAAAGGATCATAGACTAGAAGCCAGAAGGGACCTTTCAGGCCACGGAATCTACTGCCTTCTCCACTACCTTTCTCCAGTTTTCAGGGGAGGAAACTGAGTGTCAAAAGGGTTAAGTTAATGAGCCAGAGTCATCATCTGGTAAGTGTATGAGGTGGAATTAGAAGACAGGTCCTCCCATCGAAGTCCAGTGATCTATTAACTATGCTATGGTTCCTCAAGTTAATGAAAAAGAAACTGAAGTAAATGTCATATTTCTTGGTAGTTGATAGTGTATGAGAGGAAGTGAAAGTGGACAGTCAGTGACAGTTCTGAGGTTGCCAAACTGGGTGATTAGAAGGTTGGTACTGCCCTCAACAAAGTCATCCTGAGGACACACAGACCTCACTTGATTCAAGAGGCAGCTGATGCCTTCTAAAAAAATAGCTAATGCCAACTTTTTAAACTTACACAAGAAAAAAGCTAGGAAAAAAAATTGCTGAAAGTCTGAAAGTGGCTCTGATGATTCAGTCAGCAGGAAATAATTGAAAATAGCAGCATTATCCAAAACACCGATGGGGACGATCACGAAGTGCATTGCTCAACAAAGTTGTCTTCTTAGAAATCAGCGATTGACAGTTTTAGGTAACCTCGCTTATTTCACTGAGATGCAGATTTTTTTTTTTGCCATGAGGCACAAACAAGAGATCACTTCTTCCAATGAAATGTGAGGGAAATCATTCTGGAAGCGCTTACTGCAATCACATTCACATACTACTGTGGGAAGAGGAGTAAAAGGAAATCTCATCTCAGGCTGGATGCAGCAATTTGAAATGTCTTGTGGCAAATTGGGGCTCTTGCCACTAACAAAGAATGCACAGTATTTGGAGGGTGTAACTTAATTTTTAAAAGACTATTGTTAGACTTATTATTGCTTTCCATTTCACTGACAGGTGTCGCTTGAGGCTTTTGAAATAAGAGAGACTATAGAATCTATTAATCTGCATTTTTTTTCCTTCTTTTGAAAGCTAATAGGAAATATATGCAACTTGGGATAGTTAGGATATACTTTAATATCAAAGGCAATGATCATTGGCAATTAATATATATTTGTATATAAATGACTATGTAAAGGATATTCAATAGAAGAGTTTGATTTCCCTCAAAAAAAAGATGAAAAAGGTATTTGATGCTACAATGGTGAAAAATGAAAGAAGGAAGCAAGGAGGGATGGAATAAAAAGATGGAAAGGGAAAGAAAGAAAGGGAGGAAGGAAAGAGTGAGGGAAGGAAAGAAGGAAGAAAAGAAAAAGGAAAGAAAGAAAAGCAGGAAAGAAGGAAGGAATGAAAGAAAAAGAAAAAAGAGAGAGAAAGAAAGAATGAAAGAAAGAAAAAAGAGAAAGAAAGAAAGAAAGAAAAAAGAGAGAAAGAAAGAAAGAAAGAAAAAAAGAAAGAAAGGAAGGAAGGAAGGAAGAGCAAAATCTATTAGAGGACACATAATTTAATCAGTGATAATGAGAATTTACATAAAAGATGTGTTAAGGGCATCAGTATCATTTATCATACGGAAAATAATTGGACCAAATATGTGGTGGGATCAAGGGTTAATAGATGAACAGCCTAAATCACAAATCACAAACATCCAAAGCAACAAAAGATTACTTTCAGCACATTGATAGAGTTTATGTAAAGGATTTGTTAGGAAGGAGTTTTAAAAAATGGAGAAGGGATACACAGAACAATAACAACACAAATAAAAATAGAAAGAAGGTATATACTTCAATACTTTAGAATAATTTACATACATCCTTTTCCTAGATCCTCCTAACACCCCTGACAAACAGATGCTATAATAATTCCCGTTTCATGGATGTGAGGCTGAGGGAATTTGAGCAAATTCCTGAGGGTCGCACAGCTAGGAAATATCTGAAGAAAGATGTTAATTCCAGTTTTTCTAACTGCAAGTCAAGTAGCTGAGAGAAAAACATAAATGAGCCGATTTTTTGAGACTTCCATGTAAGTGACAAGAGTGTCTATATAAACGTAAATGAGATTCGTGATTCATTTAGTAGAGAACCCACACACATATGCATGAGTATATGCACACAAATGTGTACACGTATGCATGTATACATATATGAAATATAATTATATAAATAAACATATTCACTAAACTTGCAACTTCAAAACTGTAGGGAATTCATGTTGAGAAACCATTTTCTATCAGTTTACACAGCAACAATTTTACCAGGTTTGGGAAACTCATGGCCTTGGAAAGTTTCCTGTGTACAACAGGCAATAAGATGTTAAATGATCTGCCCAGAGTCATATGTCAGTGTGATTCAGATGTGAAACTTCATTCCACATCTCAGAGGGGACTGGTTCTCTATCCACTATGTTAAAAAGCCTCTCAAAAAGTTTTCAGTTTTTTTTTTTTTAATAAAGAAGCAATAAATCACAGATTTCAGTGTTGGGAGCTTAAAAGTCATGGAAAACCACAAGGGTACATTGGAAAGGACACTGAATTTGCAGATGAATGATGTGGATTCCAATTCCTGCTCTCATTTTGCCTGAGTCACCTTGTACAAATTTGTTGCCTTTTCTTCTCCTGAGTTTCTTTACCTGGTTTCACCAGGTAGCCTGTAATATCTCCCAGTATGAAACCTATAAGCCTAGGATCTCATCTAACTTACATATTAATTGGAATCCCTCTACTAACTCCACCTAAAAGCTTGGAGCATCTAGTTGAAGGCTTCCATTGAGAAAGATTTTACTCTCTGCTGATACATATTATACTTCAGGGCACCTCTAATTGTTTTGATGATTTTTTTTGTTTGTTTGTTTTGTAAAGAACTGTCTATACCTTAAAGCATGTTAGAAAATATATTTTGAAAGAAGCTAGATCTGTTATTCCATTTATATAAAAGATGTACATATCATCAATGAGTAAACATTTATTAAGTACCTACTATGTGTAAGTCAATGTGTTTTTCTACCAGTGAAGTAGAAATTCTCTACAATTTATCTTAGCAATTGTTTGGCAAATTAAGAAATTAAGTGATATGTTCTAAGTCATACAGACAGTATATATCAAAGGCCGGCTTTAACTCTGGTCTGCCTAACTCCAAAGTTACCTCTGTATCCACTCTGCCTCTGCAATAATTTATTTTTAATCTGTTTTTATTTGTTTCATTAAATATTTCAGTTACTGAAAAATAACATTCAATTTTTTTTAAATTTTGAATTCCAAAGTTCTTCCTTTGTGCCCCTCCCTGACACCTTGAGAAGGCAAGCATTATGATATATACATAAGAAGTCCTGCATAATGTTTCCATATCTTTGATGCTGAAAAAGAAAACATGTAAAAAACATCAACAAAAATAAAGTTAAAAATAGTAGGCTTCAATCTGCATTCAGAGTTAAGCAGTTCTTTCTCTGGAGGTGGATAGCATTTTTCATTATGAATCCTTTGGGAAGTGCCTTGGATCATTGTTCTGATGAGAGCGGCTGTCTTTCACAGTTGATCATTCCTACTATTTTGTTTCTCCTGGATCTGCTCACTCAACTTTGCACCAGTTCATGTAAGACTTCCCTAATTTTATCTACTTTAGTTTGATTTGTGCATTTAAAAAAATAAATGGAATCGAAATGATTAGTTTCACATCTTGTGATGCTCTCTATCTCTTTTTTGATCATAAACTCTTCCCTTATCTTCCCTTATCCGTCAATCTGACAAGTACATTTTTTCCACACTCCTCTAATCTACTTATGATATCACCCTTTATGTGTAAATCATTTATCCATTTTGACCTTATTTTGGTATATGGTATGAGATGTTAGTCTATTCCTATTTTTTTTTTGCCAAATTGCTTTTTTAGTTTTTGCCATTAATTTTTGTGAAATGATGAGCTCTTACCTCAGTAACTTGTATCTTTGGTTTTATTAAAAACAAACAAACAAGCAACTACATTACTGTAATCATTTACCACTATGTATTGTGCACCTAATCCATTATTCTGATCCCTCACTCTGTTTATTGGTCAGTGCCATATTGTTTTCATGACTACTGCTTTGTAATATAGTTTGAAATCTGGTTAGGCTACCTTCCTTAATTTTTTTTCATTGATTTTTTTGACCTTTTGTTCTTCCAAATGAATTTTGTTATGATTTTTCAAGCTCTATAAATAGTTCTTTGGTAGTTTGACTTATAAGGCTGACATAACTGTTTAATAGTAGTAGCAGTAGTAACAGCAGCAGTAGTAGTAGTAGTAATAGTGTCATTATCTTGTGGTGTCATTATTTGTTATTCTCATTAAAACTAAATTGGTATATTTCAGGAGCCAAGATGGCATAGTAAGCAATAATTTTCTGAAGCAATTTACCATATTCACCTCCAACAACCATAAAATAACACTAGAAAACAAATCCTGGACCAGTGGAGTGAGTGGAAAGATGGAGTGGAGTGGTGTTTTAGCCTCTGGAGACCTGAAGGTTTTCTGAAGGCAAGAAAGGTCCGTCTCACTCAAATAAAAGGGGAGCACATTCCAGGAGAGGAAGCATCCCAGCAAGCTGGCAACAAGCCCCACCTCAACAAAGCAGCAGGAAATCCTGAGCCCCAGTATGGTGTAGCAGGCAACTGCCAAAATCAGGATCCTCGATGTGCCTTAGCACAGCTAGGGGAGCAGCAGACTCCACCTCCAAGAACCACCATGTGATTCAGTGTAGCCCTGGGGAAATGCAGAAAAACACTACCTGGCCTTAGCACATAACAGATACCACCACTAGGGACCCTAACTCAGCACCAAGTAAGCTGCCAGACAGCTACAAGCCACCTCCCATTCCACCCATTCAACACAGCACCACACAGAGAGCCCCCCACGGGCATCAGGGCAACATAAGTGCACTACCAGGTAAACAGCCAAAGCCAGCAGTCACTAGCACAAGAAGCCTCAGACAGAGCCACTTCCACCCTGGGAGCAGAGATGAAATTTAAAAGAATGGGAAACCCCCCCCCAAAAAAAAATAAAAGACAAGCAAAAAGCATCAAGAACAACAAAAAATCTGACCACAGAAAATTATTATAGTGAAAGGGGAGACCAAGAAATAAACTCACAGGAGGACAAAAATGTCAAAACACCTATGGGCAAAATGACAAAGAAAAACAGGAAGTGTTGTCAAGCTCAGAAAGAACTCATGAAGAGGTCAAAAAGGAGCTTGAACATCGTATGACAGGCAGAAGAAAAATAGGGAAAATAAATGACAGTGATGCAAGATAGTTATTAAAAAAAGTCAACAGCTTGGAGAAAGGAAACAATTCCTTAAAGAGTACAAGTGGCCGAAAGGAAAAGAAAGTACGAAAGCTAATTGAGAAAAAAACCCAACTCCTTCAAAGTTAGAATTGGGCAAGTGGATGCCAATGACTCTATGAGACATTAAGACCCATCAAACAAATTCAAAAGAATGAAAAAAATGGAAGAAGATATAAAATATCACATATAAAAAACAACTGACCTAAAAAGTAGATCCAGGAGAGACAATATCAGAATCATTGGACCACCTGAAAGCCATAATCAAAAGGAGGACCTGGACAGCATCTTTCAAAAAATTATTAAGGAAAACTGCTTTGATGTACTGGAACCAGAAGACAAAATAGGAATTAGAAGAATCCACCAATCACCTCAGGAATGAGATTCCAAAATAAAAACTCCAAGGAACATTATAACAAATTTCAGAACTATCAGGTCAAGGTCTGATAATACAAATACTACAAGTTGCCAGAAAGAAACAATTAAAATATCAGGGATTCACAATCAAGATCACACAGGACTTGGCAGTTGCATCATTAAAGGATCAGAGGTCATGGAACATGATATTCTGGAGGGCAAAGGAGCTAGCACTAAAACCAAGAATTACATACCCAGAGAAATTAAGCGTCATACATCAAGGGAAAAAATGTTCATTCAAAAGAATATAAGGATTTCAAGCCTTCATAAGGAGAAGACCAGAACTAAACCAGAAATTTGATCTCCAATATCAAGACCCAAGAGAAGCTTAAACAGTTAAAAAGGGAACAGAAAATATAAGGGATTCAAAAGAGGTAAACTATTTGCATCCATACATGGGAAGATGATACTAGCAACTCATAAAAATTATATCACTACCAATGCAGATAGAAGGGATATACAAAGGAGAGAGGGCATGGGTATAAGGTAAATTTGAGAGAATGACATTAAAAAAGGGATGAGAAAAAGGAGTAAAATGAATACAGAAGGAAGGGAAAGTTATAATTGGATTAATTGTCCTACATGAAGAGGTGAAAAAGACCTGTTAGAGTAGAGGGGAAGATGAGGAGGGGGGTGCAATGGGCATTATTTGAAGCTTATTCTCATCAGTATTTACTCAAAGAGGGAAGAATATACACAGCGGGTAGATTATAGAAATCTATCTTACCAGAGGGGAAAGTAGGAGGTTAGGAGATTAAGTAAAGGGGGAGGAAGGACTGACAGAAGGGAGGGCAGATCAGGGGAAGTGGTAGACAGAAGTAAAAAAACTGATGAGCTGGGAAAAGGTGAAAGGAGAGAGAGGACAAACAGGAGGAAGAATATGATGGAGGGAAATTCACAGATAGTAATCATAACTGTGAATGGGAATGGAATAAACTATCTCATAAAACAAGGAGAAAGCAGAGTGCATATAAAAGTAGAATTCTCCAATATGTTCCTTTTAAGAAACACACTTGAAACAGAGAGACACACAGAGTAAAGGTAAGGGGTTGGAGTAGAATCTACTACGTTCAGCCAAAGGAAAAAACAAAAAACAGGGGTAGCAAGCCTGATCTTAAAGAAAGCAAAAGCAAAAATAGACATAATTAAAAGAAATGAGAGGAAACTATATCTTGCTAAAAGGTACCATAGACAATGAAGCAATCAAATTATAAGAGCAAGGAATAGTCTACCTGTCAGATCTATGGGGAGGGGAAGAATTCATGACCAAATAAGAAACAGAGAGCATTACAAAATGTACAATAAATAATTTTGATATTATTATTATTATTACTATTATTATTTTGGCTAAGCAATGGACTTGTGTTATGTGTCCAGGGTCACAGCTAGTAATTATTATGTGTCTAAGACCAGATTTGAACTCAAGTCCTCCTGACTCCAGGGCCGGTGCTCTATCCACTGCACCACCTAGCTGCCCCTCATGATTTCTTATTACACAATAGTATTCCATTTCATTCACATACCACAGCTTGTTCAGCCATTCCCTAGTTAATGGGCATCCCTTCCACTTCTAATACTTTAATAAGTGGTCAATAAATTTTGATAAATGGTCAAAAATTATGAACAGGTGGTTTTGAAATGAAATATATATATAGCCATATGAAGAAGTGCTCCAAATCTTTTTTGATTAGTGAAATGGAAATTAAAACTACTCTGAGGTACCACCTCACATCAATCAGATTGGCTAATATGTCAAGAAAAGAAAATGATAAATGTTAGAGAGGATGTGGGAAAATTAGGACACAAATGTATGAATACATTGTTGCTGGAGTTGAGAACTGATCCAAACATTCTGGAGAGCAATTTGGAATTATGCCCAAAGGGCAACAAAATTATGCATAGCTTTTGGTCCAGCAATACACTAGCAGGTCTGTATCCCAAAGAGATCATTGAAAAAGGGAAAAAGGACCTACACATGTCAAAATACTTATAGTATCCCATTTCATGGTGTCAAAATACTAGAAGTGGATGCCCATCAATTGGGGAATGGTTGAACAAGTTGTGGTATATGAAATGCAATGGAATATTATTCTGTATTAAGAAATCATGAACAGGGACATTTCAGAAAAACCTGGAAATACTTGTACAAACTGATGCAAAATGAAATAATCAGAACCAAGAAAACACTACATAGAATATCAGCAATATTGTATGATGATCAACTATGAATGATTCAGCTTTTCTCAGCAACACAATGATCTAAGAGAAGTAAAAAGGACTCACTAAGGAAAATGCTATACATATCCAGATAAAGAACTGATGGATTCTGAACACAGATCTAAGCATATTTTTTTTACTTACTTTATTCTTTCTTATGTTTATTTTTCCTTTTGATCTGTTTCTTCTTCCACAACTGTGATGAATGTGGAAATATGTTTTACATGATAGCATATGTATAAACTATATCAAACTACCAAATGTTTTCAGGGAGGGAGGGAGGGAAAAAGAAAAATTTGGAGCCCAAAATCTCACGTAAATTAATGTTAAAAATTTCCTTCATATGTGATTGCTGGAAAAATAAATTTATAAGTTGAAAAAAACTAAATTAGTCTGTTTTCAGATTCTAGACAATGCTGCCATAATAGTTCCTTTGCTACTTCAAGAAAGTTTAAAGATAAAAACCTGTCAAAATCAGTAGCTCTAGAAATATTATTGAAAATATAGTTTTAAGTATATTTTAATGTTTTCTGTGAATTATACAAAGGCTTCAAGGCTACTTACTCAATGGAATGGAAAGTGATTTTATTACCATCACTACCCCAGGTTTTATATAGATGCTCAAAGGATTACTCTGAACATGAAAACCTCTCCCCAATCAGCCCTAAATATTCATCATATCTCTCCCTTTTACCCTAATGTATCTCAGGACCACAAGAGAAGTAAATACACTCAAGGGTGAGGGAAAGGCTTAATATGATATAAATTACTTCCCCCCACCCCAAAGGAGGAGATATTACAAACCTAAGCCTCTTCTCCCTGGCATTTCTTCTTGACCCTGTCTCCTGGCTTTGAAGATAATCTTAAGGCCAGCAGTTGTTCCTGACAAATGAGTATAAGTAGAAGATGCCCTGATCTCTGTGCCCAAGCCTCAAAGTGAAAGGTTATAGTCATTAATTTTGTGTGGCTTATTTTTCTGTATTACAAAGTAAGATTTGTTTTCTCCCTTGTATATTGACATAGCTCAAGATACCATCATCAAGGTGACATTGCCCTATTTGTTAATTCTTTGATAGTATTCTGGAGCTCTCTCTCAGTGGTTCACTTGCTCCCTCTCTTCTATTTCCACCTCTCCTTCTCTCCCTCTCTTTACACTGAGAGTACTACCAGTGTGTTTCAGATAACTGCTGGTATTCTTTCTTTCTTTCTTTATTCATATGTGTGTGGATATCGAAATGTATAGTTATAGGTATATATATATATGAGGGTATACATAAATAAACACACACACATATCTATATCTATATCTATACATATATACATACAAAGAGAGAAAGACAAAGACAAAGAGGAGAAGGGGAGAGAGAGCACAAATGAGAAAGAGAAAATGAAAGAAAGGAAGGCAAAAGAAAAAAAGAAGGAAAAGAAAGACATAAGACAAGATTTGAGAAACATGCTGATGTTCCATTCTAGAAGTTAAGCAAGATGATCTGTAGGATGAGATGCATTCTCCACAACAATTTTACCTATGATACCTCTGCTTTCTATTTCCCCATTTCTTTTTTTCCTTTCCTTTACTCTTGGGGGGAAAATGGCAGGGGCTTCTCCTTGGCTTCCATTTAGTACACATTGCAATGATAAATAACAAAATTAAAGAATCATAGTTTTTGAATTGGAAATGACCCTGTAAATCACCTATGCAAAAACTTGCATCTTGTAGATAAAGGAAGTAAGGCACAGAAGGGATTAGTAACCTACCAGAGATAACACAGGAAGCAGAGCTGAAATTTTAACCCAGTTTTACTGACTGCAAATCTAGTTCTCTCTTTTTGTTGTTCCATATGCCTGAAATACTGCCATGAATTTTCTGAATAATTGAGGTAAAAGCACTACTTTTTCACAATCCACAGAGCTGTCTCCAATTATTTTTGCTAGTCTAGATACAGTCTTGAGCTAAACATCTTGGCCTTCATTTATACTTGGTCAGACCAACACTGAGGGTAAAAACATGAAGATACATAAAACATCTAGGTAGAGCCACTCTGCCCATGGTTGTATGAGCCCAGACTGGGCATTTGTTTGCTACTAGCCTGCGGTATCCACCTGTGGAGTGTTGAGTTATTGAATTCAGTAGGAAAGGCTTTTGATTTCTGAAATGCCAGTGATTAGTGGGGGTCAACCGAAGGAGCACATTTCAAGAAAGGTGAAATGGAGAAATGATCCAACTGCCTGGGGTGGTATCAAAGAAGTAGATCAAAAATATCTCAAAAGAAATAGAAAGGTGAGGCTGGGGATGATTGGGTTTTGTAATAGAATTGCTGAGATGGATTTAATTTGAAATTCTTCTGTAGCTTGCTGCTTGCCAATTTCTGATCAGCAGCAGGGTGAGTCTTTGGCAGCCAATTTCTTATTGACAAATATAATCATATTTTTAAAATTAAGTTTAATAAATTTTAAAAACTAAAAATCTAAAAAAGAGAGTATAAGTGTATGTATGTGTGTGTATGTATACATATATGTGTATATGTATACATATATGTATGTGTGTTTATATATCATATATATATGATTACTTATCTTTACTTATCAGAAACTTCTATATTTGGATATTATTTATTAAATACTCAGAACATTGTGTCCCTGGAATGGAGATCTCTGAGCATTCTATTCAAAGAATAGTTTTTAGTGCCTAGAATGAAGTAGACTTCAGAAAAAAAATTGTAAACTCAAATAATACTGCAAATATTTTGGAACGGAAAACTAGGTATAGACAGGCCCCAATTCTTAAAAACACTTCTCCCTCTTCACAATACAATACTTAAGAGAGTCTGTGCTCTCACAGATATAGATGGTATTTTCTGAATCTCCCATTTCACCATACATTTAAAGATTCATACAAATTGCTATCTAACCCATGATTCTCCCATCTTACAATTAGCTTATTAGTTATATTTAGTTTTTGTAATCCAAGTATGAATTTCCACCTATCTTTATTAAATTTTATCTATTTAATCTATCCCTATGCCCTAAACTTTTAAGATTATTTAGGATCCTGACTGTTGTCTAATGTGTTTCCTGGTTCTTCAATTTCATGTCATCTGCAAATTTGATTCGTTTACCCTCTATGCCTTTTTCAAAGTAATTTAAAAAATGTTCCAACAGACAAGGGCTAAGCAGAGATTCCTGGGACCTCCATTTCTGATTTTTTGACTTATTGATACTGGTCTGTTTACTTCTCTCTGATTTGGAACAATTTAATCGGTTTTAAAGAAATCTAAATATATTATGATCTAGGCCATATCTCTTCTTCACCACAAGAATAACATAAATTATTTTATCAAATTATTTCTTAAAATATTGGTAAACAGTTATAAGTGACATTCACTGATCTACCAGTTTACTAATCATTTAAAAACAAATCTTCTGCAAATTCTCTTTCTCCTACACCTGACTTTCCTCATCTTATCTATCATTAGTTGGAATGTCAAATGGTCATTTCCTCTCCAAGGTTTCCATAATTTCCAGCCTAGTACCCAGTTCCTCAATATTAGCATGAATCACATAAAAAAAATAACTATCCATTGTTGCTTCCTCATAATTGCTTGTTTTGAAAGATGAAACTATCAGTATTGTGAGTCAAGAAGTTATTAGTTGTTCTGCATTGGGCACAGCACACGAAATCTCATTAGTTCAAGTACCTGCTGGTTGAAAACTTATTCAATCCAAAAAAAGATGTGGAACTCATCTGAAAAGTACAGTTCCTATAGGTGCCTCAAAGTATTAAGAGATAAAATGAGTAGGAAAAAATTATTTATTTATCCATTGTCATTACAACACAGCAAAGTGTAAAAACTCTAAGGTAGACCAGAAATGGGAGGTGCAATATTTATATGAGATATTTTATACCACAAGAGGATAGTTAGCAGTGCAATGTCTACCAAATTAAGGTTAGCTAATGGAACTGGAAATTCTTAGAAAAGAAATGACTCAGGAAGGAGATGGTAGTTGTCTCAAATATTTGAAAGGCTTTGATGAGTAAAAAAAATATATATTATATATCATCTGCTTGACCCTATGAGGAAGAAAGGAAGGAAAGAAGGAAGGAGGGAAGGAAGGAAGGAAGGAAGGAAGGAACGAAGGAAGGAAGGAAGAAAGGAAGGAAGGAAGGAAGGAAGGAAGGGAGAAAGAGAAAGAGAAAGAGAGAAAGAAAGGAAGAAAGAAAGAAAGAAAGAAAGAAAGAAAGAAAGAAAGAAAGAAAGAAAGAAAGAAAAAAGAAAGGAAGGAAGGAAGAAACCTTTCCTACACTCTAAGAAATGTTCAAAAAGCTTGGGATATAAATGCAAGGAAAATAAAACCAAACTCTGTCATCAGCGAGTTTACACTTGAGCGAGACAACTCAGAAAAAAAAAAAACACAAAAAACTAAAAAGTTGGGATGTTTAGTAAGGTTTTGAAAACTTGAAATTTAAAAACAAAACCCAGAGTGAAATGAAGAATGATTGGCCTAGTCAGCCCACAAAATGGAGTCTCCAATAGAAACTCACCAGTGGGAGAAGTGAGTGGTGGACCTCAGAAAGAGATTGTAGTGAAATATGAAATTGGATAAATCTGTATGATTAAATGAACTACTCTGGAAGCCTTGTCAACAGCAGTGACCCGTAAATATAATTTACTGTTTCTGGCAGTTTGATAAGATATTACAGCAAGTCAGAATATCAGGCTTACCCTTTCTGTGAGTTTGATATTCAGATTTTTATGTCATCTATGTGAATTTCATACTCACATAAAAATGCAAATCTAAACTATATTTCAAGTACATTGCTAGACAATCTTTTTGCTGCACTCTGCCTGTGATTTTTTGCTAAATGTTAACTTTTAATGTTGATAGAGCGTCACATTGTTCACTTCATTTGAGGACCTACTTTCAGCTGAATCAAATATTTCACAACCCAGATTTGATTCTGACATTTGCTATGTTGTGTACAATGTGTGATAGAGCTTTCTATTTATTTATGACATTTAAAAAAAATTTAGTTACAAATATTTTTCCACCCTCCCACCCCTCCTCCACCCATTGAAAAAGAAAGCTGTATGATATTAGCTACAGATGTGAAATCTTACAAAACATTTTCACATTAAACATTTCACAGGAAAGGAGAAAAGCAAGAAAACCAAAGAAGTGAAAAAGTACTCTCCAATCTGCACTCAGAGTTCGTCAGTTCTCTCTTTGGAGGTGGACAGCATTTTTCATCATGGGTCCTTTGCAATTGTTTTGATCATGTGTTTTGCTCAGAGTAGTAAAGTCTTTCACAGTTGATCATCATTACAATCTTGCTGTTACTGTGCATAATGTTCTGCCGGTTCTACTTACTTCTCTTTGCATCAGTTCATGTAAGACTTCCCAGGTTTTTTCTGAAACCATCCTGCTCGTCATTTCTTCTGCTGTTGCTGTTGCCTGTTCATGTTTTCAGGTATGTCCAACTCCTTGTGAACCCATTTTTGGTTTTCCTGACAAACACACTGGAGTGGTTTGACATTTCTTTTTCCAGATCATTTTACAGATGAGAACTGAGGCAAACAGGGTTAAGTGACTTTCCTAGGATCACACAGCAATAATTATCTGAAACCAGATTTGAACTCAAATCTTCCTGACTATAGGCCCAACACTCTATTCTTTGAGCCACTTAGCTGCCATTATTTCTTATAGCAGAACAGCTTTCTATCATAATCATATACTACAATGTGTCTAGCCATTCCCTAATTGATAGCTATCCCCTCAACGTCTAATTCTTTGCCACTACAGAAAGAACTGCCATAAATAAAAATGTTAAGTCTTTGGCATACAGACCTAGTAGCGGTAGCCCTTTGGACATAGTTTCAAATTGTTCTCTAGAATTGTTGTATCAGTTCACATCTCCAACAAATGTTGATTATTATGCCTATTTTCCACATCCCCTTCAACATTTACTACACACTTTTCTTGTGACAGAGTTCTTTCTCTAGGTTTTCTCTTGTTAGTGATCTCTGTTCTTGGAAGGATTTACCATATTATATTGTTCTATTTACCTCTCAGCATTCCCAACCAAGAAAGGCATGAGAGGATTAGAGAATAGCTTCGTACTAGCTATACCAGGAAATGAAAAAGTATAATCAGCATCTGGGCACACTTGGAGGGGTCAGGGAGGATTGAAGAAAACTGGACATGGAATACAGAGAACTTGGAAAAATTCCCTGCAATACCAAGTACTAATTGTACAACATTGGGCAACTGAAAACTGTAAGACACAAGGTCTACCCAATGTACATGATAGAGTTTTCATATTCATTGTCATTACAACAAAGCAAAGTGTAAAAACTCTAAGGTAGACCAGAAATGGGAGGTGCAATATTTATGTGAGATATTTTATAGCACAAGAGGATAGTTAGCAGTGCAATGTCTACCAAATTAAGGTTAGCTAAAGGAACTGGGAATGTTTAGAAAAGAAATGACTCAGGAAGGAGATGGTAGTTGTCTTCAAATATTTGAAAGGCTTTGATGAGTAAAAAAAATATATACTAGATATCGTCTGCTTGACCCTATGAGATACGTTGAGCATCAGTGAGGGGAGATGAAGAAAGGAGAATTTCAGTTGATTTTAGGGAAAATTTTTTAATAATTTGACTTCCCTGATAGTGGAATGGCTTCCCTACAAAGGAAATGGGCTCCCCCTAGCAGAGGATCAGTGACTATTTTCTTACTTTGTATGTTGTAGTGGAAAATCTTTGGCAATAACATAGTTTGAATAAGATGCTGATGGTTCTGCCAAATCTGAAAATTTGGAGTTCTGTAATTCTTTATTCAAGGGGAACAAATTATCTTCATACTTTGAGAGAAACACTGTGTATGTGTTTTTCATAGCTTTGTATAATTTTCTACTAGATTAAAGTGCAGCAGGATCATACCCCAATAGAATTTGGCCCAGAGCTTCCTTGAATATGATTTTTGTCAGGAATTAAAATTTAGTTTACAGTCATGGCTGATGTTAATATCTTCAACTTCAGTGGTATAAAATCATACATTTATCACAGAAACTTCCAAATTTGCAAGAATATTTATAGACTACAACAAAAATAGGGTCTTCTGTTAAGAAAATCTGATATATAACAATTCAAGAAATGCCAATAACTCAGGAATCTTAACTGTACCTTCATGTTTTAGGAGAATTTTTAAAAATTTGTCATTTAAAGCCTATTATGAACTGGCTACAGGCTGCATGTGCAAGCTTATTACACATGAATCCCCTTCACACACTATATTATAGCCATATTGGTCTACTATGTTCCAGTTTTTCCTATATTGCAGTCTATCTCTTGCTCCATGTCTTTGCATAAGTTGTCCCCAGTGGTAAAAATCTTTTTCCTCTTTTCATCTCCTTCTCAAAATACCTGCTTTCACCTTCAGCTGAGCTCAGATGACACTTTCTATAAGAGTTTTTTTTTTAATCCTGATGCCCCCCCCTTTTTAAAGAAGCCCTTCCATCCTGAATTTTTTGGATATATTTTGAATATATGTTATCAATTTACTTATCTAACTGTCAGCTTGTGTAATGGAAAGGAGTCTAAGCTGAATGGTGGCATAGAAAATGGTTCCATTTTCTTTTCCTTTGGATGGCCTAGTTTATCTTGATTCCAAGTCCAGAATTTTCTCTTCTCCTCAAAGAAATCTCTCCATGGTTGAAAAATTGATATATTAATTGCTGACTACCATCAAGGCAAGTTGAAAATACTGACTATTCTGAACTCCAGAGGAAAGGAAGAAACAGCATTTTTAACACTTACTTATTATAAGGAACTTTTAATGACCATAAAAAAAGTCTTCATAGCAAGGAAAGGACTGTTTTGAAAACAGAGCTTTTATTTTAAAATATTCTTGATGACCAGAAAGGAAGACAAAAAGAGAACTAATCACTAAGCAGCAAAAAATTTTAATTCAATTTTTAATCTCTTCTATGCTGGTATATATCCTAATTTTCTTTTGCAATGATAGCAATCACTTAATTTGTACAGTTCCTTCCAATGAAACCTATTCTAATATTTCCACTGAAATGAAACTTGTCTTTGTTTCCTAAATGTGTATTCAGATATCTATCAGGTGGAATTTGCATGAATTTTTCCCAAAGTCCTATTTTTGTAAGTAGGTAGAGTTCATGATCAATTTTCCTCGGCAAGGTTGACTCAGTGAGCCTTGAAGTTTCTTGAGGTATTGTCTCCTTTCGACTCTGGCTTTGGAGAGAATTTCCCTTAGTGATTGTTCAGGCACAGAACAATTGCATTTCTTTCCTCACAATGGGAGAAACCATCACCATTTACATGCAGGAGTAAGAATCATCCAGTTAAGAGATCCCAAAGAATTCACCAGAAAGATTGTCAAATCAAGTAAACAGATAGTTATTATGTTTCTATCATGCTTAATGCATCACAAATGAAAGAAAAAATTTCTCTTAAGTTTGAGTATTTGTACTCTAGCTGGAAAGATGAGGTTTTTATGTGGTGGTTTGGAAAGAACAGATAAGTGTTCTTCAAAGGCTTCAATTAAAATTGTCATGATACCTATGGCTAGGGAGGTGAAAGTATCATTGCGTGCTAGCCTGGTGAAACCACAGACGTAGTATTTATATTCTGTTTTAAGTGCCTCATTTGAGGAAGAATATTGACAAACCTCAGATTATCTGGAAAAGGACAAACAGAATGGTGAAGAGCCTCAAGAACACGTTTTCTGTGGCTTCGTTGAAGAAACAGTACCTGTTTAGTTCAAGGAAGGGAAGATTTGAGTGGAAAGATACATCATAGCTATCTTTAAGTAACTGTAAGCAATCAAATACATGAAGTAGACTTGCCTTAGTTTTTTTTTTTAAATTTTTCCCCCAGGGCAGAAGTAGAAGCATTGTGTGAAAATTGAAGAGAAGCAATTTTTATCTCAATTTAAGAAAAAAAAATATGCCCAATTAGAATGGGCCAAAAAAGGCCATGAGCTGCCTTGGGTGATGGCAGATTTGTTTCATGGTAGCTTTTCAAGCAGAAAATCTTTAAATACTTGATTAGTATAGGGTGGAAAAGATTTTTTTTAATTGTTAGGGTTCGATTACATGATTTCTAAGGTCCCATACATTTCTAAGACTCTAACTTTGTGAAGTGAATTGTAACGCCATGAAAGGAAAGGTTAAGGGGGCAGCTGGGTGGTGCAGTTGATAGAGCACCAGCCTTGAAGTCAGGAGGACCTGAGTTCAAATACAGCCTCAGACCAAACACTTGACACTTACTAGCTATGTGACCCTGGGCAAGTACTTAACCCCAATTACCTAAAAATAAAAATAAATTAAAAAAAAAGAAAGGAAAGGTTAAGACTGATAATAGGTAACCCAGCAATACTACTACTAGGTCTGTATCCTGTATTAAAAAAAATGAGAAGGACGTCTATGTACAAAAATGTTTATAGCACCTCTTTTAGTGGTGGCAAATAATTGGAAATTGAGGGGATGCCCATCAATTGGGGAATGACTGAACAAATTGTGGTATATGGTTGTGTTGGATTACTGTTGTGCTATAAGAAATGATGAGTGGAATGCTTTCAGAAAAAGCTGAAAAGAATTACATGAACTAATGCAAAGTGAAGTGAGCAAAACCAAAAGAACATTTTGCACAGTAACAGCAGAGTTGTACAATGACCAACTGTGAATGACAGCTATTCTCAGGAATAAAAAAAAAAAAAGATTCAAAATGATTCCAAAGGACTTTATAATAAAAAATGTTATCCACCTCTGGAG
Organism: Phascolarctos cinereus; assembly: GCF_003287225.1. Lineage (NCBI taxonomy): Eukaryota > Metazoa > Chordata > Mammalia > Diprotodontia > Phascolarctidae > Phascolarctos > Phascolarctos cinereus. The sequence goes on along the minus strand of NW_027555736.1, from coordinate 27,261,371 downwards.
ACAGAACTGATGGAGTGTGAATGCAGACTGAAGCATACTATTTCCTAGCTTATATTTTTTCTTTTTTTTTTGTCTGTTTCCCTTCACAGCATCACTAATATGGAAACGTGTTTTTGTATGACTGCACATATATAGTCTATATCAAATTATTTTATGCCTCAGGGAGGGGAAAGGGGAGGAAGGAGGGAGAGAATTTGGAACCCAAAATTAAAGAAAAATGAATGTTATTTTTTTACATGTACTTGGAAAAAAAAAAAACCATTATATTAAATGATTTTAGAATCCAACCCTTTCATCCCACGCTGAAAAAAAAAAACTGACATCAGGTAGGTAACACTCATATTAATGAATTATCTCCCCTCCCCCCACACATACTTTTCATCTTCCTTTTGTGTGTGTGCGTGTGTGTGTGTGTGTGTGTGTGTGTGTTGTCTTTCTCCCATTAGAATTCAAGCTCCTTGAAGGCAAGAGCATTTCCTTTCTTTTTGCATTTATTTGTTTTCCTAGCACTTAGCACTGTAGTTTTTGAACCCAGGTACCTTGTTTTGGGCCTAGTGACTGCTCTCTCCTACGTGGAAGCCTTTCCTCCTCTTTGGCAAGAGACAGAAAAAAGTATATTGTTTTAGAAACTTGAATTCAGAATGGGTTGTGTGAATTCAGAGATAAACAAGTGTAATTCAGGCTCCTGGCTGTGTCATGGTGAAGGGTCTCAAGGACTTTTGCTAAAACATTTATAGTCATAAAATCTTCAAGACAGAACAAACTGGAATATGTTTTCTTCCTTCCTCAGGACAGAATATATAACCAGGCAAATGTCCTGGCTGTTCCTTTGCCTTTCAGAGATGAGGCTGAACTCTGTGTGAGCTTCTTTTAAAGCAGCTCTCTGTGCTCAGCACTTAATCTCCATCAGAGATTTCCTGTTTCAGCTAAAGTCATTTGATAAATAAAAAGAGATATCTCTGTTCAAAATACATTATGAGATCTGAAAGTCATATGGGACTTTTTGTTGTTGTTTTATTACTATCAACTTCAGCCTGTGGCAAAATTTCAGGAATAACTGAGAAGGGGCTCCTTTCAAAGAGGCAGTTTGGTTCATTGACTGGGAAATGAGGTCTGTAGAGGCAGGACTATGTGGGTTCAGATTTGCCTCAGATTCATAGTATCTGTATCTCCATGGCCATTCTACTTAATCTCTCAAAAGCTCATGTTCTTCATCTGCAGAGTAGGTACAATTTTATCTGTAATATCCATTTTCCAGGTTGTTGTGAGGCTTTATACAATATTTTCCAAATTTAAAGACATATATAACAGTGAATAATGATGATGATACAATGATTATGGGGATTGATCAATCAACAAATTAGGCAGTTTTACACCAGACCCTGAGCTAGGTGCAAGGAATAAAAAAAAATGGAATGATACCTTCTCTTAAGTAGCTTACACTTTATTGGAAGAAGCAATAGGTACACAATATATATTGCATCCCTCTGCTGGCATCTACCCATTTATTTTTCATGTTCATATCCAAAGTGTTTAAAACATTGTCTGGGATAGCATATGTATTAAATGAATGTTTGCTGACTGATGGACTATAATCACAATACTAAGTATCCTGATTCGGTGAAAATTAAAATGATGTGGAATGGAATAGACCTCAAGAATCTGCAAAACCTCCAGAGAGAGAGAGATCTGATGAATTCTGAATGCAGATTGAAGCATGCTTTTTTAAAACTTTCTTTATTTTTCTTGTGTTTTTTTTTTAATTTGTTTGTGTTTTCTTTTACAACAAGGCTAATCAGGAAATATGTTTTGCATGAGTTCACATTGCTTGCCTACTAAAGGAGGTGTCAGGAAAGGGAAGGAGAGAGAGAATTGGAAACTCAAAAGTTTTAAAAATATGATTGTTCAAGCATTTACATGTAATTGGGAAATGTTTACTGAAACAAATGAATATATATATATATATATATATGTGTATATATATATTTAATATATATATATATATATAAATTAAAAAAAGACTAGGTCAGCATTTTTCTGGTCCTTTTTGGCCACCTTTTCTCTGTCTACATACTTGGCAGATGTTTTGGCCTTCTTCACTGACAAACACAGTGAGACACACTATTGTAAATTTCCTCTCTATCAACATCTGTGGAATATAGGTCTTGGCTTTTGCGTGCCTCAGCACTTGTGTTTTATCATTTGTTTTCCTTTGTTTTGCTTTTTTCCTAGAGATAGAATTTGAGCATACAAGTCTATGTATTACCAAAGGTTAGGAGAAAACTGAAATTTCTTGAATATAGAAGTTGAGCATGGGTATAACTAGATGATTTAGCACTGAATTGTCAGGAAAATGGGGGCAAATCCAAATCTCACCTCTCACATTCCTTTGATTGGATTCAAGACACAAACTACACCCTGCTTCATTCTTGTCACATACAAAGTGGAGATGATGATAGCAAGACCCTACCAGGGTTTTTGGTATTGCTGTTGTTTGTTCGCCCTTCCTTCTCAAAGAGGACCATGCCATTAGGAAGGTGATTCCATGACTTGCAAGTAAATTGGATTTAATTGAGGTAGGTCTGTGCAAAGTCACCAGCCTCACTTTCTCCTCCAGAGTCATCTGGGTCCAGTGGCAAAATGTAGTTCAGTACAACGGTTGATGGTTCTAGATGCAATGGGAGTCCTTGGCCTTTTTAAGCTAAGGTCTTTTGGAGTTCTCACTTTAACTGAGGCAACACCCATTCAGTTTGGGATAATTAAATGAGGAAGTACTTGTAATGTGGTTTGTAAAGCCTGAAAATACCTTATGAGTATGATTTGATATTATTGTGAGATATTTGATGATTTTGTCATCTACAGGACTTTGGCCTTGTCAATGCTATCTTAGGATAAATTAATATAATCAGTTCAAAATGGGAGGAAAAATCTTGGGGGCAGCTAAATAGCACAGTGGATAGAGTGCTGGGTCTTGAGTCAGGAGAACCTGAGTTCAAATATGGCCTCAGACAATTACTAGATGCATGACTAGAGATAATTAGAGCACATAACTCCTAGGGTTGTTGTGAAGGTCAACATGAGATGATATTTGCAAAGTGCCTAGAACGTAATAAGCATTATACAAATGCTAGCTATTAGAAGCAAGTAAGTTGTTAGTGAATACAGTGCAGGGTCTGGAGTCAAGAAAACGTGAGTTAAAATCCAGTCTTAGAAAAAAAAATTACTAGTTGTTTGATAATAGGCAAGTCATTTAACTTCTGTTTGCCTGTGTTTTCTCAACTGTAAAACAGGGGTAATAATAGCACCTACCTTATAGAATTGTTGGGAGGATCAAATGAGGTGATGTTTATAAGAGCACTTAGCACAGTACCTGGTTCAGGGTAAGTGTTTTATAAATGCTTATTCCCTTCCCCTCCATCTTTCTTCTGCCGTGGTCAGGCCAGATAGGGAATATAGTTTTTATTTTTAGGACTCTCCATTTTTGGGATGGGAATTTAGAAGCTAGATTTTGACCAAAGGAGAACAATTACATTGATGAGGGGTCTTCAGAAATAATTTGATGATGGGAACAGAGGGTTGCAATTAAAATCAGGAAAACCTGGCTTTAAATCCCATCTCAGTAAAATATTAGCTATGTGATGCTGGACAAGTCCTTTATCCTCTTTGGGCATCAGTTTCATGATCTATAAAACAAGGCTTTAGGGTTTAATGACCACTAAGGTCCCTTAAAGAGCTAACTCTATGATCTTTTTTTAAATATAAATTTATTTATTTTTAGTTTTCAACATTTACTTCCAGAAGTTTTTGAGTTCCAAATTTTCACCCCATCTCACCCCTCCCCCCCCAAGATGACATGCGTTCTGAATATCCCTTCCCCTAGTCTGTCCTCTATTCTATCTCTCCTCCCTTCTCTTTTCCCCTTCCCCTTCTATTTTCCTGTAGGGCAGGATAGACTTCTGTACCCCATTTCCTGTATTTCTTATTTCCCAGTAGCATGTGAAAACATTTTTTTTTAAAACATATGTTTTTAAAACTTTAGGTTTCAAATTTTCTCTTCCTCCCTCCCCACCACCCTCATTGAAAAGGCAAGCAACTCAATATAGGTTGTATGTGCAGTTATGCAAAACTTCCATAGTAGACATGTTGTGAAAAACTAACTCTATTTCCCTTAATCCTATCCTGCCCTCCCATTTATTCTATTCTTTCTTTTGACCCTGTCCCTCCTCAGAAGTATTTACTTCTGATTACCCCTTTCCCAATCTGCCTTCCTCTCTATCATTCCCCTGCTCTCTTGTCCCCTTCTCCCCCTATTTTCCTGTATGGTAAGACAGATTTCCATACCCAATTGAATGTGTATCTTATTCCCTCCTTAAGCCAAATCCTCTCACCTTCCCCCATTTCCCTTCCACCGTAAGAGACTTTTCTTTTCTGTTTTTTTTTGTGAGATAATTTACCCCATTCTAGCTCTCCCTTTCTTCTTCTCTGAGTATAATCCTCTCTCATCCCTTAATTTTATTCTCCAGATATGACCCCTTAATCTTCAACTCACCCTGTGCCTCTATCTATCTATCTATCTATCTATCTATCTATCTATACATATTTTTTTTCCTCCAACTACCCTAATACTGACAAAGGTCTCATGAGTTAAAATCATCTTTCCATGCAGGAATGTAAACAGTTCAATCTTAATAAGTCTCTTATGACTTCTCTTTCCTGTTTACCTCTTCATGTTTCACTTGAGTCCTGTATTTGAAAGTCAAATTTTCTATTCAGCTCTGGTCTTTTCATCAAGAATGCTTGAAAGTCCTCTATTTCACTGAATGACCATTTTTTCCCCTGAAGGATTATACTCAGTTTTGCTGGGTAGGTGATTCTTGGTTGTAATCCTATCTCCTTTGCCCTCCGAATATTATATTCCATGCCCTGTGGTCCTTTAATGTAGAAGCTGCTAAATCTTGTGTTATCCTGATTGTGTTTCCACAGTACTTGAATTGTTTCCTTCTGGCAGCTTGTAATATTTTCTCCTTGACCTGGGAACTCTGGAATTTGGCTATAATATTCCTAGGAGTTTTCCTTTGGGGATCTCTTTCAGGAGGAGATGTGGATTCTTTCAATTTCTATTTTGCCCTCTGGTTCTAATATATCAGGGCAGTTTTCCTTGATAATTTCTTGAAAGATGATGTCTAGGCTCTTTTTTTGATCATGGCTTTCAGATAGTCCAATAATTTTTAAATTCTCTCTCCTGGATCTATTTTCCAGGTCAGTTGTTTTTCCAATGAGATATTTCACATTGTTTTCTAATTTTTCATTCTTTTGGATTTGTTTACAGTGTCTTGATTTCTCATAAAGTCACTATTTCCAATTGCTCTATTCTAATTTTTAAGGAAGTATTTTCTTCAGTAATCTTCTGGACTTCCTTTTCCATTTGGCCAATTTTTCTTTTTAGGGCATTTTTCTCCTCATTGGCTTTTTGGACCTCTTTTGCCATTTGGGTTAGGCTATTTTTTAAGGTGTTATTTTCTTCAGTATTTTTTTGGGTCTCCTTTAGCAAGCTGTTGACTTGTTTTTCATGATTTTCTTGCATCACTTCATTTCTCTTCCCAGTTTTTCCTCTACTTCCCTTACTTGCTTCTCAAAATCCCTTTTGAGCTCTTCCAAGGCCTGGACTGATTCATATTTTTCTTGGAGGCTTTGGATGTAGGAGCTTTGACTTTGTTGTCTTCTGGTTGTATATTTTGATCTTCTTTTTCACCAAAGTAAGATAATATAGTCTGACTCTTTTTGCGCTGCTTGCTCATGATCCCAGCCAATTACTTGAGTTTTAAACTCTTTGTTAAGGTAAGAATCTGCTTCCAATGTGGAGAATGTACTGTCCCAAGCTTCAGGGGTTTAGCTGTTTTCAGAGATACTTGTAGGGACCTGTAAATTTTCAGTTCTTCCAAGGTGGTATGATAAGGGGCAGGTGTTTACTCCTTTCCTGGCCTGTGACCAAAAGTACTTCTTTCTGTCCTGTAACTGTGAGGAGGGGTTCTTCTCCACAGCCACTACAACCTCCACCATGTCAGCACTCCTCCTCACCCCAGCACTGCCTCCCAGAACTGTGACCCAGATCCAAACATGGGCAAAGCAAGAGATTCCTGCCTCAGCACTGGCAAAGGTATTCCTGCAATCCCTCTCTGATCAGCCACTGGATTCCCCCTCAGTCCATGGGCCAGAAGCTCAGGAAGCAGCTGCCCCTCCCCAGGACCACTGTTTTGGGGAATGGAGCTGAGACCCCGCCTTCCTGTCTCAGCACTGCAGAAACAGATTTTTCCCACTGACCTTCTAAGTTGTCTTTGGCATTTATGGATTAAGGAGTCTGGAAACCTCCACAGCTTCCTGAGATTCAGTCCTGTTAGGCCTGCTCCAGGTTCGCTGCAGCCTGCATGCCCAAGCTGTGCTGTGCTGCGCTCCCAGCCCAGCACAATATACCTTTCTGATAACATCCAGGTTGTCTTGGGCTGGAAATTTGTTTCACTCTGTCTTTTTGTGGATTCTGCTGCTTCAGAATTTGTTTAGAGTGATTTTTTATTAGCATTTTGAGGGGTTTGGGGAAGAACTAAAGTAAGTCATTGCTTTCACTCCAATATCTTGGCTCCACCCCAATCTGTGATCTCATTAACATACAACATGAAGATTCATATGGGAAATTTTGAATTCTTCACCTAAAGAAAACCTGGCTTGGTTAGGAAAGAGGGGAATGAATTATTTTCAAATATTTCAAGTGCTTACATATAAAAAAGGTATTTAATTTGTTCCTCTCTAGGAGGCTAAAGAAGAAGCAATGGAGGGTTAGTAAATTTAACCTTGATATAAGAAAAGGTTTCCTTACAATGAGAGCTGTTTCAAACTGGAATGGGTACTCCTTTGGAATTTGTGGGTTTCCTCCTCCAGTGGGTTTTCTAGGAGATGCTGAATGGACCTTTAATGGGCATAATGTAGAAAGGCAACAATTTCACATATGTGGAAGGCTGTCTGGTAGTAGGGATTTCTACCAACAGAAATGTAGTATTTGTGATTATGAAAGAAAACACAAGGGAAATATTGGGGCTCAAATGGCTTTAAAGTTTGTGTGGCTGGGCAGGAAGTCTGTTCTCACACATCTTATTTATTTTGCTTCCAGTAATTGGCCTCTTTTCATAGCCAGCATAACCAGGCTCTTTCCAAAGCTCTATCATATTACCCCATGCTCAAGGCCCTGCTTGGATTCCATGGCTGGTACTGTGGTTATTCTAGGACTTAGGTCATACTCACAGGGATTGGAGGCCTGCTCTTGCCCTAAAACTATATGATTTTGTCTCTTCCACATGCTACCCAAAATTACTGACAACCAATAAGGGAATTCTGGTTCAGGTACAGGTTAGAGGAGATACCTTCTAAGGACTCTTCTGTTTTTAAGATTCTATGATGTGAATTATAATGTGAGTAGATAAGAGATTATGATTGGCACCAGAAAAAGAATGCTCATATTGATGAAATCATAGTTCCATCTGTTCATTGATCACTTAGAATTATGTTATGATTAATGTACTATTGGACTGTTCCTTCACTTCTTTCTCCCAAACTACAACAATAGCTTATTTTGCCTACCAGCCCCAATGTTCTCCTCAGTACCAGCCCCAATGTTCTCCTCAGTACATTCAATCCATCCTCTATACAGTTGCCAACATGACTTTTCACCTAAAGCCCTAGTTTAATCATGTCATTCCCTTTCTCAATTGTTGTGGCTCTCTCTTACCCCTAGTACAAAGTGCAGACTACTTTTGATTGCACTTGAAACTCTTTGCAACTTGTATCTTTCCCATCTTTATCATTTTTCTTACAAATATCTCCCTTTGAACTATTCTATGGTCCAATCATATTTGCTATTCCTCATACATGATTTCCCATTACCCACTTTCCATGCCTTTGATTAGGGTATCTTACATCCTTCTATAGTTCAGGATTGGAGGCCCAAGAGTCTTGGGAATGGTAATGCTTTCAGCCTGGCATCCACAGACACCATCCTCCTCTCCTGTGGAGATGCAGCTTGGAAACTGATCCTGTAGGAGTTACAGCCATAGCTATCAAAGACTTAGAACAGAAAGCTTTCCCCACCAAAGTGTTTGGTACTACCAAAAAGTTCAACATCCTGAACTGGTGTTATTATTCCAATGGAAATGTCATTAAAGAAAATGTAATGTTATCTATTTTGCCTCTATAACCTAAGGACCACATATCTCCAACATTTGCATGGTGCTTTATACATGGTAAGGATTTAACAAAACCTTCATTCATTGCTATATAACCCTTGGCAGGTTAATTTTCTATGCCTTAACTCAACTTAGAAATTTAAAAGGGTAATTACTTGTTTGCTTATGATGGGCTGAAGAGTTTGGAGTGAATGTAGGCATAAAGTTATCTTTCACGTTTTATGCTTCAGAACTTGATATGTATATGAAAATTGGGGAAATTGGTGGTCATTAAGTAAGGGAAATATAAACACTATAATATTTTTGTGAATATGGGACCTGAACTTATAGCTTAGTGATTATAGCTTAGTGATAAAAGAGAAGAATTGTGTTACTAAGCATAGTAAAATAGATGACTCTCACAGACAAGATCTACCTGATCCACCAGGAAGAGACTGGGGAGAACCCCTCTCTCTACTGTTATTTTTTGTCAGAGAATCCAGATGAAAGAGGATGAAAGTATCTCTTTGCTGCCTGCTGCAGAGGAGAAGAAAAAGAGGTGAGGAGAGAGGACACTGAAAATACTTTGCCACATTGCTGTCTATCTATCATTGCTGAAATGCGAAGAAGAAGCATCTTGCTAAGGAGAAGAGTTGAAGAGGCTTTTTACCATTCTTAGGGTAAGGATCACTGCCCTTTCCTTAAAGAACATAAAACTGATTGAAAAAAGTTGTCAGCTAAGCCTGGAGACAGAAAAGTCAGCTATGATAGTTGTAGCTGAGGAGCTAGCCCAGCTAAATAGAAAGAAAGAGCTTAGGAATGGCATAATAGAAAAGCAGCCCATTGGGACCCTCTCATTTAACTGACATGCTATGCCCCCAGGAAGCCAGGGGTGGGGAACCTGCAGCCTTGAGGCCACATATGGTCTTCTAGGCCTTATGTTCCCCACCCCTGCCTAGTACTCTAACAGAGTATAGATTGTCTCAGGCTAACAATAGAAGAATTTATTCACACAAATACTACACTTACCAAGGGAATTTTTATACACAGTTCCCAAGACAAAAAAAGGGTAGCAAAGTCTACACTTCTGGAATGGTGAACTATTCTGACAACATTCTTTCCCTACATGTGAGTTTTATTATCTTGAAATTTTAAGGTGTACTTGCTTTCTTCCTGAACACTAAGTGCATTAGTGGTAAAAATGTGAATGATGTTTAAGTATCTAATGAAATGAAATCTAATGTATGAATGTATGTGAAAATGTAAGATATTATTGACCACGTGAAACTATACAAATGCACATATGTATGTATGTATATGTACATCTATATGTACTTATATACACACATATCAATATATGTGTACATATTCACACACATATAGAATTGTAGAACCGATCAACATATATAAATATATATGTTGATCAGTTTTACAATTTCAATGAACTAATTTCTGTCTTTTTTTTTTTACTGTTTATTATAATGAATGGTTCTCTGGAAGGGAATTGGTTGAGACAAATATTGTGAAATGTCAAAGATGAAAAAAATAGAAATGTTTTAAGTGAAAAGGAGGCTGCTATGTCCTTTATATGAATCTCCTTATGTCAGATTCTTCCCATTTCAAACCCTTTTCCCAGCCCACTTGCCTGGAGCAAACAATTGAGAAATTGCCTGCCTGTCAGCCAATGAATAAAATTCAAGTAAACTGAGAGTAACCCTCAAAGAAATGGGCAGAAAGACAGGCCAGAACTAACCAATAAAATAGAATTTAACCCAGAGGAATCTTTATCAGTAGTCCATTGGCCATGAAGGAGCAATAAAACATCATTTGGAAGTCTAGAAACAAATTCCAAGAAACAACACACTAGCCTAGGGAAATCCACTCACAAATCACTCTGAGGGTACCAAGCTCTCAACAAACCAGGGAGAGAAGGCCTGGAGCAAACCTCTAACAGTGACTGCAAGCCAAGTGGGAATAATACATCAGGAGACAGGCCAGCCTAGAAGTAACCCCAATAGGAATCTCAGAGGAAAACTCCCCAAGACAGGCACATAGTCTACTCAAAACAAAAACAAACAAACAACAACAAAATATGAGGACTGCCTCACCCCTAAGGCACTATTAGGAACCTGTGGTCAGATATAGGGAGTAGATGCCAAAGCCTCCCTTCTATCTAACTTCTACTCTTCAGTTCAGGATGCTTCCTCCACACTTTTCACTACAGACTATTCTTTGACCTGATTCTAACCATCTAGAAACCATCACAAGCCCTTGACAATTATTCTAGCTGAACACCTGACCGAGGACCCATTTACCTTCTCCATCTGATCCCCAGTGAGAGAAAAGCAGAGCAATATTGAATCTCTGACCTGGGACATAACTCCCTTTCCCCTTTTCTTCCTGTCTCTCTGTTTCTCTTTCTCCATAGCAGCATCTATCTCCTAGGGTTGTTGTGAGTATAAAACAAGATAATATTTCCAAAGTGTTTGGCAAACCTTAAAGCACTACTATATATTACTTACTATTTTATCTCTTCTCCTTTCTTCTTTCCCTTCCTTCCATCCTCCCTCTACTATTCCATCTCTCCTTCTCTCTACAGCTAGTGGTGCTCACCAGCATCAGACCCCTTACTTACTTCCCAGAACTAGAGACCTAATTCTCAGTGTAGCATTGGAAAATACAATCAATGTCCTGGATCCTGGGCCATAGATACTGTGGCTTCCTGGAAAGGGTTGTAGTACAGTTGCAAACCATCACCAAAGAACAATGGCATGCTATTGGCAGAAGAGATTTTTAAATTTTTATATTTTGTATTTCTATCCTCTCATAATGCATCTGGTACATAGTAGGTGCTTGATGAAAGTTTTCAAATTAATCACACGTTATGACTATTTCTTAGCTCCAAAGACCCAGGACTGATATACTGGTGGCTGTAGAAAAATAAAAATCTAGAAGGAAATTGAGATTTATCTAATCAGAAAGAAACATTTTGTCTATATGATACCAAATAGCCAAATATATTTGGCCAAGCTTTGTAGACTCATTTACCAATCAAATGAACTGATTGTTTCGATCTATATTCATGAAATAAATCATTTCTGTGGAGCTATAAATTTCACAAGACTTTCTTCTCAATAATTCCATCCTTACCTTATTATCCCTACAAGAAAAATGTGGTCCTGAGAGTTTATTTACTCAAGGTTATACATGTAAGAAGCATCTAAAATTAAATTTGAACCTAAGTCCATGTACTCCAAGTCCATTGCCTGACTGCTGCACCATACTACCTCTGTTCCAGGTCACTAAATTCTGACTTCATTTCTCTTTCCATTGAACCATGTTGATTTTGTTTTTTAATGTGCACAAACAAACAAACAAAAAACAATCCAAAGGTGATTGGTATTTATTTACTTGTGAAAAAAGTGAAAGGTATCAAGCAGATATGGGGATTTGTCTTTGAACTAGGACATCCTTGAGTGGCTCTTTTGCTGAAAGAGACCATAGATCCTTGAAGATTCTCTGAGCCCTAGGGCTTCATAAATGATTTTGATAATAGAAGGAAGTGTTTTCAGAATTATAAGGGAAAAGATATGTCACGTTTAATGTTGTTAAATTTTTAAAGAGTGTTTCCTAGAGAAAGACAAGTCTCTTCAGCTTCCTATCGAAGGCATTACACAATTGAAAATTGATTGTTGATACTTGAGTCAGGAATATGTGGGCTCAACACTGGAAAGACTCATTTTTCTGAGTTGAAATCTGGCCTCGGACACGCTGTATGATAGCAGGCAAGTCATGTCACCCCTCTTGCCTCAGTTTCTTCATCTGTAAAGCAAGCTTGAGAAGGAGAAGCAAACCACTCCAGTACCTTTGCCAAGAACACTTCAAAGGAGGTCACAAAGGGTGAGACACAATTGAAATGACTCAACAAAATAAAATGAAGTAGAATGAAAAATGATTTGCAGCTAGGAGCATAAAGAAGTCACAGATGGTGACATTTAGGGGGTGAGGCTGTATTTGTTAGAAGTGTGAAGAGTTGTTGTTTTGTTTTGTTTTGTTTTTGTTTTTTGCAGCCAAAGACAAGGTTTAGTAGAACATCCATCACATTGGGCAGACTGTTAAGGAGTCTGAACATTAGTGAGCTATTGGCTATATTGTAAGAATCTAAGTACCTTAATGGAGACAAGACGCACATTGTATACAGAAAGGCTGTGGAGGAATCTAAGAGTGGCCAAATAGTTTGGGGTGCCTGGAGGACGGGTGTAAGGAGATCTGGATGGGAGTGGTCGGTAAGCTGAGGTGAACAGAACTCCTGGGACCTTGGCCTCGTGGCTAAGGGAGAGTGGAGCATAGTTAGGATTAAGTGTGGGAAATGGTGAAGGGCCATGGGCAGGTACTAGGTTAAGGGTAACAGAATTGGGAAATTGGACATAGCCACAATGAAAGGCCAGTTGATGGGATTATAGCCTTAGATGAAGGCCAGAGATTTGACCATGTGGGAAAGTCTAGGGTTTTTCCTTTTTGCAATCAAGTTCCCATCCTCATATTCTACCCTCAAACAAATGAGACCCAAATTCTTTTGGGGTAAGGGATGAAAGTCTTAGCTTCTGAAACTGCTTCCTGCTGGCAAGGGGTGTAGAGCTGTCCCTGCCTTCAGAGGGTCCCAAAGAAGAGGTTGACTGGAACCCAGCACAGGCTGCATCCAGGACACAATGGGGGGACATTGGCTGGTACTTGCAATTTGCTACCAACTGTAGGTGAATGGCCTGTAGTCTGGAAGGCAAAAATTTGACAGAAAAGACTACAGGGCCCAACTGACAGGATAAAACATCCTTAGCTCTGTTCGGATTCAGATAACTCAGTTTTCCAACCATGCAGTATCAAATCCACCTCATAGCCAGACTCAGGAATAGCCAGGTGGGTAACATTCCTTTTCAAAGGAACATAATGGGGAAACTGAGCCAGGTGGATCCCATTTAGACTGAGGCTAAAATTATCCTCTCAGCTTTTCCTGATGCTGACTTCCCACAACTATTTCATTCTCTCAGTAGCTTGTGGCATTTCTTTCAGATGGTGGATTATTGGTTATCTATAGATTATGATCCATCAGATAACTCAAAATAAAATCCTGTGAGCTTTTACCTCAAAAAGCAAGTTTCATTAATCACAGCTTAGGAAACACTTTTCCAGGATTTACATCTCAAACTTAAATTTGTCCTGGTGTAAAAAGCCAATCATTAGATATTTCTATACACTTGCAAATTCTCAGCAAGCCATATACAACCCAAACAAGCTTTTTGGCTAGTTTACACGTTAAAACAATAACCAACAATAGCTAAATTGTTTTAGTGGTAACCAAATTATGAAAAGTTGCTTGACATAACCGATACAGAAAAGTTCACCAATTTGAAACTTGAAATATATCCATTACCAATGAGGTGACTTCAGTTTTGGTTGAATTCATTTCCAAATTACTTTACACAGAGAATCAACATCTCATCATTAACAGTTAAAACTACAAATTTAAAAGAACATTCTTACCCACGTTTATAGGCCAGCTTCTTTACCTTGAGTGGGATGTGCTGAACCCTGGTAGTGCTTCCAGGCAAAGGTTGCCCTAGGGCCCAAGGCAATTGCCAGTGGGGCCCATGCTATAGCTGCTGCCCCTCTCCCCTTCTTTTCTCGGGTGGGGGAGGGTGAAATTAAAAGTGAGGGGTAAAGTGTGAAACTTTTCTATGAGAGGGATTAATCGATACCCTCTTGATTCAAGTGAAGGGAGTGGGAGAAAAGAGAGACTGGGGTTGTAAGGAGTAGTTCCAACTTCCTTAATGATGAATTACAAAACCTCCAGAATCTGCCAAGATGTTTTTAGCTATTCTAACTTTCCCCTGTAACCTCCATGGAGAAGGATTCAGGGGTGTAGAGGGAAGGGAGTAAGTGAGCCCCAGGGAACCAAAAAGCAAGTGCAGTTTTCCCCAATTCTCTAGTGCAGAGAAAACTGACAGAATTGGGCATATACTTCTGGATAGGGTATCTGTCCTTGTCCTCTATGCTGCAGAAGGTGACCCAGGTCCATGGCCTTGAGCCAACCCAGTGGACCAAGAGCCTGAAGCATCAGGCCAAGTGTGAGACAGCCTTGTAACTGTCTTCCCAAAAAGCACCTCCAAGCCTTCGTGCTTAGAGAGTGACCCTAACTGAAGAGCAAAGAAAGGAGGGGAGGAGAGAGGCTTACATATCTTCCAGTATTGGCTGAAGAAGAACTTGAGGTGAGGCAGTTTCCCCTTAGGGCCCACGAAGATTATGAGGTTTAGGGGTTTAGGAGTGCTGGGACCCCAAAATCACAACACATTGATCCTGCCTGAAAGAATTCGGACCAAGCCTTCTTTCAGCCAAAGACAAGGTTTATTAGAACATCCATCATATTGGGCAGACTCTTAAGGAGTCTGAACATTAGTGAGCTATTGGCTAGAGTTTAAGAATCTGAGCAGTGGCTAGATTCTACGAATCTAAGCAGTATCTAGATTATAAGAATCTAAGCCTATTTTGTTTTCCAATCCATATGCTTAACAAAGGCAAAAATGTGGACACTGCTCAGGATGGTGAGAATTCTGACTTCTGGGCTCAGATTCTTTTTCAGAGCAGTTCCCCAGAATTTCAGATCCAAATGGTAATTCAAGATTTCTTTGATAGAGCTCTTGAAATGAGGTTCAGGAATAAGAATTCCATCTAGAACATATTCTGGTGATCCTAGTATTTTCCAACCCTATATTAGATAGAAGCATGTGACAGAGACACTGCCCTGATAATTGGGAAGGTGAAGATTAGTAAGTGGATTTAATGGCTAATGATGCCATTTTAATTTCTAACTTTTGTTTTCCAAATATCTAGGGTATGAGGCTGGGCATTCTATTTTGGAGAACTAAGGCCCAGTGAGCCATCTGTACCCTGAGCTTGACATAACAACAATCCTTTGCATTTGCCCTCTGGATGATCTCAGCCACAGCAAAATACCAGAACTGTTTCATGTAATTATTATATTGCTTTGACCAGCACCAGGTATTCTCAGAGCTTGGAGAACTTCTTATGGTGAAGCCCTGCTATGAATCAAACTTGTCACATCATTGCTGTTACCTCCTATTGTGAGGGCTTGAGATTTGGCCACACTAAAGTGGGTGCCCCCCATACTATAGGTGGGACCCAGCATATGTGTCCTTGCTTGCAAGATGATTGCCTCACTTTAAATTAAACTTTGGTTTGATTCCTGACTCTCTTGTCTCTAGTCTGCTTTGTTTGGCTTTGGCCACCCATAAATTAGAGGACGGTTGTGTCCCATTGACATTAATTATTGGCAGAAGTGGCATTGAGATCCAGTGGCTAGAGGCATAGAAGAGTGGGAGTGTGGGCCCAAGAGAGTAGAAGCAGAAGCAGCCTTGCTGACAGTTCTGTGGTGGTGGCGGCACATGTGAGGGTTGGGAAGAGAAGGAACAGTGTTTTGTGAAACTTCACACCTCTTCAAATTGCTACTGTGTAAGTCAAAGGTGAAAAAAACTCGTAGGAAAGGATGAAAAGACATCACAAGGAAAAAAAAATGATTTAGAAAGAACAATGATTCTAAATCTCCAAAGAAGTTTCTGAGTAAAGGTGAGGGAGGAGGAGTAGTACCTAAATTCAGCTCCAAGAAGTTTGAGAAAAGTAACACAAAGCCTGGGCAAATAGGCTTGGAAAAAGAATAAGCAACAAGGGGACATGTTACCCAAGAAAAACAGTGCAAAGTAGTTCAAGAATAAACAGGAGGGAAACATGTTGACCAAGAAAAATAGTGCAAAACAATTCAAGAATAAATAAGAAGGAAATATTTTGCAGACAAAAAGAAACTTCCAACCTGAGAGCACAGGTGAAGATTCAACAGCTAAGAAATCCAAAGGAGATGACTTGAAAAAGAAAAAGAAAGAACTAAGGTGGAGCAGGCAACTCAGTGATGAAAGCAACTACAACACTGTTTTCAAGGCAAAGCAAATTTGGGAATACTTAAGAAGAAAAAAAATTGCAACAAAGAAAAAAAAAGGTGATGAGTGAATTACGGAAGTTGATTTAGGGCAAGATTAAAAGTATTGCATTTGCACATGATTCAACCTGTATGATCCAATGTTACATTCAATATGGTAATGAAGAACAAAGGAAAGAGACATTTGAAGAATTAAAAGAGGATTGGGTTGAATTGAGTAAGGCCAAATATACCAGAAATGCTTTTAAGAAATTTCTCAGGTACGGAAATAAATCACAAATAGAAGAAATAATAATTAAAAAAAACTTTTAAAGGCCAAGTGTGGAAGATGTTATACCATACAGAAGCATTGGCTGTAGTGGAATATGCTTACAATGAAAAAGTGATTTTGGAGCAGCAAAATAAGCTGGTAGAAGAGCTCTATGGGAATACATACATTCCAACTTTACAAGTCTGCAATTCACCCAACTCTGGAAAAAGTGTTAGAGGTACAGCCTGATAAGCAAGAGGCTATTATGGATGACATCAAACAGATTCTTACACCAATAGCTCAAAAGGAAACCATAATTAAACATTCACTGGTACATAAAGTATTCCTGGACTTTTTCACCTATGTACCCCCAAAACTCCAATCAGAAACGACTGAAGCAATCAGAGAAGCTGTAATAAAACTTGCACATACACGTGATTGAGTTTGAGTAGCCATGTACTCTCTGTGGCATGACACACCAAAGGACAGAAAAGTTATTATTAAAACAATGAAGGATTATGTTGAAAAAGTAGCTAATGACAAATATTCTGTTTTTAGTTTTCCTGGCAGCATTTGATTGTGTTGATAATACTAAACTTACAAAGGAAATAGTTATGTTGAAAATCATCAATTCCCTGCTGAATATAGTGAACAATAAATATGGAAGAAAAATTCTGCTGTATTTACTAAGCCCTAGAGATCCTGCACACCTTATATCTGAAATCATTGAAATACTACAGATAGATAATAAAAATGCTCATAGTAAGAAAGATAGCATAATTTGACATAAGGAGCTCTTAGAGTCTATTTCCCCACTCCTTTTAAGCTACCAAAATTTCTCAGGATAGTAATCTACTATTGTTTTGAGTTTTGATTACAGAGATAGTTCTCTAAATTATGATGAAGCCAATAGTGGAAAATGGCCTGTGATACAGTCTGGAAACTGCTAAAGGTGGAGGTCTATGCCTGGGAAAAATTTTGGGGATGACTGTGGTGTGGTATAGGTAGGATCCTCCTGATTCTATTTACCCATTGGACCATTTCCTTTCTGAAAAGGAAATTTCCCCACATGGTTAACCCTGAGCTTTGCTTTTTTACTCTGTGACTACATGATTGGTTGTCAGATATGACTCATGCCTGGAATCAAATAGAGCTAAGGGAGTTTTTCCTTCTGTTATAATATATGACATAGTTGTAACTATCCCTTTATTTTTCCTTTTATAACAAATTTCTATAATCAAGAAGTTTTGTAAGTTTAATTCTAAATTTATTAAACAATAGCTTCATACTAGAACATCTCTGAGTTACTATAATAGGATGCAAGTATGAACAGCTTACAATTTTAACTTACATTTATGGCAAAGTTATAACACAAAGATGATACCTTCCTAAGGGGGAAATGATTAGACAAGAATAAGACAAACACGTAAAATGTTTCTAAATAAATGGAATAATAAATTGGAGAAAACAACAGGATTAAACTGTTTTATCTAAGAACTGTATACAGATGTATATGATTAGCTTCCAAAATGTATCTATTATGAAAATGCAGGCTTTGAGCATGTTTTAGAAACAAGTTCTCAGAACTGGATTTAGAATTTTACACATGAAGTGTATTGCTGATGGTAAAGAAGGTGAAATTGTTTTAAAGCATCTTTCTGATAATTTTAAAAGGTTGAAGAGTTCATTTTGCAGTTGGACCCATACATTTTTAAAGGATTATTACATCAGGTACAGGATTTAGGTAAGGATAAAAGTAGCAAATAGTATATAATCTGAAATTCTCTAAAGTTTCAAAATTGGAGAACCAAATTTAAATGATTATACTAAATTATGCTAAGTCACAATTATCTAAGAACCTCTAGATTTGGAACCAGAGAAGCAGAGCCTCCTTTAAAGCTGTCCTGAGAATAAAGCCTGTTTTCCAAGAAAAAAAAAATCTAGGGACCAAATAACTACATGAGATATCTGGGACTCAAAGCATGTTGTTTCAGTGGACATTGAAAATAAGATACTATGATACAAAGAGACTCAGTGTTAGTTAATCTTGGTGATAATTTTATTTCTTTGGTCTTTCATTTAAAGATGTTTATGTTTATGTTTGTTTTATGTTTCTTGATTACCTTGGTGACACATAAATCTCCCTTCTCAAGACTAGTCCATTGTGAGCTGCCCTCTAAGTAGTTTGATCTGCAACATATTCACCTGACCTGACAATGCAATTATGATAACAAATTTATAAAAAAGCTTATTGCACTGTTTGAAACTAGCTGTCTTATAGCTGAGAAACTGGATCTTTATGTACTATGTAGAGATCTTTAATCAAGGACCTATGTTATACTTAACAGAAACTCAGATTCAAAGATTGATGTAAGGAGTTTTCTTTAAGGGAACCTACCAGGTCCTTCTGACTACTCCCACAGCTGTCAAACTTTTGGGTGTGTACTCCTGGATCATCTGAAGAAATCCTCTACTCCTGAGTGGACTGAAGAATCCTCCAGGGATCTCAAGGTTCATCTAATATGGATCCAGAAGCAGCCAACATCCAGATGAGACAGCTGTCCCAAGAATCTAGATGAGAGTTGAGTATACTGTCCTAGTTTTTCTCCTCTTCCTTTTTTATGTGCCCAACCACCAAAGCCCTAATTCAAATGCATGTTGGCATTTTCTCCTTCTAAATTCTTGGCCCACATATCTTTTCTGCTTGAAAGTAGACAATGATTAGCAATAATACTTTGGAAATACTTCCCTGTTAGGGCCTCTCAAGGAACTAATCCCCTGGACAACATCTTGTGCTGGCCCAACTGGACTCTTGTGGCACCTTGGCTTATACCTGCCTCTCTTTTATTGGTCATAAGTGTAGGGGTTCTTATAGACCCTTCTTCCTTTGGCCAAAAGGGGAAAATGTCAAGATATTAGGGGACAATCTTTTCCAGAGCCAAGTCCCAGTAAGCAAGCAACAATAACCATATAAAAACAATCCTTTACACTCAACCTCTTGATTATCTCAGCCACAGCAAGACCCTAGAATTGTTTCATGTAATTATTGTATTGCTTTGACCAGCATCAGGTGTTCTCTAAGCTCAGAGAAGTTCTGATCATGAAGCCCTATTATGAATCAAACTTGTCATATTATTGCTATTACCCCTCATTGTGAAGGCTACAGCTTGCTGCACAGTCATTTGCATAAGTATTTAGATTTGGCCATACTAAAGCAGGACCCCTCCCCAAGTAGGGGTGGGAACTCAGCGTGTGTCCTAGCTTGCAAGTGTTTCCCTCACTTTGAAATTAAACTTCAGTTTGATTCTTGCCCGTCCTGTCTATAGCCTGCTCTGCCTGCCTCAGCCACCCACAGGTCAGAGGCTGATTCTGTCTGCTTGACATATCCTTTTTTGGGGAAGGAGCAGTATCTCAGCTGAGTGCTTCAGCTGGAATCAGAAAAAGGAAGCAGGCACAAACTTTATAGTTTCCTGCCCAGAGATAAGAATTTTTTTTCAGGCATTAAGTGATGAGCAAACAAGAAATGACACTGCAGTCTACACGCTGTGGTTTTACAAATTTAACAAAGAATTGTTTTTGTATTACCAAAAGCCTGTCTATACCAAGTCCCCTTTTTTCTTACATCCTGAAGACACTGTATGGGTTGGTTGGTTCATTGTTGTCCTTCATTCTCAAAGACGACTGAAGTGACATCACCATGTTGGAGCCAAGTTGTGATGTGCTCAACTGTAGCTGATCAGACTAATGTAAGCTCTGAAGGCTCTACACAGGTAGGGCACACACAATCCACGTGAACTTTTGGAGTGGACTTATCTCTAAATTTGCACATCTCATGTTTCTTTTGAGCTACTGCAATTTTGCTTACTTCATAGGGACAAAGAGGAGCTTTGTTTAGGTCAGTTAGCATAAGCAGCAAAGAATTGGTCCATGTTGTATTGGATCTCAACTTTAGAGGCTGCATTGAGTGCACAATCATCTGCAAACAAAAAGTCACACACCATCTCTCCCTCCACTTCAATCTTGGCTTGTAACCTTTACAAGTTAAATAATTTGTCATTAGTTCAGTAGCTGACTTTAATGCCATATTTGTCCTCATCAAAGATGTCGGACAACATTGCTGAAAACAACTTCTAAAAAACATAGGAACCAACACCCAGCCTGGCTTTACTCCATTGATGACTGGGAAAGCATGGGAGTGTTATCCATTATCCAGAACCTGGGAAAGCATGTAGTCATGAAACTGATCAACAATATTGATGAACTTCTCCAATCAAGCATTTTTTATTTAATATTTTACATTTCTTCAATTACATGTAAAAATAATTTTAATATTACTTTAAAAAAATCACTTCCATATTCTCTCCTGCCCTTTCTCTCCTCTCCTCTAATTAAGAAGCCAAACAATTTGATACAGTTATACATGTGTAGACATGCAAAACAAATTTTTCTTTTATCCTGTTGTAAAAGAAAACACAGACAAAAACCCAAGAAAAATAAAGAAAGTAAAGAAGTATGCATCCATCAGTATTCAGCATTCATCAGTTCTTTCTCTGGAGATGGCTAACATTTTTCATCCTAAGTCCTTCAGAGTTATCTTAGATCATTATATTGCTGAGAATAGCTGTCATTCACAGATGATCATTATACAATATTGCTGTTACTATATAGAATGTTCTAGTTCTGCTCATTTTTCTTTGTATCGGTTCATGTAAGTCTTTTCTGAGCACCCTGCTCATCATTTCTTATAGCACAATAGCATTCCATCAAAATCATCTACAACAACTTGCCAAGTTATTCCTCAATTGATGGACATTCCCTCAATTTCTAATTCTTTGCTACCACAGAAAGAGCTGCTATAAATATTTTTATATGTATTTATCCTTGTCCTTTTTGTTTTTGTCTCTTTGGGATACAGACCTAGTAGTAGCACTACTTGGTGAAAGGGTATGCATGGTTTTATAGGCCTTTGGGCATAGTTTCAAATTGTTCTAGAGACTGATTGAAACAGTATATCGCTTCACTAATAGTGGATTATTGTGTCAACTTTCCAAAATCTACTCCAAAATTTTCCATATTCGTTTACAGTTATATTAGTTAATCCGATAGGCGTAATGTTTTAGTTTGCATTTATGTGATCTCTAGTGATTTAGAACATTTTTAAATGACTACAGATAGTTTTGATTACTTCATCTAAAATTGACTTGATATCATTTGACCATTTATCAATTGAGGAATGGCTCTTATTTTTGTAAATTTGAATCAGTTCTTTGAGAAATGAAGTCTTTATTAGAGATAATTGCTATATTTTTATACAGTTATGATTACTATGTATTTTCCTCCATCCTATTTCCCCCTTTCTATCTTTCTCTCTCAATCTATTTTTGAGGTCAATTATTTTTCCAATGAGATATTTCATACTGTCTTCTGCTTTTTTTTCCATGATTTTGATTACGTTTTATTATTTCTTGATTTCTCAGAAAATCATTAGCATTCACTTGCCCAATTATAATTTTGAGGAATTATTTCTTCAATGAGATTTTGTACCTCCTTTTTCTATTTTTCCAATTATACTTTTTAAGGCATTTTGTTCTTCAGTGAATATTTGCACATGTTTTCAATTGGCCAATTCTGTTTTTCAAGGAATTCTTTTCTTCAATGGATTTTCGTGCCTCATTTTTCAAGTGTTATTTTCTTAAGATTTTTTATTTGCCTCCTTTACCAAGCTCTAGGTTATTTTTTTTCATTTTTTTTCTTTCAGTGCTCTCATTTCTCTTTCCATTTTTTCCTCTATTTCTCTTACTTGATTCTAAAAATTCTTATGGAGCTCATCTATGGCCTCAGACAAATTCATTTTTTAAGGCTTTGGATGTAGCAGTTTTGAATTTGTTGCCTTCTGTGTTTTTATTTTGCTCTTCCCTGTCATCATAATAACTTTCTATAGTCAGCATCTTTTTTTCTGCTGTTTACTCATTTTCTAGTCTATTTCTTGACTTTTAATTTTATGCTAATGTGGGGCTCTGGTTCCGGAGTGGAAAGGGCACTATCCTAAGCTTCAGATTTTTTGTGTGTATGTGTGTGTGTGTGTGTGTGTGTGTGTGTGTGTGTGTGTGTGTGTAACTGTTTTCAGAGATAATTCTAGAGACCTGTAAGTTTTCATTTCTACCTAGGTGGCATGATCTAGGGAGAGGTGTATTTGCTACTTTCCTGGCCTTTGCTCTGGTCTGACAATGTCCACAACACTCTTTTCCACATTGCAAGTATGATCAGGATCCCAGCTTTTCTGCAGCCACAAGCTGTGGTATACTAGTGATCCCTCTCACCCTGGGCCTGAGACCAAGACTTTGACTCAGATTCTACTGTGGGCAATGCAACAGAGTCCTGCCTCTGCTTCTAGCAAAAGAGCATATGTAATCTCCTTCTGACTAGTTCTCTGTATCCCCCTCAACATCTGTGGGCTGCGAGGTCCAGAAACTGCCACAGCCATCACTGATTCCATTAACCCCAAGACCTACTATTGGTTTGCTGAGTTGCAGCCTGTGCTGGACTGAGAGCTCTACTCTTACCCCACCATAAGATACCTGTCCTGCCAACCTTCTAAGTTGTCTTGGGCTGGAAAATTGTTTCACTCCATCATTTTGTGGGTTCTGAGGTTCCAGAATTTGTTTTGAAGCATTCTTTAGAGTTGTTTGGAGGGTTTGGGGAGAAAGGTCAGCTGAGTCCTGCCTTTCCTCTGTCACTTTGGTTTCACCCCTGGAACAACTAAATTTTGACATAATTTTCCACAAGCCTTCATGACTGACAGTATCAAAGTCTTTGGTCAGGTTAACGAATATCGTATACAGACTTTTGTTTTGCTCCTGGCATTTCTCCTGGAGTTGTTGGGCAGCAAATACCATAACAACCATTCCTTGGTCAAATCTGAAGCCACACTGACTCCCAGGTAGATGATCATCTTCCAGGTTTAAGATCATCCTATTAAGGAGGACTCCAGAAAGAATCTTGCCAGCCATGACTGAAAGAGAGACACACCCCACCACTGCCACCATGATTGTCACAGGACAATCTATTCCTTTTACCTTTATAAAGATAGATTATGGAGGCATCCTTGAACTCCTGGGGGACAACCTCCTGTTGTCATATTACCCAGAAAGTTTCAGTCAGCTTTTGTATGAGCAGTAGACACCCAGCCTTGTAAATCTCAGCTACAGTAGAATCAACATCAGACACTTTGATATATCATAGAAGCCTAATTGATATTCAAAATCTCTTCTTCAATTGGAAATTCAGCTAGAGAGTGATTGAATTCAACCTGAGGCATAAGGTCAATGGCTTCAACATTGATGGATGGTGGTCTGTTGAGAACACTATGGAAGTGTTCAGGACATCTCTTCAGGATCACTATCACCAATCAGTGTGGCTCTGTTAGTACTAAGTATTTCAGAAGTATTATAGTCTTTGGCCCATAAATAGCCTTCAAGGAATCCTAAAAATCACTTTAGATTGTTACTATCAGTGCAAAACTGAATTTCATCTGTCTTCTTACTGAATGAGGAATTCCACATCTATCTAAGCTTTATTTGTATTTTACTTTTGAAGGAATTAAATTCTGCCTTCTTAGAGATGAATTAACTAATCCTGTTGATAAATATTGTGGAGCTTTCTCTTTGTTCCCTTTAGCAGCTGTTGAATGTCCTCATCATTTTTTGTCAAACCAGTTTTGATGTTTATGAGTGTTCTGGCCTAGATGAGTAAATGTGATTCTGTATACCAAATCTCTGAAACTTGCCCACTCCTTTTCTGTTCCACTGTTGCCAACCATGGGTTCACTCATCTTTTCCTCCAAGTTAGCAAGAAACTGCTCATGCAAGGAGAAGGGCTCTAATACGTTGACATTTAGTCTTCTGGTAGTCTTCTTGCCTTGGGGTGGTTACTTTTGCTGAATGCAAGTACTTAACTTGGAGAGGATAAGTCTATGATTAGTCTAGCCCTCAGTGCCACACATTGCCTTCACTCCTCTCACATCCTGTCTGTCTCTTCTCCTTACAGAGACATAATCTATTAATTGCCAATATTTTCTGTGAGGGTGTATCCAGGAAGTTTTATTGTGTTTCTGTATATGTAAGACATCATTGTTGATGGGGATAAGACATTATTGGTGATGAGAAGGTTATAAGATGCACAACTCTTCAGTAGTAAGTGACCATTGCTGTTGCACTTTCCAATTCCATTCTTCCCAAAGATTCCCTGCCATGTCTGGTAGTCTGTGACTATTCTTGCATTAAAGTCACCCAGATTAATAAGCTTGTCCCCTTTCAGTACATTGGTGATGATGGTCTCCAGGTCTTCATAATTTTTATTAAGGTTCATCATGGTGGGAACATATGCATTTATGATGGTGGTGTGGCACTTCCCTACGAGTGGGGAAGTGGGAATCACATTGCAATGAGCCTGTTGTTCAGTCAGTTTTGGTGGATATACAAAGTTCAATGATTGCATTAGGTTTGATTGCAAAACCTATGCCAGCTTCATGACACTCTCTTTCACTGCAGCCACTGCAGAAAAAAAAAAAAAAACATGCACACACACATGCACACACACACACACACACACACACATCCAGCTCTGACTTTGGTAAGCTGGTCTTCATTTGCCAGCCTTGTTTCATTCAGGGCTGGTATTTAGATATAATACCTGTTTAGTTCTCTCACAACAAGAGCTGTTCATTTTTCACATCTCCTGGATTTCATGTTGTTCATAAGCTTGTGCATATTCCTTGCACCAATAGTTAATGGAATCATCTTTGCAAAAGTTTCGTACTTTGTGTGTGTGTATGTGTTGACTGCAGGGTGGGATCCCTACCTTCTGTGATAAGTAGGCCATCATTATATGAAGCAGAAAATATTTAGGACACCTTTTCTAGCCTCTTCCTCACACCAAGACATGAGCAGTTAGGTTCTTTAAAAAGCTGCTCAGACACCCAGGTTGCTGCTGAATCACAATACTGCTTCCAACGAAAAGACAATTCTATGACCTAGGTTACCTGTATGCAGGGCCAAGCAGCTCCCATTGTATCTGTACCTACTTTTTCTCACTTTCCTGTTGCCATAGAACTTCTACATAGGTAAAAGTGGTGATATGGCATGAGTGATGTCTTTTCATTCACACATATCTTGAATTTAAGTGAGGCAGAGTTATGCAAAGTTGTCAGTTTCACTCCTTTTCTAGAGTGATCAAAGGCCAGTGGCAAGACAAATTCAAGATGATTGATGGTAGCTTGGGATTCAATGAATGACTTTGGCATAGTCAATGTCTAATCGAGCTCTGAACACTCTACAGGACCTTCTGTAGCCACCTTCATGGGTATAGGAACAATTCTTGTTCACCACTCACTCTGTTGGGGAAAGTCTTCACAAGCTTGGGGCAGACACCCCCCTCTCCAAACTTACTAATTGGTTTCAGACCCCTCAGTTACCTTCAACCTATTTGAGCCTGTCTGCAAAATGTACCAAGGTGTGGTCGCTTCACATGCTACAGCTTTTTGAAGGCACAGGTCCGAACTGGGTAAATCAAGTGGATACCAAAGGTGGAAAGAAACCCTAAAAAGGGATTGGCGGCTGTTACACCAGAGGTACTAGTCTTCCCTGAACACATCCTACTGATTGGTCAGAATGTCTCTCACTCTCTCTCCCTCTCTCTCTCTCCCTCAATCATTCTTGCTCTCACTCTTGCTTTTGCTTTATATATATTATGTATATATGTACACACACATATAGATGAAAGAAGATAGTTGAAGGAAGATTAGAAAGATGTACATCTATCTCTCTATCTATCTATCTATCTATCTATCTATCTGCTGCTATATTATCTCTACCTACCTACCTACTTATCCATTTATCATCCATCTACCTGTCTAGGAATAAGATCTGAGAAGGCTTTAGATTTTCTCCTTTCAATCACATCAGCCAGCTAATATAATCAAATTGACATAATCCAAAGTGATCCAAAGAGGGAAATCCCAAGATTTGGGGGGAACTGCCTGGAAAATGGAGTAGCTTTCAGTTGTCATAAATAAATATTATAGGATTATTTGTGTTTTTATTTTATTATTTATTTAAAATAAGCAATAAATATTTCAATATATACAGAACAGCAGAAAAAGATTCATTGTCTGTAACCTCATATAAATAGATAGATGATAGATAGATGATAGATAGATGATAGATAGATAGGTAGATAGATAGATAGATAGATAGATAGGTAGGTAGATAAATAGATAGATAGATAGGAAAAGTGTGTATTGCCTTTTAGAAGGTGGTAATGCAATGGCTCTAATTGTATGGCATGTTTCGAAATGCTTTTTCTTTCATTTGTGTTCAATATTTTTTGCCTCATATTTATGATCATCTTTCTAATAGAATTCCTTTTCTAATAGATGAATATAGTCAAAGGAAACTAATCAACACATGTGTCAGGCCATAAAATTTATGTATCAATCTGCACTTCTAGTTCATCACATTCCTGCCAAGAGGCAGGAGATGTATTCTATCAGTCTTTTAATCATATGATTGGTCACTGTGGAGATCAAAGGCTTTGCTTCAGTTTTCCAAAGTTGTTTACCTTTACATTATTATAGTCCTTTTGTAAGATATTCTTGGACTTCCTATTTCACAGTGTATAATTATACAAATTTTCCCAAGTTTCTCTGAAACAATCATACAATTTCAAGATGGAAAGGGTCGTAGTCTTCTAACCTTTTCACTTTATAGACTTAGAAAATAAAGTTCCTATAGGTGAATTTACTTATTTGAGATCACACAGACAAATGTGAAAGCATGAGCAAAATCTTCCTACACATTTACAGCTGTGAACACTGGACAATGCTGGGGACATACCAAACCTTAGACCGGGAAAAGATGGAATGCTAGTAAGAAAACTGGCAGAGGAACTTTTGTGCATTTGAGAACAAGTTAGATAATGAGAAAGTGGCCAACTTATATAAGCCAAATATCTATGGTTAAAATTAGTTCCAAATGTTCATTCAAGCACCACCTACCATAAAGAGATTTAGCTGATACCCCACATTGTTGCTGCTCTTTTTCTCTTCCCCAAATTATCATGTAACCGTATCTATTTACATATTATATGCCCCTAGTCAAATAGAAGTAATTTGAAGGCAGCAATGCTTTCACTTTTGTCTTTTCATTCCTAGAAGTTGGTGCAATACTTAATAAATAGTAGCAACTTAATGATTTTTTTTTGGAATGGATAAGATTATTAGATTGTAGAAAAGAGTAACAGTGGCCTGATTCATCCACCACTCTCTTTAAGAATCCACAATTTAGTCAAAAGAGGTAGTCTCTATTATTATGTTACAAACCCTTAAATAGAAGATAAAATAAAGAGAAGCCAAGTGAAAATTGACTAAATACTAAGAAAATTCTCACTGATTAGAGTAAGAATTAGCCAAGAACTTTGGAGTGGAACATTAGACATTTTAGCTCTTAGAACATGACAAGAACCTAACAAATGTTAGCATGATTTTCAACATTTGTATTTTAAATCAGGGATTCTTAACTCTGTGTGTGTGTTGTGTTGTGTGTGTGTGTGTGTGTGTGTGTGTGTGTGTGTGTATGTGTGTGTGTGTGAGTGTGAGTGTTAGACTCCTTTGGCTATCTGGTGAAGCCTATGAACCCCATATCTATTTATTAATTTGAATGACATATGTTTCAATATTCATAGATATTGATATATACACACATGTGTTTCAGATGTATGTATAGACATAAACAGCCATTTGTTTATAATGTATAATGTGTTTATTGTACATATATGTGTGTGTGCATATGTGTGTATTATATATACACACCTACTTGTTCTAGGACTTAAGCTATTATTCATAATTTTCACAGAAGCTCCTCTTGATGAAAGCCTGTGACTCATTAATTCTTGAAGTAATAGCTGATATGATTCTCTAATCAGGACTATGCCTTCATCTGTGAGTCATTTTGCCTTTCTTGTATCTTTAAAATTTGTTAAATATTTCAGTCTGGGAAATAAAAAAGACCTCAAATTTCCTCAAGACTCATATTCAGCTATATAGCTAATGCTTCTGAAAGCTTAATGATCAAATTTTGCTCACAAAATAAACACTTCACAAATATTATCTCATTTGATTCTCACAACAAACCTGTTAGATAAGTGTTATTATTATCTCTATTTTATAATTAAGGAAGTAAGCAAACAAAGGTTAAGTGACTGGTATAGCTAAAAAGTGTCTGAGGTTAAATGTGGAATTTGAATTCAGGTCTTCTTCACTCCAGGCGCAGCACCCTATCCATTGTGATACGTAGCTGCCCCCAAGAATGTGCTTGAGATTCAGTTAACCAGTCAAGAAACAAACAAACAAGCATACAGACAAAAAATGTATTAAGTACCTAATATGTGCCAGATATCACACTAAGTCCTGGAAATACAAAATGAGGGGAAAAAAAAGTCTCTGTCTTCAAGGAGCTCACAGTCTAATGGGGGAGACAACAAGAGAGTAAATATGTGCATACAAGCTCTCTCTCTCTCTCTCTCTCCATATAGTTACATATAAATATAAATATATGTATATACACACACACACACACACACACACAATTACATCTATTTATGGATGGCTGTATTTGGTTATATACATATATATATGAATGTACATATACATGCACACATATGTACACACATGAATACATATGCACACATATAAATACATATACACATAAATATGTATATATAATATAAATATGGAAACATATATCAGAAAATAATCATGAGAAGGATTAAAATGAAGAGGGTTTGGGAAAGCTTCTAGTAGCAGATGGAATTCTAGTTGGGACTTAATAATGAATCCAGGGAAATCAGTAAACAGAGATGAAGAAGGAGAACATTCAAGGCATAGGGGATAGACACAGGAAATGCCTGAAGCCAAGAGATGACATCTCTAAAGAAGCTAGTGTCACTGGATTAAATAGTACATTATAAGGATTAAGGTGTAAGGACTAGAAAGGCAGCAGGGGACTAGGCAATAAAGGGCTTTCAATACAAAAAAGGATGCTATATTTGATACTAGAGGTTATGGGAAGCCACAGAGTTTATTATGTAGAGGGGTAATATCATAGTACTCTTGTTTGAGAAAAATCACATTTTTGGCTAAAGGGAAGATGAATTGTGGTAGACAGAGATGTGAGCTAGGCAGACCCATCATCAGCCTATTGTAGTAGTCAAGTGTAAGGTAAAGAGGACCTGCTTTACAATGGTACCACTATCAGAGGACAGAAAGGAGTGTATTTGAGACATTTAACAAAAGTGAAATCAAAAGGCATTGACAACAGATTGGTTATAGGGGATGAGAGATGGTGAGGAATGGAAGATGATTCCTAGGTTTTGAGCCTGAGGGAATAGAAGAATAGTGTTGCACTTTACAGTAACAGAGACTTTAATAAGGAAAATAATTTATTCAAATTAGAATTGGGCAAGTAAAAGACATCAAGAAATAATAAAACAAATAAAAAGCTTGAAACAATAGAAGAAAATGTGAAATTTCTCTTGGGTTAAAAAAAAAACTGACCTGGACAATAGATCTAGAAGAGAGAATTCGAGAATTATTTGACTACTTTATATTCATGATAAAAACAAGAAGAATTCAGACATACTATTTTGAGAAATTTCCTAGGAAAACTGTCTTGATATCCTAGAACCAGAAGATAAAATAGAAATTGAAAGAATCTACCAAGCACTTCTTTAAAGAGATCCCAAAATGAAAACCCCTAGGAATATTACAGTCAAATTCCAGTGCTTCCAGGTCAAGAAGAAGATATTGTAAGCAACAGCCAGAAAGAAACACTTCAAATATTAGGGATCCGCAGTCAGGATAACACAAGATATAGCAGTTTTTACATTAAAAATATTAGAGGGCATAGAATGTTAGAGTCTAAGGGGCAACAGATATAGGATTACAACCAAAGATCATCTATCCTGCAAAACTGAGTATAATCCTTCTGGGGAAAAATGGAAACTTAATGAAATAGAGAACTTTCAAGTGTTCTTAACAAAAAAAAACCCAAGATAAATAGAAAATTCAACTTTTGAATACAAAACTCAAGAGAGGCATAAAAATCTAAAAAGGAAACAAATCATAAAAAATTCATTACTGTTTGCAATCCTACATGGAGATGATACTTATAACTCCTAAGAACTTTATCATTATGAGTGTAGTTAAAAGGAATATATCTAGACAGGCATGGGCATGAGTTGACTATGATGGAATTATATCTATAAAAATAATATTAAGGATTGACAAAGGATGTCCTGGGAAAAAAGGGAAGGGAGAGGTAGAATGGGGTAAATTTCTTCATATGAAAGACTACACATCTCTAACCTACATCAAATTCTTGTCATCTCAGAGAGAGGGAGAAAGAAGTTGAGAATTTGGAGCTCAAAATTTATAAAAATGAATGTTAAAATTATCTCTACATGTAATTGAAAAAAAGAATATATTTTAAAATGGAATCATAAGAAAGGATCTAGCAAAAAAGACTGAAAAGTGATCAGACAGGCAGAAAGAGAATCAGAAGTTTGGTGTCTCAGAAGAGAACACATCAAAGAGTAGAAGGTGATCAACAGTGTCAAAAGCTTTAGAGAGATCAAGGAGAATGAGGATCGAGAAAAGGCCATTGGATTTACCAACTAAGAGATAACTATCGCCTTTGGAGAATGTAATTTGGGTGGAATGATAGTGTCAGAAGCTGGAATATAGAGTGGTTGAAAAGAGAGTGAAAGGAGAAAGTGGAGGCACCTATTGCTGATGGCCTTTTCAAGAAGTTTAGCCACAATGGGCAAAAGAGACAAAGGGTGATGGGTAGTGGAGGTGGAAACATCATATGATGGTATGTTCAGGATTAGGGAGACATGGACATGTTCGTAGTCAGTAGGTAATGTGTCAGCCAACAGGGAGAGATTGAAAATAATTGATAAGGTATGGATGATCAAGTATGGATGACAGAGGGAAACAGATGGGACAGATGGGAACAGAAGACAGCATGTTGGAGGAAACAGGATGGAATGGGATAGCCTGAAAAGGTAAAGGAGTTAGCCTTGGTAGCCATTTCATCATGTGAGACAAGAGTGAAAGAGGATATAATGACAGAATCATAAAAGTGATTTCAGATGAGAAAGAGAGAAGTAGAAGAGGGAGCTTACAGTGAACAGCCTCATTTTATACAAAATAGAAGGTTATTTTCTCAGTTGAGGGTGTTGGAGGATTTATTGAAGAATTCTGTAGACATCTTGATTTACAGTTTCCCAAAGAGGCAGCATTATGCAGTGGAAGGAGCATGGGAACAAGTGTTAGAGGATCCTTGTGAAAACCCAAATCTCCACTGAGTGTGCCTGGGATCAATCTCTTGTCTTAAAATGGAAAGAGTTGGATTAGATGTCCAGTGCAATGCATTCCAGCTCTCCGTACAGGTTCTCCTGCTATAGTGTCCAAAAATCATGGTGACACTCTTTGAAATGATTGACTTTTCAAAACCTGAGCAAATTTTAAGAGAAAAAACTTCACATTTGGGGCTGCCTTTAATAGTTTTTTTTTTATTTCTTGCTGTCATGTACTGATAGATACTAATAGAAATTTAGATAAAAATATACATACGTAAGTAGATTTATAAGATAGACAGGTGGTTATATATAAAAAGATAAATACATGTATACAAATGCACATTTATACTTTGATATACAGGTTGAAAGAATTTTTTAAAGCTTAAAGTACATTTCCACATGCATTCATTCCTCTAGACAGTGAGGATACTGGGCTGGATGATCTCTAATACTCTGTCCAGCTCAAAATACTCTCTCTTCTTTCATAATTAAAGTCCCTTCTAGATTTTGTCTTCCTCATCTATAAAATGAGGAGGCTAAACTCAATTATTTTAGCATGCCTTCCCAGCAATAAATTTAATGTTCTCATGATCCTCAACATTCTTTGAAGCAGGTAGTGTAAATATTATTATGCAGATTTTATAGATAAGAAATTGGGGGCAGCTAGGTGGTGCAGTGGATAGAGCACCAGCCCTGAGGACCTGAGTTCAAATCCAGCCTCAGAACAAACACTTGACACTTCCTATCTGTGTGACCCTGGGCAAGTCACTTAACCCTAATTGCCTAAAAAAAAATTGAGATTGAGTAATTAAATCACTTGACACACAATGTATAATTGCTGTATTGCTTAAGCTTTGCACTTTCATCTGAAATTTCATAACAGTTATTTTGGATGAGGGAGGGCATTTTATTTTCATATTAGTGTCCTCATTTGGGTCCTGACTACAATTTGACCCTTTCTGGCTTCCTTGAACTTTGTTAAATATCCAAAAGGAACCCCTTGTGGGCCAGACCTGGAGGAAAAATCTCCTATTTTATTGATCAGTTGATCAGTAAATCAATTTTCTCAGTTGAGAGTGTTGGAGGATGTATTGAAGAATTCTGTAGGCATCTTGATTTACAGTTTCCCAAAGAGGCAACATTATGCAGTGGAGGGAGCATGGGCACAAGTGTGACAGGATATTGGTGAAAAATCCAATAAACAAGCATCTTTGGTTTTCTCTCAAAACCCCCTTTTAAATTGTTTATTCATTACTTCTCAAATTATCTTGTCTTATCACTGGCCTGCTTTATCCTCAAAGTAGAATGTAAGGTCCTTGAGGGTAGAAGTTGCTTTCAATTTTCTTTTTATCTCCAATGACAAGCACATTTCTTGTCACAGAGAACAAATTTAATGAATTTGTGTTGAGTTGAAAGAATCAGTTGTTCAAGCTTGATCTCTTCACATTTAGTTCCATATGGTAAATGGTGATCAGATATCTGACAAATAGTGAAGTATCTTGTTTGACAGGGATGCAGATGTTTTGGTGATGAGCAATATATTTTGCTTGGGGTCAGTTTCCTTTGTCTCAGCATACCTCTCTAAAATTTTAATGTCACTGGGAAAATCTATCAGCTTCTTAGGAAAACATATCTTGACTTAAATGAGATGGACATATAGCCTACAAATAATCATGAGGTTATGTCACACCAAATGGATTTAAAATTCTTGGGCAAAGGTATAAGTTAAAATGTCCGAGTAAGGCATATGCCCAGCTTGAATCTGAATTCTGGTTATTTAGAAATGTTAAAATATTCTTGAAGAGGAAGCATTAAGTAGGGAATGGAATGTTGGACTTGCTGTCAGGTACACCTGCATTCTAATTTTGCAGTTTGTGAAAACCTATTTTGGAGAAAGTTGTTTTACATCTGTGTGCCTCAAGCATAGAAAAGGGGGGTAAAATGAGTCTAGAATCAAAATATTTGGGTTTAAATCTTGTCACTGATACTACATGTGTGACCATGAGCAGGTCATTTATTCTCCCTGGGCCTTAGTTTCCTTAAATTTAAAGTGAACTCGTTGAACTAGACAACATATGTGGTTCATTCAGGATCTAAATCCACAGGGCTATGGGTCATCTATTACATTATAAAAGTGGAGGCATGAATTGGTTGAGGGTACTCTTGTAACATTTTCTTCTTAACAAAATTTAGATAAATACTCTTAAAGCTTTCCAAACAACCACATCTCATACAGCTTAATACCACTTCTCCCTATCCTAAAGCATCTCCATAGAACTATGGACTTTAATGCTTATCATATATGTCCTGTACAGCGAATGAGTGAATTTTGAAATACTTTCTAATTGATCTTAATATTGATATTTTATTACTAAACATAATACTGGATCAAAGTCATTAATGTAAATATTTTCTGTCAATCTATCCAATTTTGTTATTATATGCCCCCCCAAATAATTTTACAAATATCACTAGGGAATATTACATTCTCCCACTCTTTGTATCAGTTGAAAAATAACAACTAACTAAATACATAATGTTTTATTTTCTTGCACTGTCCCGTGACTGGCCATTGATTCCTTTTGACAACATGTATTAAATGTCTTCTTGCTGCTTTGACTCTTCAGGTAGTACCGTAATGAACAGAATAGGTTTCAGGTCATTTCAATGAAGAGATGTTTTTTGTTTTTAGAATAGAAGTTGTTAATGCCTAGGAATTGATGTCATATTTCAATCTTGGATTATGAAAAAGGGAAGCAGATATTCTTAAACAAGAAACCCCAATACAACAAAATGGACTCCAAATTCTCTGTTGAACCTGCATTTTAATAGTAATAATTTGTATCCCATAACACATGTTCAAAAATTTTTTAATGATGTCAGAATATCCATAATCTTCTGCAATAAAACACAACACTCAAAACTACTTCATATGCATGACACATGTTATAGATATGAAATGATAATATGGAAACATGAAATTAATATTGAAGAATATGACATCCCCAGAAATTTTCAGATATGCTAATTTGTAGTTTGTGTTTTCCCATTGCTCTTAAAATTCAGCTACTAATTTCATCTAATACAGTAAAATTAGGGATATAAGCAGCCTAGCTAGGGCTGCTGATATCCTAGGTTGTTAATTGTATTTTCTTCCTCTTGAAACTTTGACAGTTTAAGTCTCTTTCCACTTACATTCTGTCACTCACTTCCTGACTCGTTCCCCTTTGATGGTGGTAAAATCTCTGAGACTGAATGATAAATCTTCCTCACCTTCCTTCCAAATTCTATGTATCTATGTATCTATGTATCTATGTATCTATGTATCTGTGTATCTGTATCTATGTATCTATCTATCTATCTATCTATGTATCTATCTATCTATCTATATCTATCTATGTATCTATCTATCTATCTATGTATCTATGTATCTATCTATCTATCTATCTATCTATCTATCTATCTATCTATCTATCTATCTATGTATCTATCTATAGTATGTATGTATGTGTGTTTTATTTACCTTTTTCCCTGTCCCATGCACCATCTGACTTGATGCAAACACCCTTTAGTTCAGTTCCGGTTCAACTACACATATTAACATTGTCCTTTTCCCTTTGTTCCTTATTTGTTTGTTTTTGTTTTTGTTTTTTCCTGCCTAGATTAAATGGACATTTCTTCTTTTTATGTGGTTGAAGGAATTTGTTCCGATTGAAGACTCTAAACTCTTGGAATTCTCTAAAATAAGGGTTCCCCCAACAAAAAAAAAAAAGACTGATTTTGTGTTTTGTCCACCACTTTACCTCTGTGTAATTTTCAATGCTTATTATAACTTGATGGTAGAGGAAGGGCAAAGATAGAAATGTGCCAGCAGAAAATCTGCAGGAGGCAAATCCCTGATTGTGTCTGGTGGATGTGTTTTTGGGCTTTGACATAACATGGAAGACTGTTAAGAAGAGTGCTGAATGATTTTGTTGAAAATTAGAATTTTCTACATTTAATTCATAAATCTTTTGCCTCATTGAGTTTCTTACTTTTTTTGTTCTCACGTGGATTCAATTTAATACAACTGAATAAACATTTATTTAGCGACTACTACGTGCCAGGCACTGTGCTAAGTGTTGGGAATACATTTAGTAAGAAAGACAGTTCTTGTCTTCAAAGAACTTGCAATCTAATGAGGGGAGACAACAAAAAAATAGGCAGGAAATTGGGGGGTGGTCAGAAGGCAGATAGGATACCAGGAAGTATCTTATTCTATAGAGTTGTAATCAGGCAGAACAGCATATGCAAAGTGGAATGAGCTGAGAATCTAGTTTCTGTCCTTTATACAGGAAGGCATTAGGAATAATTTGGTACTCTACCCTTCATCCCTCCAGTTACAGGGGAGAAGGGATGGAAGGAAGTGGTATCAATCAGTTAGAAGCATGGCGAAGAGTTTACAAGTATCAGCTTATCCTGAGGGGGCATCACATTTCATGGAGTTGAAACCAGGTAGAACAGCAGATACAAAGTGGGGTGATTTAGCTGTAATTCGTTTATGTCTGCTGAATTATTTCTTTGTTGAGGATATTTTGACATTTAGTGTGACTTGAGAAAGTGTATAGTCCTCAATGTGTTTGATCATTTGACTTGTCCTCCATTAAATTGCTTTTGATTTCATATTTGTTCTTTCATTTATATTAAAACTTTTTCTCCTTTCAGGTACAAAGTTACTGAGATATTAAAAAACTGGGTCATATACTCTCTAAGTGATCAAAACTATTTTAAATAAAATTTTAAATGAATTCAAAATAACTTAGCCCATTGAGTACAGCTAATATTTGAAAAAGTACTGATTTTTCAATATATCTGGCAAGTGACCATTTTTTTAATTAAAGATACTAATACTGCTTACTTAAATTAGGAATAGCTCTATTTTGTTTTAGTAATTTTTCCTCTTGCATCCAATCAAACTCTACTCTTTGCAATTTTTTCCTAGTTGCTCGTGCTTTGGCCCTTTGATATCAAAGCCAAATCCATCTTTTACTTTATACCCTTATGGTCCTCAAAGAGAGTTATCATTTACCTTTGTAACCCCACAATAATCTTGTTTTTCTACAGAAAATGCTGCAAATTCTTTGACCAATTCTCACATGGCAGGAACTCAACAGCCTTTATTATGCTGTTCTTGCCATCTTCTAAGCTGGAGATTCTGAGAAGATACTTCATAAATGTTACCTGAATTGAATGGAATTGGTCATATGGAAGACTAGATACTGTACACATCCAAACGTATTCAAAATAGGAATTATGCAAAAGAAGTAAGACAATTTGAACTGTTTCAATGCATCTAAGAGTAAGGTGTCAACTACTCTAATGAGGTAAAAATCTGATGAATTAACAAAATAAAAGACTAATGCCTAAATCCTAACAGAATTACCTAGTATGCTTTTCTTCACAGGCCACTGTGCCCTGGAAGAATTACAAAAGAGTCCCAGAAGCCTGCATCAGAACTCAAATCTATGCCCCCCTCTCAATAAAACACTCAAGTTCCTGAATCATAGAAAACCAAAAGGCAAAAGTTTTCTGTGGCTGGGACTACAATGTGGGACCGCTCTGTTTTGCAGCAGAGATCAACAGAAAACTGAGGAACAAAGGGACCTGTGGCAAGACACCTGAATATGTGGCATTCAACTATGCCTGGAGGAAATTGTCCAGCATCCTGCTGAACCAATTGTATTCCCAGAAATTTATTTGGGGTTGGGACCAATGATGATGTGAATTTAGCAGAATGGGAGGAAGCCAAGAAAGCTTTGATTTCCAGCTCTGACAGTAACCACCATCAAACCGGAAAGAGTCAGAAATTGAACATTAAAAAAGATATAAGCAAAAGATGAAAATTATCAAAGATCTCAGGGGAAGAAAAGTTAAGGAATTTAAGTATAAGCAGATAAACAGACAAGCAACATGTTGATAACAGAAGGGATTATAGCTTCTAATTAAGCTAAAAAGATTCCAGACATAGATGAATAAACATTACAAAAACAAAAGAAAAAAAATGAAGCAACATCTTATGAGGCAGAAGAAGTGATGAATTCTCAAAGGAGCACAGAAAAATTGTAGGATGTCCCTGAATGATTAAAAAAGAAAGAAAGAAGAATTGAAAAAGTATACTTTATGACCAGTATCACATAAATAGTTGTTAGAATAAGAAAACAAATACACAAACAAACCCTTGAAATAATGGTGGAAAATTTCACCAAATACACAAAAGAAAATAACTGAATAAGAATAAAAATACAAAATAAAAATAAAGACTAATCTGAAGAAGAGAAAAAAAACTAAAAAAAAAAACTAAAATAAAACTCCAAAACTAGGGAAAGGATTTAGAAAGTCAGGGGTTGGGGAAGTTGGGGCTTAAGGGTGAAGGGAAGTGAGCTGGCAAAAATGGGTTTGCTGTAATATAGATTAAGCTAAAAGAAATAAAGAGCCAAATTACTGTCTTTACAAGGGAAAAAAAAGGGATTTAAATTTGGAATTGAATTCTTGCAGAACATATTTTCCATTAGATTTCAGCACCTCATTCGAGGAATGGAGTTGTTATTAGCTCTAAAGTAAAGGTCAAAGTTGATCTATATTGCCCATCATTCCATTTCATTTGATATCCTTATTTTGTATACAGTTTAGTATCCACCCTTCCCTTCTCTCTTCATGTACTATCTAAAAAAACAGCCAGCTTCAGACCTATAATAAAAACCATGCTAAATGATGAAATACTATTACTAATTTCTGTAGTTTCTGAGCCCCCATGTGTTCATTCCTCTTTTATCAGTCATAATTATACTATTGACTAGTAAATAATAAATATTTATTAATGGAGACGGCAAAACCATGAGTAATAATCACATTAACCCAATATAGGACCAAAACATGAATAAACAGAACCTAACAATTCCTTCCCCCCTAAAATAACAAACAAACAAACAAACAAAAAACTGGTTTAGCAACTCTTATCAATGCATACATTTTTCAGTGGTGGGAAAGAGTGAACAAACAAAGTTCATACTTAAGATCATGAGTAGGAAGTATGTATCTGGGATAACTCATAAATCTGGATTGCAAACCTTGATTTACATTTAACTTCAGGGAAGATGTACTACATGTCATTTTTCTTTTCTTGCGAGGAAAATAACTCCTTTTCTGATCCTTTCTACTCTTTTGCTGGAATAAGACACTTCCTTGCTGTTCTCATACCTTGAAAGCATTGTTAAACTATTTTTAATAAAACTACTGAATGGCACTCTTTCAGTGACAAGCAATTTCTCTATTAAATCTGGAATCTAGAATCATATAGGGCTTCTCTTACAAAGAGTTTGCCCTTCTTTCATCATAGAGGACAGTAAACAGCAATGCAGAAAAAATGTCCAATGGGTTCCACCATTCTCAAATTAAAGACGAAATAAAAAAAATAAGTCAGACAAGGCCAGCCATCTCTTGAACAACAACAGAAAATCCTCCAACTAGATCCTAGCAGCAAAATCTGTCTTCCTCAATCCCATTCCACATCTTCATCTTCCATCTCCACTTCCCCACCACTTATCTCAATGCAGCCCAGGGGCAGTGAAGGGTCACAGTTATTTTCACAGTTCTCAGTTTAGCTGCACTCTTCTTCCTCTGCCTTGGTCTTTTCCCCACTGATCTTACACATTTGAAAGGGTAATCATTTTATCAACAAGAATTTATCAAATGCCTACTATTTGCTAGTACTGTTCTTTGTGATAGACATACAAAGAAAAACAAATATTGAGACATTTCTCAAGGAGCTTACAATCTAATCAGATACAATGCCACATACAGTTGCTTATTTGTTATTGTTTTATGGCTTTCATATCACAAACATATCCAAATAACCTGCATTCACTTCAGTCTTTCAAATTAAAGATTTTTTAAAAAGATTTGTGGTTGTCAGCAAAACCAACACACATTTACAATGCAAATTTCATTAGAATGACTAATATAGAATCATTCTGAAAAGATTGAAAGGAATCAGACTGTGAAATATTTTAAAGAAAATACTTTACATACAGAAACACAAATATAGATGACACAAAAATAAGGAGGGAATAGAAATAGTTTTCTAATATATAGATGAATATATTTGTGTATATATGTATGTATGTTTTTTTTCCCTAAAAGCAATATGATCCAATAAATCTTTTTTGATCAGAAGAATAACGTGGTCAGTCATGAAATTTAGGAATATCATTATGGTAGCTATATGGAAGTTGCACTGAAGA
Organism: Phascolarctos cinereus; assembly: GCF_003287225.1. NCBI lineage: Eukaryota > Metazoa > Chordata > Mammalia > Diprotodontia > Phascolarctidae > Phascolarctos > Phascolarctos cinereus. Next base: position 27,221,213 of record NW_027555736.1, on the reverse strand, counting down.
GGGAAGAGACTAGATGTCGGGAGAACAACTAAGAGGTTATTCCAATAATCCAACTGAGAGGTGAGTAATTACTGAACTCAGATGGTCATGCTATGAGTGGACAGAAGTAGAATGCAATGAGGGATTTTGGAGAGCTTTAATGCTTATATCTGACCAGGAGTTTCTGCTACAAATACTTCCCTCTATTATATACTATATATGTATATATGTGTGTGTGTGTGTGTGTATTCCTTAAATATATTGAGATGAAAGTACTGATTTTATTCTCTTTCTTAATATTACTTTTTCTTAACACCAGAATTTCAAGAAATGAAATGTTTCAAGCCTGCTCCATGAAAACAAAACAAAACAAAAAATGAAAAGTAACCTATGATTTGCCATCTTAATGAACTTCTAAAAATGGTGAGAGTTAAGAATGCATCCCATTTGTAGCTAAGTACTTCCAAAGGAAGACTGTTTATGCAATGCTGAATATGCTATGGATGATATTACCATTGTCAAACATATGTTCCTGGGAAGTGAGAGAACATAAACCCAACACATTGATAAAAATGGCAAAATTGGGAACCACTGGAGAGAAATGCTCAAAGTCTCAAATTTAACAGATCCATAATGAACTTGCAAATTGAGAATTAACACCTGTTCTGAGTCATTATCACTAAGGAAGTGCTACGTTGAAATTTGTTTATATGTGAGAAATGTTGTTATTCTTCAAGGTCAGTTGCTAATATGGATCATTTACAAAAATGTTTCTATTAGCTGTCTCCAGTTCTTTGGGGAGTAAAGAATAAAGAAACCTTAAAACAATTACAGAGCTAATATTTTCAACAGGCTAAACAGAGACATTTACTCATCAAGGGTCACCTGGCAACACATTGGCACCACTTTTGAGAGGACTTAGTCTACATAAAAATTCAAACCACAGTACAGGTTTCTCTTCCCTTCTCTTCTGCTTGGTTGGACTATGCCAGTATGGAGGCTGGAAGAGGAAAATACTCTTTTTGTATTTTTTCTGTGACTTTGGTTGGGCAGAGAAATTATGATCAGATCCCTTTCCTCTTGTTTTTCTACTGTGTGTATACTTTAAGCTGTCTAGCTCATTATAGAAGGACAACTTCTGTAGGACATGAAGGGGTCGAGAGGAATTCTTCATTCCTAGTATCCATTGTACAGCCAATTAAGACAAGGATGAGGAAAAGGAAAATAAAAAGAGAGAAGGGACAACAATATACAAAGAAGAGGAAGTAAGAGGAGAAAACAACGACATTTTCATATATTGTCACTACTCATAACTTATTTTATAATTGTCCTTTCTCTGCCCCAGAAGGTAGCTTCAATTTCATGTTATGTGCTTATTTCTACTGATGCTACTGTATCTGACACGCAATGATCTTTGAATACATTAATGTAGACAGAGAGGTATGTTTACTTAGCAGTATAATTGGCAAATAAATGTTTATTGATTTATTAGAAAGAACAAATTTTGTATTCTTTATAATTATAATTATTTAAAATTTATATTTTAATCAGAAAAATGGAGGTTTTCTCATCTTCCTACCTCAGCCTTCCATTTGAAAACTAATGAAAAGAACCCCTGATATAAGCATGTCTTGTCAATCAAAATTTTTTTTTGTTTTGTCAAACAAAAGCTAAATTTTTGAAAGTGCCAATCTATACTTGGAATCTTCCACCTCTCTATACAAAGATGAGTAGCATATTCCCTCATTAGTCCTCTGAAAAAGTGGCTAACTATCATTCTTATGAGAGCCTAATTTTTTCAAAACTGTTTGACTTTATCATATCACTGTCATATAAATGGTTCTCCTAATTCTGCTTACTTCATTTTGCATCATGTCTTCCCAGATTTTTCTACAAACCATTCCTTTCATCATTTTTTATAACACAAGTGTGTTCCATCCCATTTATATACCATAACTTGTTCATCTATTCCTCCAATTTATAAGCACCTCCCATGATTTCTATTCTTTGCCAGTCCAAAAGGTATGTGTGTGTGTGTGTGTGTGTGTGTGTGTGTGTGTGTGTGTGTGTGTGTGTGTGTCCTTAGTTAGAACTCATTTTGCTTAGGACTAATCCCTCCCTTACCCTACTCTCCTTTGAATGAATTCTCCTCTAGTTATTATCCTATTTCCCTGCTGAGTGTAATTTATTTCTGTATTCAGCTGTGATGTGTATGTATGTGTTCTTCCTTTCCTTTGTGCAATTAAGATGAAAGTGAGGTTGAAGAATTACCTGCTCTCTCATCCCACCTCCTTCTTATTTATGTAGATGTCAATTTGCATCCCCTAATTAGTTGAGATTGTTTCTCCCAATCTTCTTTTCACTTCCCCCTGACACTTCTGGGGTCTGAGTCACATCATTGCATCTGATTATGGCTGAACTTAATTCTTTCTGATTATACCACCAAAGATCTTCCTACCCAGGTAGGTTAGGTCCTGCTACCTACTACGCTCTAGTTCTATGACTCAGAACTGGGAATTGAGGAACAAAGTTGCCATTTGGCACGGATTTCCATCATAGTTGCCTGGTAAAGGTCTGACACTACCCCACTTTGGGTCTGGGGCCTTTTCTTGAATTGGACCTTTGGTGTTGGGGCGCTGAAGTACTCCATGCACAAAGTGTTCCTGTCCTACTTGATCTCCAGAGTCAGCAGACTTCTCTGTCTGTGTCCCTATGCTGATTTGAGCTGGTAAAAGCCTTCACGGTGACTTTTATTTCCTGAATTTCCCTTTGGCATTTTAGACTGGTCCATTTTTTAGATTGCTTTGGAGGATCTGTAGACAGCAACTCACTGTATTGGTTACTGCTCTTCTGCCATCTTCAAAATCTCCTAATGACTAAAAATTCTGAAAACCTGGCTCAAATTCATTTCTTACACTGCTTATGTGACCTTTGGTAGGCCACAAAACCATTCTGGCCCTCAGTTGCTACCTCTATTAAATGAGGAAGTGGAAATAGACTCCTGAGTTGTCTCCAAAGTCCAAATTCTTCAATACCCCCACTAAAATTCTGAGCAAAACAAATGTTGGATGATACAGAACACATGTTTTATAGGATAATTCTTGTATCTATGCCAATCCTAATTCTTTTCTTATTACAACCCTTTGAGGTTAGCAATGCCAATGTTATCCCTATTTACATGAATGAGAAAAATAAATGGAACCTTGTCTAGAATTTGTAAGGAAAATAATCTGTAATCCTCAAGATGTCATAGCTAACTAGAACATTTATCAATCATTTAATGCATGCCAGATACTTGTTACTAGAGATATAAGCAAGAAGGATATTTTCTGGTCCTGTGAAGCTTAGAAATTCTAATGAAGGATGACAACACATAAAGTGAAGCTTGAAGGGAGATGAGGGGCTAAAGATGACCTGAGAGTGAATCAGAGGCCTGAACAAGATTAGGAAAAAGGTCACTTAATGGAGCCCAGAGGGTTTCCCAGAACACAGTTGATCTATTTTTGGACAGAATTACTTGATTGGTGGATCAGGTGAATGATGCAGCAAGAGAATAGCTCCATTTCATCAAGCCAGTTGATAATGTTTCTCTTCAAATCCTTAAAAAGAGAGTATAGATGGAAGTTGGATGAGGGTAACATTAAATGGATACAGAAATGGTGGAATACCTGGACATTTAGAGTGGTGACAGTTGGGTCAAAGAAGGATTTTGCTAGTGAAGTATTACAGTTTTGGCCCAAACTTTATTGTGTTGACATTTTTTCTGCTGAGGAGGATGAGAATATAGAAAGTATGTTTATCAAAGCTGTGATGACAGGACTCTAACAGTATTAGCTGATATGCTAAATTAAAAGAATAAGGATACAAAAGATGTTGGCAGCCTAAAATATTGGAACAGACCAGATAAGATTAAATTTAATGGGGTGAAATGAAAATCCCTAACCCCACTTAAGATGAAAGGGAAAAAAATAAAACAAGGCTAGGCAAGTATTGAATGAGGAACATAATTTGCCATTCACATGAAAAAGATAGTGGGGTTTTAGGCCCTTGAAATTTTATTTGAGTCAAAACCTTGATATAACATACAGAAAAATCTTATGTACTTACAAAGTCCAGAAGAGTAGTCATGATCAGAATGCATCTTGCAATTTCATTGAGTTCTTTGACATATTATAAGAAAGACACAAATAATCCGTAGATACCTTTCTATCTTGCAAGTCGGTTCTTATGGATCTTGATAATACATTTTACAACCTATACATTATAATGAATTTCTCTCATCAGGACATTCTAGATGGATCTTAGTGTTTACAGAATCCTACATTTCCTTACTGCTTCCAATGGAAAGATTATGGTTAGAGAGGTGGTTTTAATTAGTGATGATGATGATGATGACATCATTTACATAGATTCTTTTTAAGGTTTGAAAATCATTTTTCAAATATTACCTTACTTGATCCTTGATATTAAAATCTCCATTTTCAAGATGAAGAAACTGAAGCAGGCAGAGGTTAAAGTAACTTATCCTAGCCATACAGTTGGTAATATCTGAGGACAGATTTGAAATCTCGGATCCATTACTGGATCATATATATATATGTATATAATATATATATATTATGATATCATGCCCAGTGACAGTGGGTCAACCCTAACACTTTGTTCCGGCCTTCTAATTTTGTTCTGCTTCTCTTCTCTTCTCTTTTCTTCTGTGCTCTTCTCTTCTGTTCTCTCTTTTCTTATCCTCTCCTTTTCTCTTCTTTCCTCTCCCCTCCTCTCCTTTCCTTTGTTTCTCTCTGTCTGTCTCTCTCTTTCTCTCTCCTTTTAGATTCTGTCTCTGCTCCCTCCCTATCATGAATTTCCCATTCCCATATCTATATATTCAACTCTAATATTTCTCCAGTTATCTACTGGAGGTTTCAAAATGATGCCCTGCAGATATTCCAAACTCATTCTGTCCAAAACAGAACTTGTTATCTCCCACACTTCTATTATAGTTCCCAAATTTTATTGACATCCTCATCATTCTTCAAGTCTTTTGGGTTTATAACCATGGGATTATTCTTTACTCATCACTCTTCTTTCTCACCATACAGTCAATTAGTTGCCAAATCATGCCTGTCCTACCTTTATAAAATATTTCATATCTCACTCTTTGTTTTATTAACAAAGCTACTTTTTTTTTTTGGACAGGATCTGATTAACTCCTTTCTGGCCTACTGGAATAACTTTTTGATTGTGTTTTTTGATTCCAGCCTGTTCTCATTCCAATCCACTCTTTATGCATCTGTCAACGATTTTGATTAAGAGAAGATATGATTAATTTTCCTTCTCAGTAAGCTCTAGTTGCTTCATTTTGACTTTAGTTTCATATATAAGTCTGGTCTTTAAAGCTTCTCAAAATCTGATCCCTCTCTCTCTCCAGACACATTCTATGTTACTCTCCTTCAATACAAACAAATGAGGATTTCTCTCTGCTTATCATGAATAGCACTCAATACCCTATTTCCATGACTTTGGCATGTCTGGACTGCACTCTCTCTCAACCTCAGATTTTCTATGTAATCAAAGGCCGACATATTTTTTAGGATCACCTGAACTACTAATTGCCTCCTTCTTAAATTACCTTCTGCTTGTTTTGTAATTATGCTATATAGTAATAATGTATTTATCTTGTTTTTGTTCAATTTTGCAGTTATGTCTAACTCTTTGCGACCCCATGGACTGTAGTACTCCAGGCTTTCTCTTCTTCACTGTCTCCCTGAGTCTGTCCAGTCTCCATTCATTGCTTGCATGATACTATCCGGCTCATCTTCTCTCCCATTCTCCTCTTATCTGAATAGATGTATACATTAACCTCCTTCAGCTTGTTTCATTTGTTGTCTATTATTTCAAAGCCTAGTACAATATCAAGAACATAGTAGGAGCTTATTAAATATCCTATAATTTCCAACCGAATTTTTCCATTTACTTACTCTCACTGCCAGCCTCTCCTACCTTCATGTCTTTGCTAATGTGATGATAAATCAGCCAGCAAATAAAAATAAACTAAGGACTTATTGAATATACAGCCACCAAGCAATTCTTTCCCACCTTACTTCTACCTCTTGGAATACCTATTTCCCTACAAAATTTAATTAATGTGCCAACATCTGTAGGGGACCTTTCTTGGTGATCCCCAACCTCCGACTGTTAGTTCTTTCCTCTAATTTAAAATATATACATATATATGTTACATTCCCTCATGCTCATACATGTTATTTTCTACCTTTGCAAAATGTAAAGTCCTTGAGGACATGGGTGCTCGAATTTCTCTTTGAACTCCCAGTATCTACTTCAGTTCTTGCCACACAGTTTATACTCAAAAGCTTACATTTACTGTGGATTGAATTAAATTATTCCTCCAAATTCAAAAGTGTGCCTTAGATTGGAAATGTTTAATCAATATTTATAATTGAATCACAGGTGTTTTTTAGGAAATAAAATGAATAATCCCAATTACTTGAAGCATTCTCTAACCCATCAATATTAACACATTTGAATTACTGTAGAGGAAACGGGTTAGATAACTCGAAAAGTCCTTTATTAATTAGTTGTGGATTTCCCATAGACACGATACTCTTTCGGCAATGGTGGAAAAAAGGTAGTACTTTGGGAACAGGAACCCAGCACCTTAGACAAAATCAGTTGCCCTCACTAATGAGGGAGTGTCACAGAGCCCTTCTTGATTCATTATCTTTAATATAAAATGAGATAATTGAATCTAAAGTTTAAAAAATCACCAATCAAAAAGAATGTATATGAAAGGCTGTGTGGCAGATGCTGAGACAACAAAAATCCTTGCTGATCATACTCGTTGACTCTTTTCCTTTTTATGTGGTCTTCAAGATTTTATCTTTAGATCTGGAAGTGCCCTTAAGGGTCACATAGCTCATGATCCTGATTGAAGAGTTGAGTGAACTGAAGTTCAGAGAGATTGTATTGTATACAATTGTGTGGACTCCAAATCCATACTTTCTTTCTGAAAGCAAAAGATCTCCAAAGTACCAATTCAGTACCTTCAGATTCTCTAATTGATCTAAGGACTATGGTGCTAAATCATACCCTCTTCACTAATGTCTAACTATTTCCTTTTGACTTGAGAAGCAGATGGGGAGCAACCTGACTGTGACCAAGGCAGGAGGATCATTGAGTACTCCAGATCCATTTTAACTTCATTCATCTTTGCAATGACCTATATAATATTGAAGACAAAAAGCAGTCCATTATTCAATAAACATTTATTAAGTGGCTACAATGAGTTAGAAGCTGAGACACAAAGAAAGGCAAAAGACAGCCCATACTCATAAGAAGCTCACAGTCTATTGGTAAAGGAAACATGCAAATGATGAAGTAAAAATATGATTCATATGTGATAAACTATAGAAAATCAATAGAAAACAGATACTAACAGTGGGAGGGATAAGAAAAGCCTTCTTGTAAATGATGGCAATTTAAATAGGGCCTGAAGGAAATCCGGGAAATTAGAAGGCAGACATGAGGATGGGAGAGAGTTCCAGGCATGGGGGACAACTAGTATAGATGCCTAGGGGTGAGGGAATCAAAGGTCATATGGATCAGCGAGGAATTCAGTGTCGCTATATCATAGAGTGTGTGACAGTGATTATGTAAAAGAAGACTGGAGGGAGAAGGTCATGAAGAACTTTGAATGAATAACAACATTTTACATTTCATCCTGGATTTGATTAGGAACCACTGGAATTTATTTGACACAGACTGGTGCTTCAGGAACATCACTTTGAGGATTCAGTAAAGGATGGACTTTACGGGGAAGACATTAGACAGGGAGATTCAGAGGCTATTAAAAGAGTCCAGGGTTGAGATGATGATGGGTTGTACGAGGGTAGTTGTAGTATCAGAGGAGAGAAAAGGATGTGTTATAGAAATATTACTTATTTAGAAATATTTAGAAATATTAGGCATTTTCATCAGACTAAATATTGGAGGGGGGGAAGAGATTGAGGAGTCCAGGATGAAACCTAGCTTTCTAAGATATTTTACCATAAGATTTGTCGTAACCTTAAAAGTAATGGGGGAGTTAACTAGAAGTGAAGATTTGGATAAAAATAATGAGTTTAACTTTATATGCATTGAGTTTAAGATATCTACAAGCCATCTAGTTCAAAATGTCCAAAATGCAGTTGAAGATGCAAAACTGGAGGGCAGTAAAAAGCCTAGGGCTGGATAAAGAGATTTGTGATTCAACAACATACAAGTAATAATTTAATTCATGGGAACCAATTAGACTGGCAATTATAATGGAATAAAAGAATATAGAGGGAGAAAATTAGAAGTCCAAGACAGAGACCAGGGGAACATTCAATGTTAGTAGACATGACTTGGATCAATATTCAACAAAGAAGGCTGAGGAGTGGTCAGAAAGGTAGGTGGAGAATGTGGATAGATTAGTATGCTGAAAACCTGAAGAGATCAACCACTTCTCTTTGTGTTTTCTGAGAGGGTTATTGACAGTATAAAAGGCTGCAGAGAAAGCAAGAAGGATGAGAATAGAGAAAAAAGGTTAATAGATTTGACTGTGAAGAGATCTTTGGTGACTTTGGACAGGGCAATTTTAGTGGAATAATGAAGTCAGAAGACAACCCATAGTGAGTTAAGAAAAGAGTAAGGGGAAAAGAAATGGAGATGGCCTTCTCAAGACGTTTGGTCACAAAAGGGAGGATCAAGTCAGGGTTTTGGGAAGATGTGAAAGAGCCATTTCTTGGGTAGTTTGGAAGAGAAATTGGAACATGACAACTACATTTTTAAAAGATCAATAGAAGCTTGAAAAAACCCACTAAGATACAGATTTTTTTTATCATTTAATGAAAGGAAGTTTATCTAACAGTAGCATGGGAAAGATATTCAGCAAGGATATAGCATAAATTCAGTTGGGCACAGCTCCCCTGCCTCTACCTTTGTCAAGATGGCCCAGACCAGTCAGTAGCATGTATCAAGTCTAAAGAACTATCAACCCTTTGTGTGCTGGGTTCTTATATTTAGGAGACCAGGAAACTATGTTGATGCTGAGTATCCTTTAGTTCCCTGGACTAATTTAGTTGTAGAAAGACAGACAATTTGCACATTTACAGAATAATAGGCAGGGCTCATATAAATACTCCCCACGGCCACTTATTGTCTATAGGAGAACAACTTGAACTCCTTGATAATCAGGAGGAGAATGATGGGCACTTAATTCAGTATCTCAATCAAAAATTTTTCAAAGGTTATTTGAACTAGATAATGTCTTGGAAACAGATATTTCAAGTGAGCCAGGCCAAATGGAGGGAGGGATTAGAATAAACCCAGAGGCAAGCAGCATTCCTGTTTATAACCTCACCTTCCTAGAAGGAAACCCCATGGAACACAATGACAATGCTGGACCCTTCTTGAGTTCAGTTTGAGGGTTGTAAGACTACATTGTTCTGATGATTGTGATCAGCCCACACAATCAACTGGTTCAGGGACAGGGGTAAATAAAGATCAGCAGGTAACAGGAGATTTGGGTCTATTGGACCAAAATGAGACCAGACTGACATGCTATTACAGGGAAATGCAGAGAAGTGCTTACATTTATAGCCAGATGATAACATTCATGTAAGAAGTGTCTTGTATGTAATTGCATACATTCCTTGATGTACATGGTAATTACTGTTTTATTTTTTTTTTCTTACTGGTTAGAAAAGAGGGAAAAGTGGGGAGCTAGGGATAGGAGTGCTAAAAAGAGAAAGAAAAACAAAAGGAGGAAAAAAGAATAACTAAAGCATGTTTATGAAATGCACAGAAAAAATGAAAGAAAGAAAGAACTACAGATAAGAAGGACAGTTTTGAAAATTACAAAATTCTTGATGGCTAATGAAAAAAGGGCAACTCAACTCTTGGTAATATAGAGCCCAGATGTCATTATCCTCTTTTTAGGGTTCTCATGAATCTCTACTTGTATGTGGCATTTCTGTCAGAAGGAATGATCAGTGGAGTTTCCAGAGTCTTTTCCTTTCCCCAGTTTGAATCAACAGGCTTTCCTTTAAATTCATAGTCCAGATTAGTTGGATCATTTCACAAGTCCATCAATGATGCATTAGTTTTTCAATTTTCTTACATCTTCTCCAGTATTTATCATTTTCTTGTTTAGTCACATTGGCCAATCTGGTAGGTGTGATGGGGTACCTCAGAGTCATTTTGATTTGCATTTCTTTAATCAATAATGATTTATAGCATTTTTTTCATATGACTATAGATAGTTTTAATTTCTTCATCTGAAAACTGCCTGTTCATATCCTTTGACAAACTGTCTCAGCAATGCAAGGATCTAAGACATCTCCAAAAGTTTCATGTTGGAAAAAACTATTTACATCCAGAGAAAACAGCTTTGGTGTGTGCATGCAGATAGAAGCATACTATTTGCTCTTTTTTTTCCTTCTTTTTGTTTTGTTTCCTCTTTCTTGTGGTTCCTTCTATTGGTTCTAATTCTTCTTTACAACATGACTAATGTGAAAATATGTTTAATAGGAATGTATATGTAGAGCTTATATCAGATTGCATATGGTATTGGTAAGGGAAGTGGGGAGTGAGGGGAAAAAATTTATAACTCAAAAGCTTATGGAATTGATTGTTGCAAATTAAAAATGAATTAATTAAAAAAAATTAAAAACCTATCATTTTTAGGGCAATAAACAAAAAGACATGGGTGAGAGTTGATTATATTGGAATGATCTTGAAAGAAAATGAAGGGTTGAAAAAGAGGGATGTATTGGGTGAAGGTAAAATGGAGAGTCAGAATACAAAAAATTTTCTAACCTAAAAGAAGTGTGCAAGGAAGATCTTTTACAGCAAAAGGAGCAATAAGAAGGGGTGGCAGGCAATGTTTGAACTTCATTCTCACTGGAATTGGTTCAAAACGGGATGAAGGGAAACACAGTAATCATAATTGTGACAGTGAATGAGATGAGCTCACCCATAAAACAGAAATAAGTAATACAATGAATTACAAATTGGAATTTACCAATATGAATTCATAAGAGACTCTCTTGAAACAGAAAGAGCAGAATCTAATGTGCTTCAACTGAAAAAAAAACAGCAAAAAACTAAAAATCAGGGGTAACAATCATGATCTCAGCCAAAAGAAAAGCAAAAATAGGCCTAATTAAAAGAATTAATTATGGAAATTACTTTTTGCTAAAAGGTACTGTAGAAAACAAAGCAATATTAAAATATTTTACATCATTTCTCTAATTTATGCCTTATTTTAAAAAAATATAGAGAAAGAACAGATCAAATTAAAACCAAACCAAACCAACAAACAAAAGAAGTCATGTTGTAATTGATAAATAGTCAGAACAGGTGGTTTTCAGAAGAAATCAAAGCTGTTTTTACTCATATGAAATAGGAATACTAAAATACTCTAACTCACTATTGATTAGAGAAATGCAATATACCACCACACAACTCTCAGAAAAGACAAATGCTGGAGGGGATATGGGGAAATATATACACTATTGCACAGTTGTAAACAGATCTAGCCATTCTAGAGAAGAATTTGGAACTATGCCCAAAGGCCTTAAAAGTATGTATACCCTTAGAAGGAGCAAGGCCATTACTAGATATTCATCTCTAATAGATTTAAAAAGGAAAGGAAAGGGAAAAGATGGTCTGTATGTACCAAATATTTATATCAGCTCTTTTTAAGGTACAAAAGAATTGGAAATTGAGGGGATGCTCATTAAATGGGGAATGGATGACAAAATTGTAGCATATGATTGTGATGAAGCACTTTAAGATGCTTTAAGAAATGAAAAGGATAGCACTTTCAGAAAAAAAAAGAAGGAAAAAAAGAAAAACAAGGCAAGACATATGAATTGAATCAACACAAAGTGATAAGACCTGGAGGATCATTTTGCACAGTATAATATTGTAATATTGTAACAGTAATGTTGTAATGATAAACAACTGTGAAAACTTGCTTATTCTGACCAATACAATAATCCAAGGCAATTCCAAACGACTTACAATGAAAAAAATGCTGTCTACATCCAGAGAGAGAAATGAGGAACTCTGAGTGCAAATTGAAGTATATTTTTTCTCATTTTACTGTTCTTCCTTTTTTTGTAATATAGCTAATACAGAAATGTTTGCATGATTTCACATGTATAATTGATATCATATTGCTTGCCTTCTCAGTTAGTGGGAAAGAGGGAGAGAATTTGAAATTTAAAATTAAAAAAAAGAATGCTAAAATAAATATATATTTTTTTAAATGAAGCAAGTGTTCAACAGAAAACCAATGTTCAACAAGGCACTTTGAAAGACAGTTTCTGAAATTAAAAAGAAAAGAAAAAGACAAGCAAGGCTACGCCTCCAGGGACTTAATAGTCCTGGCCATATATATTACCTCTACATATGATTTACTATCTTGGTATTTTAGGTGATTGCATATGCTTCTCATAGATATTATGCATGTTGGTAGGACAATGTAACTAAATTTCATGGGAGGAAAGTTATCTAATATTCCATACTTTTTTGCATTTTTCAATAAGAGTTTTGCTTAAGATTTCTTTTTAAAAGATTTATTTCTAAATAGGTAGGGAAAACAATTATAATATCTATTTTGAGTATAATGGCATCTTCCTGCTATACTACTGGATCCCATTCTTTGCTTCTAGCTTTCACCCTGGGATCATCTCTCTGGCTCTTTACTATATTCAGTCATCTGAAGACCCCCAACACTGCTCTTTTGGCACCTAGCAGTCATTACCTCCCCTTTCTCATTTTTTTCTATGGGAAAATAAAAGTAATCAAAAAAGTAACATTAGCATTTCTATAAAGGGAATGCGCTATGTTCTTCCTAGAATGTAAGCTCTCTGAAGGCTTGATTTTTTTTTTTATCAGTATCCTCATTATGTTTCACGTGATAGGTATTCAATGAATGCCTTCCTACCTCCCTTCCTTTCTTCCCTCCTTCTCTGCCTTTTTTTTCATAAACTGAAGGGACCAGGGAAGCTAGGTGGCTCAGTGGATCCAGAACACCCACTAGCTGTGACTCTGGGTAAGCCCCTTTACCCCAATTGCCTCACCAAAAATTAAATAAATAAATATGTAAATACATAAATAAACTGAAGGGATTAGATGATCTTTTAAAATTGCTTTGTTTTCAACTGTTTAATTTTTGTATTTCTATTCCCAGTCCTTGGCACAATGGATTAATGTGTCTAATAAACATTTATTGATCTGAATCAAATTAAACTGAACTGGTTTCCTCTGAAAATATTGTGTATCTGTTGTGGTCTAGGGGTGCGGGGATCCCCGGAATTGAAAGGCAGAAGATGCAGATCCTACTTCAAAAGAATTTGACTCAAGCCTTCTTTCAGAGGCAGGTTTTATTAAAACATCCATTGAGGTGGGCGAGATTTTAAGAATCTGCACTATTGGCCAGATTTTAAGAATTTGAGTGATGTAATGGGCGCAAGATGGACCTTACATAGAGTGGTCAAGAAGTGGCTGTAGATGGAATCAATAGGGCGGGGCCAGGTGCAGACAATGAGGGCTGGGTCAGGTTAGAGGTAATTGCAGGTCAGACCCACAATGAAAGGACAATTAAAAAGATTATTCACCAATGCCTTAGGGGAACACAAGTGATTTGAGTTCAAGTGTCTGGGTTCCTGGAATTCATGGAAGAGGTCCAGAGCTCCTACCCAGCCATATCCAATAAAGTCAAAGGAAAAATCAATTCTTTTGCAATGCTGTCTTTCCACCTGCCTAACCACACACACACACACACACACACTCAATTCATAGAGGGCTTATGATCTGAATCAAACTGCAATGTTAATCCCCGCCTCACACCATTCCCCATTGCTCTTAAGAGGTATTCATCCTACTCTGAGAGATAAGACAGTAATCTTAACTTCAAGGAGCATATAATCTACCAGGAGAAAGTTATGCTACCAGGATAAAAGGATAATGAAATCAAAACAAGGAGAAACCCAATCCTAATCCGTAAGACTACAATATAAGTAATCTCCATATTTTTTCATCTTGATTCACCAATCTCAATGAATCAGTTTTATCTCAGCAGTGAGATTTTTTGAAATTGATGCAACAAGCCTTTCTTTTTTTTAACTGTCCTCATTGACAACCAAGCCTATCTTCTAGGAGAGATTCATCAGGTCCTCTTTACATGCTAGAGATTCAGCAATGGGACATTTGCCTAGAGTTGAGATTGTGAGCAGAAGCCTGCAGTTATTGTTAGTTGCACACCATTATCCAAGAATTAATGCAAAGTAGTCAAATTGGGCCCAGTGAATCTCCCTCCAATTCATACCATGACTAGGTAGGAGTCTCATTATCCTTTCTGTTTGTGATGTCAGTCCCTGTGGGGAGCCTTTTACTCTGTACTAAAGTTCATTCAAGCCTGTTAGCCTGTTCTATGCTTGTTTCCTTCTTGAAAGCAAACTGGCTGCTCTCTTTCATGTAAACCTTCCATCCTAACATTGAGGCTAGGTACTGAATCTGCCCCATCAGGAGTCAATATTTTTCGCCCAATGACTCTACGTAGGAACTCTCTTCAAAGAAAGAAGCAGGACATTTTCTCTCCTCTATGGTATTTTATGTTCTGTATACATTTAGTTGAAAATCAGAAGTTTAAAATATTCTGTGTATATTCTGACTTCCTAGCTTTTTGTGACCGAACATGCTGATTTCTTTATAAAATCTTAATTTTCTTGGGAAGAATAATTTGAAGAGGTTCCTCTCAAAGTGACCTACTTTGCTTTCTATTGTGTCTCTGCTTTGAGAAACAGCTAATGTTCTTACTACTCTACTCCCTCTGTTTATAAGAAGAGAATTATAATATTCATTACATTAATAATAGAATTCTCTAGGGTGACATAGCTTTGACAGGGGGTGTTTGGGAGGTTATATAACAGAAAAATGGGGATATGTGGGTCCCTGTTGGGGAAATGACATTTGTATAACTGACAGGGTATGGGCCCAAGCCCATACCTTTGCCCCATGTCCCAAAAGAATTTGTGTCACATTTGTTTGAGGGGGAAATGAGGGGGTATGGGCCTTGAGAAACCTTCCCCCCTACAACTCTCCTAGAGTTTTTTGCATTTGCCTAAGGCATCATCCCTGTAATCCTCTCAAATAATCTTTCTTTGTGGCTACTTTCATTGTGACTACACCCAATCTCGCAATTCTATTCCCTCTGACCCAGCCCAAACTTACCTGTCTGTTACCTCTCTATTGTCCCAGACACTTCCCACCCTTGATCATATCTAGACCCCATTCTACCTTCCAGTGACTCCCATCAAGGTCCTCCCTAGACCCTTTCTCCCAGACCCCCTCCTCTATCACCCCACAAAACTTGGCCACTCCTAGATCTCTCCCACAGTCTTTCTGTATATAAGATCCGTCTTGTCTTCATTAAGGGGCTCAGATTCTTAAAATCTAGCCAATGGCTGAGATTCATTCTAGCCCACTTGTCAATACCAGTGTCAGAAATGTTCAGATTCCTTAACAGTCTGGCCAATATGGAGAATCTTTAATTAACCTTGTCTTTGGTTGAAAGAAGGCTTGGGTCAAATTTATTTGGGCAGGAATCATGTTGCTATTTTGGGGCCCAGAATCCCTAGCACCCCAATCCTCTAAACTACAACATAACCAGAGGATCAAAACCAATATTTCCAAGACTCCTTATTGCTGAAGATCAATTGGTCAATGCTCTATACCTGTTGGAAGGGTGTAGTTAGTAAAAGCTTGGCAGAAGAAAGATCTTGATTTTCTGCCCCCTACTTTCAGAGAGAAGACATGAGGTTCCATCCCTTGATTGGGTGAGATTTGGGAATCTCTTTCTTGGTTGAGCTGAGATATTTTGCTCCCAGTGGTAGAATTTGTCCAGTCTGTCATTTCAGGTAAATTTTCACGTGTTTACTTTAATTTCTCTTTATAACTGAATGGAATAAATGGTTTTATTTTCTCTTAATTAGTTGTAGTAACTGGCTTTTGATGGAAAAGAATGAAAGATTTTTTTTTTTAATACTGTTGTTGTTTGTCCTTTATTCTGGAAGAGAACCATGAAGGTGAATTGGATTTAAGTGAGGGAGGGCTGTGTAAAGTCACTCACTTCACTCTGTCCTCCTAAGCTATCTAGGTCCATTGGAAAGACATAGATCAAGATTTCTGGATATAGTTCATATGCAGTGGGACAAAAAAAAAATCAATCTGGGAGGGAAAGACCCCCAGGGTTTCTGGCCAAAACAAACAATTGCTATTTACATTCACTCTGAGCCATCCTGTCCCAAACAATTGGCCAATCAAAGAGAGCCAGAGTGATTTGGGTTTAATGTATGGTCCTTAAGAAAGACATCTAGCCAGTAAACTCACAAGATATATTGCAAAGCATTTTATGGAAAGGAATGAAAGGGTTTTGTTTGTCTGTTTGTTTTGCTTTCTTTTGTTTTGTTAATTTTATTCTTTATATATGCAGTTTGGAATACTCCTTCCCAGTTAAGAGATAAAGATTTGAGAATGCAGATTGAACTTAAAAATGATTTCTCTTAAACTAAAATATTTAGGGGGCTACATAGATACAATTGTATCCTGGTACCTCCTCTAAGGACTGTGTTACTTCTTCTCTCAGCAGGAACCAAATTTCCCTTTGGATAAGGGTGGCCAGAAGAAACTAGAGAGATAAGTCATGCCTCTCTTTGAGCCACATCTAGATAGATCCATATGGTCATATGCACATACAAACACATATACTTACATTAGATATAGTTTTCTTAGAAAGAAGCATCATTATTGGCTATTAACTTTCTCAGTCTTTGATGGCTTAGCCATATACCCCTTCAGGTAATATGTAAGTTCCAACTTAGAAGACCACTGGTTTAAATAAATAAATTTCACTTACCATCAAATTTCTACTTATCTTCTCAGACTCATTCAATAGTTGTCTCATCTACAAAGATTTACTTTAATCTTCTAGCCAGAAATCTTCTTTCATTCACTAGGCCTCACGAAATTTACATGCATATGGATTATGTTGTGTTTTTTGATCATTGATTTAGGACTGGAAAGATTTATAAAGGTCAAGTAGGCCAATCTCATTATTTTACAAAAAAGGAAACTGAGACTAAGATTTTGGTAACTCCTATGGTGAACAAAAATCCATCATGCAATACTAGAGTACTGGTCTTAGAGTCATGAAGAACTGAGACATATCTTGACTATGCAATCTCAGAGAAGTCTTGGTTTTTTCTCCCTGCATCATTTATTTTGCCTTAGTGCCACAGACAAAACTCTAAGGCTCTGAATTGACGTAGTTTGGTTTGCCCATGAATTCATAGATCTGGAACAAAATTCACAAAGAAATAGATATGTTTCCCTCAATAGATTCTAAATTTCTTGGAAACTGGGTCTGTCTCTTATTTATTTTCAAATGGAAGGACATGATCTGACACAGTGTTCTTCATACAATGAGCTCTTAAATATTTGCTCAATTAAATTCATGTGTATTTCATATATATTATATGAAATACACATGAATTATATATATATGTGTATGTATGTATATATATACATATATGTGTATATATGTATATATATATATACATACATACATATATATATATATATATATATATAAAATCCTTGAGTTTAGCACTAGAAAGGATGTGTTACAATTCTTGACTTAAAACATAATGAAACCAAGGCCCAGCAAGGTCAAATGACTTTCCCATGGTAACACAGCTGATAATTATTTGAGCAAGAATTTAAAACCAAGCATTTCAATGACATTTCCCCCCCAGGGAGACATAGTAGTTAAATTCCATCACCTGGCACTACTATTATCTTCCTCACTTCCCTTCAAGTATGAAAAGTGCAGATTATGCCATAATTTACATGAGAAAAATCTAATTATTTTCAATGGTACTCATCTTTACAGGAAGGGAATCTGTGACATACTAAAGAAATGGGGGGCTTTGGGGGCCACAAAGGCTGTCCACATGAGCATTGGACTTTATTACCAGAATACCAACTCACAGACATTCCACCAAAGGTATTGAACATGAATGCTTCATTAAAACCATCAATATCAAACACATGCCTCACTGAAATTTGCAAGTCTTCTTTTGGACAACTAAGATACCTCCATAGTTGTACATATAGGGAGACTTCTACTAAAGGCAATTTGTTTTAGGGAAATATCATGGATTTTGGGATCTGGGATCACATGCCACTATTGATGTTTAAGACTTATGTGTCCTCAGGGAAGCCACTCAACATCTGAGGGCTTCACTTTCCTTATTGATAAATGTTAGACTAGCAGATGGTCCCTGAGATCCCTTCCTTCTTTGGATCTAATGAGTTTCCTCTGGTGTTTCATTATAAAATGGATGGGATGCTGGGTTTTCAAGTTCTATGTTAGAGGTAGACCTGTCTAAGAATTCAGGTTCTGATACTCAATCCCTGTGTGATCCTGAATGAGATGTTCCCTAAGTCGGTGCCACAATTTCTTCATGTCTTCAATGAGATTGAATCAGATGAGCTCAAAGATACCATTCAGCTCTATCTATCATTCTAAACTCTAGCAGGTCCCACCATGCTAGAAAGTCTTTGAACATGGACTAGGGATATGCTAGGGGTTGATCAAGATCTTAATCTTGTAGGGACTTCAACAGTCATCTAGTCAAGGGATCATTAATGATTTGCATCCTGGAAGCTTATGGACTCCTTTTAGAATTATGATTTTAAATGTATAAAATAAAATATAGAGGAATACAAATGAAATCAATTATAATGAAATACAGTTATTGAGATATTTTTAAAAGACATAAGTTCACAGAATCTGAGTTAAACACTGCTCATCTAGCCAAAGCATCCCATTTTGCCAAAAAACCAAACCAAACCAAAACAAAAACAATAAACAGGGCCCATTGAGATAAAAGGATTTGACCAGGTAAATCAGGTGGTAGAAGAGGTAAGATGTGAACCCAAACCCTCTAATTCTAGGGACTATGGTTGTCCCATTGTATTACATATTTAATGATGAGCCTAGGTAGGTTCAGAGAGACCCATAATTTTATCCTTATGTTCTTTTTTCTTTTAGTTTGCTTCCTATATATTTACCATTTTATGTCTGTGTTATTCCTCCTGTCCCCAGAAGAAAGTCATGTACTTGAGGCCAGGGATCACGTTTTTGTTTCATTTTTGTTTGTTTGTTTTGGTTTTTTTGTTGTTCATGTTATTTGTTTTGTTTTGTTTTGCTTTGCTTTTGATATCCAATAGCACAGTAGTTGGCAAATATAGCTGTAACACAAATGTTTGTTGAATTATGTTTTTCCTCTTTATCAGTTAATTAGAATTTGTAAGCATTTTTTCTTTAGGGGACACTGGTTATGTATAAATAAGTACAAGAAAAAAGCATTCAAAGAAGGTGGAAAGTAGTAAGCTTAGAGAAGGGACTAAAATCTGGAGAGGACACAAGAAAAGGGTCCTAAAATAAGAAGCTTTTGAGGTGAATCTCGAAAGAAGAAAGAGATTTTAGGAGGCAGAGGTAAGGAGGAAAATTCTACATACAGAGCACAGGCAGTGCAAAGTAATGCAGTCAACGGATGGCAGGGCATGTATGTGCAAGTAGGGCAGTTGGGCTAGATTGCAGAATGCATGAAGGGGAGGGGTGTGAGAAGACTGGAAAGGCAGAAGACACCAGGTTCTAAAGAGATTCGAGTGACAGATAAGGGGCTTTTCAAGATTTTATGTTGGGGAAAATAGGATGCAATAGTTTATTAAGCTATGCTGTGACATGGTCAAAAATGCACTCTAAGAAATTTTTAGGAGGCTGTGAACAATGTCCTGGAGTAGAGAGAGAGACTTGAGGAAGAGAGTCCAATTAGAGGCTATTCTAAGCCACCAGGCAAGAGGACTTAAGGGGCTAAGATAGATAGATGATAGATAGATAGATAGATAGATAGATAGATAGATAGATACCTAGATACCTAGATAAAAGATTTGGCAATGTAATAGATGTGTGATGAATAAGACTGAGGATTCAAGAAAGTTGCTCAAGAAATGACTCCAGATAACTATTAAGAGAGTAACATCTTTTTTAGTAACAAAGAAGTTTGGGAAAAGGACGCATTTTGAGGAAAGATTGTATTCTCTTTGGACATTTTCAGTTTACAATACATATGTGATAATTCCCAATGTCCAAAACACAGTTGGTAATAGAGGGCTAAAGATCATAAATTGGAAGAGGGCATACATATTGACATCTGGGAGTCATTTGTATAGAGAAGATAATTGAATCCATAACAGCTGATGAGTCACCAAGTAAGATAATACAGGCATAAAAAAAAGAAAGAATTCTCTACTTTTACTGATGCAGCTAGGTGGTGCAGAGGGTAGAACAGGGGTCAGGAGGATTTGAGTTCAAAACCAGATTCAGAAACTTACTAGGTTTGGAAGCCCTGGGAAATAGTTTAACCCTGTTGGCCTTAGTTTAGTCAACTCCAAAATGAGCTGGAGAGGGAAATGACAAATCATTGTAGTATCTTTGCCAAGAAAACCTCAGATAGAGTCATGAAAAGTCAGACACAACTGAGTGGCAACAAAAATTTTTATTTAATGAGAAAAGTGAGAAACAGAGACATTAAATGACTTGCCCAAAGCCACATAGTTTATAAACAGCAGAGACAGCCACTCTGAAGAAATAGAACCAGGATAGTATTATGCTATTTAAGTGAACGGGACAGGAGATTTGAAATTGGAACTTTTTTTTTGTCTGATGAAAAAAGAAAGTAATAACATGTCCTGGTCTTTTTTTTTAACCACCAAAGACCTTCCCCAGCATGAATTCCTTAATTTTTGCCATCTCTCTATGAAGGAGGAAAGTAGTAGTATCCTCATTTTTCTTTATTTTTTAAAAAGTTTTAACCTTGTGTTTCCTAATTACATGTAAAAATAATTCTAACCTTCATTATTTTACAATTTTGAATTCTTTATTCTCTCCCAGTCTTTCTCCTCTCCCCCTCATTGAGAAGGCAAGCAATTTGATAAAGATTATACATGTGCACTCACGCAAAACATATTTCCATATTGGTCATATTATGAAAGAAAACGCAAACAGAAACATAAGAAAAAGAAAGTTTAAAAAGTATGCTTCAATTTGTATTCAGTTTCCATCATTTCTTTCTCTGACAGTGGATAACATTTTTCATCATGGGTCTTTCATAATTGTCTTGGATCTTTGTATTGCTGAGAATACCTAAGTTCTTCATAGCTGATTATTACACAGTATTGCTATTACTGTGTCGTTCTCTTGCCTTTGCTTACTGCAGTTCAGATCGGTTCATATCTCTCTTCCTAGGTTTTCTGAAACCATTCTGCCTGTCATTTCTTATAGCAAAATATTATTTCATCACAATCATATACCACAGCTTCTTCTGCCATTCCCCGGTTGATAGGCATCCCCTCAATTTCCAAATCTTTTCCATCATAAGAAGAGCTGCTATAAGTATTTTTGTACAAATAAGGCCTCTTCCCACTTCTTTGATCTCCTTGAGATATAGACCCAGTCATGGTATAGCTCAGCAAAAAGGTATGTACAGTTTTATAGCTCTTTGGGCATAGTTCTAAATTGCTCTCCAGAAGGGTTGGATCAATTCACAACTCTAGCAACTGTGAATTAGAGCTTCAATTTTCCCACATCCCTTCCAACATTTGTCATTTTACTTTTCTTTCATAGTAGCCAATGAGATAGGTGTTAGGTGGTACCTCAGAGTTGTTTTAATTTGCATTTCTCTGACCAATAGTGATTTAAAGCATTTTTTTTTAATATGGCTAGAGATGGCTGTGGTTTCTTCATCTGAAAATTGTCTATTCATATCCTTTGCCCATTTATCAGTCAGGGTACCCTCATTTTACAAAGGGGAATATTGGGGGCACAGAGAGATTAAGTAACTTGCCAAAAGCCACAAGCTACATGTAATGTCCAGGTTAGAATTTGCGAGTTTCATTAACAGCCTCTTTGGCAATTCCATAGAACTAAAATAATCTTCAAAAACCCTGTATCCACAAGTGGTACTGAAACTAGGTTGGGATTGCCCTGTAGAATGTTGCTAGCTTTCCAGGCCTGAAACCAGATCATCTTTGCCAAATGAACACTTAAAAGCCAAGTCAGTCCACTCCAATACAACCCAAACCAATCTAATTCAATCCACTCCAATCCAAAACAATCCAATCCAGTCCAACTAACATTTACTAAGAGGCTACCACACACCACATACTGTACTACGGCAGTTATGAAAAGGCAGAATAAAACCAGCTCCTGTCCTCAAGGAGTTTACTTAAGTCTACTGGAACATAACAAAGGAATGCATAAGCAAAGAAACTTAGCAGCTTTTTTCTTGCTCAGTAGCCAAAACTAGAATAGCTTTAATCAAATATATTGTATGTATTCTATATTTATGTACTGAGGACCAAAAAAGTCCCACTTTTACATTTATACCTCCAGTTCCTTATATAATAACATGATAGCTGGCTAGCGGAATGCACAATAAATTATTTTTGATTAATTGATTCTATGAACATATGACTATACTGTAGGATACAATGTGAAATGTAATAGCTGAGCCATTGAATGAATGCTTGAAGAACATTTATACATATATGCATACACAGACATATATACTTTCATATATAAATGTGTGTGTATTTTCAAATATTCATTAATTGCCTCATGATGAACATGGTAGTCCCACGATCATTATATATTCCATTGTCATGGGATGTCATTACCATACACACATATATAATGTTCATTGTGAATGCTTGACAATCTGCTGCAATGCTGCCATCTTGATCTGTTTCACACACACGGCACATATATAACATCACATTCATATGAAAAAAAGGTTTTGT
This sequence comes from Phascolarctos cinereus, assembly GCF_003287225.1. NCBI lineage: Eukaryota > Metazoa > Chordata > Mammalia > Diprotodontia > Phascolarctidae > Phascolarctos > Phascolarctos cinereus. The sequence continues at coordinate 27,198,260 of NW_027555736.1, read as the reverse complement.
GCATGTGTGCATACGTGCAAATGTATATTTAAAATATACACACATGCACATGTTTACATATGTACATACCTTACAAGGCCTAGGATGGTTACACTGTAGCATACATGAGATTGAGTAATACATAATTTCTAAGAAAAATAGATTAAATCTAGGCTGTGAAGGTCTTTAAATGTCAAACAAAGGGGTTTATATTTAATCTCAGAGGCACCAGGGAGCCAAAGAATCTTCTTCAGTAGTATAGATGCATGATCAGAATTGCAAAACCTTAGCCTGTAAAAGTCCATGATTACTGAGGTTAACCCACAGATTCCAGTAGAATAGAACAAAATTTCACTCTACACAATCTTTGACTACTCTCTCTCCCATAACCTCTGCTCTAAAACCTCCAGTGCAACAGGTCCTTCCCAGTCTTAATGCAGTCTATTCTCCTTTTAGTGCAGCTCTTCTGCTGGTCTGAAATCGGCCTCTCTACATGTCTTCCTATTGCCCTTATTTCAATGCTGGTTAGATAGTATTGCCTCCTATCCTCACTCCAGATTATGGCAAAGAAAGTAGAATTAATCTTTGACATATTTTTACTTTAAAAAATGGTCTGTTTCGTGGGAGTTAAATCAGTTCTAAAACAGCATTGATTGGCCTTAGTAACATTATCTTTTCCTCATCATCAAACAGTGGCATTCCAGCTGGCTCTTCTCCCTAGCCTGCTAGTTACCAATTACCAGTGATAGGCCATGACTAAAAGATTTCACCAGAATGTACAGAAATCTCTGATTAAAATGGATAAGCAAATGAGAAGACTGAGCCCTGTGCTGACCTCCGATAAAGATATGGTCTGACGTGCACTTTCCTTTCCCTTCAAGGCACTTTAGCTTCCAGAGACATCAATATTGAGCATCATAGACAATCCCTTCATTGAAAATTGTCTATTCATTCCAAGATGCTGTGGATTCCATTCCAGGATTCCACCCCTTTTTTAACTTAGGGCTACATTTTAGCCATGAGGCACCATGATGCAATGGAACAAATAGCAAGTTGTGAAGTGGAAGAGCTGAATCTGAGCTTAATTTTAACATGTGAGCAAATCACTTCACTTTCTTAGCCTTAATTTCTTTATCTGTATCCTGAGCCTATTGTGATAAGCTTCATGCTCTCTGTCTTAGAGGAATCTATTTGTAAAATATTAAGCACATAGTAAAGCTGTGTACAGATATGAGCTGGCTTACTTTTATACCTCATCATGGCAGGAAAGTGACCTTGGTTTCTCAGCCTCTGTCAGGAGAACACAGTCACTATGCAAAAATAGCCTGAACTGGAGTCTCAGAAAGAGATGATTATATCTATTTTCTCAGGACCAGACAAGTTGAGTAAAAAGGGGCATGCTACCATTAGATTGGATAGTTGATAATTTCCATGGCAATGACATTGCACAAAACAAAGGATTATTTTTAAATCCTCTTCCATCCCTGTATTGTCAGCTTCTGCTTTTGCCAAGATTATATGAGAAAGATCAGAAGATTCCAAGAATCTCACAGTCTTCATGCTTTTGATAAAATCCAATCTATCTATGTGTATTCTGAAAGTGAGAGCATTGTCAAGAGACCAACAAGTTGGCATACAAATGGAGGAGATGGATCATATTAATCTTCATATCTGGACTACAAATGAAACCAGAAAAGACAAAAAGAGAGTTGTAGCTAAATGGGATGACTCACGCTAGTCAAGTTGATGGACTTAATTTTTGCCAAGTATGCAAAGGCAGCAAAGAAATAAAATACTATCATAAAGATTACAATGACAATAATTAAAGTGCATATGTTGAAATCTATTGTAGATGATGAGGAAATGGATACATTCTTTGAAGAACCCAAGAAAATAATCAAAATTAATTGATGATCACTCAAAATAATTTAATATAACTATTCACACAGGTAAAACCAAATCAAATATTTTTAAAGTAGCTGAAGAATTACTATTGTTCAGACTAAAAGATTGTAGCATATTGTTTAATGGACAGCCCAGAGCATAGGTTCATTATTGTATTTTGAATAAATACTGAGCTGAGCCCAGAATTCAACAGAACAAAAATCATTGATTCTGGGACATTTGTGCTTTTGTCTGAAGTCCATCAGGGTAAAAGATCTACTGAGGCAATTCAATACATTTTTTTGCTTGCTCTAATTGTTAGGTTGCTTTCCCTCTCCTATATCAAGCTGAAATCTGCCTCTCTATAGCTCCCACTAATTGCCACTACTTATACCTTTTGAGGCTAGCCACATCAAATTCCTTTTCCACCGAGCAGCCACCCTCACTTTCAAAAAATGATACAACCTTACTTTCCACCTTGGCTGCTATGCTCCAACAATGCTGTATCACTTCCTGCCCTTTACAAAACAAGCGTTCTTTGTTTGCTTTTTTTGTTATTGTTGTTCATTTACTCCTCTATACTCTACACTTCCTCCATTTACTTCCCAAAATTGGTCAATTTCTGAAGAGCCTTTCACTCTATGCTCCTGTTAGCAGTTAATTAGCTAAAAGTGATTGTTGATACCTGGGTATGGAAATGATCATGAAAGGAAAGAATCTTGGGGAAAGAAGATAAAAGGAGCAAGGGAAGAGATGTGCGGATCTTACTACTTTGTACATGCATAAAAAGAACACATGCTCTATGTGACTTCTGGGCTTTTAGGGGGAAGGAGATTTAGAGTACGATGATTTTGGACATGTTCATTCTTGCCTCACTGAGAAGACATTCCACAAACCTTTGAAGAAATCACTGATTTCCTACAGCACCTAGAGGAGTGGGATGCCCCCTTGCAGATGAGTAAATAAGATCATAAAGGTAAAATCTTCCATATTTCAGTCATCTGATTATTTTCTTGGGTTCTTCAAAGAATGTATTTATTTCCATTAGCACACTCTGTTCTTTTATGTATATATATATGTGTGTGTATGTGTGTGTGTGTGTGTGTGTGTGTACATACAGATGCACATGTATGTATGTATACACATACATATATACATATATATGTACATATACATATATATGTATATATGTGTATATGTATGTGTGTATATATATGTAAGAGACAGATTTAAGATGTTTGGGGAAAATAAGATTGAGGAGAGATCATCTTGCTTATTGGAAATCTCAGAGTTGCCATGAACTCTTATCTCTTATACTCCACGTCTAATGCTTTCTGACTTTTGTTCCTTCCTTTGGCCTCCCAATGGTACCAGTAAATCAATCAATAGATTTAATTCCATTTCATTCAATTCCATTTGCATTTCTTAAGCATCTGCTATGTTGCAGGCATAGTGTTAGCTGATGGAGATATAACGCCAGAAGTAAAATATCCCCTGCTCTCAAATGAGCTTCCATTCCATTGAGAAAGACAACGTGTTCACATAATCGAATACAAATAATTACAATGTTATGGTGGGGACAGATACTCACTCGGAAAGCCAGGATAAGGTTGATAGAAGCTAGCTTTGTTCTAAGTAGTGCAGGAGCCTGGGAATGTCAAGAAGTGAAACTGATGGGAAATGAGGGTGAAAAGTTGGAAACAGGAGATAAAATGTGTCATGCATGACGACCTGGAACAGTGCTTATTTCCCTGGACCCTAATGAGTGTCAAAAGATAGTAATATATATATATATATATATATATATATATATATATATATATATATATATATATATATACACATACACATACACACACACACACACACACACACACGGAACCTGGAAAGTTAGGTTGGGGTGAAGATGGGAAAAACAAAAAAAAATTAAGGATTTCAGGGCCCCATTAGGTTCTAATTTTAATGATCTTAGAAACTGACCTCTATCCTTTCTGTATTCCTATGCACTTTTTATATAACCATGAAAGTAATCTTATGATGTCAAATTTAAATATGTTAAACACATATACACAATTCAGACTTCTCAGTGAATCTACATTGCATATAAAATAAAACACAAGTTTGTTATCCTAGCATTCGATGTTTTCTACAATCTAGAGTCATGTTAATGGTCCACATAGTCCAGTTTGGCTGGAGTACAGCAAAGACAGAGGGGATGTGTATGAGATGTATTGCGGTATGAAGGATTTTCAATGACAGGCTAGGAGAACTAGACAACTTCATAACTAATAGGGGACGATTGTTGGGTCCTGAGGATAGGAATTGCACAGTCAATTCTTCTTAAGCTATATGTGTGAGATTGCCAAGAGATGGGAAGGGAAAGAGGCCTGAAGAGAGACACTTTGCAAATACCCATATTAACTAGTTGGGATGGAGATGGGGAAGAAACATTTTGGCAAAAAGGATGAGAATCCAGGAGTTTGGTTTATTTGAAACCAATTGAGGACACTGTATCAAAAGGAGTAATGTTTCCAAGGCAGCAAATGGAGGAAGAAGGGTGAGAAATACTATTGGAATTACCCATTGAGAAGTCATTACTGATCTTAAACACATATTTAAGATAAGGTGGAGAAACCAGGTTTCAAGGCAGTAGTGAAGAAAAAACAACAAACACACAAGATATTTATCCACAAAGGGAGGAAAAAAGTGCAATGGTATCTGATCTGTATAGCTAAATGGACCATAGGGAGATTTATTTTCTTTGGAATAATTTGAGAGATTTGAGTGTATTTATAATCAGGAAAAAAGGCATCTTAAAGAGAGTTAGAAATTGTAGAAGGGGGAAGAGGGAGACAGACAGAGACAGAGACAAACAGAAAAAGTGAGACAGAGAAAGAGACAGAGACAGAGGGACAGAAACAGAGACAGACAGAAACAAAGACAGATGGCAGGAATTAGTTTTTGTATACCTGACAGTTTGCACAGTTACTGGCATATAGAAGACTGATTAACTGGCCAATGAGGTCAGCCTTTTTAAGTATGAGAGTACTTACTACATACATAACTCTGTAGTTTGCAAAGCAATTTACATATATCATTTCATTTGATCTGACAAAAACCCTGAGAAGAAAGTACCAAAAGTATTTCTCATGATTTGAAATAAGAAAACTGAGTCCCTGAGAGTTTGAATGAATTCTGCATAGTAGTTACGAAGTCAGCAATAGTCTGAGGCTGGATTTGAACCCAAGTCTTCTCAATTTCAAGTCTATCACTAAGGCCAATATTCTCTTGGGGGAAGTCTAGTACTAACATTCCATGTAGAAAAAGCTCAAGAGAAAAGTCGGATGAAACATAATAATTTGTTTTCTTCTTTAACAATGAAATAATCAGAAATGTCACATTATAAGCAGCTAATTTCTCTGACATGCTAATTTAAAAAAAATCATATTCGTGTTATTACACTTTGAGAATTTCCTGTTCATCAGTTCAATGAATGCATTTTTAATGTTCTTCACTAATTTGTCATCTTCCAACACTTCAAGAACCTTTGATTTCAAGGATAGATCTACTCTTTTCATGGTTGCAACTTGTATCCCACTTCCCTGCCCCCACCAGGCCTTAGGTGATAGTTTAGTTTTATAAGATGCTATCATAGGGAAAAAATGCCCTCTAAACTTTAAATTCAAGATGTTTTGAGAGTAATTATTATTATTAATAATCACCATTATAATAATTGCTATCTTGTGACCCAAGACAAGTGACTTTATCTCTCTTTATTTCAGTTTGTTCTTCTTTAAAATTGAAATATAGGAGCACCAATCTCACATATTTTTGGGAAGATCAGCCAAGAAAACACACGTGACGTGCAAATTTAAAATGCTATATTGGTTTTATTAAATGGTAGCTATCATTGTTATTGTTTCTTGTTATTATTGTTATATTTAGAATTTATATATATATATATATATATATATATATCAATATATATCACATTCTTTAAGACAGTTTCTGGCAGACAAGAATTACCTAATTAATATATAGTAATCAATCAAATGATTGATTATCTAGTTATCATAAATATGAGAATATGAGATAAGTCTGTTACTATAACCTTCAGTATCTTTTCAAAAGCTAGCAATTTAGCTAAATGTAGCTAGTTCACTAGCTAGCTGGCTAGCTAGATATGGCTTTGTCCAGACCAGGCACATGATGTCATTGGTATAGGGAATTCACTTTTACCCATGCAGTTTGCCCTCTCCTCTACAATTGACAGTAATAGAGGTTAACATATGTCACTGATGGATTAAATCACTTCCCCAGAGTAATGAAGGCAGTGTCTGACAGAGGGTGGATTTGAATTCAGGCCTTCCATATTGGAAAGCTAACATTCTCTCTCCACTATGCCTTGAAGACAATTTCTTCACCTGGAATATACCGCATGGAACTTGAAGCATTTTGTCATTCTGAATGCCTTTCTCTAATGTTGTTCATTTTATCATTGTCTTTCCCTAAAAGGAAGAAAAATATTATGACTGCCTGGGATATGACACTAGTGGCATGAAGAATGCGAAGAGTCAGTCCATTCACATGGCATTTATCTCCATATCAATGTCTATTTAGACGGATTAGCTTTATGTGTTGTCTCCACAACTCCAGATCTTAGGCCATATTTCTTCATTGACTTGCATTTTTCCATTTGGAGACATAGGCTTCATGAATTCTTTGAAGTAATTATGATCTTATTAAGAATTTCTGCAAAGTTATAGGCCTTGAAGCACCAAGTAAAAAGGATCAATGCAAAACCAAAGTATAAGAAGCACCTCACTACCTGTCAGGAAATCCTCTTCCATGTGGACTCTGTTGTGGATGTCCTGTGGCAGGCGGTTTTGGTGAGCTTATATCTCCTTTTTTAATTTCTTAGCTAAATAAAAACAAGAGAATCATCAAACAATTTTTCTCTGCTATTCAAATCTTTAAGTCACATTATTTTGGCATAAACATAAGCACTGCTCTCTTGGAAAAGAGCCTATAAAACATCATTTGGATGTGTGGACCCAAATACTTCTTCAAAGACAGTAAGGAACAAGCACTTGTCTCAGAAATAAATATGAGGAAGAATTAGATTAGATCACCTTTGGGAAATCACACAAAGCTGATTCTATGCTTCTCTCTGAAATAAAGTGCACCATGTTAGGATAAAAAATCCCGACCCCCACCCCCCCGCCATGTTGTAACTAAGGTAAGTCACGGAATAATATAATCATGAAGGAATTAAAGTTATAATTCTCCCACAGAACCATAGAGAGGCATATTATGAGCATGAGTAGACTAATATGTATTTTCACTAAAGAGTTACGTAAGAAAAATAAGTGAAGAATTTCAATGAATATAGAATTGGAAAGTTGAATAGGGTAGTCACGTATCAAGAGTCAAGGACAACCTATGAATAGTCAAAATTTTCCTATCAATATTTATGTAAATGTAGGTTATCTATAAGAAGTTCTCTGACCACCAATTGTAGCTTTCCTTAGTGTGGGGCGGGAGGGGAAAACATAAAGTAAAAAAGTACACAGCATAGAACAAAAGAAAACCAACAAGGAAGAAAAGAAAAGCTGGGCAGCTTTAAAAATAATGTGGAGTCTTTATTATGTAGGTTTTCTTGAAATGAAAATTTATTGTTTTATATTGAATCTACTCTTATATTCTGTTGTGTACACAGTAATTTTTTAAAAATTCTCTTAATTTTTATTAGTTTAAAATATTTTTAAATTACCCCCCAAATCTTTATGTTATCATTATTTAGTCTTTTGACAAAAGAAATCTGCATCATTCTGTTTAGAAAAATTACTATGAGAGAACATTATGCAGTAGTTAAGACTTCTAATGTCATTATTTACAAATTCCTGGTCATGGATACAAACAACAAATATGTGAATGAAAATTGGGGATTTTTTTTTTCAAAAAGACAGTCATTCATTGAACACATATTTAAGAGACTCAGTTTGTAGAATACATGTAGCATTATTCTATAGCATAAAGAAAAAAAATGCTTATACATGGCTTCTGATCTTGTTAAGCTTTTAGGCCTGGAAAAGGATAAGAAATACAGGGGGGGTAGTTGGAATACATAATATTACAAGTTAAAAGCATTAAAAACATTGTGTTTGGTTCACATGAGGCACCAAACCACTAATTTTCAGAGTTGAAATACACCTCAATGACAATCTTATCTAAACCATACCTCAAAATAATCCCTATGAGAAAACACTCAATGGGTAACTGTCCCGTCTTTGTTTGAAAATCTCCACTGAGGATGTATATTCATTCTCAATGTTTATATAGATTTAAACAATAGGAAAACAGTTCAATTTAAATGAGAGATCTCAGGTAGACATAAAGTCAAACTAGCCTATGTTATTAATTTAAGACATATTACTATTACTAAAAGCATTTGTGGAGAGCCCATTTTTTAAGATGTTATGTCTAGTTTCATTACCTTGATCTGTAGGTTGAAGTCTAGATGTAGGAACCTTGGTCAGTTGATTGGAAGGTCTTTACTGACAATTCCATGTGAGCTATGTGTCAGAGGATGGATAGAGATTCAATCAATGGACATATTTCAATTGTTTACTACTATGTTCCAAGCATGGAAATAGTTTTTGGGGAAATAAAGAAAAAAAGTGAAATAGTCTTTGCCATTAAGAAGCTTATGTTGTATTGAAGAAGGGGCCTAGAAAAATGTACGCATAGAATGATTCAATAGGAGATAAAGGTATTGTAGGCACAGAGAAATTTTAAACAAAGACATCAAGAGGTGGGGGAATTTAGGGTATCTTAGTGGGATAGTCAGCCATCAAACATTCATTAAGCTCTTCTTGACAGGCATTGTGCTAAATACTGGAAATACAAAGGAAGGAGGGAAAATCCCTTACCCTCAAAGAATTTACATTTAATGTTGAAGTCGTCATAGAAATGCTAGAGCTGACTGATTTGACTGGAGCGTGGAATACCTGTAGAGTGGATGAGACAATTTGAGAAATGTAGTATAGTACCAGGTTATAAAGAATCTCTTTGAAAGTCAATTAAAGGACTTTGGAATTTAGTTAGGATGAATTAAGGAGACATTGACTACTGAAGAGAAATTTGTGTGATATCAGACACAAAGTGTTCAGTCACATTTCCTGTCATCAGTGAATTTGATCAATTTTATACGCGTGGCTTCATCCAGGTTATTGTGAGCACTTTTTAATAGCATAGGGTCAAAGGAATATATTTGAGTAATTCCATTAACAAATTCTATTTTCATATTGGCCAATATCTTACAAATATATTGAATAGTACTTAATATATAATTGTTCTCAAGCCCAGCAGGTAAGATTTTGTGAACTGTTTTGCAGAAATCCATATATCCAATGTGAACATCATATCCCTCACTTACTTCTCTATTTAATCTTTCAGTAAAGAAAATAAGGGTAGTATAACACTGTTAATTATAATAAAGCAATGTTGGTTGTCAATGGCTATATTGATATAGATTGATCTCTATAGCTGTCTATATGTGTATTTATTTGAATATGTATATACATATAAGCATAGATACATGATATGTATATATACACATGCATGCAGGTATAATAGATGACACATAAATGTGTATATTTACATGTGCTATAATTACATATATTCTCTATAGAATTATCTATGTATATATCATGATGTTAAGTCATAGGGATCTTACAGCTATTTTTGACATGTTAACCTTTTATGATGACATGCTAACTTATTATGATGTGCATATGAAAACATGTGTGTGTATACACACACACACACACACGTACACACCCCACATACATCTTTGTGGTCACAAAAACCCAACCTCATCAGGAAGAAAAGAATAAAACTTTCATCATGTATATATCACAGGTGAGAATTAATCTAATTCTTTCTAAATCTGAGACCAGCCTTTTATTTAATGTACCTTGTTAAAGCTACTCCTCTGATAATCTGTTTTACTATATTGCAAGTAATGGAAGGCATACTCAAAGATTATAATTTGAAGATTCTGACTCTCCTCTCTCTCTCTCTCTCTCTCTCTCTCTCTCTCTCTCTCTCTCTCTCTCTCTCTCTCTCTCTCTCTCTCTCTCTCTCTCTCTCTCTCTCTTTGTCTCTGTCTCTTCCCTCCCTCACTCCCTCCTTTCCTCTCTCTCTCTCTCCTGTACATTTTTTTTTAGCTCACAGCATATTTCCCCTTCCAACATATTTCAAGGCCAATTCTTTCATATCAGCAATTGATTCTGTCAAGTTTTACAATACTCCAGGATGCTAATTATGTGAGCCTGGTGACTCGAACTCGTTGGCACAGCTAGATTTTATCTAATCAATCATCTTTTCTCTATTTTGTTGTTTTGAATAATTCAAAGGAAAGGAACATCTTGCCTCTTATTTTCTATGGTCATAGTAGTCAGATGGATACTTTTTTTGCTGTCACAGAAACAAACAACAATTTATTTTTAAATCCCATTCTCCCTTTCTCTCTCTCTCTCTCTCTCTCTCTCTCTCTCTCTCTCTCTCTCTCTCTCTCTCTCTCTCTCTCTCTCCTCTTTGTTTCCTACAACTGGAAGTTCTTCAAAGTTGACCAGACTGATACAATGAGATGTACATATTCCTGTACTCCTATCATGAATAAGTGTATTTCTTTTACTTTAGGAAATTTGGATAACTGTATGTTAGCAACCTGTGCTTCATAGGTTCTCAGTTTTTTAGCCTTTTTTTCTCTCTTTTCTCTTTTGTTCTCTTCTCTTTTCTCTATTTCTTGCTTTTTCCCTCTCTTTTAGAACTTTGTAATCTAACAAAAATGCTTTCAGGCTCCTTTTGGTGTTACTACTTTTTACCCAATGAATCATGCAAAATAGCTAGTAGTCAACTCCTTGTCACAATTTCATTAACAAATAGGATATGATAAAAGTAAAGGAGAATTATCCAGAAGGAAAGATGAATACAATTAGAATAACAATATACCAATAAACAAATTATGGATATATAGTGAGTACCTTCAGAATGATTGATAAGGAATGATGTAGAAGTGGTGAAACTATACACAAAACTAAGGATGACAGAAATGGATTCATTTAGCTCTTAAGATCAAAATAAAATTTGACAGAAATAAACTTGTGAGCAGTTAGAAAAGAGCCAATCAATTATGAATAATGAATGAATAAAATGATTTTAAAAGGATAAACATACCATTCATATCATGCAGAATATTTCACTGAGGTTGAGCAATTAAAATGCATATGAATTAAAGTTGAAAGTTAACTAATTAAATTCAGTCATAAAAAGGAACAAATTAGCAGAATAAGTTAGAAATCAAAACATGATGATCTGCTGCTAAAAGAAAAATGGCTAAAATACAGACAGGCATACAAATATAAGGTTCATGGCTAGAATATAAGTGTCTTACTTTTCAGCTCAATTAAAAAACGAAATTATGATCAAAATGTCAAATAAGGGAAAATGAGAAAAAATCCAGCATAATAGACAAATAGATAAGAAACTATTTTTGCCAAGTATTATAGATGATGAAATATCACTATTATTTTAATCCCTGAATACCATAACAATTGAGTAAATAAAAGAACAACTTACTGAAATGCAAAAAGAAGAAAATACTTTTGTATAGCAATGCATTAATAGCAGATATTGTTCATACTACTTTGTTCCAAATTAACATGTGTAACAGAAAGAAAAGCAACATATGTACTTGATTAAAATTAAGATGATTGTCAAGTGAGATTTGAGAGACATAAAGAGGTTATTTAATAGGAATTGTACAAAATATAAATATATCAGGGACTCAGTGAGAATTTCTAAAGAAATTTATCAAAGCCTAGTGAACAAAATATACATGAATAAATACATTTGGAATGTTAAGTATAGGGAGAAGATAGGCTACTTGAATTGGAATAGGGAGGTGGTGAAAGGGAGTATTATTATATAAAAAAGATGGGATTGTAGGTGGGAAACAAATTATGTAAAATATTCACAAAAGGCAAATGAAATAGATGATTGCTGTTAATCTTGAATCCATATTTCCAGTCCTGGCATAAGAATAGTGTCTTCAAGGTAGCCACAGATACTTAAGGAAAATCTCAGTTAAAGAAAACATTGACCCTTGTAAATGATGCAAAGAGAAAATAAATCTGAGGCCACTGTTAAATGAAATCATCTTTGAAAATTTCTATGATGCTTTCTATGTCTACTTTAATTTCATAGTACATCAATCAGTCATTGTGGAATGATATAAAATGTGCTACACAATGTGAGATAATGTGAAAATAGCAATAAAACAAGTACAGATTTTTCTAAGGGGAATCCATGTTTTGCATTTCCCCTCTGCATGAACAAATCCTTTTTGGTGTTGATAGCAAATAAGAATATAGTGTTTATCACCTCAAGCATCAGTACATATGTGATTAATTGTGCCACCATGGATTATATTGAGTACCATCACTGCTTCCCAAATACTTTTGAATAACTCAAAAATACGTATTAAAAAGATGATTCAATATTATTTGTATTTTGAAGTTTTTGGAATGTGTGTACTTAATAGGACGTAGCATAATAAATAGAAAAATTACTTGCCCCAGAGTCAGAAGACTTGGGTTAAAATCTTACGTGTATTGCTTATACCTCTGCCAAATGATGACAGTGTACTATTGAGGCTAAAATATAGCCACCTGGTGGTACCAAAAGGTACTATCCTATTATCCTATGTATTTATTTATAAACACTGTAATGACAGAGGGGCCAGTAGAGATGTGAAAACAGGTGAAATGCATTGTAACCCACAGCATATGTATTTTTCTATTGAGATTAGTGGAATGAAGAGGAGCTACTATTTCTTCTCATTCATTAGTTTTAGACACATTAGAATTAATAGAAAATTATTTTATTGTTTCCCTAGTGAAGATCTGAGGAAACTTCACAATAGCTCTCTTCTTTGTATTACCTAGGGAGTTTTCCATTATATGAACATTTTCTCTAAATTTTCAATGGTATATGGGACCATAGGAAATACACCAAATGTCCAGTCAGTCATACATTTCCTTCTCTTTGGCTCCTTTGGTGCTTTAGCTACATCTGTTCGCATCCAGAGTGTTTAGAGGGTCAATTTCCCAGTATAGACAGAGTCTGTTATGAAAAGGCCACTCTGAAAAACCTAGGCTGCATTCTGGCCATTGTAATTCATCTGAGTTTCAGACATGCTCCAAGTTTCAGACAAAACGACTTTGGGTGGTTGACAATCTGATATGGTAGCTTGCATATTCGATATCTCTAGCGTTCCCCTGGTCTTTCTCTTTTCTGAGCAAAATGTCTTTAAAAGCTTGTCATTTTGCAAAAGGAGAGGAAAGTAGTGATAGTTGATGAGACATTTTTTTTAGAAGCAAGAGATTCTTACTTATCATCACTCTCTTAGGGACCTAGCCCATGGCAAGGCAACATGGGAGCTTTGAGGTAAACAATTTGTGCATATGCATTATATATATTCGATGATAACTAAAATAGCTTTGTTTTTTTTTTAAATCTTATTTCCATCACTGTTGGTTCATGGTACATATATCACTCTCTTCTTTTAATGTCATTAGAATCTCTGTTCAATAAATTATCACCTTTTAACCTTCATGTTTTTAATCTTTATAAATTTTGTTTAAGGTAGATACTTTCTTACACTCGAGAAATGTTTACTGAAGAGCTGCTTATGATGTAAGACACTACATGTCCAATTGCTTCTTCCAGGCCTAGATTTGACTCCTTTAATTAAGAACTGTAGGTAGGGCCCAGATCTCTGCCACCTCAGCCACCTTCTTTTTGCATCTAAGCAGAAATATGTTCTCCTTTACTTACTCTAACTTTAGCCTAATTCCTTCTTTCTTTTTGTGAACTAGCTTTCTCTCCATTTCTCATACAGAGAACACATGTCTCACCTATCTGACTTCCAACTTGCTGCCACATCATGCCTGGGATACCTTCTGAACTTAACCTTATCATAGAGGGTCTTCTTCTTCCTTTAAGATGCATTTCAAGATTCATCTTTGGCATGAAACCATTCCTGATGCCCCAAATGCTAATGCCCTCCTTCTCAAGATCTATTATATTTGACTACTTTGAATAAATTTATTTATGCTGAACACACACATATATTATGTACATGATATGGCTCCTTGCAATATTTTCTTCTTGACAAGATAATTCTGGAATTTAGTTACAATACTCCTCAGGGGTTTTCACTTTGGAATATCTTTCAGGACATGATTGGTGGATTTTTTCAATGACTATTTTACCCTCTGGTTCTAGGCTATCAGGGCAGTTTACCTCAATAATTTTTTGAAAGGTGCTGTCCAGGATCATTTTTCGATCATGACTTTCAGTTAGTCCAATAACTCTTAAATGATCTCTCATGGACACATTTTCCAGGTCAGTTTTTGATTTTCACATTTTCTTTTTTTTTTCTTTTTTTTATCTTATGTAACTGATTCTTGATGTTTCATAGTCATTACCTTCCACTTGTCCAATTCTAATTTTTTAAGGAATTATTTTCTTCATTTAGCTTTTGTATTTCCTTTTCTATTTGGCCAATTCTACTTCTTCAGGAATTGTTTTTTTCAGCAATTTTTCCCCCCATTTGACCAATTGTATTTTTTTAAGGAATTGTTTTCTTCAGTCAATTTTTGTCCTTCCTTTTCCAAGCTGTTGATTCTTTCTTGCATACTTCTCATTTTTTCCCCCAATTTTTCTTCTACCTCTCTTATTTGACTTTTACCATTATTCTTGAGCTCTTCCAAGAAGACTTTTTGGTCTTGAAAACAACTCAAATTCCCCTTTGGGGTTGTGGATGTAAGCATATTGATGACATTTCCTCTTCTGAATTTGTGTTTAGATCTTTCCTGTCACCACAGTAATTTTCTATGGTCAGTGATCTGTTTTTCTTCTTGCTCATTTTTTGCTTATTTTATAGTTTTTAAAGTTGAGCTCTCCTTCTAGAGCACAGGGAGCACTGTCCCAAGCTTCTTGTGGTGGGGGCCAAAGGCCTGGTCACTGGCCTTGTGTGCTGAGGACGTAGGTGCTGGCAGCTTGCCCACTGCACTGGGTGTCCTGTTTTACTTGTGCCTGTTGTGGCCTGGTTTCCAGGGCTGGCAACTTGCCTTCTACACTGGGATTGGAGGCCTCACAGCTGGTCTGCTGTGTCACTGGCCTGCTGAACCAGGACTGAGGTGCCTTAGTTACTTATCTGTGCTGTGGCTCAGAGCCTGCTACTGGCTCACCTAGATACCGTCTGCACTGGGATGAACACCCCTTTCACTCAAGTGAGATGGAGTTTTTCTGAAGTCCTTCTAAGTTATCTTAAGCTGGAAAATTGTTTCACTCCATCTTTTTGTAATTTATGTCACTCCAGAATTTTTTAAAGGCTTGATTTAATGTTTCAGAAGGAAACTGGGGAGAGCTCAGACAACTTCCTGCCTTCACTCTGCCATATTTGCTCTACACCCTATCAAAAAATGTTTAAAGCAGTTTTCTTTTATTTTGGTGGCAAAGAATTGGAAACTGAGGGGATGTCCATCAATTAGGGAATGGTGGAAAAAATTCTAGTATATGAATGTAATGGAATGCTATTTGTGTTATAAGAAATGACAAGCAGGTGAATTTCAGAAAAACCTGGAAAGACCTACATGAACTAATGTTGAATGAAGTGAGCAGAACCAGGTGAATACTGCACACAGCAACAGCAACACTGTGCAATGGTTAGTTATGATAGATTTAGCTCTTCTCAGCAATACACTTATCCAAGATAATTCCAAAAGACTGGTGATGGAAATTGCTATCCACATCCAGAGAAAAAAATGTATGGAGTCTGAATGATGTACATCGAAATAAACTATTTTCACTTTTCTTTTTCTTTCCCATGATTTTTCCCTTTTGTTCTGATTCTTTTTTCACAGTATGACTAATGTGGAAATATGTTTAACATGATTGTACATGTATAACCTATATCATATTGCTTGCTGTCTTGAGGTAGGGTCATGGGAGGGAGAAAAATTTGGAACACAAAATTTTATTAAAATGCATGTTGAATACTATCTTGAGATGTAATTGGGAAAAAAAAACACTATTAAGGAAAATGAAAAGAAAAATGCTGTCCAGGTACTCCTTTTGATTATGAATTTCAGATAGTCCAAATATTCTGATACTGTCTCTCCTGAACCTATTTTCCAGGTTAGTTGTTTTTCCTATGATGTATTTTATATTTTCTTCTATTTTTTTCATTCTTTTGAATATGATTGATTTTTGATATCTCATAGAGCCATTAGCCTCCATTTGTCCAGTTCTAAGTTTTAAAGAGTTGTTTTCCTCAACTAGCTTTTGCAATTTCTTTTCTATTTGGTCAATTGTACTTTTTAGGGATATTTTTTTCTTCAGTAGACTTTTGTATCTCCTCTTCCATTTGGCCCATTCTACTTTTTAAGCAGTTGTTTTCTTTCTCTAAACTGTTGGCTCTTTTTTTCATTATTCTCTTGCATCACTCTCATTTCTTTTCTCAATATTTCTTCTACTCCTCCTAGATGATATTTAAGCTCCTTTTTGAGCTCTTCATGAGTTCCTTCTGGGCTTGAGATCACTTCCCATTTTTGTTTGGCATTTTGTCCATAGGTGTTTAACATTGCTGTCCTCTTCTGAGTTGTTTCTCGATCTTGCCTGTTACCATCATAACTTCCTTTAGTCAGATTATTTTTTGTTGATCTTTTTTGACCTTTTCCTTTTTTTTTTGTTTTAAATTTGAGCTCTCCTCCCAGGATGGAAGGGGCACTGTCTCATGTTTCTTGTGCCTGGTACTGCAGGCCATGAGGCCATACCTGTTTACCTGGTACTGCATTGATGGTGTCCTGAGGCCCACTGGGGACTTAGTGTCTGGTGCTGTGTTGAGGGGTAGGGGTAGGGGTCACGGGTGCTACTGGAGGGTGCAGGGGTCTGACAACTAATATTGTGCAGAGTAAGAGTCCTAGTGATATTCTCTGATGTATGGTGAGGCCAGTGAAGTATTTTTCTGTTTTCCTGGGAA
The DNA here is from genome assembly GCF_003287225.1 of Phascolarctos cinereus. Lineage (NCBI taxonomy): Eukaryota > Metazoa > Chordata > Mammalia > Diprotodontia > Phascolarctidae > Phascolarctos > Phascolarctos cinereus. The sequence continues at coordinate 27,181,282 of NW_027555736.1, read as the reverse complement.
ACACTGGTTGTCTAGCCACTGATGGCTGCCTGTTTGCCCAGGACAATGCTGAAGCAGGTAGCAGTTCTCAAGGCTGGAGTCTGCCTGTTCCCCTGACTATGCTAAGGCATGTTTGGGTCCTAGTGTTGACATTTGCATGCTGGGGTTCAGGATCTATTGCTGGTTTGCTGAAGCGGGCCTTGCTTCTGGAATGCTTCCTGTCCAGGACTGTACTCCCCCTTTACCAGAGTGAGACACACCTTTCCTTCTGATCTTACAAGTTTCTTGGGCTCAAAGATTGCCTTACTCCATCTTTTTTGCTGGTTCTGCTATGGTAGGGTGGATTTGTTTGGAGGCACTGTTTTACGGTTGTTTGGAGGTGAATAGGTGAGAGTTACAGCAATTTACTGCTTGCTCCAACATCTCGGTTCCTGGAAGTCCATTGACCAAGTGCCTCTTTATTACTGACTGCTAGATTAAAATATGAAGTGCTCTTTTTTGCTATCTGAATCATTTCATAATCTTGTACTAGCCTATTTTACTGGTCTTATTTCCCTATGGTCCCTGTCACACAATGCACATTGTAGCCAAGCTGATCCATTGGCTCTTTCTGGAATCTGACGTTTCATCTTCCATTTCTGTGACTTTGTACAAGCTGCCCTGATGACAATAATGCACTCCCTTCTCATGACTCACCTCAAGTCCTGCCTGTTATGGACAGCTTTTCCAAATTCTCCTACTGGTTAGTGTTCACTCCCTCCATCTGAAGTTATTATGCTTACACTTATCCATATCCAGAGTTCTTCAGTAGAATATAAGCTTCTTGAGGGCAGAGACGGTTTCACCTAGTACAGAGATTTTCCTAATAGATATTTAACAAATACATGATGGATCATATTGCAAATGACAATGTCTTAGAAGTAGCATAAGTTGTTTGACTGATGGCACCTAATGCATTCAGTATTTTCATACCAACAGCATTTTTTTAAGTCCTTCTATAAACCTCTTGAGTTATCAGTAATCATATGGGATAAGGTAAGGTAAGGCTTTAATACTGAAAACACATTTCAATTTCTACACTTTAATTGTTCTACAAATTGTTTTACCATAAATCTAGTCTCAGCAAAAATTATCCCATTTCAAAAAACATTCATTCATTCATTCATTCATTCATTCATTCATTCATTTATTCATTCATTTATGTACTTATTTATTTACTTATTTATTGATTGATTGATTTGTTTACTTATTTCTTTATTTCTTTATTCATTCATTCATTCATTTATTTACTTATTTATTTATTCATTTATTTATTCATTCTTTTATTTACTTTTTATTTACTTATTTATTGATTGGTTGATTGATTCACTTATTTCTTTCTTTCTCTCTTTATTTATTCATTCATTCATTCATTCATTTATTCATTCATTCATTCATTCATTCATTCATTCATTCATTCATTCATTTATTCATTCATTCATTCATTCATTTATTTATTGATTTATTTATTGATCTATTGATTTATTTAGTTTATTCATTCATTTATTCATTCATTCATTCCTTCATTCATTCATTCATTTATTTATTTATTCATTCATTTATTCATTTATTTATTCATTCATTCATTCATTTATTTATTCATTTACTTATTTATTGATTTATTCATTTATTGATTGATTTATTGATTCATTTATTGATTCATTTATTTATTTATTTATTTTTGCATTTATTGATTGATTGATTGATTGATTGATTTTTGCATTCATGGACTGCTTCTCTTTCCAACAAGCACACATATCTTGTCACCCCATTAAAAATGGGGAACTTCATTCAAGGTCCAATCATCATGAAAAGGGCCACTTTGACAGATTTCATGATGTTAAAAATTATGAATCCTGTTTGCTCCTATCAGTTTTTTTCCTTAAATAAAATGAGAAAAAAGAAAGAAAAATAGAATTTGATTCCAACAAGTATCCTCAAAGCCACTTCTATAGATTCTTTTCTAGAAACTAGCCATACTAGAAATTAATTTAACTGAAATCATCAGTTTCTGGAGAAGGAAGAGAGTAACGCTATATTGCTCTCTTCACCCTGAATATTAATATCATTTGAAATATGAATATAAATCAGTTGAATTAAAAGAATCTGTGAGGAAAATTTCTCTTCTTTATGACCAATCTGACTTGTAATTCCACAAATAATCCAAGAGTCAATGTATATTCTTGAATTTTTATTTCTTTCTTAGAAAAAACTGGAGGAATGAGAATCTCTTTGTTCATTTCTCTCTAGAGTCAAGGAAGTGTTCAGGATTTATCCTGAATATTTTCTTGAGTGATGGTGTGCATACCATGGGAAGTATTTGCATCCTCTTATTTTCATGTGCATGTTGAAATAGGGAAGAGGTATTGAAGAAGCCTAGACATGGCATTTTACCTCATTCCTAGTTTGACTATTTACTAACCATGTCCTCTTCTGCACTGTGACCACTCTGAACTCCAGTATCCTCATCTCAGAAGTAGGCTGATAAGAGGAATGGAGAGAAGAAGGTGGAGTGGTAGGAACCAGTGAAGTTGATCTCTCCTCCACAAATCTCAATTTAACTTGTGTAGAAAATGCACCAAATTGAATCTTGATGAGGAAATACAGCAAAACTCAGAGTGAGTCTTTTATCTAGCCTAGTTTGGCATAGAGAGATAGAAGGAGATGTTGACACTGGGGACACATTTGGGCTAGAAGTACACCAAATCAAAAACTACAGAGCCCCTGAAGGGGCTCTACATCAGGGAAAAGCAGGTTTCAAACCCATACTGAGGTTCCATCCGACTCATATTAGAAACTTAAAAGCGAACACATGAGAACTGTGAGTTTTATCACTCACTACCAATTCCTGGGTCATAGAATTAGCCTGTGCATAGGGGTGGCTTTCCAGGGTAGGGAGTCTCTGGTTGGCTTACTGGGAAAGGAAGAAGTTCATGTCAGAAGAAGCACTGTGGATCACACTCCAGACCCAGAGAAGGATCATATGTCCAGCCTCTAGCCCAACCTACATAGGAATAAGCAGGGTGCAAGTCATAGGCCAAATAAGAATTTCTAATTCTACTGCTTTGAACCAACAGAATTGGCAGAGAGGGACTGAATTGACAGCATCGTACTCTTGTCCAGTCCCAAACTCAGGTTATGAAGGTGCAGAACTCAGACCAGGCTGACTTCTACTTTGGGACCCTAGTACATGAGATCCTATCCTTTTCATTTTGGAATTCTTTAAAGTACACTCCTTTCTAATATATATTGAACATTGGACAGCCTGACATTCCCTCCTTTCTCATAAATTTAAGCATAGTATGGTCACTTCTTTCCACAATTCCCATTATCAGTTTCAGAATTACATCCTGAATATAAATTCCCCTCATGCATGTGTGTGTAATACCGGGTCTCTCCATTATTTGTGAATCTTCCTATATTTTACCTGCTTCTCTCTGTAATGATGGTCTTAGCATCTGTATGTGAGATATTTTCTTTCTTCCCTTAATTATCAGTTTATAATCATATTGAACAGTTCACACACAGATCCATAAGAGGAAAAAAAAATCATCCTTTCCCCTGTCATTTGTGCTTCATTCCTAGTCAAGAACTTGTCATTCTTCATATCTTAGGTCCTGCTCCTTACTTCCAGATAACATTTTCTGACATTACCTTGAAAATGTTGCATCTTTTGTTTTTTTATATTACCTTCATTTCAAAATATATTGTTCTCGTCCCTTCATATGAACATCTCATGGAGAGAGAGAGAGAGAGAGAGAGAGAGAGAGAGAAGTAGAGCAGTTCTAACAGTATATGATTTTTTTTCTTCACATACATTTCCTCTATCTCTGCAAAGAATGAGGTAAGTTCATTTTCTCACCTTTTCTTCTTCAGGGACAAACTTGGCAATATATTGTCTTTTAACCATTTTTTCACTTCTCATAACTGTTCCCTCCACCCTTTAGGAAGCTCTCATAATCACTGCTCAGCAATGATTGAAACATCACTGAATCCCCAAAGTGTTTAGTTTCTTGCCAAGGACTTCTGAATTCTGAGTACTGCTTTCAAGAATTCCCTTATGATTCACCAAGAGCAGATCATGGCCATTTAGTTAAAAAGGCTCAATTCTCTCTCTGGAACATCCCAGATACAGATGTTCTAGTAAGAGAGTATATGTCAGGATGGTCCATGTTAAGTCCACCCAGAGCCACACTGCGTAGCTCAAATCAAATTGGAAATCATCTGTGTGCACTGATTCTGGAGGTGGCCAACATTAGATACCCTCTACTCTCTGAGAACCCATAGATTTTAACTAACATTCAGCAAAGGACAAGAAACTGCTGCCTCCTCAGAAGATACAGGGGAAGATATTAAACTTACTTACAGAACTCCAATGGTCATATCATTCTTCTCATTTCCTCCTTTTTCTATGTCATACACTTCTCCATTTATGTCTTCTGACACAAGCCTGGGTTCTTCTCTGCTTCTTTATGATTATTTTCCTCTTGAAGTACTTTATTCATAGAGGAACACATCAGCATCCCTGATTAGCCAGAAAGGAATGAAATATTTTTAACTATTTCACTTTCCATTCTAACTAGGCAACCACCTTCCACTTTGTGCATCTCTTTTTGGTACTCTCAACTAGAATATACCACATGTAATCCCCATACATCATGAAAACATTAGCCTTTCCTCTCTATAGTTACTAAAAATGGAGCTTCTTAATTTTTCATCCTCTTCCTGTTAATTGTTACAATTATTTGCTGCAGTAGCTACCTGTTTGCAGCAATTGCTCCTCGCCCTAGATAATGTCATTGCTGGGCTTTCTAATAAACATCTTTTTTTTTTTGGTTCCATACTTTAATTTCATTAATGAAACTTTTTCTCAATGCAGGTCAGCGCCTCCTCTGCAATTTATTTTCTTGGAGTTATTTGTTATTATTTTTGGTAGCTAGTTTGCACAGTGCTGGAGTTTGAATCAAGAAGTCCTGTGTTTTAAAGAGATCATACAGATGTTAAAGGGACCCACATGTACAAAAATATTCATAGCAGCCTTTTCATGGTGGCAAAGAATTGGAAGTTGAGAGGATGCCCATCAATTGGGGAATGGCTGAGCAAGCTGTGGTATATGAATGTAATGGAATACTATTGTGGTATAAGAAATCATGAACAGGTTGACTTCAGAAAAACTTGGAAAGACTTGTATGGTCTGATGCTGAGTGAAGTGAGCAGAACCAAGAGAACTTTGTACACAATAACAGCCATGTTGTGCGATGACTAATATTGATAAACTTAAGCCTTCTCAGCATTACAAGGATCGAAGACATCCCCAGAGGCCTCGTGGTGGAAAATGCTATCCACATCCAAAGAAAGAACTATGGAAGTTGAATCGCTATCATTTTTTTTCTCTTCTGTTGAGTTTTGTTTCCTCTTTCTGATGGTTCCTCCTACTGGTTTTAATTTTTACTTACAACATCACTAATGTGAAAAGATGTTTAATAGGAATGTAAATGTATAGCCTATATCAGATCGTGCGCAATCTTGGGGAGGAAGGGGGAGGAAAACTTTAAACCAAAAGCATATGGAAGTAATTGTTGATAAATCAGAATAAACTAATAAAATTAAAAAAAAAAAGAAGTCTGTGTTTAAATCCTTCCTCAGACACTTACTTGCAGTGTGACCCTGGGTGACTCAGTTAAGGCCTCTGGGCCCTAATTTATTAATTTGTAAAATAGATAGAATAATAGTAACTACCTCCCTTGATTGTTGTGAGGATCAAAAGAGATAATATTTGTAAAATTACCTGTAAATCTTAAAATATAAATTCTAGTTGTGTCATCGTTATTGTTAAATATCTTTGAGGGTTTTGTTGTTGAGTCATTTCAGTTGTATCCAACTTTTTGTGACCCCATTTAAGGGTTTCTTGGCAAAGTTACTGGATTGGTTCATCATTTCCTTCTCCAGCTCATTTGACAGATGAGGAAACTGAGGCAAACAGGGTTAAGTGATTTGCCCAGGGTCACGTAGTTAGACAGTGTCTGAGGCCAGGTTTGAACTCAAGAACTTGAGGCTTCCTGATTCCCAACTCAGTGCTCTATCATCTGTATGAGCTAACTGCCCATTTTTTAGGGTAGAGTGCACTAAAAGGTTATGAGGCTTAAAGGGACTTGCACAGAGTGACCCAGCCAGCAGAGGTAGAAATGGATCCCAGATCTTCCTTAAAAATAGTCTTCCACTCTCTCTCACACACATACACATGAACACACATGCACATATGCACATACATACACACATGCACATGTACCTACACACACATAAGTATACACACACACACACACACACACATATATATATATATATATATATATATATATATATATATATATATATAAGAAATGAGAACCTATCCTGTGAGTCCATTGCCAGAGAGATTTCTTGTACAAAGAAGTTTCACTTGCCATTTTAGATCAGTGCTTGTTTTGAAACTTGTAGTCTTAGCATGCTGGCAGTTCCATTGAGAGATTAAATGATCTACCCAGGGTCACAAACACTCTGTATATATTAGAGGCAGGGCCTGATATGCAAATGATCTGTGGTTTTCTCAAAATGGCTATCCCATAGCTTATAAATCCTAGAGCAGTGGTGGGGAACCCACATGTGGTCTCAAGGCCACAGGTTCCCTACCCCTGAGTAGGCCATATAACTAATATTTTGGATGGTAACTTAAGTGCTTACATTTGAAATCCTAGACCCTAAGTAAAAGGTTCAGAGAGAACTGTCCTGGCCTTTGGATAACTGGAAAATAAATGTCTTTTTATCCTTCTAAGACATCCTGCTTTTGCAGTCCCACTGTTTCCCAGGGTATAGGGCATCTTTGGATGGAATCGAAGTCTCTGCCTCTGCTGCATTGGTAATACTCAACAGAAATTAATCACAATCATGTCAAAGAAAAATCTGATCAATCTGAAATAAAAAGCAATTATATACACAAAGGGAAGAGTAAGCCCAGTGAATCCAGAGCAGCAAGAGGTCACTGAGTCATTTATTATGGTTGGAAAGTTTTATGACTAATAGCATTTCTTCAGACAGACTATAGGAAGAATAATCATATCTCAAGCTTAGAAGTATAAGATAACCTTTAAAGATTATAAACTTCTCTATGTGTATGTGTGTGTGTGTGTGTGTGTGTGTGTGTGTCTTTGTCTGTCTCTCTGTTTTTGCCTCTCTCTGTCTCTCTGTCTCTCTTTTCTCCCAACCCCCTATTCTCCATGCATAGTTATAGATATATATATTTTAGGAATATTACAGAATGAGGAAGAAAAATACTTGTCTCTCTTCTCTATGAAAATAAAATGAAGGAAAATTGGGTGATTATTAAGATTTCTAAATCATTTAAATGATTGAAGTTATTTTTATTTTATTTTACTTCACATACATATGTATATGTGTATGTACATATAAATGTGTATAATACCTCAAACATGTTAATGTGTATAATATGATCTATATGGTCCCTTCAGTGATACCTACTGCAATCTTACTATATGCTTATCCCTCCTATCCTCCTTTGAGACTTTTATGCATATTGTCATATAAGTCCACTACAATGAGTCCACCCGACATGATGAATGCATGGCTTCTTTGTCTTTCTTAACATCATAAGGGTTATGCCTGGAGCACTCTACTTGTCCATTTGTTTCCTTTATATTTGTCATATTGTCAGACTATCCCTTCCTATGAGATATTTCACTGACAATACCTTTGACTCTTGTTCTTTGGAGATCCATATGGGGTCAACAAGAGTTGGGAATAACTGAAACAGCTCAACAAAGACAAAATTTTGTTCAGTATTGTAGGCTGCTTATACCAACCAGGTATCTTTTTGTTGCCCTCTGTGTGGTATTTTTAAAAATTATCACTAATACCATTTATTATCCTTAGTCTATCTTGTATTCTATTTCTTGATGCCATATAGTAAAAATAATTGTGTTAGTATTAGCTTTTAATACTTAATATAATTTTCATTATATGAAAGTTAAGAATGCAGATAAAATGTTCCCTGGACCTTTCAAAAATATTGTTTTTATTGAGCATTCCAATAGTGTAACTTTCTTTTGGACTAAAGAAAACAACATCACCAGAGGCAAATGACATAAAGGTGACCTCTACAAGCTTTTGCAGCTCTTTCCATTATAAAGGAAAAAAAATGTATTTAACAATGAATTTGTTTTCTTCCTACATTGGATAAACAGGCTATCAATTTTAATGTTATTTTCCCCATATGAATTAGGAGAACATTTATCAAATGCGATCATCCACAATGCTGTACGGTCGGATGAGATTATACAAACATATATGACTTAGCTTTGCAATTGTAACATTTTATATAAATGTGAATTATTGCATAGCAGTTATTATTATCTTTATTATTATTATATTTTCTAACCTCCAAAATCAATGTGAACATGGTCACAGATGAAAGAGTCTCAAATATCCCAATGCATCTGATATTATCAATAGTCTTTTTTTCTTCTCTCACTCTGAAGCTCACAGCCTATCCATTTATGCTCGCCATGTACCTTTCTTATCCATGTGCTCCTGTAAAATTCCACAGATTTCATTCTACCACTTAGAGACCTTCTTTGCTTCCTCTTGGCATTTCAAAACCACCATTCAGCACCGGGGATCCAGAATATATCTTTCACTTTTACCATATCACTAGCATTTCTTACTATTCATTCATAAATTTCCTTGGTATATTCCATGTCTCACAACTTTTTAAGATAAATAGTAAAATATTATGACATATGAAGCAAATAAATGCTATTTTTTTTGTTAAGTCACTTCAACAAGCTACACATAGATTCAAAAAGATCTAGGCCTAAATCTTGCATTTAAATATAAGCATAAATCAATTCATTATAGCTAGTTTTGATTAACTAATCTTAATCCACTAGACAACTTGGTAACCATAGGTAAATCCTTTAATAACTTTGAGTCTCATCTTTCTCATTTATAAAATGGGGATGTTAATGTGTATGACATCTAGCTTTCATGGGTGTTGTGGGGCTGAAAGATAATATATGGAAACAGATTTGCAGAGCTCAACCTGAAGTATAAATGTCCGTGTCTGATACGATTGTAAACCTCCTCCTTATAATAATCACTTCTTAAATTCTTAAAATATAAAGTAATGTTTTTGAGGGCTTAAATAATAAATAAGTAAATAAACATTCATAAAGTACCTATTATGTACCAATCACTGTGATAGGTGCTTGGGAAACAAAGATATAGATGAAATATCCCATGCACTGAGTTACTTATAATTCACAGAGGAAACAACATGTACAAATATAAGCATATGTAAAACTAATAAAATGAGAGGTGAAATTCAAAATTGATATATCCCCTACCCTTAAAAGTTGTATATTCTACTAAGGAAATGAAATGTATATATTTTGAAAAATAAGCAAAAAAGGAAGAAATACAGGACAGGGAGTACACCTGTAATTATACTGGCATACGGAAGTCCTAATTAAATAAAATAATTCTTCTAACTTTCTGTGGGACTGATAGGCTGTATTATATTCCTAAGGTAAGGAAGCCTGGATGTGTCAGAGAGAAGACTTAAAAAAAAAATGAAAGTCTTCTTGACTTCAATACTAGAATTACACTACTTCTCATGATAGAATAAACAAAGATAAAATGGAATTTGAGGAGTGGATATTGGTGGAACAGTGAATTTGCCTGATTTTTCTGGAGAAAAAAAGTAGAATTATATGAGAAAAGTATCTAAACTGCTCATAATCTTTGAAACAGAAATTTCATGGTTGGACTCAAACCCTAGAAGAGAACAGAGGACAGAATGCTATACACATACAAGAATATCCATAGCACCATTTTTGTGATAGCAAAAAAAAGAGAAAGAAATTGAGTCTCAACTAATTGACAAATGGCTGAATAAATGCTAGTTTTTGTGTATAGGAGACTATTATTCTGCTGCAATAATTAATATAGGATTTTTCAGAATTATATTATGAAGTCCATCATCATTTATAATCATGTTTCTTCCTTAGCTGAACCAGCAATAGAAAAGTTTGTTTCACTTTAAATCCATCTGTTGATCAAATACAAATGGTACTTCCATTGCCATAATTGTTCCTGGTAATACAAAAAGAAATGGTTCTCACTTCAACATGGAAGGGAGTACATGACAAGCAATGTGTCTTTATCAGCTTTGATGTTTACTTAGGCTGTGAATATTTTAAAAGTCATCATCTCCCTTTAAATAATTCTTATTGCTGGGGCCGACCAAAGAATGTACTTTAATGATCAAATTAATGTTGACATCAAAATTTCAGGTCAAGAGAAAACAGCAAGACATCCATTTAAATTAAATCATTCACAGTAATGACCTTATCCTTATTGCTGTTTTTGCAGATGTGGAAGAACTCGCTTTCATTTCAGATTCATATGAAGGATGGATGGCAGAGAGAATATGCGGCTTTAAAAATTAAAAATATTAAACAAATTGACTTTTTACAAATTTCATCTGCCTCAATTCCTTTAAAATGAGCAAGTTGTTGGATAAAGGGAAATTTCTGTATGTCTCTGTCTCTCTGTCTCTGCCTCTGTCTTTGTCTTTATCTCTTTGTCTCTTTGTCCATCTGTCTGTCTCTGTCTCTGTCTCTGTCTCTGTCTCTGTCTCTTTCCTTTACCTCTCTGTTAAATCTGACATAGGATTACATCTGCTAAGCTAGACAGAAAATTAAAGATCATCTATTCTAGCCACCTCATTTTATGTAATAGTAAAAATGAGGTCTATGTGTGATTGAGCATTGGTCATTAAGATTATAGTAGATTATGAGATAAATGAAATGGAATATTACTATCACAGCAAATTACAAATATAAATAATTCCAAGAAACCTGAGAAGATATATATGAAGTAAAGCAGATTGAAATAAGCGGAATAGAGAGAAAATATATGCAGGTATAATAATGGAAATCGAATGACTAAATAGAGGACAGATTTATGAATATACAGATAGATAAATGAATAAGTAAACAAGTAAACACAGAGAATATAGTGTAATTATAATAGCAAAATGAGATAAAATATACCTCCCTTCTTCCAGAGTTGAAATGCTGGATGGAGAACATTGCACATACTATTACACTTTGTGGATGTTAAGGTTAATTTTTTTTTAATGAGGGACACAACTGTGATTTTTATCAGTGAAAGGAACTCCCAGATGAGAAAATTCCTTCTAATGCAGGTTGACATTTTTCATAAAATTTATAATCTTAGAAATTTTCTGAGAGAGCTGAAGGTTTGAGTGACTCAGGTTCATATGGTGAAAAAAGAGTCAGATAATGGACTTCAACCTGGGGCTTCCTTTCTATGTAGCCAATATTTAGATTGTGATTCAAAGTTTATCAAATGTGTTATACAAATATCACTTAATTCTCACAACTCTGTGAATTAGTTGCTACAATTATCCCCATTTTACAAATAAGGAAAATGAGTTTGAGAGAGGTTAAGTGCCCAGATAATATCTGAAAAGAACTAAGATTTCCTTGAATCCAACTCTAGTGCTTTTAACACAGTGTCCCAAGGCCAAGTGAATATAATACTCAAAAATATTTTGAGCAGAGTTTAAGAGGAACTTTTGCTTCCTTCCCTGGGTTGCTTCCTCCTCACACTAGGGAATTTAAATAAAATTTGAATAATTGCAATACTCATTACAACTTAAAAAATCATCAAACCTAAGAGTTTCTGGTTAAGTGAGTGGTATAAACAGTAACTTTTGCATATGAATGGGTAGTGTCCCTTTCCCCTTCTCCTAACCTTTGAGAGGGGCCTTTTATTGGCCTGGGACCCTTGGATTATTTCTTGCAGTCAATTCTGTTGATGATCTCTCCAAGAATGAGAAGGATACTGTGCTGTACAACAAGCTTTGGGAATGAATTCTAGGATTGGGACTAAAATTCATATCTGATAAGTAAAATAACTGAGATTACTGGGATTACCAAGCAGAATTGTTTATGGATTATGATAACCTCTAGAGAACTGAACTAGAAGATGCCCCGAAGAGTAATGTAGACAATGACAGAAAAGCATTTAAGAGCTAACTGTTTATATAAATGCTAAGTACTGTGGATAAAACTAGCAAGAGAATCTTTACTCTCAAGGACCTCAGGTTTAAATAGTAAAGACAACAATTCAAGAGGGTTCAGTGCAGACAAGGAAAGAAACGCTCATTGGTTCTTAAGGTACTGTGGCACTGTAGGTGGTAATATATAGAAGTTGTGGGTGGCAGTTGTAGAATGAACCTGTCATATATTGTAAATAATAGATTTTTAAGCAGAAACTGAATTTAAATGAAGTTTCCAATATAAATGACTTACAAAGAAGAGGTCTGTAAACAATGAGAGAATGAACAATACTCAATGCATACCCTGTCCTTTTGCATTGATTCTATTCTTGTAGTATATGGGTAACTCAAAGATGGACCCTATCCAAAAGGGTGGCCTCCCTGACATGAATTTTTGGAAAGACATGGAAAAGAGTAGCAAAGGATGGGCAGGTGGGGTGGCTGGTAACATGGATTTTGGAAATGAATTTGAAAAGATTTGGAGTGTAGTAAATAACCTGGATCTCTTCTATAGTTCCCTAGATTATTCACTTTTGTTCTTTCAAGAGGACTTAGATGAATTTAGTTCATTTCATCTTTTACTGCAAAGTTATTCCCAATAATAACCATACTCTCAATTCAATATATATGCATTAAATAGCTTTAACATGTAAGGTGCAGCACTAGCTTCAAGGAATAGTAAAATCAGAGATTGTAATTTATATATGTCACATGGAAAAGAAATTTCAAGCTTTGTCAGCATCTTACAAACAGGTAATCCAAAATGAGTTTATTATAAACAATTTAAAACAAGCATAGGGGAGAATATAAGAGAATAAATACACAGTAGAAAGAGTATAGCATTGTAAAGTTGGAGGAGTGCTGACCTTGGAATCAAAGGACCTTAGTTTGAATCCCAGGCCCAATAGCATAATAACAAAATGGGAAAAGATCCATCCTTAAGACCGAGAAGATGTGAGTTCAAGACTTGCCTCTGATATACTAGCTGTGTGTCCCTGGGCAATTCACTCAACAGGTCAGTCACTCTCACCAAAAAAAAAAATTATCTTTAACAGTATAAATTTACAGGATTTGCTGAATTATATGCATTTTATCAATGGAGGGAATTTCCCATAGGGATTAACCAAAAAAGAAAGTGACACAATGAAGATGAGGATAATTGTAGTGTCTACCGCACAAGTTAGTAGGAGAGAAGAGTTTTATAAACTTTAAAATAAAATGAAAATGTGAAATATAATAATGATAATACTGCAATTTTGTATTTTTTTCATTATTGTTATTGCTTTTTTCACCAGTAGAGAAGTGGTATAACAAAACACCTTCATAATCTAAACAGCATTTCCATTTGGCTTTGTAATGTATTATGTGATTTGGGAGAATCTCCCTTTTGCCTCCCTAATTTTGTTTCCCTTGGACAACTGTTCAAACCCATGAACATTTCTGGAGTACCTCTCCATAGGAGAAGATAGACCAAATACAAAACCCTCTGACCAAGCCAGGATCAAAATTGGCTGTGGAGGCAGTGCTATTGATGTCTGAAGACAAAGAGAGTCTGTCAGAAAATGAGCTAGGGAAAAATATTGTACAGGAATTTATGCCTATGTGTAGTTAGCTAAGGATTCTAGCTTCAGGAAAGGTATCGGCTTTTTCATGGAAAAGGAAACCTGGGGGGAGTGGGAGGTGGCAGTGTGGAGGGAAGTGGATTTCTGGTTCAAACCGTCCAGAACATCATTCATTGCCCCCACAGTTCCCTGGCTCATACCTGCCCTTCCTTCAAACATCCCTATTTGTGTTCTAGTACCCAAATTTGCAATCTCAAGGTTATGGACAGAGTGTTGGACTTGGAGTCAGGAGACATCTGTGCTCTGATCGTGTCTCTGATATTAGCTGTATAACCGTGAACAAGTCAGTTAACTTTTCAGCTTCAGTTCTCCCCTTGTAAAATGGGACTGATAATAAACCCCTCCTCACAGCTTGGTTATAAGAACCAAATATGTTAATGGATTTAAAGTGTGTTGTTAATCTCAAAGCACTGTTTAAATGTCAGCTATTATCCTAGATTCTTCCCTCTCTCTCACTCCCACTTATCCAGTCAGTCACAACGTCTTTCTGATTCTACTTGCCCAACATGTCTCATGTGTCATCCTCACTTTGCTCTCAATATAGAGCTTAACTCTACTATTGACGGCTTTCTCCCAAATGATCTCGGCTGCTTTGTGGGTGAATAATTCTCCATGGATTGTCAGGCTTTTACCCAAAGAGCTCTGCATTGGGTTAAAATGCATCAAGGTTATTTTCTGCTGACAGAGTTTCTGAGCCCATTGTCACATCCAAAGCATAGTGAGGCATCAGAAAAAAAGGGCATAAGTAGAAGGGCTTGTCATATGACCTTTGGAAAATTCATTCACATGATTTCATTGCTACTGATAACTTCTAGTTGAGGAAAATCTACCAGTGCAGCTCCTAAATCTCTTAGATTAAGTTTGTTATCTGCAAAAGGGGGACAATAATAACCCTTGTGCATAGGTTGCAGGATTTTTCTGAGTCTCAAAGGAGGTTATGCAAATAAAACTTTTTCAGACACAAAGCACTATATAAAATCTAGTTGGGATTCTATTCTGGTATTAGGCACTATTCATGAAAGACTGTGCCATGCTTTATAACAATGGAGAGGCAGTGTGGTATAATGAATAGAGTACTTGAGGTGGACACAGGAAGATCTGAGTTCAAATTCTACATCAGCTATTTACTACCTAAGTAAAAGTCAATAAAACATTCTTGACTCCATTTTCCTCAAGTGAAATATGAGAGGGTTGGAACTGACAGTCTTTAAGGTTTCATCTTGTTTTAGATTAAAGATTTTTTAATGCAAGTCTAGTGCAGTTAGATGACCCAATGAATAAAGTGCTGGGGGTGTCGAGTTAGAAAGACTCATCTTCATGGATTCAAATCTGGCCTCAGACACTTACTACCTATGTGACCCTGGACAAGTCACTTAACCCTGTTTGCCTCAGTTTCCTCATCTATAAAATGAACTGGAGAAGGAAATAGGAAACGCTTCTAGTATCTTTGCCAAGAAAACCTCAAATGGGTTCATGAAGATTCAGATACAACTGAAAAATGACTCAGCCATGCAACCTTTATTGCCTAGCCATGTTTTGTATTGTATGTGTCTTAAAAAAGCAATAAATAAAAATTTGAGTTTCCAATTCATACACATGGGGCTATTTCCCCTCCTAGGCCTCATTTTGCTCAGTAACATTAAGTGATAGGACTAGACGATGCTCACCATTGCTCCCATTCTAATGCCTTTGACCCCCATCACATTAGCTCATCCCCAAGTGGACCAAACAAAGGCAATCTGAGCATTCCTTTCTTTTGAAATGTTTACCAAAGAAATCCTGTCTGGTTTGTCCTTATCATATTTTTATGTAGCTCACAAACCTGAAGTGAGCTAAAGAAAATCAAATTAGGGCTGAGAGAAGAAAGGTGGCTTTTAATAACAATTTAGTTTCCAATTCTTGCTACTAGTCTATTCTAAGGGAAGGAGAAAGGTATCCTTATACAACTGAAGTGATGCATAGGTATTAAAACACTGATTGTTAATGGGAAACATAGGCCGCTCTCTAACTAAAACATTGGCTATCTTCTAGACCAGGGGTGGGGAACCTGTTGCCTCAAGGCCATATGTGGCCCTCTAGGTTCTCAAGTGTGGCCCTTTGGCTGAATCCAAACTTTACAGAACAATTCCCTTTGATAAAAGTATTTGTTGGGTAGAACTTGGACTCAGTCAAAAGGCCACACCCAAGTACCTAGAGGGCCACATGTGGCCTTGAGGGTAAAGGTTACTCACCTCTGTTCTAGGCCAACATCTTTTTTTTCTACTGAAAAAACTGAAGGCTGGAGTGGTGAAATTACATTTTCAGGGTCACGTATTTAAGGGTCAGACCTAGAATTGGAAATCGAGTTCTCAGATTTCAAATGCAATACACTTTCCATTACAATTATCCTACCTCAATATACTGCCTCAATGCTAACAAACTTTTTTTTTAATGAAAGCCCAATTTCCCCTGCCTTTGCAAGGATCTTTATACTTTAAAGACCCCAAAGACCTGGACCAAAGTGTCATTTGCAACATTTCCAGCTAATTCTTTTTTGTTCAGTTGTATAATGAGTTAATGAATCCTTTCAATTAAATCTCCATTGTACCTCTTTTCTTCATTGCACCCCCTTTTCACCACTCACACAATCAAGGTAAGAGGTATGGAGTGTAATGACCCCACCTGGAATGTGTCTCTGGCCTCTTACTTTATCTCCTTGATTCAGTTTCTTTATTTTTTTCCCTATCCAATCTATCCTTTACCCAAATGACGAATTGGTTAGTTAATGCACAGATCTGATAATATTGCACACTGGCTTAAGGAGCTAAGTAGCTCCCTATTTTCCCTAGGATAAATACAAATGTCAGTAGCTGGCACTTAAAGCCCTTTATAGTCTGACCTCAGTGAAACTTCCTAGAATGATTCTTCAGTATTTCCCTTCATGCACTGCACATTATAGCCGACTAGTCTCCTTGTTATTTTAGTTATTCTACTTTCCAGTTTGTTGTCTTTTCTCTGAAAGTCTCCCCTACCTGGATTGCTCTGCCTCTTCATCTCTGCCTTGTAGAAACCCTAGATTCCTTTAAAGCACAGTTTACAAGGGTGCATTGGAGTTAATGCTGACATAGTAGTTCCTATATTTGCACAATAGAAACTGGCCAATGTTATAAATCAAGGCATGATTAAATGTTTTGTCTATTGTCAGCCCTTGAGAAAGTGATGGAGAAAAGGTGACTCAGGCAGCTCAAAGTTAAAAGTATGTGCACATTTCCCCTCCAAAAGAGTTAGCTGTGTAACATTTAGTAGCACACACCCAACTTATCAGTTCCTACAAGAAGGCTTTCCTGAGCCTCCTGGCTGTTACTGTTTTCACCCGCTTGGGGGCTGGTGGGGATGGCAGGATGTGGGGGACACTTTGGATTAATTGTTTGTAAACCAATCTGTGCAAATGTCAATTTTGCAAGCTATAAGTAATTGAGGGCAGGGACTATTGCATTTGCATCTTTGTATTGTGGTAAAGACAACATGAAAAACAGCTTGGAACCTTAGCGATCATTGGCAAATCACTATGATTGCTGTAATCCAGGCAATTAAAACTAAAAGGGGCAGAGAAAATGCTAGGTACAATGGCTAGCAAGTATAGAAAATTTCACATTTAACAATGGCTTGAAAAAATGATTATTACAATATTTTTTCCAGCAAAATTTTATTCACATTAACCACATATAGCTAGGTAATGAACAGTTAGAGCGAAGGTTTATTGGATTTTGTTGAAGGGGTCTGGTACAATAATATATGTGACTTGGATTTCTGAAAGCCTTAAAAAAAAGTACATGTATGACTGTGGGAAGTTCAATGCTTCCAAGCAGTACACTGATGTATACATTTGAATGACTCCATTAAAACCTTAAAATTTATGTTTGTATAGTTTTACTTATACTATAAATCCTATTACATGATAAAGTTTACATGCATATGGGAAGAAACCTTCCTGGTGGTATAGAGTTCTTTAGGCAGTACCTGGAATGCGTGTTAATGAATTCTGGGTTAAATATTTTTCTTTCTTATCTTTTTTTCTTGAGGCAGATTCATGTAGTGGTAAGAGCTCAGGGCTTGGTTTGGAGGACTCGGGTCCTAATCTAATCTCTACCAGTTTGCTATGTAAACTTGTACTTGATTCACCATGTTTCAACCTGAAAGTTTGATTAAGGAAGGCAACAAGTAAAGTGATATATGATTATATAAGTTTATTCCCTTTTAACTAGCAGATCGTGTATATATGGGAGCCAGAATGTGAGTCTGACTCAGAGATTAAGTAAAATGAGAGAGGTTTCATACAGTTTAGAGTGATCAAACTCGGGATGTCTGTGTTACAAAAAAAAAGGTATAGCCTCCATATGTTTCTTAACATACAGCACAAAAAAAGGAAGTTACTTAATTGCATAGATTATAAATACAGTAGAAGAACATCAAAGTATTTATCAAAATTACAGATCCAGGATATGTGTTTCGTCTACATAGTATATGTCTATAGGATACAAAAAAAGGAAATGTCTCATTAATCAAGAGAGTGTCTGGTCCCAGACATCCTGGGCTCAGTGATGATGAACGGGAAGAATGTTGGTCAGCTCCATCTGGTGCTGAAATTTGCTGACACAGGAAGGGGTATTTTTAGCTCACTCAGAGACAAAAGATTAATTCAGGTTTTGGACCCTTACTGGGGCTCAATTGATCTCAAACGATTATCACCTGAGATTTTTGATATTTCATTGACACAATCATTAAATCAATTAATACTAAATTAAGCATTTAGTAAGTACCTATCATTTGCCTATTATAATGCTAGGCAAGGCACTGTCATCTGAGGGGATTAGGGAAGACTCCATGTAGGTGATTCATGAGTTGAGTATTAAGGAAGTATGGAGAGGAGAGAATTGATTGTAGGCAGGCCAGACAGCTGTTGCAAAAGCAGAAAGAGGAAGGATGGAGTGTCATGTGTGAGGAACAGAGAGAAGACAGGTCATCATATTACAGAGTGAAGAATTTGAGTAGTAGGGTTTTAAAAACTCAAGAAAAATGTTTATATTTGAGTCCACAAGCAATGGGAAACTCATATTTGACTAAGTAATTGAGGTACATGCTCAGACTTACAATTAAGGAAAATCATTTCAGTAGTTTTGTAAAGGAAGAACTCAATACAAAAGGCTGGGAAACCTATTAGAAGACTGTTTCAATCACTGCGGTGTTGGTTTTGTGAGTGGAGATAAAGGGCTGGATTTGAAAGTCGTTTTGGACTTAGAAAGATCTATTAACATGCTATGAACACAGGCACTTTGCTTCTCTGGGCCCCAGTGTTCTCACCAATAAAATGGGGTTATTAGGCTGTCAGATATCCCCAACCAATCATAAGCAGTTGGTTGATTTTGAAGCTGTATCTGGTAGATTGTAAAACTGATAGCTGATAACTCCCTGTGGTGTGCTCATGGGTATTGCCAGTAAAGAAGTGGTTTGTGGCCAACAGCTATAAATCCCATTCCACTCTAAAGGGATTTTGACATTCACTGTTGCTTTTGTTGAAAAGAATATGCACTTTGTACTCTGAAAAATGTTAGGGATCCCTGAATTTGGAGATCTCTAAGTCTCCTCGAACACTAATACTATCATTTTACCACACATTGACTCATGATATAAATGGGAGTAAGTATGACATGCATTGACCTCACAGCTATGTTGAAAGAACTAGGGTAAGGATCTGATTATTTGGGGAGGCAAATGATCATAGGAGTTTTGAAAGCAGGGAATGTGTCATTTTAGGTCTTGTTATATGTAGCAATGACTGGCCTATACGAGCTACTTAATAAATTCTTGTTGATTCATTGACCCTTTGTGGAATATATGGATGAAAGGCCATAGGAAAGAACAAATGGTTCAGAATGTCATTCCTGGACAGAGTAGTGGAGACAACTGATGAAATCAAAGATCTTAGAAGTACTATGATTATGGGTTTATGATAGTCATCACATCATTAGTCACTGGCATTTACATAGGTTTATTTAAGGTGTATAAAGTGCTTTACATTGATTTAATTTATCAACAATCAGTTACATACATAGTATGTATACTATCCCTCCCTAAGACTGCACACCATCTGATACAGGTTATACATTTATGTTATTGTTAAAAATATTTTCATGTTAGTGATATTGTAAGGAGACATTCATTTGTTCTTTAAAAAAGGATAAAGTGGGACAGCTAGGTGGCACAGTAGGTAGTGAAACAGGACTGGAGTCAGGAGGACCTGAGCTCAAATCTGGCCTCAGACACTTGACACTTACTAGCTGTGTGACCTTGGGCAATTCACCTGACTCCATTACCTCACCAAAAAACAAAGAAGATTAAGGTCAAACTGCTTACTGATTATATATGAAAATTTTATTAATATTAGTAATTATTAGTTATTATTATTAATGATAGTATTCTTAAAACTGTTACCATTACTAAGGTAATTTGAAAGAAAGGTTGGAGCTGAGTTGTATGATGAGGTGATTGGGTAGGAAAAGGTTAAAAAGTAAAATTATCTCATGAACAAAGAAATTGAGAAGAAGAATAAATACAAAGGAAACAGGTAGGGGTGGAGGGCTGGTAATGCCGGAACCTAACTCTCATATGACTTGAAAAGGAAACAACATATATATGAAGAGGTTTAGAAGTCTTTGAACTTCTAGAGAGGTGAGAAAACTGGGAAATATGGTGGGGGAGGGACTTATAAAAGAGTATATAGATTAAGATTGGGAGGGTGGAGTGAATAAAGGAGGGACTTTTAGGGGGTACCTCTAAAATAAGGAATAAGAGGGTAAAGGGAGAAGATAAGGTAACAGGAGTAGGGTGAAAGAGAAGCTGATAAGGAAAATAGTGAGTAAAAATAAATGCAGGGAAATTCACAAATAGTAATTATAACTTTCAGCGTGAATTAGAAAAAAACAATAAAATTTATTTGGAAAAAGAAAAAGTCAAGAATATCAAAAGAAATAATGAAAAAAAAATGTAAAGGCAGGAGGTTTAGCAGTACCAGATCTTAAACTGTGTTATAAGGTAGTATTTGTCAAATCTATCTGGTACAGGCTAAGAAATAGAAAAGCAGATCAACGGAATAGAGTAGATACAATTTATAGCAGTAAATAAACCTAATAATGTTTTATTTGATAAATGTAAAGAATTCATTGTTTGGTAAACATTATTGGGAAAACTGGAAAGCAATATGGCTGAAACCAAAGAAAGAACTGGAAATTTCAGGGACACCCATTAATTGGGGAATGGCCAAATAGGTTGTGGTATATGATTATGTTGGAATGCTGCTGTACGACAAGAAATGATGAGCTTATTGATTATAGAAAAACATGGATAGACTTGCATAAATAACGAAGAGCAAAATGAACAGAACCAAGAGAACATTGTATACAGTAACCGCAGTATTGTTTTCAGAATGATTTTGAGGGGCAGCTAGGTGGCACAGTGGATAGAGCAGTGGCCCTGAAATTGGAAGGACCTGAGTTCCAATCTGGCCTCAGACCAAACATTTGACACTTATTAGCTGTGTGACCCTAGGCAAGTCACTTAACCCTGATTGCCTCACCACCAAAAAAAAAGAATTATTTTGAGTGAATAAATTATTTTGACTAATGTAAATAACCAAATTAACTATAAAGAACATATGAAGAAATACACTATCTTCATCCAGAGAAAGAACTAGCAAATAGAAGTAAGTGTAGAATAATTTTACACACACACACATGTATGTGTGTTTGTGAATATTTATGTGCTTGTGTATTTGTGTCTAATGGTAGCTATCTCTAGGGGTGAGTGGCAGGGAGAGAAGAAAAAAAATCTCATGATAATTTTGTTGTACATTTGGAAGCAATAGCAAGTTTTGCATAGTAGATCTGCAGTTTCACGTGCAATCACCTCTTTTTTTATCATACCGTATTGTGGAAATGATTGTTTTTTTCCATAAATTAAAAAGAAAAGAAAAAAAGAAAACAAAACGCTTTGGACTTAAGTACTACAAGTATCTACATTTTAGGCAGGGAGTATCAGAAAGATTAGATAGCTTCCTTTGAATCAAGATTTTATGTGTCAAAATCATGATTTGAAACTCAGTATTCCTGACTCCAACAAAGTTTAACAGTTTACCTTATCTTTGCTAAAACTTGATTTGATTCATTTCCTGGAGTAGAAATTGATATTGTCTGTGTTGACACTCTTTTCTTATAAGGACTTCTTCCTTGGCTTTACAATAATTAAGTGGTTTTGTTTCTAGTAAGGCTTCTTAAATCTGTCTAATTCTGAAGTTCCAAAAAATTCACATCAAAGTGAATTGACCCTAGAGAAACTGTCAAAATATTTCTCAACTAATGATTATAGATGGCATAGAAAGGTTCCAAATCATGAGCATCAGAAATGTTCAACTTAGATCCAATAATAGACTGGCCAAAGTCCCAGCACAAATCCTCAGCACTCTGAGTCAGGAGTCATCATGGCTCTGGTCTGGTACCAAGCAAAGGCATCAATACTTCTCTCTCAAGCTTTGAACCTTCACAGGGCTGTCCTTTAGTTGTGTCAAACTCAAATAGAATCAGAGCACACTAAACCATACTTAAAGATACCTATGGACTGCATATTGACTTAGTTTTAAATGTAATACTATCTAGGCTTTATTATATTTTAATGTATTTTTAAAATTATTTCCCAATTACATTTTAATCTGGTTCAAGGTGTACTCAGGAGTGGTCTGTAGGCCACGTGTTTTACATTAGCTTTAGGAGACCAAAAAGTCAATGTGGGGTGGGACAACAGAATATCTGTTCTCTCTGTATCCTTAATAGATCAAAACAGTTGCTTTAATTCATTCTATTCATGAGAAAAACTAATTTTCAAGAAACTTCATGAGAGTAGGTGTTATCCTTACAGCATCTTTTGGTTTTCTGGTTAAAACAGTTAGCTCCTTTGTAACTCATGCAAGAAGATTCATCACAAATAGCCTCAGACTTAAAATTAATTTCATTCATCAATGGTTCCTCACAGTCTCTTCTCCTTATAAAGTGACTTTGCAAACACAACCAGGAAAACTATGTACTCACAGATAATTACAATGTAAATGGAGAAAACCATCATAAGAAGTTAAAAATTAATATCATCAGAGTGTAAAGAATAGTCTGGGCCACAAAAGAGGAGATATGAGAAGATACTTTGCTTCACTCCTTTTTGTGGGGGTGGGGGTGATTCAGGGCTCTGGCACATTGCATATGATATCTAATGTCAGGTTTGGAGGGCTATATATTGTTAGGGTTTGCTATTTTTTCTTCTCTTTTTTTGTTATAAAAATGTTATAAAAGATGGCCCTCTGGGAAAGAAACTTAAGGGAATTAAGACATACAAAAGGAAAACTAGACAGTGTAAAAATGAAAAAGATGAATGCAAATCTAATAAAAATAAAAGTTACCTTGCCCCTTAAGAGAAGAATCACAGAATCAGTGCTCTAGAGGCCAAGTGACCTCAGAGGCCTTCTTGTTATTTTGATTCATTTTATAGAGAAAAAGAGTCAGAGGAATGATTTGAACTCATACTCTCCTGAGCTCAAGACCAACACTCTATCTTCCATGCAAATCAAAAGAAAAAAAAAGGTGAATCTAGATGCAGCACATGTGGTAAATTATGCAGTCAAGTTTCCCCAATTCAGGACACCCCAAGGGCTAATTTTCTTAAATATATAGGCAATGTGTAGTCTACATTCTTCATTTTCTTTATTAAGTTCATAGTATTCTTACTTGCACAGTCCATGTTCCTGACAAACTGGTCTACTAGATGTTCCAAAAATATAATGTTTCATCTTCTGTCCCCACTCTTTTGCAAGGTCTGTCTCCCAAGCCTGGAAAATTCTCACTTCTTATCTCTCTTTTGGAATCTCTATTTCTATCAAAGGTTCAGGTCAAATGATACCTCCCTTATGAAAACTTCTAACTCCCCCCCCCATCAGCACATTGTCACAGGACTGCTAAACATATATATATATATATATATATATATATACATATATATATATACACACACATATATATATATATACACATATATATACATATACATATATATACATATACACATACATATATACACATATATATGTATATATGTGCATATATATACACACAGATATATATATATACACACATATATACACACACTCACACATACATATATATATATACATATACACGTACATACATGTGTATATGTATGTATAGCTAGCTTAGATATAGAGAAAGATGCATATATATACACACACACACACACACACACACACACACACACACACACACACTAAGATGTGTATGTGTATTTTAAAAATACCACTTTAATAGCTTAAAACTTTACTAAGACTTATGGGACATTTCGAGTATGGTAATATTGTCCATCCCAGTTACTCTTTGTGGAGGATAATTCGCTGAGCCACAGAGCATGTAAAGGGGAGAAATGTGTAATAAATGAAATGGACCTTCTTTTCATCCCTCTGCTCTTCTCCCTCTTCGGAGATATGAGGGACTATTAGAGAAGCAAGTTGCATAAAGGTTCAGACATTTTTTTTAATGGTCATTCATTTTGCTTAAATGCTTTGTTTATTGGGCAAGTGTATATAACCAGGAAAAAAAGATTATGATATAAAACAATAACAACAAAAACAACAATAAAAAAGATCAGTAAAATGTCTCATTGCATACAAGTTGGTGTTAAATTTGAAAATCAGTTATATGGATTCTCAGTGGGGTCTCTTTCACATGCCTCTTGTATATTATGTTACTTGATATTACAAGGCAAAGTGCAGAAGTTTTTATTTTTTTTAAATTTTTTTTAACCAGAACTAGTTATACAGTTCCTAAAAAGCTGGGGCAGAGGTCCCCAACGCACACTCAGCCCCTGGTGTAAATTTTGTATTATAAAACAGTGTGCTTTATACAAAGTTCATGCAAGTGTATTTTATTTTCATGACTTTGACAATTACATCAGATAAATTTCACCTTGATCAAAGCTATAAGCTATTACTCTGCCTAGTCTAGAAGACAGAAATCACCACTCATTTTCTCTCTCCAAAACAGTATTTTGTTTTGTTTTGTTTTTCTTTCTGTGACTGCATTTTGCTAAATGTTTCAACATCTTTCAGAGGCTTTGACAAATAGCTCTTACTTTCTGTAAGTATTTTAGATTCACTCAACAGTGGAGTAGAGGTTTCTTCCTCCCCTCCGACCATTATGTGTAACTGATAGGTGAGCAAGAGACAAGGCGAAGCCCAGGTGAGGAATCGGTTCTTGTTTCCTGAAAATCTGGCTGAAGCCTTTGGACCACAAAATAGCTTTAGCAATGCCAACAGGTTTGGCCAGTGACCTTTAAAGCCAATACAGATCTGCCCTTTACCTGAGGAGATGTTCTTTACAACATTTTCCCCTACCATTTATAAGGCATCACACAAAAAGCTACCCTTAGGTCATTTGTTTCAATGACAAGTGCAGACAAAAAGATGAACTAGCTTAAATAGTGGGAAGTCTCCTGGCTGTATTTCTTTTCCTCCAGCAATTAAAAACAAACAAACAAACAAACATACATTATAACTTTAGATTAGAATGAATTTCCTCTTCTTAACCCATGATACTGATAGGGACACTGGTGACAACTAAGAATTCTCCTAGGAAATTGAATTCCTTCTTAATGCTCATTGGTGGTATTGTCACACAGTGCTTATTTAAGTATTGGGATGTAATTCCATTGTTCCTATGAGGCTGATGACCATGCTATAGTTTTCCTTCTCTCTGAAGCTTTCAGTGACTCTTGTCTGAAAATTAATTCTGAACAACACCAATATGAATGTATAAGAAACAAGATCAAGGTGTTCCAAAGGCAATTAAAGCTTAAAACTACTTAAAACATTTGGGTATTCTTCTATACTCATGGGTATATATAGCTATATACATGTATATGCGTGTCTTTACATATATGTACATACACACAGATATACATATAAAATAAATTTCTTCACTATGTTTAACTTAATTAAAGTTATGATTTTTTTAGCAACTAAAGAAGAGGTAGGGAGGGAGAGAAGAGTTAGTTATAGTGTTACTATAAATGATAAAAAGGGAGTTGTTGAAGTAATTTTAATACATAGAAAAGAAGAGGAGATTCAAAAGGAAACACGGATAAGCAAGAGAGCTTTGAAAGTTCTCTTCTGTTTGGTAGGTACTATTAAAAATAAACTAGTGTAAAATAGTTCCATAGTTTCATATATATATATTGTTATTCAGTTGTTTAAGTCACGTCTAACTTTGTGTGACCACACTTGGGGTTTCTTGGCAAAGATATTAAAGTGATTTGCCATTTCTTTCTCCAGCTCATTTTACAGATGAGGAAACTACGTCCCTTGCCCAGGGTCAAACAGCTAGTAAGTATTTGAAGCCAAATTTAAACTCAGGTTTTCATGACTCCAAGCTTCTGCTGGTACTCTATCCACCACATCACTTAGTTGACCTATATACACATACATATGCATATGCATTTATGTACATGCATGTATATATGTATATAAATATGTTTATGCACACACACATATAAAATACACACATGTGTATGTAGATATGCATATTTATTCTCTTCCTTTATTCCATTTTACATATAGAAATGCTAAATTTTTAATATTTAAGATAAAAATAAATAATAACCTTAAAATGATTTTGATTCTTACTATTAAAGCACTCACTAAAAGTTTATTTGTTTTGCTGCTGCTGCTGCTGCTGCCACTTAATAATAAGGGGAGGAATACTGGACCTTGATGGCTTCTTTTTTTAATCTAGAACAGTTCCATTACTAATGTATCAGTTCCAGTTTGGGGCAAGGGAAAGAACCCCAGTCCAGGAGTCAGAAAATCTTGAGTGTCCCCTTCTGATGTTGACTACATGTGGAACTAGGTAAATGACTTAACTTCTCTGGACCTCCGCAACCTCATCCACAAAAGTATGTAGTTTAACTTCATGATCATTGAGGGGCATAATCATCTTTGCCTTTATCATCTGAATAATACTGAGACTTGGAAGGGACCTTAAAGATAATCTAATCCAATATCCCCATTTTACAGATAATAAAACTTATGCCCACAGAGATTAAGTGATTTTCTTAAGATTTCACAGTTAGTAAGGAACAGAGCCAGGATTGAGATGCAGCCCTGTCTCCAAAGCTCCATCCTCCCTTTGCTTTCTTGGCTTCTGCCATGACAGTCTCCAAGGGTCAGATTTGTTTTTGAGTGATTTATATTCGAAGGTAAATTAGCCACAGTATATTTCAGATGAGGGAGGTGCAGTGGCTACAAGGAAGGCCTTGGAATCAGAAGAAATGGGACCAGGACTGCCCCTGATCCATATTGTACTAGATGTTTGTCCAGGACTGAGTCCCTTAACTACTTTAATGCCCCAGGCACCAATAATATAAGAAAATAAAATAAAGACATTCCTGATTTATATAGTGGAAGAGTTTCTAAAACTAAATAGGGTTTGCCTATACTTATGGGACCATGGTTTTGAATACACACACACACACACACACACACACACACACACACACACACACACACACATTATTTCTCTTCTCTGGATTTTGATAACCCTCATCTAGAATGAGGGCATTGATATTGAGCTGGAGGACCCATAGCTTACCTTCCCAACCCATATGACTGGTCCTGTATTTAAATTGTTTAATGGCCTCTATGGAAATTATAAAAAATAATTTTAGTCTTTCATTCAACAATCATTATTGCAACTAGGTAATCAATCAGAAATATGACACATTCTCCCTGAAATGATATTTCCTCCCCAAATCTTACCCTAGTCATAAGTAGAATAATTCAATTGTTCTAAAAATAAGTGTATTTGAATAAAGCACATCCATCCATTTGCCCTCTCCCAAAACACATTTCATTGGCTCCTTGAGCCCCACCCCTTTGTGTTAGGAAGTGGGGAGCAGGTAGCAGCGTCGGTACTGTTGCTGCTTATTTCATTGATTAGCAAGAACCCCCAAGTGTAACATTGCCTGTATGGCATATAAGGGTTATAAAATCGGTTTTCCCCAGCAAAACTCTGAGGCAAGGTGCATCTGATTATGCTTATTTGACAGCAAGGATCAAAGAGAGAAAATGACTTGCCTACAGAAACAAAGCTATCATCACAAGTCAGATTTGAAATCAGGTTTTGTGTTTAAAATATCATATTTACCACCAAAAATCACTATCTCCCTAGAATCAAAATGCTATCATACACACAGATACTGAATTCCAACCCTGGTTTTCAGTTGCTTACTTGAGAAAGATAAATCGCAAGGACCGGTAAAAAAAAAAAAATCTATGGTGAAGGACTGTGTTAGTGGGGAAAAATAACACCAGGAGAAGAAAAGGAGATTCCTCAGCAAGCAAATAATTGCTACATAGAAGCAGAACAAGAATGATGATGATGATGATATTATTATTATTATCATTATTATTATTGTTATTAATTTAAAGTTTGCATAGTCTACCTTGGGGCTAGTTGAAATTATTTTCCTAATTTTATAATTGAGAAAACTAAAGTTCTAAAAGAAGTGACAGCTCATATAGCTGGTGAAAATGTTTGAGACAGGATTGAAAAATCAGATTTTTTTTGACTGCAAATCCTCTATGTTATTTATTGTGCCACCTAGTTGCCTCAAATGACTTGAGAAAAACATCTAGATGTAAAATATGAGAATTTAGAAAAAGAAAAGCCAAGATATGAAGAGACACTATATATGTGTCTATGTTTGCAGTAAAGATTGTGTGTGTGTCTGTGTGTGTGTGTGTGTGTGTGTGTGTGATTCCAGGCTATCTAATTAACACCCTGGTGATAAAGCAGTCTGATTAATGAGAAAGGAGGCTTTGCCAAATAAGTGGTGCTAAATTTGTCTCATCTTAAAATAGATACATGAATATTTGGCCAACTGCTCTTGAATCAGATATAAATTAGAATCACCTTTCACCACATTAAGTAGACACTAAAATATATATGACCAAAAAAAAGGTATCTAAGGAAATAATTTTAAAATTCTTTTTCCTTCCTTCCTCCCCTCTCCCTTTACCATGAGATTAAGTATCCAAATGTGTATCAACTGTTTGGAACTTTTGAGACAACTTAGATTTAAACACTATTATGTTATTGATCAAAATAAATATTTTAGTTCTACACTCATATACATAGACATTTATATTTGTACACATATTTCCATATAGACTACAAAGTCCCTTTTAAGATGTACCACAATTAAGATTCCAAAGATATATGAGTAGGCTTATAAGAAATGATGCAGTGAGATGAAAACAGAATAAGAATCATATTACACTGATTAATCACATCACAAAGAGAGTCAATATTAAATGGTTTTCCCAACTCCCTGAATCAATAAACTCCAAGGGCTCCCTATTGCCTCTATTATCAAATAGAAAATCACCTCTTTGGCATTTAATGGCCTTCATGAGCTTGTCCCATTTTGTCATTCCACGGTTCAGGGAAAATGGTCACCTTGTTGTTCCATACATACATGAAGGACTTAACCACCTGTCTCTATGCCTTTGCTTTACCTGCCTCCCATGCCAGAACAGCAGCCCTTCCTCCCCTTCACTTGCATTGTATATACATTTTTATGTACATGTCAAAAAATAGTAAACTGTCAATACCAATATGAAAGTTTGCCCCAGATTACTATGAGATGTATAAATGTGATGAAATATTACTATACTTTAAGAAAAGATGTTGAAGAACACAGAAAAGCATGGAAACATTTGTATAAACTGAGGAAAAGAAAAGTAAAGATTATGTGTGTGTGTGTGTGTGTGTGTGTGTATGTGTGCATTGGTAGGTATATATGTATGTGTGTATCTGCAGTTTAGTCATTTTTCAGTTGTGTCTGACTCTTCATGATGCCTTAGGGAGAGGGGGTTTCTTAGCATAGATATTGGAGTGGTTTGCCATTTCCTTGTCCAGCTTATTTGACAGATGAGGAAACTGAGGTAAACAGGATTAAGTGACTTGCACAGGGCCATGTAACTGGTAAGTGTCTGAGGCCATATTAGAACTCAGGTCTTCCTGAATCCAGTCCCAGCACTATATTCACTATGCCACCTAGCTGCCTATATATGAACATGAATACACACATATGCATATATTTGCACATGTAATATGTTTGTATATGCACATGCACATATATATGTTATTGTTGTTAAGTCATTCAAATTTTGTCCAACTCTTTATGACTTCACTTTGGGAATTTCTAGGAAAAGATACTGAAGTGGTTTTCCATTTCTTTCTCCAATTCATTTTACAGATGAGGAAAGTGAGGCAATCACGGCTAAGTGAATTGCAAAGTGTCTGAGGCTGGATTTTAACTCAGCTTTTCCTCCAGACCCTCTATTCATTGTGCCACCTAGCTGCCCATATTCATCTATACACTCTCATATGCATATATATATATATATATATATATATATATCTAATGTGCATACATATTTACATAGATACATGCACGTTGTTGTTATTGAATCATTTCAGTCATGTCTGACTTTTTGTGAGCCCATTTGGGGTTTTCTTGGCAAAGATACTGGAGTGGTTTGCCATTTCCTTTAGCTCATTTTACAGAGAAAGAAGCTGGGGCAAATGAGGAAAAGTGACTTGTCCAGTGTTGCACAGATAGTGATTGTCTAAAGCCAGATTTGGACTCAGGAAGATGAGTCTTCCTGATTCCAGACCTGGTGCTCTTTCCATTGTGCTGCCTAACTGCCCATATATACACATACTGACTAAAATAATGTAAATGGAAACATCAGAATGGAAACTTTATGCTATGCAATCTTGAATAGGTTTGGCATCAACTTATAGGTAAGAGCATCTTTCTCTCTTCCTTCTTTACAGAGGTGGGGGTGGGGTCTATGAATGTGAAAAACTATAATATACTTGGAGGTGATTCTAGTGCAGGTTCATTTTTCTGAGCTACTTTTATTTGTATCTTTGTATTCTTTATTATATGGGGTGTTTCTTTGAGTAGGAGAGTAGGTACGTATTGGGAGATGAAAGGGATATAAAAATAATAGACATTAGACAGATGTGTGATTGTGCTGTATATCTTTTGAAGAGACAGATGGCACGTGTTTTGTTTTGTTTTGAGCATTCAGTAGATAGCACAGTATGGACAGTCCTTTATCATTACACAAAAAGGTCAGTAGTGCTGAGCATATCTTTTGGTAAAGGGAAATTGTTGAACCTATTTCAATTCTACAATTCTTTTAAATATTTTTCAAGGAAATAACCAGTGAATCTCTGTGTGGAGAAAATGCTGACATGTATATTCTTTTGGGGGTAAAGTTTTAGGGGTCTTGTTTGGTTTACTACCACTGATCAAATGAAAACTACAAAATGTCATCTTTTTAATGTTTGCCAATATATAAATCTAGAACCCTGAGAGACGTTTGCAGTGCATTACTCATGTCCTCTAATGATGCCCCCCCAAAAGATGTCGCTTATCCTTCCTGTGACTTGTTTCAGGTATGTTAGGATTCACATAAATAGTACATGTTGAAATGAAAGAGAGGAAATCCTCAAATATTCAAATGAATATATGATTTCATCAATTTGGCAGATTCCTCCAATGATGAATAGATTAATGAACATCCGTTTAGTGCCTACTGTATACGACATTAAAGATGCAAAGACAAAAAATAAATAAATAAATGCAACCAGTCAACCCTTAGAATTTTGTGTTTGTTCTTTCAGCAAAAATAACGTGTATACAAAAAGTTATATACAAATATTATGCAAAAAAAAATGGTGATTTGGGGAAGGAAGGCAATAGAAAAACAGGTCAGGAAAGGTGCCATGTATAAGATAGCACTTCGAGCTGAATCTTGAAGACA
The DNA here is from genome assembly GCF_003287225.1 of Phascolarctos cinereus. Lineage (NCBI taxonomy): Eukaryota > Metazoa > Chordata > Mammalia > Diprotodontia > Phascolarctidae > Phascolarctos > Phascolarctos cinereus. The sequence continues at coordinate 27,149,517 of NW_027555736.1, read as the reverse complement.
ACCAAGGAATTCTAAGACGGAGACATGAGGAGAGATACAAACTGAGGCTCAGGAGACAGCCAGTGTAAAGCCATATAGGTTGTGAGGAGGGTAGAGAGAAGAGGGGAGAGTTTGCTAGCCACAAGAATGGATTGCTATAATCCATCTGAGAAGTGGTAAGGCCCTGAGTTAGGATAAGAAAGAGTGTAAAGAGTAGTAATCAGATGTGAAAGAGATTGTGGAAATAGAGACAAAATTTGGTAATTGATTGTACACGTGGAATGAATATGAGTGAGAAATTGAGAGTGAGACCAAAATCAGGAACCTGTGTTAATGAAGGGATGTTGGTGCCTTTGACCAATACAGGGAAGTTTAAAAGTTGGGTGGGTTTGGTGGGGAAAATTATAGGTTTTACATACCCATACATATCTGTTCATCCCATGATTTTCTCTGCCCTACCATAAGTGAAAAGGAAAAAAAGAAAAGTGCTCATGAAACTTATTCCATGAATCCAGAGTCTTTGATGAGACATTAGTCTCAGAAGGATGTGACTGGGGCTCGAGATGAGGACATAGCAGAATAGGAAGAGGATTTTCCAAATAGTTCTGGTTTAGTGTCTGCAGTTGCCTGGCCACAGAGGCACTTCTGTCTGGCACAGAAGAGAGATTGTGAGCTTTTAAGGGGAAGAGGGGAGAAAAAAGTTGGAGGACTGGGTGAGGACAGATGTTAGACAAGCACCATATTTACCTATTATGTGAAGGGTGGAATGTGGCCAGTCTTTCTATCTTCCAGTTATTTGGTGGTGCATCTCTTTGGTCATACAACAGCCTCTGGAGGAGTGTGGCAGCCATTTCATAGCCCATTTCTCTAGAATGTGCAATGACTAAAATTGCATAAATGCTTCAATAAATGCCAAGGAAATATTAAAGCTTCTCAAGCCAGAGGCTATGTTTGAATTCCCCCTCCATTACCTTTTGTCTATGTAACCTTGAGCAAGTCATTCTTCCTCTCACCTCCTCCTCCTTATCTGCATAATTAATAGGTGGAGCAAAAACACTCAAGAGGCCCCTTCCCCATCTACATCAGTGATATGGACCTAAGAGAAAACAATAAAAACTATGATGATGATTATGATGATGATAAAATTCTGAATCTGGAGTAAGGAAGACCTCAATTCAAATCTTACCTCAATTACTTAATAGCTGTGAGTCTGGGCAAGTCATTTAACTTCTGTCAACTTTGGTTTTCTTATCTGTAAAATAAGGAAGAAAATTAACATTTAATAAGTGTCTACTCTGAGTCAGGCACTGTGCTAAGTATTTTACTAGTATTAACTGATTTCATATAATAATTGAGGGAGGTAGATGCTATTATTATTCTCATTTTATAATTGAAGACACTGAGGGACTTGTCCTGGGTCACAGAGCAGATAAGTATCTGAGGCAGAATTTGAACACAGACCTTTCTGATTACAGCCCTCAAACACCTTTCACTGTTCTACCTAGTTGCCACTAGGTTAGAAGTTGTGACTTCTAAGCTACCTTCTACCTCTAAATCTATAGTTTCATGATCTTATAGTTTAATATAGTACAATGGCATTGAAGTTGATCAAAAGAAGAAAAAAATTTCATATGACAAAAAAAAATTAAAGGAGAGATCAGAAGGATTTTTATAGTATTTTATTAAAGTCAATATCATATTTAAAATACATTTTGGACATTTTTAGGTTCATTGTTTATTCAATTAAGTACTTTATTATTTTATTTATTTAGATGTTTTAGCATTTGAAAAAGCTAAAGTAAAAAAGAACAAATGCTGATGCTAGCTATTATGTATATGCTCCAACATTTGTTGGCAGATATTTCATTCTCAGATCTATTGTCTCAATGTCATAAACTTATATTGAAAATAATATATTATTATTCCTACACTCTTCAAAGTCATATAAAAACAAACAAACTCAAAAAAAAAATAAAAAGGGGGCAGCTAGGTGCTGTGGTGGATAGAGCACTGGCCCTCGATTCAGGAGGACATGAGTTCAAATCTGTCCTCAGACATGTAACACTTACTAGCTGTGTGACCCTGGGCAAGTCACTTAACCCCCATTGCCAAACCCCCCCAAAATAAATAAAAAATAAAAACAAATAAAAACAAACAAACAGAAAAGCATGTTAAGGGTCAGGAGGTTGGCAGAACTGTAGAAGCTGAGATAACCCCATAAACTCACCCCATAAACTCTATATAACTCAGGACCATCTGGGAGCAAGAAAGCAATGGTGCAGACCTAAGGCAGCTGTAATTAATTTCACCCTCAGAGGGATTGATGTAGGACCAAGATATTTGTGAATGTGGAATATAAAAGTTGTTTTTAGGTCTTTGGAAAGGACATTTTTCAGACCTCCATTGATACACACATACACATACAAATAGACATCCACACAAACATACAAATAGTGTTTGTGCATATACATACATATATACTGTGAGCCCCGAACCCTAAGAACTATAATCTGGAACAGAGTCTGCTCTTAGACAGACACAAATTAAATTGGGGTACATGTGTTCAAAATTTAATTTCTCAAAGTGGTTTGAAATGTATTGCATGGGAGTTCAGTCCAAAATTGGGCCCTCATAAAGGGACCAGTTCAGAACTGGCTCAATTTGAGATTTTGGGGTACAGCCTTATATGCCCTTCAAAGAGTAGGTGTTCCTAAGGGGTTCCAATCAACTGTGATTAGTTGATATACTAGGAGGTGGCTGGGTTCCTTAGATCACTCAGTCCATAGGAGTCAATATCATCTGCTATCACAGGAAATACCATCCCAGTCTTAGAGTCTGTCTCCACCCAAACCTGAGTAGGATAAAATCAATTCAGGCCTAGTTTCGAGTTTGACCAAGATAAGAAGATTCCACGCGATCTCATTACCAGAAATGCCCTCCTGAAGAAATTTGGTCAGAAGGCTGGCAGGCACATATATACATATATGTGTGTATGTATGTATGTATGTATATATGTCTGTATGTATGGGCATATATACATACAAATACATGCACATATATACTTGTGTATGCAAGTATGTATGTATTTGTTTGAACCCTGGCATACTGATCTGAGTTTTCTGAAAGTTCTCTTAGGATTATAGACAGGATGAACCTAGTTGTTTAGGTTACTGAAGGATCAGGCCACGCTGAGCCAGGGCAAGGACTTCTGTTGGGTGATGAAGTCTTCCCAGGAGAGATCAGAAGATTTCTAAAGGGTTGACTGATTTGTCAATGTCATCTGTCAAATAGGAATTATGACATACCTCAAAGCATTGTTTTAAGTCTTAAATGAGATAATAGATGTGGCATCTATTGTTAAGTCTTAAACTATCATTTAAATGGCAACTATTATTATTATATATAATTAAGTTTGAATTATAATGATCTTTGCAACTTTTCCCAAACTTCTTTCCCCAGCCTTATTAGACATTCCTCTCCCTCCCATGCTCTGTGATCAAGGAAGACCGGCCTTCTCATCGCTTCTCACACAGAACACATCATTGCTAATCTGTGTGCCCTTGTGATTGATGACTTCCACATCTGGAAAGTCTTATCTCCAACTCCCGAAGTCCCTCACTCCCTTTAAGATACAGCTCAAGGGCCATCTTTTAACTGAAGACTTTCCTGATCCCATAACTGTCTGCCCTTTTTAAGGATCCATGAGGACGAAACAATAGTATTTTGACCCTGGTATTTAGTAGTACTGAAACACAACGGATTGCCCTGTATCCTTAAGAGATCAAAACAATTAAGCAGTTTGTCTAATCCTGGTCCACAAACAAAAACAAAAGTGCATCTCTCCTTAAGTTCAAATCGATCCCAGAATCCCCTTGATCAAGCCGTTATGTTATAAGAGCTTCTGGTTTGGTGGGTCATACCTATTGGTATTTATTGAATATAAATGCAAACGTCTCACAATTATTATGAAAATAATTTTGACCTTCTGAGTTTCCTGAAAATGCCTTAGGGACACTCAGGGACGTCTAGACCACACTCTGAGAGAAGAAAGGACATGGCTGGAAATGTAGAGGAGGTGGATTCCTTCTTACTTATTACTTATGCTACTATTCCATTGGTGACCCTGGGAAAGTCACCTCTCTGTTGTTCACAGTTTTCTCCCCCTTTAAAATGGAGGATTCTGACTGAATGATCTTTTTTTGTCCTGTAGATGCATAAATTTACCTGTCTAGAGATCATGAAATAGAAGCAGTGTGGCCCAGTGGGAAGAGCCCTGTCACTCTAGTCAGAGCATTTGAATTCCAATACCTTCTCTCAGGCTCACCCTCTATAACCCTGAACTATTCACTCAATCTTATTTGGCCTTGGTTTCCTTGGCTGTAAATTAAGCAGGTTGGACTGCATGTCCTCTGAAGTCCCTAGCTGGAAATTTATGATCTTAAATACATATATCCTTTTAGAAGCAAGAGAAGGGATAAGATGCTCTCCATTTCTTTGCTAGTCCTGTTATCCTATAGATGCAGTTTAATTGTAGCTGGCATTATTGCAAACAACCATTGATTTCTTTTCCATCCCATAAATATTTGAGCAATGCTAATACATACAATTTAATGCCCCAAGTATTTTCTACATCCTAGAAAAGTCAGATATGTTAAATAATGCAACTCCCTTAAATTCTGTGATCTGTATCTGGGATTCATTCTTACTTTCTTCTTGTCTGTATGTGTCAGTTTGTTTATGAATATAAGATCCTTTCCTGTCCACTAACCTTTGCATTATTTTCATACCTACTTAATTTTCAGAGATCTTTTGATCTTCTTTTATCTAATACTTGATAAACACATATATGTGGATCTGTTTATATGTGCATGCATGTATACACATATATACACACTCCCTAGCTCATTTTTCAACCTTTGTTTGTGATCTTATTTCAACACTTGGTGAATATAACAAGGCAGGGGCCATCCTGAACTGGCTGACTGTCCCCATGATACAGCTTTCTGCCAAGGTCTTGATGTCTAGGAACTCTAATGAAGCCACTCCATCTTCAAAGAAATATTGGTTTCTTGTGCACCAGTGTCAGATGTGATAGATTTCCTTCTTCTCTCATACACTGAGACATAGTTTATCTTTAAATTTTCATGTGTATTCCACAGAGAGAAATGCAAAGCCTCAATTGTTCAGTCAATCAATCTACAAGCTACAATCTACAAGTTAAATACCTACTGTGGATCAGGCATTTTGTCAGGCCCTGCACAAAACAAGGAGAAGAAAAAAAAACAACAACAAGGAATTAGTACAAAAGAAAATTACACTGACAGCTTCCTTGTAGATTCTGGCTTTTCAATTTCCTATCTGAGTAACTCTGGGCAAGTTATTTCATCTCTCCAGGGATCAGTTTCCTTATCTGTAAAATTAAGGCCTAGAGAGCACATGATTTCCAAAGTGCCTCCTGGATCTAAGTCAATGATGGTATGAAAGTCCTTCTAAATATAAGTAATGCTGAAAACAGGAGGCTGAAGGCAGAGGCTAAAACAGTTCTCTAATTACTTTGTGGGATGAAAAATAATCATCTATTCATGTAGGAGGCATAACAGAGTGGGTGATTAGGGTTACAGGTAGGCTCCAGAACAGACAGCTGACAATTTTCCTGCAAAATTGCCTACTTCAATGTTGAAGCAAATTCATACTCACCTGGGAGAGTTGGTAGTTACACCCTTATGTCTTTGCTTTATAGGGTTTTTTTTGCTTCAAAATGGAGTTTTGTATATATTTGACCTGATTTCTATTTCAAGAAAAAGCAAAATACTTGCAGAAGGCCAGTGGAGTTTAACTATGAAGAAGGCAAAGGATTGAAGAGATCATCTTAGTAAAGACAATAGTATGCAGAAGGTGAATTTCACGTATAGGTACTGCCAGCTCATGTATGTTCCAAGTGTTTGCTTTCTAGGTGATGTCTGAGTTTCAACAACTGGCCTTTTTAATGTGAATTGCATCATTTTGGGAAAATAGGATTGGGAGAGAAAACAGTGTATATAATTGGCTACAGAGAGACTCTTACTCACATCATTTATATAGAAGATGAAGATTATACCCAGAAAGGTGTGAGGGTTCACCTAAGCTAAAACAAAACAACAATAATAACATTAACACCTAATATATAGCACCTTAAGTTTTACAAAGAGACTTCTGAAGTCTTCTTCCTTGGAGATATTCAAATATGTCTCTGATGGTTACATACAAACTCATTAGATATAGAAATTTATTAGACCTTAGAAATCTATCTATCCTTACAATTTTCCAGGCAAAAAACTGAGATCAATGAAAGTTGAGTTATTGCCCTAAGATTTTAGAGTTAGTAAGTCACAATTAATTTTAAACTGCAATTCCTTGACCCCAGATTTAGTGTTCTTTATAGTAATTCACAGTTTCTTCTCCATCCTTCTAAAAATTCCCTCTGAGCCAAAATCTATTATTGAACTCTGAATATATATGCAGAAATCCATTCAGCTTTGAAGTACAGAAAGAGGCTATGTGCTATATTCAAAGACACACCAGCTTTGGAGTCAGCATATCAATTTATCCATCAACAAATATTTATTAACATGTACTATATGGTCGGGTCTATAATAAATATTGAGGATAACAAGAAAAAATGAACATATATTCTTCTCAAGGAGCTTACATTATAATGGATACCGGTACGGTGACCAACCTTGTCCAAGTAACTTAAACTTTTTGGGCCTCAGTGATCTCATCTGTAAAATGAAGATGTTAGACTAGATAGCTTCCAAGGACCCTTCCAATTCTAAATATATCATGTACATGCAATATGTGTATGTATATAATAATGACAACATGCAATAATTATATGTATATACAACATGCACTTGCATGATGTCATGTATGTAATACATGTAATAATATAAAATGTAATAATTATAATATCATCTAACATTTATATGGCATAGTGCATGGAACATAGTAGATAATACGTGTTTGATTAATTGGATATTGATTGACTGATTGATTGATTGCTTTAAGGTTTTCAAAATGCTATAAGTAAATTTTCTCATTTGATCCTCACAACAATCCTGAAGGGTAGGTGCTATTATTATACCCATTTACTCAGAGGACCCTAAATGCTTGCTGGGTGAGGTTAGAGGAAAGATTTTCACAGAGTCAGAGGTAAAAGGTCAAAAGTCTGAGGTAGGATTTAAACTCACTTCTTCTTGCCTCCAAGTCCAATCCTCTAACCACTGTGCTACCCAGTCTCAATCTACAGTGGAGAACAGGACAAAAAATCTGAATTTTTTTCTTCAATTTTTAAAAATCAAATTAGCAATGATGGTAAATGTTACGTGGAGTAAGTAGACATGCTTTCAAATAGTTGTTCTGCCACCTAGTAGATGTGTAACTTTGGAAAGCCAAGTCTTCTCTGAGTTAAATTTTCCTCAACTATAAAAGTTAGTGGCTTGTTTATTACTATCCCTAATGGCATGTCTAGTTCTGAGTCAGTGCTCCTGTGAACTTAGATACATGCTGAGTTTTACTGCTTATGTCTACTGTCCTCAGAGCTAAAATCCTTTCCTGATCCCCAATTAATCCATATACCTTTCCTCTCTCTTGGTTATTTCTGCTTTATCTATTTATATCCAGTTGCTTGAATGTTTTCTCTCTCATTAGACTTTGAGCTTTTGAGAGCAGAGACTATTTTTTATCTTTGTTTATATTGCGTAACACAGTGCCATTCATACTGTGGCACTTAATAAATGTTTATTGACAGAACCGTTAAATGACTACACAGTGTGACCATGGGCAAGTGTCTTCCTCTCCTAAGGTCTCAGTTTTTTTCATCTATAAAATCATTATGGTGGACTGCGAGAGGTCTAAATGTGCTTTCAATTTGACATGCTTGAGTACTCTACTTAAGGACTGTGCAGTAAAGGCAAAACAGAGTCGACTTAATCTAAGGAAAAATAGTAAAAGTTGGAGAAAAAAAATCTCCATAAGTTTTAAGTCTTTCTTTTTAAATATGAGGAATTAGAGCTTTTCCCTATGCCTTTATTTGCTAGTACTCTAGAAGAGTACTAAGATTTTATCATCCATTTCATCAGTCTCCAATTTTGTGTCATTTGTAAATGTTTTATAAGTGATTGTAAAGGCAGTAATCCTATCAAACAGAAAACCACTCTGATTCTCCATGTATATTACACGCTGAATATGAATTCCATATTCCTACTTTGCTGAGTTCAATGTACTTTAAATAGTTCAATAAAGTAGATCACGAGGTTTAGAACAAGAAAAACACCTTAGAGAACATACAGCTAAACTAATTTTAAAAAGAAGGAAACTGAGGTCAAGGAAGGAAACTTATTTTTCCAAAATCATTCAGATTGAAATCTCAGATCAGAGTTATGAGTTCTTATAGAAGATCTAATCCTTCCTCTTAATTTCATAGTCAACAATTATTATAAGTCAATAACGATATAAAAATAATAGATTCATAATTTAACATTTTATGTTCTCCAGTTACATGTAAAAACAATTTTGTTCCAAATTCCCTCTTTCCCTGACTTCCCCCTGCCATGGAGAAGGTGAGCAATTTGATATTGGTTATACATGTACAGTCATGCAAAACATATTTTCATGCTTGTCATGTTGTAAAAGAAAAAAAGAAAAAAAAGATGACCAAAAAAAAAAAAAGAAAGAAAATAAAGAAAAATTGTGCTTAGATCTGCATTCAGATTCAATTCTTTCTCTGGACATGTATTTTTCATTACAAGTTCTTTGGAATTGTCTTAGATCATTGTATCAATAATAATAATAGAGAATGGATAGGAAGCTGATTGTGGAGTCATAAAATCTTGGGTTCAAATTCTGGCTCTAACCAAATACTAAATAAGTGATCCTAGGTAAGTCATTTAACCACTTAGTACCCAAGGTAACATTATAAAAGTAGACATTAGAGATAAGGATAACTTGCATTGATAGGAGTTTCCATATCAGGAATTATTTGTATCTAGGAAATCACAGGACCTATTCACAAAACAATGGTAATGTCTGATATAGATATCACTTTTTAAAATTTATTAAAAAAAATAACCCTCTCCAATAGCCCTGTGAGTTTAGTTATTAATATTGTTATTACTAGGGATGGAACCAAGATGGAGGAGTAAAGGCAAGGAATTGTCTAAGTTCTCCCAAAGTCACCTCCAAATAAATTTAAATAGTACCTCAAGGTGAATTCTGGAGTGGTAGAACCCAAAAAAGGACAGGACAAAAGAAATTTCCAGTCCAAGACAACTTAGAAGGAAAGGTCTGTTGCACCTGGATGAGAGTAGCGTACAGTCAAACACAGGCTGCCCTAACTCAGGCTGAGCGCCTGAGGCAGATCACAGTATTGAGGCACAGTCTCAAGGCAGGGCACTAGCACACCAGAGCTTGTGGCTACAGAGGAGGGAGGTCTGTGGTTAGAGCTTAAATGTGGAATAGTGCTTATGGTCACTCATAAAAAAGAGCATATGTCAAAATAGTAGTAAATACACTCTCCTTAGACCATATCATCTTGGAAGAAATGAAAACCTGTAACCCCTCAGAATTAGTTGTGAAAACAGCTTCACAAAAAACTGAAGTTTGGGACAATGCCCTGTCCATCCCAGGAGCAGGGCCCAAATCTAATATAAAAGAAAAAGAAAAAAAAAGCACAAACAACAACAAAAAAGGAAACTGACCATAGAAAATTGCTATGTTTTCGGGGAAGATCAAAACACAAAATCAGAAAAGAAAATCAAGTTAAAACTGCTACATCCAAAATGTCAAAGAAAAATGTGAATTGGTCTCAGGCCCCAAATAAGATTCCTAGAAGAGATTAAAAAGAATTGTAAAAATCAATAAGAGAGGTAGAAGAAAAACACCTTATATCCTGGAAACACAGAATAAAATAGAAATTGAAATAATCCACTGATCATACCCTGAAAGAGATCCTAAAATGAAAATGTCCAGGAATATTATAAGCAAATTCCAGAGCTCCAAGGTTAAGGAGAAAATATTATAAGCAGCCAGAAAGAAAGAATTTAAATATCATGGAAGTACAGTAAGGATGACAAGATTTAACGGCTTCAATATTAAAGTATCAGAGGGCTTGGTACATGATATTACAGAAGTCAAAGAACCTAGGATTACAACCAAGAATCACCTATCCCAGAAAATTGAGTGTCATTCTTCAGAGAGAAAAATAGATATTCCATAAAATAGAGGCCTCTCAAGTAGACAAGAGATGAGTAGAAAATATGACTTTCATATACAAGACTCAAGAGGAGCATAAAAAGGCAAAAATGAAAGGGAAATCATAAAGGATTCAATAAGGTTAAAGTGTTTACATTCTTACATGTGAAAATGATACTTTTAACTCCTAAGAACTTTCTCATTATCATGGTAGTTATAAGAAGTATGTATATGCATACATACTTATGTTTATGCATGTGTGTATGTATATTTAAATACATATGTAGACAGACAGACAGATAGATAGGTAGATAGATAGCACAGGCGTGAATTGAATATGATGGGAGGATAACTTAAACAAAATTAAGGGATGAGAAAGAGGAATGCGGTGGGAGAAGGGGAAAGGGAGAGGTGGAATAGATAAATTATATTACATAAAATAGGTATGAAAGAACTTTTACAATGGAGAGGAAGAGAGGGGATTTGGGGGAAGGAGCACTTAAACTTTACTCTCATCAGAATTGGATCAAAGAGGAAAGAAAAAAAAAGCATTCATTTGGGCATAGAAATCCATCTTACCCCACCATAAAGTAGGAGAGGAAGGGAATAAAAGAAGAGAGTGGGGCTGATAGAAGGGAGGGAGGTTTGGAAGAGGCAATAGTCAGAAGCAAAACACTTTTAAGGATGAACAGGGTGAAAAAAGAGTATGATAAATGGGGACAGGTGGAATAGGATGAGGGAAAATGCACAGTCCTCATAACTGTGAAAAAAAATACAAGAAGTTTCTCTGACAGAGGCCTCATTTCTCAAATATGTAGAAAACTGAGTCACATGTATAAAAAAAATAGCCATTCCCCAATGGATAAATTGTTAAAGGATATGAATGGGCAGTTTCAAATAAAGTAATCAAAGCTATCTATAGTCATATGAAAAAAAAGTTCAAAATTACTATTGCTTAAAACAACTCTGAGGTACCATCTCATACCTATGAGATTGGCTAATATAAAAGAAAAGGAAATGACAGGTGTTGGAGGGGATGTGGAAAAATTGAGACACTAACGCATTTTTGGTGGAGTTGTGAACTAATTCAACCATTCTGGAGAGTAATTTGGAGCTATGCCCAAAGGCCTATAAAATCATACATACCCTTTGACCAAACAATACCACTACTAGGTCTATATCCCAAAGCAATTTAAAAAGTGGGGGTGGGATTTACATATTCCAAGCCGCTCTTTTAATGGTTTCAAAGAATTGGAAATAGAGGGAATGCCCATGGAATGGGGAGTGGCTGAACAGGTCATGGCATGTGATTGTGACAGAATACCATTATAATATAAGAAATGATGAGCAGGATGTGCTCAGAGAAATCTGGAAAGACTTACATGAACTGATGAAAAGTGAGATGAATAGAACCAGGAGAACATTGTGTAGTGTTGTAGTATTGTAACAACGATCAACTGTGGATTACAGCTATTCTCAGCAATGCAATGATCCAAATCAATTCCAATGAACCTATGGGAAATGCTGTCAGTCTCCAGAGATGGGAAAAAAAAAATTTGATGGAGTCTGAATGGAGATCAAAATGCACTTTTTAAACTTTATTTTTCTCATTGTTTTTTTTTCTGTGTTTTCTTTCACAATATAACCAATACAGAAATATGTTTATTTGATTACACATATATAACCTACATCAAATTGCTTGCCTTTTCAGTAAGGGGCTTTTAAAGGGAGGGGAAGAATTTAAAACTCAAAATTTAAAATGAAGAATATTAAAATTGCTTTTCTGTGAAATTGAGGAAAATAAAATAGTAAACATATTAAAATATTTTACATATAAGGAAGGTGAAGTCCTCAGGATTTTGATTTTCTCAAGGTCATTAACATGGTAGGTCATTTTATGGAAGGTAAGGGGTTTCCTCTATATTAGTTATTATTAATATTTGCATCAATAAATAATAGGAAGCTTGGTATAGTGAATAAGACAACTTGTGCTCAAATCTTGCCTATGTCACATACTTTGATGCCATAGACAAATCATTTAACTTCCCCTTGTCCCAGGCAACTTGCCTAATTTATAGGTTACAAAGCAGTTGACTGTTGAAATCAGAATGGAAATTTCCATGATGGAAACTCCCTACATTAATGAAATTACAGAGATGGACACCATCCTCTTACCACTCTCACCTCCCCCCCAAAATAAAAAAAAAACAGTGAAACAAATCTGAATGACAAGTCTATATTTCTCAACTCCATATATACTTGACAAAAAATGAATTCTCCCCTTTTTATTGTTTTAAAGTGATTCCCTTTTATATTAAGGGATACATCTGAATATAGTCTTTAATGATCCCTATGTCTTCTTTTATTCAGTTCTGTCACATTTGCATTAGCTATTTTCACCTATGTGGGCAAAATGTCCAGGCCCTCCATGGGCATGCGATGTCTTCTTCGACTTTAAAGCTTTCTTTATAATGCTTAATATGAATACTTTGGGTCCTTTGTGGGGGAAAAAACACATCTATCTATAAATGATGGTTTGGTGGCCCTGAAATGACTCTCAAGGCCAGGAATTACAGACAAAAGAAAAATGTGGGGTAGAGATGAAACTGGTTGAAATTATAGTTATTTTAACACACAGGTTTCATCCAGTAAAACATATTAGCAATTTTAAACTCTGAACAGTAAGTGAGGAATCATCAGAATAAAGTGATTAAACTATTTCCCCGAAATTCAATAAATGTCTTTGCATGTTATAAAAAAAGCAGGTGTATATCAATGGTTCTACTCACTTTTCAGTCTCTGATGAATAAGCAATTACCAGAATAACATTTACTCATTTATGAACTCATCAGCAAAGAAAGACAAAATTTATTTGGTTATTGGTTATTTCATGATTCTTTTGCTTCCTCGTTATTTATAGAGTTTTCTTTTCTGAGATCTTTTTATCACTAGAGAGATACTTCAGAACATCAGCTTTATGTTGATAATTAGGAATATGTTCACACTTAAAACTGAAGTGAATAAGGAAGAGATTTATCAAATATATGCACATATATAGTTTATATATATATATGTACACATATATATGTAAATAGTTATGCGATGAGTTAAATTATTAACTATTCTGACTGTCAAATGGGTTTTTTTTTCCACCCAAGGGCAGTAGTAGAAAGCAAATTTTATTTGGAGTCACAGAATCTAGGCTTTTGTTCTAGTCCTGCTATTTATAATAAAAACCAATTACCACCACCACCACCATCACCACTACTGCTACAGCTGCTACTGTTGCTGCTACCTATCTACCTAATTAAACACTGATATAGTGTTCTAAAGGTTTGTGAAGTGTATTAATCTATTATGCCATTTAACAATCACAATAATCCTAGAGACCAGCTGTTATTATTATCCTAATTTTACAAATACAAATAAGGATCTTCCTCACTCAAAGTCGAGCACTCCATCCAGTGCACTATTTCACTGTAGTATCATCTAACATGGAATAAGTCAGTTCCTGTCTGTGAATTTCAGTTCCCTCATCAGTTCAATGAAGGGGCCAGACTAGGTATTGGAATCTCCAATATTTATGTATCTCATGCAGTGGACTGGGCTATGTGGGGAGTTGGTAAGATCTTCCTTAGCAGAGGTCTTCAAGGAGAGGCTGGATAACCAGTTCCTATGGACATCTCCTGTTGTAAATTGGGAATGGCTGGAGCCTAACAGAGCAGGCCAGAGGCAGGTGAGTCAAGGATTAAACAGAAGTTTAATCAATTTCAGAATGAGGAAAATGCTTGCAAATGGAAGTCCCCCAAATCCTCCACACACATCACTTTTTGAAAATGAGGACAATATGCTGGGGCAAAGGCAGGTCTCATAAATATAGATTCTGGTCCAGCCCCTTACCTTTCTTTACTCTGTGTATTCCTCTCTGCTTCAGGTGTTTCTTGTAGACAACATATTGCAGGATTTTTTTCTTTTTTTATCTACTCTGATATCCACTTCTATTTTGTGGTAGAGTTCATCCCATTCCCATTCACAGTTAGGATTACTGACTGTGTATTTCCCTCCATCCTATTTTTCCTCCTCTTTGTCCTCCCTTTCCTTTTACCCTTTCCCTTCTCATCAGTGTTTTACTTCTGTCTACCACCTCCCCAGATCTGCCCTCCCTTCTGTCAGTCCTCCAGCCTTTACTTAATCTCCTCCTACTTCCCTCTTGGAGAAGAGAGATTTCTATATTCAACTGATTTTATATATTATTCTTTCTTTGAGCTAATACTGATGAGAGTAAATTTCCAGCAATGCCCATTGCCCACCCTTCTATATCCCCCTCCACTATAATAGGTTTTTCATGCCTCTGTCTGAAATAATTTACCTCATTCTACCTCTCCCTTCCTTCTGTACCCAGTGTACTCCTCTTTTTCATCCCTTAGTTTTTTTTTAAATGTCATTCCCTCAAATATACCTTATACCTGTACTCTCTGTCTATGTCTATTCCCTCCAGCTGTACTATTAGTGTTACATTTTTTTTATGAATTACAAGTATTATTTTCTCATGTACGGATGTAAACAATCTGGCTTAATTGAATCATTTATGTTTTCTTTCCTTTTTTTTACTTGTTTATGCTTCTCTTTGGTTTTCATATTGGAGATCAAATTTTCTTGTTAAATTCTGGTATTCTCCTTATGAAAGCTTGAAATCCTTCTATTTCATTGGATGGCGATTTTCTCCCTTAATGAATCATGCTTAATTTTGCTGGGTAGGTGATTTTTTGTTGTTGTTGTTGTGGTCCTATCTGAGTGGTTTCAGAATTGGTGGCAAGAAAATACCTAAGGAATCAAATGAAAGCAGAATAGAGCCAGCCTATGCCTGGTTTCTTCCAAAACTTCAGTGAGTCACTTTAGGATCTGTTTTCTCCTCTCACTATCTTCCACTGACTAAATTCCAACTCATCAGGGAAATCATAAAGGAATAGTTTTGTAGCCATGACCTGCTTTTCTGTGGGCTGGATAGACAACTTTTGATGTCCCTTCATACTCTCCAAATCTGTGATCATAAGATGTTATGACATATGACCTCTAATACTTTTTATTTAAGTAAATGTTAATATATTTTAAATGAAACTGGAAGAAAATTTACTGGGTTTGGGTTGCTAATACAGTGGGATAGAGTTGTTGAATTTTGTGTGGGCAGAAATTTGGGGAGATAAAATGGTGCCTATTTTTACTTAATTGAACAGATTTTAAAGACATTATTTTAAAAATTAGAAACAAAAAAAAACCATTTCTTTTAAATTTTAAGATAAAATCACACTGTTTTGGGGCCTGGATATGTAATTTCATACATGGAGGGCATTCCCAAAGTGGAGACACCCTCCGCCTATGCAGATTAGTAATTTATCTGCAGTAACTCATTTTAGGGAATTATTTCGAGCTAAGAGAATTTAAGTGATTTATCTATCGTCACAGAAATTATGTGCCAAAGATAAAAATTTAATCCAGGTCTTCACAACTATAAATTCTTTATCCACCATTCTCCTACGACACCAGGCCTCCCTCTCAAAACCATGCTTAATTACTCAAGGTTTTCAACCTCCTAACTTTTTTTAATCCCTAAGTTCATTTTTTTTTTGAAGGCATCTGTTTAAATCCATTTACAAGGCTCTCTAGGTTTAATTATACCTATGGCTCATCAAAAGACATGCAAAGGCTTTGGTTACTCCCCAGAAATGACCTAGTGGGAAGATATAAAAAAAAAAGTTTTCCTCTGAACTTGACCTTAAAAATGGCTTCTTATATGCCCACTCAGCTAATATTTTCATCTTCTATTTCATTTAATGAATAAAACCAATACAATTGAGTGATTTTACCATAAAAGTTTTCTTTTTTCTCATCAGCCTTGTGCTATTCAAGATCAGCTTTGTTACAGAGCCCACTGGCACCTGTACACTTAGTATTACAATATCTCAGAGATGGAAGGGATCTCAGAGGTCATCTAGTTTAACTTGTATCATAATAAGAATCCTTTTGTCCTATACCTGACAAGTCATCTTTCAGTTACACTTTAAGAGCCTTAGTGAGGTGGGGACCCAAAGCTGCCTGAGACAGGCTACCCCCAATTCATAAAACGTTCCCCCCCACATATACTTATTTTATTTCAAGAGCTGTCATCTTACAATTACCACCCATTTCTCCTACTTTTGTTTTCTGGAGCAATGTAGAACAGATATCTCTCTTCTCTGTGACAAACCTTTGTAATGCTTTGTGATCCCTCTAATCATAAGAAATGACAATGGCAAAGACAACACTTTTAAAATCAAGCTGTGACTTTCGATCCATGATGCAAAAGATAATAGGATTATTGATTTTAAAAATAGAAGGGACCTTACAGGTCATTCATTCTTATCCCCAAATTTTACAGACGAGAAAACTGAAGGCCATAACAGTTAAGTGGCTTATTTAAGATATCACAGGGATAAAGTTTTAGAGCTAGAATTTGAGCCTTATGTCTTTGGGCATAAGTTGGCTCTCTAGAGAAGCTTAGAAAACCCAGACTTTGGCCTAACAATCGTTGCCCAACACTAACCTGGGAAAATAATGCTTTCAAATAGTATTTGCATGAAGAAGGTATAAAAAATAGCATGAAATCTTAGTAGAAAGTTGATCTTTCAGCTGCAGCTAATTTTTAATATGGTAATTGTAACAATATTAGAAATGCTTGATCAATGTCTGACAATATAAGATACCATTTTTGACAGAAATAATGAAATATAAATTGTTTTGGAGGGTAGGAAACTTAGAAATTAGTTTAAAAATAGGGGTAGAGGGAAGCTAGGTGGTGCAGCGGATAGAGCACTGGCCCTGGATTCAGGAATACCTGAGTTCAAATCCAGCCTCAGACACATAACACTTTCTAGCTGTGTGACCCTGGGCAAGTCACTTAACCCCATTGCCGAGCCAAAAAAAAAAAAAATAGGGGTAAAGCCAGGAGACAACATTATCATGAAAGCACAAGAAATGAAAATATGAAAGAGAAATGAGTAATCAACAGTGTAAAAGGTAGCAGTGAGGTCAAGAAATATGAGAATGGGGGATGATTCCTAATAAGGATGAATGCATCAAAGAAGGTTTGTGTTTGTTTGTATTTAAGGATGCTGGAGACATAGATATATAGACAGTAGGCAAGCAGTTAGAAGACAGGGAGAAACTGAGGACAAGTGAGATATCAGTGATGATAGTAGAAATAGGGTGAGAGGGGACCATTTACTCTTGTAGAAGTGCTTGTCATGACAAGGAGTAGGGACACCTTTTCAATTGAGATAGGAATGAACAAGGAGATAGATATAGAAGACAATTGAGTGATATGAAATATGGGAGAGGAGAAGAGATGGAACTCTGGATGAATTGATTTAATTGATTCAGTGAAATGAGCAAAGTTTTTAGCTGCAAATATGGGAGAAGGGGTGTCATAGGACATTTGAGAAAGAATGAAAATGTTTTGAAGAAGCACTGTGGTGAGGGAATTAATGAATGGATTAGGGAGGTGTAAAAGGACTGCCTTGCTAAAATCAAGGCCCATTTGAAATTAAGTGACATATTTTAGTGGACCCAATTAGCTGGGTTTTGTCACTATGATCACAAAAATAAAATGTACAGAGAAGAGGGGGAAAAAAAGATATACTCATAGTTAGTGGATGTGACATGGATAATGAGTCCTCAAAGGACACTGAAAAATCATGTTCAGTGCAGGAATCAGGAGAAATTAATATCATGGAAACTGAGAAAGGAATGAGTATGTAATAGAGACACAAATGGGGGAATAGGATTAACTTCAACCCAAAGAAGCTTGTGACAACTAATAATGGAATGAACACTATGCTTATCTTCATGACTACATTAGTGATTATGGCTTTACTTCTCCAGGTCTCACTCTCCTAAATTATTAAATAAAGGGGTTGGATTAGGTGTTCTATAAGTTTCTGTCTAATTCTAAATCTTATAATTGACTTTGTAAATTGTCAATAAGAAGAGATGATATATAAGAATATGCTTTCTTAAAATGGTTATGGAAAAATTTGAAGTTTGGACAGTTATGATCTTTGGACAGTTGTGGTTCTGGAGTGCATCCCTAGAGAAAAGGGGATGATTTCAATCAATTAGTTTACTAAAGAAACAAAAATGAACCATGTGATGTTATAGCAGAAAGATCCCTCAGTTCAAGTTATTAAAACTTGAACTCAATTCCCAACTTTTCTTTACTCTACTTTCCTCACCAGTAAAATCAAGGAGTTGTGCCATATTGCTTTATAGCAAAATTTATACCTCAGAATCTTTTTCTTTTACTTTTTTTTGTTTATTTTTTTAAATTAAGTCTTAAAATCTTTGGTAATTTACTCAATGCACCGAGGTCTACATCTTAATAGTAACTGTAAGGATCGAAGAACATTTGTAAAGTGCTTTGTTTCTATAATGTTTGGCTATAAATTAACTTTATTCTATTTAGGCTATATATTTTTCTACTGACAACTGCAACAACTATGGTTATAACTTATTTATATGTATGTGTGTGTGTATATATATATATATTATACATAAAGTCACATATACATATATACATATATAATATATGCATTTATATGAATTCTTCCTTTTTCTTCAATTAAAAAAGATCCACTAACCACTGCCTACAATTTAAGCCAATATTTATTCAGAGAAGGCATTTAATTAACACCAGACACTCAATGAATTCTTATTTCCTTCCTAAACGTTACCCTCTACTCTTTTGCTCTGCATAGAAATCTGTCTCAGAAGCAGCTGCACCACTCTTGTACTAAGTTGAATAAAAGGTCAATTATTCCATGGCAGATGTATTGGATACTGAGGAAAGATAAAATAAGGTCATAGAAAGCTGGAGCAGGGAGAGGCCTTGGATCATGGAAAGTCAGAGCTGAAGGGATCCTTAGAGCATAGGACATAAAAGGTGGGAGGGCCTTATAGATAGGTAGTGGTGGTAGGGATATTAGAACATGGAATGTTTGAGCTGAAAGAAATCTTAGACTATTCAAAGTAACAAGTTAGAAATGGGACTTCACAGGTATTTTTGTTTGCTTCTTACTTTCTGCAGATGAAGAAAATAAGGTCCAAAGGGGAGTAGTGATTTGCTGTAGGTCCCACACATAATGGCAAATTGGGGACTAGAACCTGAGTTTCATGATTATTAATCCAAAGTTCTTGCCACTGTCACATTGTCATTATGAAATAGAGTTTAGGAACACCAATAAAGTCAATGGCTCCGTGCACCCTGTTTGGTTGAAACTATTTAATCACCACATTTATTTTTACTAGATTAAAATGTATTAGATTTACCTGAATTTTACTGAATTATGAAATTTCCATTGAAGGGGAGAAGACTGTTCAAGATTGATAGATAGAGGTAGAGATGTGTATCTCTCTCCCTATCTATCTGTATCTATCTATCGAGGGAGAGAGTGAGATTTTCTTTCTTTCTTTAAATTTTAAAGTAGCTGACCAAGATTGAGTAGTGAATTACACAAAAATTCAGAGTTGGAGGAGAACTCAGAAGGCAGCTGGGCTAACCCCTACTTAAAAAGATGATCACTCTCTATCATAGCTAGCAAGGTTTCATTCAGCCTCTGCTTGAATATATTCACTGGTGAGGGAACACACCACCTCCTTATGCAGCTCTTTGTATGTTGTCAAAGTTCAACTTGTTACGAAGTTTTCCCCGTCATCATGACTAAATGTGCCTCTTTGCAACTCCCACCCATTAGTACTGATTCTCTCTTCTGCAGCCAAATAAAGCAAGTTTTATCCCTCTTCCCTATAAGGCCTCCTAATAGTTACATGTAGCTATTCCCCGCACCCCTTCTCTACCTGAGTTTTCCATACTAAACATCCCTATATCCTAAGATTTAACCTCAAATGACCTGGAATCAAGCATTTTCAAGTTACTAGTTTTTGTTTTCTCACTATGTACGGTCTAACTACGAAGAACGTATTATGAAGCAAATATGTACATTTGGAGGAGTGGAAGGACATTCCTGAAGCATTTAGATTTACTTAGAACCTTTTTAAAAAGCTGAAAAAAGGGGCAGCTAGGTGGCGCAGTGGATAGAGCACTGGCCCTGGATTCAGGAGGCCCTGAGTTCAAATCCAGTCTCAGACACATAACACTTAGTAGCTGTGTGATCCTGGGCAAGTCACTTAACCCCATTGCCTAGCCAAAATAAATAAATAAATAAAATAAAAAGCTGAAAGAAATCAAATGACAAATATTTAAAAAGACCCAATTAATAAATGATTAGACAAATTAATAAGTCACCAGAGAGACTGAAATTTCTTGTCCTTTGCTTTAGGAAAATCTATTTGAAAATTATGTGGAGGACAGATTGGTGATGAAAGAGACTAAAGAAAGAGGGACCAATTAGGATGCTACTGTAATAGTTCATGTGAGAGCTGATAAGTGCATGAAGCAGGGCAGATAGTAGCATAAGTAGATACAAGGGATGTTGTGAAGATAGAATCAATAAAGCATGACAGATTTTGTTTTACTTATTTTTTTACATTTTTTCTTAATGTCAGTTTTTAATGTTTTAAAATTACCAAATTACTCTCAGTATTGTTCCATGGAAAGTGCTATATTTGGAAACAAAAGATCTCCATTTTCTTCTTGGCGTTTGCATTTACCACCTATGCACCTAGATCAAATCACCTGACCACTATAGAACTTAATTGCTCTAGAATTCAATTACTTAATTACAGTAAGATGAGGTTAGGCTAGATAGACTCTAATGCCCCTTTCTAGCTCTGCATCTATAGTCACCTCTGAGGCTAAAAGAGACCCTGTAAATTTAGTGTACCAGGATCATTATCTTTTTTTTTTTCACTTTGCACTTGAGAGAACTGAATCTGAGAGAGGACATATGACTTGCTCTTTGTATATATTGAGAAGTGTAGTTTGTCACAGGAATCCTTTACTCCAAATAGCACACGATCCACCAGGCTTTGCTGTCTCTCTGTTAAGGACAGATAAATACGTTTTTGGTCAGAGGATTTAAAAGTGGCAAGAAGCACACATTTAGAAAGTGTGGGGTGTCAGGAGATAACACTTTTGCCTAACTTAATTGTCATAACATTTTCTATCTTTTAACTGAACTGTGAACCATAATCAGGTCAACTCTGTATCTATTCTTGAAGAAGGAGGTATATTCAGTTACTCTCATAAAACTCAACTCTCAATCTCTATTGCTTTCAATGCCAAGAATGTATTTGCCTCATTAGCATTTAATCACCTTTGGGGCAAAGAATATCTTTGTTCTTGTTTTTCCAGCATTTAGCATAGTACTTGAAGAGGTAAGGACTAACAATATGTCATTTTCACTCATTCTGGCAGTATGTATCCCACTCCAAGAGACATTGATATGTTATCTTTGGGGGCCCTTATACTTGTTCTTGTTCTTCTGTCCTTCAGTCTCATCCAATTATTCATGTCCCCATGGACCACAGAACTTCAGGCCCTTCTGTATTCCTCTATCTCTTTAAGTCTGTCCAAGTTCATGTTCTTTGTTTCCATGATACTATCTATCCATGTCATCCTCTGCTGTCCTCTTGCTTTTGCCTTAGAACTTTCCCAGAATCAAGGTCTTTTCCAACAAGTCCCATCTTCTCATTATGTGGCCAAAATATGTAAGCTTCAGCTTCAGAATTTTACCTTCCAGTGAATAGGCTAAATCGATTAATTTAATTTAATGTATTTAAGTAATGACTGATTTGATCTCATTGCTGTGACTCTTAAAAGTCTGGTCCAACACCACAATTCTGGTACTCAGGTTTCCACATGATCCAACTCTCACAGCCATATATCCCTATTGGGAAAAAATGCATATATTATATATGTGTGTGTGTGTGTGTGTGTATGTATGTATACACACATATACACATGCACACACATATATGTATATATGTATATATTTATATAGGTATATGTGTGCATATATATATACACGTGTGTGTATGTATACACACACACACACACACACACACATATATACATATATATCTCTTTGACAATACAGACTTCTGTTGGCAAGGTGATGTCTCTGCTTTTTAGTATACTATCCAGATTTGCCATAGGTTTTCTTAAAAGAAGAAAGCATCTTTTAATTTCATGGTTGCAATTGCTGTCAGCAGTGTTCTTTGTGCAGAAGAATATAAAATCAGACACTACTTACAATTATTTTCTCTCTATTTGCCAGGAAATAATGGGAAAAATTGTCGAGATCTTGGATGTTTTCATGTTAGGCTTCAAATCACCTTTTATACTCTCCTCTTCTACCCTCCTCAAGAGGCTTCTTAATTTCTCTTTACTTTCTTCCATCAGAGCAGCATTGTGAGATTGTGGCAACCTTAATTCCAACTTTTGATTTGCCTAGTCTGGCATTTCCCATGATATACTCTTCATTAAGTTAAATAAATAAGGTGATAGTATACAGCTGTGTTGCAGTCCTTTCCCAATCTTAAACCAATCAGTTGTTCCACGTCCATTTCTAACTGTTGTTCCTTGGCCCACATACAGGTCCCTCAGGAGACAAGTAAGATGTTCTGGCATTCCCATGTCTTTGATGACTTGCATGTTTTGTTGTGATCCACACAGTAAAACGTTTTAGTGTAGTCAATGAAGTAGAAGTAGATTTTTTTCCTATGGAACTCTCTTGCTTTCTCCATAATCCAATAAATGTTGGCAATTCTGTCTCTAATTCCTTTGCCTCTTTGAAAACAAGCCTGCTCTTCTGGTAATTCTCGGTTTGCATATTGCTGAAGCCTAGCTTGCAGAACCTTAAGCATAACTTTGCTGGCATGTGAAATGAAAAAAAATTGTTTAGTAATTTGAGCATTCCTTAGCATTTCACTTCTTTAGGATTTAGACACAAACTGATCTTTTCCAATCCAGTGGAAACTGTAGTGTTTTCCAAATTTGCTGGCATATTGAACGGAATACTTTAACATAATGGCATCATCTTTTAGAATTTTAAATAGCTCAACTGGGATTCCAATACATCCACTAGCCTTATTGTTAGCAATGCTTTTTAAGGCCAATTTGGTCTCTTCTCCAGGATGACTGGCTCTAGATCAGGAACTACACCTTTGTGGTTATCAGTAATGTTAAGGTCTTTCTTGTATAGTTTTTTTTAATATATTTTTGCTGCTTCTTCTGAGCCCTGTCTGCTTCTGTTTAATCCATACCATTTTTGTATTGTATTATGTCCATTTTTGCATGAAACTTTCCTCTGATATCTCTTATTTTCTTGAAGAGACCTCTTTTTCCACCCATTCTATTGTTTTCTTCTATGCTTTGCATTGCTCATTTTAGGAAAAAAAGTTCCTTATCTCTCTCTGCTGTTCTCTGGAATTCTGCTTTTAGCTGTATATATCTTTCTGTTCCTTTTCCCTTTCCTTCTTTCCTCAGTCATTTGTAAAGTCTCATCAAACAGCAATATTGCATTCTTCATCTTTTTTTCTTTGGGATACTTTTTGTTACTGCCTATAATACAATGTTGTAAATCCCTGGGTGCAGTTTTTTCAGGCACTCGATGTACCAGATCCAATCCCTTGAATCTATTCATCACCTCCACTTAATATTCGTAAGGGATATTATTTAAGTCATATCTATATGTTCTGATGGTTTTCTCTACTTTCTTCAATTAAGGTTTGAATTTTGCAATAGAAAGCTCATGATCTGATCCACAGTCAGCTCTGGGTCTTGTTTTAACTGACTGTGTAGAGCTTCTCCCCCTCTAGCTGTGAACTGAATAATTAATCTAATTTCTTTATTGATCATCTGGTGATGTTCATCTGGAGTTACCTTTTGGGTTGACGAAAAAGAGTGTTTCTTATGAGCAATGAATAGGTTTTTGTTTTGTTTTGTTTTGTTTTTTGACAGGACTATATTGGTGTCTTCAGTACTTTACTTTGTACTCCAAGGATAGACTTGCCTGTTCCAATTATCTTTTTATTTCTTTCTAAATCACTTATTGCATGATGTTGTATAGAACCAATCCAATATATACTTGTTTACTATTTTTGACCACTAATACCTGAGTCAAAGGATGCATCATTTTTTAACTTAGTAGTATTTTGTTTTTTTTTTCAATTATGTGTAAAGATAATTTTCAACATTCATTTTTGTAAGATGTCAAGTTCCACATTTTTCTCCTTCTCTTTCCCCCACCTCAAGAGAGCAAGCAATCTGATAGAGGTTATACATATACAATCATGTTAAATATCTTTCCACATTATTTATGTTGTGAAAGGACAATAAGAACAAAAGGGAAAAACAAACCATGAGAAAGAAAAAAAAAATAGTAACAAAGAGTAAACAGTATGCTTCAATCTGCATTCAGACTCCATGGTTCTTTCTCTGGATGCAGTTAGCATTTTCCATCATAATTCTTTTGTAGTTGTCTTGGATCAGTGTATTACTGAGAAGAGCTAAATCTGTCAAAGTTGATCATAAGACAATGTTGCTGGTGCTGTGTACAATGTTCTCCTCATTCTGCTTACTTCACTCAGCATCAATTCATGCAAGTCTTTCCAGGTTTTTCTGAAATCTGCATGCTCATCATTTCTTATAGCATAATAGTGTTTCCTTACATTCAAATTCCACAACTTGTTCAGTCATTCCCCAATTGATGGGCATTCTCTTACTTACAAATTCTTTGCCAATATAAAAAGAGCTGCTATAAATTTTTTGCACATATGGGTCCTTTCCCCTTTTTCATGATGTTTTGGCACACAGACTTGGTAGTATTGCTGGGTCAAAGGATGCACACAGTTTTATAGCCCTTTGGGCATAGCTCCAAATTGTTCTCCAGGATGGTTAGATCAGTTCACAACTTCACCAGCAATACATTAGTGTTCCAATTTTCCCACATCTTATTCACCATTTATTATTTTCCTTTTCTGTCCTTTTAGCCAATCTGATAGATGTAAGGGGATGCCTCACAGCTGTTTTAATTTCCATTTCATTAATCAATAGTGATTTACAGCATTTTTCACATGATTATAGAAAGGTTTAATTTCTTCATCTGAAAAATGTCTGTTAATATCCTTTGACCATTTATCAACTGAGGAAAGACATATATTCTTATAAATTTGGCTAAATTATCTACATATTTGAGAACTGAGGCCTTCATCAGAAATATTGGCTATAAAATTGTTTCCCAGCTTTCTGCTTTCATTATAATCTTGGTTGTATAGCTTTGTTTGTGCAAAAAAATTTAATTTAATTTACTAAAAATTTTCCATTATGAATTTTATAATGTTCTCTATCTTTTGTTTGATCATAAATTCTTCCATTCTCCATAAATTTGCAGATAAACTCTTCTTTGTTCTCCCAATTTGTTTATGGTATCATCCCTTTATTTATTAACTAATTTAATTATTAACTAATTATTAGCTATTTATTAAGTTAGCTTTATTGATTTATTTATTAATTCAGTGTCCATCTGAGACAAATAGGAAATTCAACAACAGGGACCCCAAGGTCATTCTTAGGTTATCACTAACTTGGTGGTGATTCACTGTCAGTAGTTCCACTTATATTCTACTCAGTGACATGTTACAGAAAGGAAATGTTGATTAATCAGGAAAAAAAAGATTTAAAGTCATAGATTGAGGGGAGGCTTGCCATGATGACATTTTCAGAATTCACTGAAAAAGAGAACATAACATTTTTAAAACAAATTTTCCTGTTATCAAAGGAGATGGTATTGGATTTTCTTTCACAAAGGCAGATATAAGCAATAGTTAGAGACAAAATGTAACAAGAAAAATAAATGATTTCACACATACACACACACACACACACACACACACACACACACACACACATATATATACATATATTTCTAAGTGACTTAATGACCATTATATTGACTTAGAAATTCAAATTAATGACATTTCCAAATTATTTTCAAATATCTACAATATCCTAAGGGGTAGCATAACATGCCATATTTAAATATAGCCTAAGAATCAGCAAGACCTGGGCTTCAGTCTCATGTTTGACATAAACCGGCTTTATAAACTTGGGAAACATTTAACCAGTCAATGAATCTCAAAGAATTGTAGATTTGCAATATTAGAGGTATCTTCCTCATTGAAACCTCTCTGTATTAATGAAATCACAGATCCAGCACCATCTTTTTCTCTTCCCCAGCAATCAAACAAAAACCCAGAAATAACAGGAAAACTACTGCTGCTACCACTACCACTGCTATAACTACTGTTACTACTACTACTATTGTTGCTGCTGCTGCTACTACTACAACAACAACAACAATTACTACTACTAGTGTCACCAAAATCAATATTTATATAGCGCTTTAAGGTCTGAGAAGCATCATTGCACATATTCTTTGAAAAGGACATAAAAAACCAATCTGAATGTCCTTAGGTTTCTATGTACACATCTTTATCATTTGTATCATTTTTAAATACTCAGATGGCCCAAAATTTTTATTTTCCTTGTTCAATCTCTCAGACTCTTATCTATGCCCCTCCATTTCACTAACTACAGAGCAAACTCCTACTATTCTAGAGGCATTTCATCCTTTCTTTTTATATGATAAGAGTATCAGAGATTCACTCAAACCATCCAGATGTAATCCTTTATCTTCACTGCTCTACAACCCATTTTATTTTCCTATCATTGTATTTCCTATAACATTTTCCTATATTTCATAAAATATATTATTCCTGTTAAAGTTCCTCATTGTTTTAGTGTTGCACTCTAATCATATAAACGATTCATGTTGCCATTGCCCACCATATGATATCCATTCTGAATGCTTCATGCCCTGTTTTATTACATGTATCATTGCCATTAACAATACTTGTAATGTTAACACTAAATTTAGCCCTTTATTTCCAAGGGTTGTTTGGAGGTCATTAAAAGAAATCTTTGAATATGAAGTCAAGATGGTAGACTAGAGGGAACATTCCAGCTGAGCTCTCCTGTTCCGCTCCAAAAACCTTTAAAATAATGACTCAAATCAAATTATGGAGTGGCATAACCAATAAAATTCAGTATGAAACATTTTTAATAGCCAAGAATGACTTAAGAGAACTAAAGAAGAGGTATTTGACATTGGAGTGAGGGTTGGCCCCAAACAGAGTGTAGCAGGAGCACCAGCTATAAGTTTTTTTTGACTATAGCAATGACTATATGGAACAACAGCAGTAATAGCAGTTCTGGGAGCTTTTTCAGTCCAGATATAGTAAAGAGATTGGACAAATGATTAGAAAGAGACTATAGGAAATCCCTGTGAGGCCACTAGGCCCAACTTTGGTTGGTAAGTGAGTGGTAACACAATTGCCCATTTCCAAGTTCAACGTCCCAGCTCTAGGGCAGAGAGCAGTGTTTATTGTCAAAAGTAAGCAGGCATTCTAGTCACATTTCCAGGTTGGAGAGGGATCAGGGACCATGATTCTTGATAGTAGTTCAAGGGTGGAGAGTAGATTGTTAGTGCTTGTGGTCACAGGGGAGCAGGGGTCATTGTTAGGTAAGATCCATAAAGCAGATCAGGCGAGTGGTGTCCATACCTCTCCCAAGATCAGACTAACTAGGAAGGCACTGAAAACTTATAGACCCCAGAACTAGCTGTGAAAACAACAGTTTTGAAAAACCTTGCTCTTTCTGGTATCTTGCAGCGCTACCAACATGATGTGCATGAACACTCTGGCAGATGCTCTCAAAAGCATCAACACTGCAGAAAAGTGAGGAAAACCCCACATTCTCATTAGGCAATGCTCTAAAGTAATTGTCCAGTTGTTAACTGTGATGATGAAGCATGGTTACATTGGAGAATTTGAGATAATTGATGACAACTAAGCAGGAAAAATTGTTGTGAATCTCATGGGCAGATTAAACAAGTGTGGTGTAATCAGCCCCAGATTTGACGTTCAATTGAAAGATCTGGAAAAGTGGCAGAATAATCTGCTACCATCCCATCAATTTGGGTTCATTGTGCTTACAACCTCAGCTGGATCATGGACCATGAGGAAGCAAGACGAAAACACACAGGAGGAAAAATCCTAGGACTCTTTTTTGAAGGGTGTAAGACATACATACAAATAAAAATGCTCCCATGGACTGTGTTGCTTCCAGTCAGTGGTTCTAAACCTTGAAAATTTTAATAACATCGTACAGATGCTCATACCTTTGGTATACTGTACTAAGTGCCGAATGTTTATTGCTGACCCAATAGATCAGAATGGATTTGGTAAAGTGTTGCCTCACTGTTGGATTATAAGATTGAGCATTGCTCCAACCAGTGTCAACCTGAAGTGAACAAAAGTCTACTTGATACAACAGATCTCTCCACTGAGAAGGCCCTCAATCTTTTGTGTTATTTTAACATGCCCATTGCATACTATTTTGGTATATGAGAGTTGAGTGTAGGACTCTATTCTCCAATCTGTCTCAGGAATATACCATTCTTGCCTTATTCAGTTCACCTACATTTAGTTTTAAATCCATTAAAGTTATACTGGGAAGACCAGAGGAGGAAGGAACTGCCATCTTTGATGATTCTGGCTCATGGCATTTCAGTTTATCATGTAATTGCACATAGAGTTTGCTTCTGGTTCAGGATGTGTGATGAGGGAGAGATGGGGGTAGAGTTTGATCTTAGCCAAGTTTTAAGATAATAAGTTTTAAGTATTCCTGGAACATCTTCCCTTGAGAATTCAATATTCCCAAATCCAAGATCACAAAAAAAAAATTCCTTTGGAGAAAAAAAAAAGAAAAACAAAACCTCAAGCTTGTGTTAATGCCTTCCCAACCTCAGGTGAGCAAAGACCAACTTTAAAATAAAGTTAAAAGTCAAGAAAAAGGCTAGTAAATATGAAAACAACATGTAAATAAACTGACCAAAAATCAACTAAGAGAGCAGGAAAGAGCAAGACATGAATTCAAAATAAAATAACAATATAAAAATAGCTACAAGTCTCAAAGAAAAATGTAACTTTAACATGCCCAACAAAAATTCCCAGAAGAACTAAAAAGGAGATTTTTTAAAAAGCAAAAAAAACCCCCCAAAACTACAGATCAAATAAAATAGGTAAAATAAAAAGTGGGAAAAAACATGAAGGAAATGAAAGAAAATTAAAAAAAGATAAATTAACAGCTTGGTAAAAGCAGTATAAAATAATGAAGAAAATAACTCCCTCAAAATCATATCTAAAAAAAAGAGAATATTTTTTGTTATTGTTTTTCAGTCATTCCAGTGGGGTACTACTATTTATAACCCCATTTGGCATTTTCTTGGCAAAGATATTGGAGTAGTTTGCCATTTCCTTGGCCAGTTTATTTTGCAAATAAGGAAACTGAGGCAAAAAGAATTAGATATCCTGCACAGTCACACAATTAGTAAGTGTCTAAAGCTGGATTTAAACTCAGATATTCCTGATGCTAGGCCTGGTTTTCTATCCATTTTGTTAATTAGATGTCCAATTGAAAAAAAAATTAAAATTTGTTGAGTGAAAGATAATGACACCATAAGACATCAAGAAACAATTAAATAAAAGCAAAAGAGTGGAAAAAAATGTGAAATATCTGACCAGAAAAAAGTGAGAGAAAATAGATCAAGAAGAAATGATTAAAAAATAATTAGATCACTATGATCATAATTAAAGAAGAGCCTTACACATCATATTTCTTTCGTTTAAAATTTTTCTTTTCCAATAACAAGTATTTTCTTCATTTATTTTTTATTTCTTGATTTTTTTAATTGTTTCTTGATGTCTCACGGACTCATTAGTTTTTACTTGCTCAGTTCTAATTTTTAAGGAATTATTTTATTTAGTGAAGTTTAGTACCTTCTTTTTCCCATTTGACCAATTCTGCTTTTAAGGAATTCTTCTCTTCAGTAGATTTTTGTGTGTCTTTTACCATTTGGCCTATTCTGTTTTTTAAAGTGTTATTTTATTCAATGTATTGTGTACCTCCTTTGCCAAGCTGTTAGCTTTTTTCATAATTTTCTTGCATCACTCTCATTTCTCTTCCCAATTTTCCTCTACCTTTCTTATTTGATTTTTTAAATTTGATTTTTAAAATCATTTTTTTACTCCTCCAAGAATTACTTTGTGGCCTGAGGCAGCTCAGATATTTCTCTGAAGCACTGCAGAAAGTTTGATATTGTACTTTTTTTTTTCTTTTTGAATTTGTATTTTGAACTTTTATGCCCCCACAGTAACTTTCTATGGTCAAGTTCTATGTTGGTTGTTTTGTTTGTTCATTTCCTCAGCCTATTCCTTGATTTTTAATTTTATGTTAAAATTGTTTTCTGCTCCCATGGTGAAAGGTTCACTGTCCCAATCTTCACATTTTTTTTCCTGCTCTTTTCAGAGATAGTTCTAAGGGTCTGTAACTTTTCAGTTCTTCCAATTTGGTATGATCCAAGGAGAGGTATCGTCACTTTTCTCCTAGCCTCTGCTCTGGTCATAAACACTCTTTTCCGTTCTTTATGTACAGGGTCCTTTCTCCTGCCAGTGTTCCTCCTCACCCTGAGATTGTGACCAGGAAATTCATAGAAACAATGCAATAGAGTACTGCTCCCAATGCCAGCAAAGGATCAAAATTCCCTCTTTGATACAAATATGATTTTGATGGCTAAACCAGGGAGAGCAAAAAAGGGGGAAAAAAAAAAACTAAGACCAATTTCCTTAAAGTATATCAGTGCAAAAATTTAAATAAAATATTAGCAAGGGGATCACAGCAATACATCATGAAGATCATTCTCCATGACCAGGTAGGATCTGTATCAGTAATGTGAAGCTATTTCAATATCAGAAAAACTATCAGCATACCTGACTGTATCAATAATAAAAACAACAAAAGTCTTATATTTATATCAATGCATTTAGAAAAATCTTTTGACAAAATACAGCCCTCATTCCTGTTCAAAAAAAACAACTCTAGAAAGCATAGAAATAAATGAAGCCTTTCTTAAAATGATAAATAACATCAATCTAAAATAAAAATCAAGCATTATTTATAATGATAATAAGCTAGAATGCTTCCCAATGTCTCTTACATTCTGCTGTGCACATGATATGCTTTTTGCTATTTTCTTATTTTGTTTCAAAGTTTCAATATTTAAATGCATAATGTTTCTTTTTCTTTTCTCTATTATATATTTAAATTTTAATATTTAAGTCTAAAATAAAAAAAAACAGAATATTATTCTAGGAATGCTAGGTATAGCCACACAACAAGAAAAAAAAGAAAAGAATAAGTATAGGTGATGAGGAAACAAACTGTTACTCTTCGCATATGAATTGGTGACGTATTAAAGAACCTTAAATAATCCACTAAAAATCATATGAAATAATTAGCCATTTTAGCAAAGCTGTAGTTTATAAAATAAACTCACATAAATGTTCAGCATTTCTATATATTACCAATAAAACCCAGTTGGAAGAGATAGAGAAAGAGTATTTTAAGTAACTGTGGATAATCTAAAATACCTGAGAGTCTATCTGTCAAGACAAAAACAGGTACTAATTAGAAAACTCCACAGAAATAAAGACAGATCTAAACAATTAGAGAAGTATTAATTGCTCAAGCATAGGCAGAGCCAATATCATAAAAATGTCAATTCTACCAAAATGCATTTACTTTCCCAGTGCCATACCAAATTGCCACAGAATTATTTTATACAGTTAAAAAAAAAAGGTAGCAAAATTTATCTGGAAGAGTAAAAGATCCAGAATATCAAAAGGAATAATGAAGAAAAAAGTAAAGGAAAAGAGCTTAGTGTTACCATATTTCAAACTATATTACAATGACATAATCATTGAAACAATTGGTACTGGCTAAGATAGAGTGGTAGATCAGTGAAATAGATTACATGCACAATACAAAATAGTCAATAACTATACAATTTTGTGTTTGATAAAGCCAAAATTCTAAAGTTTGGGGGCAAAAATGTGCTACTAGACAAAATTTTAGAAAATTGGAAAGCAGTCTGGCAGAAATTAAGTATAGATTGACATATCATATTGTATACCAAATTAGATCAAAATGGGTACATGATGTATGCATAAAGGTTATATAAACGAATTAGGGGAAAGTAGAAAAAAATACTTGTTAGAACTATACATGAGAGAAGATTTTATGAGCATAAAGGTATAGAGAGGATCATGATAAATAAAACTGATAATTCTATGGAAAAAGTTTTTGCACAAAAAAACCCCATGAAGCAAAAATTAGAAGGGAATCCAGCAACTGGTGGGGGGTGGGAGTACAGCAAGGTTTTCTGATAAACACCTCATTTCTCAAATACATAATGAGCTAACCAAATTTATTAAAAAAAAAAAGAATCATTTTCCAATGCATAAGTTGTTTTCAGAAGAAAAGAAAAAGTGAAACTACCAATAGCAATAAAAAAAAATCCTCTAAATCATTAATAAGCATTCAGCAACAAGTCTGGGGTACAACCTAATGCCTATTAGATAGACTAACATAACAGAAAATTGTGAATGGTATGTGAAAAAAAATAGAGACACTAATGAATTGTTGGTGAAATTATGAGTTGGTCCCACCATTTGAAATTAGGTCCAAAGAGCTATAAAACTGTGTACACCTTTGACCCAGCAATATCACTATTAGTTCTATTTAAAAAGAGATTAGAGGAAGGGGAAAATAATGTATATGCACAAAAAGTATTTAAAGCAATTCTTTTCTGGTGGCTGGAAATTGAGGGGATACCCATTATTTGAGAAATGTCTGAGCAAGTTGTGGTATATGTTTGTGATGATATACTATTTTGAGAAATGACAAGAGGAATGCATTCAGAAAGAAAAAAAAACTGAGAAGACTTACAAGAACTGTACAAATTGAAATTAGCTGAGCCAAGAGAATGCTGTACACTGTAAAAGCAATATTATAATGATGATCAACAGCAAACGACAGCTATTGTTGACAATACAATGATCCAAGACAAATCCATAAGTCTCATGATGAAAAATGCTATCCACCATTTTCAGAGAAAGAACAGATGAACTCAGAGCAGATTAAAGAATTTTTTTCACATTTTACAATTTGTAATTTTTGGGAGAATGTGAAAAAGTGGAAATATTTTGCATGACTTCACATGTATAATGTGAAGTAGAACTTTGCCTGCTTTCTCAATTGGTAGGGGAATGGCTGGAAGGAAGGAGATAATTTGCAACTGGAAATTTTAAAAAAATGTTTAGAAAAATCTTTGAAAATTTTTTAACACAATCTAACCTGCTATTATCCAAAATCATTATTTCTCTGTTTTATATATGTATATGTGCATGCATGCACATACATGTACATAGTACACATATGTATAGATGTCTGTTTGATTTGTATTGTGTGCCTATACATGTGTACATATGTATCAAAATTCAGACAGTAATGCAAGAGGGGTAAGTCATGTCTAACTAGCAATTTGAGGTGATAGTTGAACCCAGATCTTTTCAACTCTGAGGCTGACCCTTTGCTATACCGGGACTGTGGCTATAATGATTATTATAACAAAAGTTATAAATAATAGTATCAACCAATTTCTACACAATAAGCATTATTTAGCACCTGCATATGTGGCATAAAGTGTTCAAGGTGCTGAAAATACAATGACAAAAGTGAAACGATCCCTGTTCAATGATGCCAGCTCAAGAAAAGAAAATGTGTCCATACGTAATACAATAGGAAATGAAGATGAAATAATAACTAGTCCAGGAGGGCTCTAACAACTCAGAGTGTGTGATGGCTAAGGAAAGTCATTATGTGGGAATGAAAAATGAGATTCTACAGGGAAACAGAATTGAGGAGGGACTTCATTGGAGAAATGGAAGACAGTTTGTGTGAAGGAACATTGCAAGAGATGGAAGACATTATTGTATGGGTAATAGCAAGTCGGATTAGTAAGTGGTAACAACATAGACCCGGACAGCTTGCTTAGCAACCTGCCATTATGCAATCATCCATTGTTAAGGAATTTACCCCATTTAACATTGCAATACAATTTTTGAAACCTTTTTCAACAACCACAGCAGTGGATGAAGGAACTTTTTATTTCAATATAATTCTCATCATCACCACCTTTTACTAAAAGCAGAAAATTCTACTATAGGAAGCTGGCTGAGCTCTTTAACAAGCCCTCCCACAGAAAAGTCGTGGACAACATGCATCCAGCAAACCCCAGTTAGCCCTCTTTGCCTACAGCCTGTTCCTAATATAATGCTCATGCCAGCACAGTAATGAAGTCTCATGATGATCCAGTACTGGTATCTTTTATCTAGCACCTCCAGGCCTGCTGAGCAGTGAGCTTTATCCAGCTTAATCATTTTGATACTGGGCAAGAAACTTCAAAATCTTCAGCAGCCTCTCCTTCAGATATATATATATAGCAGTAGATGCTGTTTCTCTGCACCTTGTATAAACACACCACTGTATAAGGTCAGGAGGACACATCTCATCCATTAATACACACTTTCCAAAAAGTCCTCAGAGTATAGGGAAAAAAAATTCAGAAATCGTGGCTTAGTTGTCAGAATGCAGAGATGGGAAAAGATAAAATGGCAGGACTGAGCCTGATTTAGATTTTGAAAAGGTAGACCCTCATCTTAAAATGAGACAGGTTGACACGTATCTCCTGAAGCCTTTTTGCAGAGTTTTAAACTTCGATGGTGCCTTGGCAGATAACATGAAGTTTAAAACCCTTTTTCTATGGGTGAGGAGCCAGAAGTCCAAAGATGTTAAGAGATTTGTCCAAAGTTATGTAAGTTTTAAGTTACATTGTCAGGATTCAAACACACACCATCTGATTCCAAATTCAGATATAATTCCATTATATCACTTGAGTCTTCCCTCTGTGAAAATGTGATGTAAAAGGTTTCCCTGTCATTTATTTCTACACTTTGTAAAAACTACAGTCTCCTACTAACCTGGTATTCAAAAAGAACATTCTTGTTCCTAAATGGGTTCCCAATTGTCCTTCTCTGGATCTCTAAATACTGTTCCTTTGATGCATTGGATATTATCTATCTATCTATCTATCTATCTATCTATCTATCTCTATCTATCTATTAGATATAGATATAGATATCTATCTATCTATATATATAATGTATATAACATGAAATTAATGTGTATGTAATATATATACACACAAAAATACATATATACATATATGTGTGTATGTAAACAAACATAAAATAATATGCCAATAACTATAATTTACAAATTAATTCAAATAGTTTTTTTTTCACTTGAGACCTCAAAACAGTTTTTTGAGCCAGTGACTATAGGTATTTCTTTGTATTAGAAAATCCAGACTGAGAGAAATTTTGACTTTCCCAAGGTCACACAGTTAGAAAGCATGAGAGGCAAGACTTGATGTCACACTTTCTGTACTCTAGTTCCAGTAGACATTCCCTATTCTATGAGCTAGCAGGAAAGAGACCTCTTGACAGTCTGTCAGTTGGGATTGTTTTTCCACTGTCCATAAATACTCAAAGGATTCACTATTGAAAAGGAACTGATAATCTTGCAGGTACGTTGCCCAATTGTGTGCAATTTCTATAGATGTAAAAAGGGGCAAGTGAGTTTAAAGAGTGGTGGCTGATACCCCAGATGAACTATGGTATTCCCATCCAAATACACTTCCTTACTTGCCCAGGTCAGCTACCAAAGCCTGTTATTGCTGTCCTTCATGCTTGAAAAGAACCAAAATGACATACCTTGGAGTTAAGGTACAGTGTGTCTGATTGTGGCTGATCAGAATAATATGAGCTCAGAAGGCTCTACTACAGATTGAGCACTAATAGTCCATATGAATATTTGGAGTGGAGAGGTCTCTAAATTTGTTCATTTCACATTACGTTTGCACTACTACAATTCTGCTTTGCTCATGGAGCATAGAGCCTACACCAACATTAAAAAAAAAAGAAGTATGTAACTCTTATTTCATGGGACCACAGATTTAAAGTTAGATTAGGCTTTAGAGACTATATAGTCCAACAATCTAATGCTGTCAATTTGAAAAGAGAGACAGAGGGAGGTTAAGTGTTTTCCCTAGGGTCACAAAACTAGTAGGCATTTGCAGTGGATTTGTTTTGCTAACATCTAAGTCTTTACTGTCTGCTTATTAAAAGTCCAACAACAAATAATCGATTTTATTAATATTTATTTTATTTAATAATCAATAAAATAGCCTTTCAAAAAGAAGCAATTCCTATTTCACAGACACCAAACATCACAGCCTTTAAGAGTAGGAAATGATTTCAGGGGCTATCTAGTCTCTAGTTGGGGCAGCTAGGAGGTCCACTGAATATAGAGCTAGGCTTGGCGTCAGGAAGACCTGAGTTTAAGTCTGATATCAGTCACTCAATAGCTTTGTGATTTCTAGGCAAGTAATTTATCCTCTATTTTCCTGTCTTCTCATTTGTAAAATAGGGCAAATAGTAGCACCTATGCATTGTTTGTTGTAAGGATAAAATGAGAAAATATTTCTAAAGCTCTTTGCACAGTATCTTGCATATAATATGTAATTTACCATTATTATCTCATAGCTATTGTTATTATGGTTCCAACTAATAATCAGAAAAAAATCTCTCCTATATAATATGCTCAAGAAATGGTCATTCATTCTTTGCTTACAGACTTCTGTTGAGGGGCAACCACCACCTTGGGAATCAATCCATTCCACTTTGGGGGAGAATAGCTTGAACTGTTAGAGGGGCATGATGAAGTCAGACCAAATCCAATGAATTATAGTCATATTCCAAGATGAGAAAAATATTGGGGCTAATGAGATGAATTTCAATCCATTCAGGTATTACTAAAAATAAAATAAAACTGTTATACAAATTTAATCAAATGTTATTGGGAACTAAAGCCAATTTAAAATATGAAATTTAGGGAAAAGTAAAAAATCTTAGATGAAATAATAGTGATATTGAGGAGAATTATAATTTTAATGGTGTACATAGCTTCCATATGAGTAAACTCCCTTTGCCAATACAGGTTTATAGCCTTCTCTGCAACTTCTGGTCTTAAAGAGTTGTCTAAGTTAAGTGATTTTCCCAGAATCATACAGGCAGTATATGTATGAAACAAGACTTGAACCTAATTTTTTTCCTGACTTTGTGGCAGATTTCCCTCCAATTTACCATATTGCCTCTATATGAAATGATGAGGAATGGAATAAGCCAAAGGAAAACACTATATATGATAACAACAACATAAATACAAGAGATTATTAAGTAGAAGTTGACATTTTAGTAACTGGGGAAAACAGACAATACTACTTGATAACTCTCACTTAAATATAACTAACCTTATCCAAAGAGGTCAAAAAATTCTAAGACAATTAGTGTAGACATTGTCAGACATAGCAACTCAAACATCTTTTTCTTTAGCCATTTTTCTTTGCTACAAAGCAGAGTTTCATCTGGAAAGGGATAAAAAGACTGTGACAGAGAAGTGGAGTCAATAACACTTTATTTTCAAAATAAAAAAATTGGTCTTATATCATGAAACATTTTGGTACCTTTGAAAATGAGACAAAAGGAAAGAAAGAAAGGAAGACAGGAAGGAAGGAAGGAAGGAAGAAAGGAAGGAAGAGATATTTCAAATCCAATGTATTCTGCTCCCCTACTCCTACCAAGTCTAAGATAGCCCATTCTCCATCTGTACTGCTTGACTAAGCTGTATGCATTCATAGACAAATTCAACAATCTATTCACCCATGTTCATAGACTTTCTGCATCCATTTTCTTTACACCGTTCTTCAATGTGTGAATTTTTTTTTTAATGACAAGGATCATTGAAGTAGCCCTGGAATGATTGGTCCAAAGTGCAATTCGACCAGGATTCACAATGTGCTCCATTTCTCATTTTTCTTCCTTTGCCTTGATTATTACCCATGTCTAGAATTCTCTCCTTCCTCACCTGCACAATTTAGTGTCCCTGTCGTTGCCCCTCATTATTGAGTTGAAATTTCACATTCTGAAAGAGAACTTTCAGATTCCTCCTTGCTAATGGAGCCTTCCTCTCTGAGCTTATCGTCTATAAAAGGGAAATGTATATACTTATTTATATGTTGATTCCCCAATTAGAATGAGAGCTCCTTGAAGTGATTTTTTTTCTTTCCTTGTTTTTCTAGCATTTAACAGAGCATTTGGAACATATTAACTGTTATTAAAGGAGGATCTAGAGGAATGTACCATTAAAGTGACATTCTCTTTCTATCTGAATCTGTGAAAGACCATCCTCTATGACACTGCCAACTACCATGGCACAACTCTTAACCATATAATATGTTGGGGCAAGTGCTTGTTTTCAAGTTGGTACAGGTCCAGAATGCAAACTGTTCAAGGTATATAAGTTTTTATTTTTGTCATTTTGATGTAAATCTCAAAAGTAAAATCAACGGGAAAAAATGTCAAACAAGTTCTAGCTATTTGTTTTTTGTTTGTTTGTTTGTTTGATTTGTTGGTGGTTTCTATATGCTTCTATCCTAAATATACAATGCTTTTAAAGTGAAACAAATCAAACTTTCTTTGGGATTTAAATATACCTATTGTATTGCAAAAACATATTGAATGCTCTATTTTTTTCTCTCTGGTTACTGACTATGAATTTTCTGCATTGTGTTATCTAAAAATACATATTCCATTTAGAGGACACAAACTATTCTTTCTCTTTCCTCTCTGTAATCTAGGGACATAGATTGACAGTACTGTTCACTTCTTAAAGAAGAGGAAAGAGAGATGAGGAAAATCTTCAGAAATGTATAGTTTCGAAGTGAGGTAAGAGTATGCTAAGATTTAGAATTATAATGCTAGGTGACATTTGCATATAAATTTGTTATTGGCAAAAATAACCTGACACAAATATAGAGATATGGATATACATAGAGCAAAGTAGAGGGAACTTACCCATTATGATGTACCTGAGCTAATGTAATCACAGAACAGGTCTAAAACTTGGTATTAATTGAGAATTATGCTAGAATTTGTAGCAACTATTTGCCAAAAGATGTTGAAGAACCTGTAAGAAATATGCATAAACAAAATATGTATATGTATATGTGTGTGTGTGTGTGCGCATGTAATATGTGTGTGTAGACATCTATATAAAAACATAGATATCTATAGACTAAAATATCTGTGAACCAAAATGGACAGCTGTACCAACAGTGCATTAATGTCCCTATTTTTCCATATCTCCTTCAGAAATTGTCATTTTCCTTTCTGTCATGTTAGTCTCTCTGATAGGTACAAGATAGTACCTTGGAGTTATTTTAATTTGAATTTCTTTAATTATTAATGATTTAAAACATTTTTTCTTTTGAATATGGTAGCTTTCATTTCTTCTTGGGAAATTGTATATTCATATCCTTTGACTATTTGTTTCCCATTGTTTTTTGAGAACAGGTTATGTGTAACATATAGCATTGCACATAGTTTTATTTTTTCTTAAATACACGTACAAGCAATTTTAACTTTTTTTTATTTTGAGTTCTAAATTCTCTCCTTTCATCACTCCCTTATTTCTTCCTTGGGAAGGCAAGAAATTTGCTATAGATTACACATGGGTAACCATGCAAAATATAATTGCATATTAGCCATGTTGCAAAAGAAAATAGACAAAAAAATTAATAAAATGAAGTTTAAAAAGTTATGCTTTGATCTGAATTTATGGTTCATCAGTTCTCTCTCTAAAGGTGAATAGCCTTTTTCACCCTAAATCCTTCAGAATTGTGTCGGATCATTTTATTGCGAAGAATGGCTAGGTCATTCATAGTTGTCATTATACAATATTGTTGCTGCTTTGTACAATGTTCTACTTCACACACTTCACTTTACATTAGTTTATACATGTCTACCCAGGTTTTTCTGGAAGCACCTTACTCATTATGTCTTCCTCTTTTTTTTACCATTTTATTTTTACAATTACATGCAAAAATAATTTGATACTTTTTTAAAAATTTTGAGTTACAAATTCTTTCCCTTCCTTGCTTTCCTCCCACCTCATTGAAAATGCAAGCAATTCAATATAGGTTACACACAAGCAGTCATGCAAAATACATACCATATTAGTCGTGTTGGGAAAGAAAACAGAAAAACAACAGCAACAACAAAAAGAAAGGTAAAGAAAAAAGGATGCTTCAATCTGAATTCATATCCCATCAGTTCTTTTCCTGGAGGCAGATAACATTTTTCAGAACTCCTTGTATTGCTGAGAATGGCTAAGTCACTCACAGCTGATCATTGCACAATATTACTGTTACTATATATACTATTCACATGGTTCTATTCACTTCACTTTGCATTAGTTCATGTAAGTCTTTCCAGGTTTTTTGGAAAGTATTTAGATCATAATTACTTATAGCATATCAATGTTCCATGATAACAATATGCCACAACTTGTTCAATCATTCACCAGTTGAGAGACATTCCTTCAATTTCCAATTCTTTGCCATCACAAAAAGAACTTCTATAAATATTTCTTGTACGTATATGTCCTATTCTCTTTTTTAAAAAATCTCTTTGGGATAAAAACCTAGTAGTGGCATTGCTGGGTCAAAGTTTTTTAGTCCATTAGCCATAGTTCCAAATTGTTCTCCAGAATAACTGAATCAGTTCAAAACTGTATCAGCAGTGCTTTAGAGTTCCAATTTTCTCATATCCCCAACAACATTTGTCACGTTCCTTTTCTGTCATATTAACCAATGTATTAGGTGTGAGATGGCACCTCAGAGTTGTTTTAATTTGCATTTCTCTGATCAATAGTGATTCAGAACACTTTTGTATGATTTTAGATGGTTTTGATTTCTTCATCTGAAAAGTGCCTTCTCATATCCTTTGACCATTTATCAATTGGGGAATGGCTGGTATTATTAGAAATTTGACTCAATTCTCTATATATTTAAGAAATGAGGTCTTTATCAGAGATTCTTCCTGTAAAGATTGTTTCCCAGCTTTTTGCTGTCCTTCTAATCTTGGTTGCATTGGTTTTGTTAGTATAGAAGATTTTTTTTAAATTTAATATGATCAATATTATCTATTTTACATTTTGTAATGCTTTCTATCTTATTTAAGTCGTGGATTCTTCCCCTCCCCAAAGATCTGACAGGTAAACTTTCCATTGCTCTTCTTATTTGCTCCTGGTGTCACCCTTTATGTCTAAATCATGCTCCCATTTTGACCTTTTGTTGGCATACGGGGTGGAATATTGTTCTATGACTATTTTGTGTGTCCTATTGCTTTCCAGTTTTCTCAGTAGTTTTTGTCAAATAATGAATTCTTATCCGCAAAACTGCACTCTTTGGGTTTATGAAACATTAGGTTACTATGGTCATTGACTATTGTATCTTGTGTACCTGATCTATTTCACGGATCCACCACTCTGTATTTAGGCAATACCAGAGAGTTTTGATGATTACTGCTTTATATTATAGTTTGAGATCTGGTATTGCTAAGTCACTTTCTTTTGTATTTTTTCTCATTAATTCTTTTAATATTTTTGACTTTATGTTCTTGAAGATGAATTTTATTTTTATTTTTTCTAGCTCTATCAAATTATTATTTGGTAGTTTGATTGGTATGGCACTGAATAGGTAAAATAGTTTAGGCAGAATTATCATTTTTATTATATTGGCTTGGCCTGCCCATGAACAACTGATATTTTTCCAATTATCTAGCTCTGACTTTATTTGTGTGAAAAGTGCATTGTAATGGTGTTCATGTAGTTCCTGGGTTTGTCTTGGTAGGTAGACTCCTAAGTATTTTGTATTGTTTAGAGTTGTTTTAAATGGAATTGCTCTATCTCTTGCTGCTAGACTTTATTGTTTATGTAAAAAATGCTGCTGATTTATATGGGTTTATCTTATATTTAATCTATGTTTTTATCTTATATAACTTATATCCTGCAACTTTGCTGGGAAAACTGGAAAGCAATAGGACACATATGCATTGCATATAATCTTTTAGTTGATGCTCTAGGGTTCTCTAAGCATCTACAAAGAGTGACAGTTTTGTTTCTTCATTGCCTATTCTGACTCTTTCCATTTCTTTTTCTTCTCTTATAGCTACAGCTCATATTTCTATTACTATATTGAATGACAGTGGTGATAATGGACATTGTTGTTTCACCTTATTGAGAAGATTAATAGCTTATCCCCATTACAGATAATGTTTGCTGATGGTTTTAGATAGATACTGCTTATCATTTTAAGAAATATTCCCTTTATTCTTATACTCTCCATTGTTTTTCATAGCAATGGGTGCTATATTCTGTCAAAAGCTTCTTTCAGCATCTACTGATATAATCATATGATTTCTGATGGTTTTGTTATTGATATGGTCAACTACATTTATTTTTTTTCTAATATTACATGAACTTGGCATTCCTGGTGTAAATCCCACCTGGTCATAGTGTATTATCCTTTTGAAAAGTTGCTGTAATTGCTTTGCTAGTATTTTGTTTATTTTTTGTTTATTTTTGCATTGATATTGCATTAAGGAAAGTGGTCTGTAATGTTCTCTGTGTACTTTAGCTCCTTCTGGTTTAGGTATCAGTCCCATACTTGTGTCATGAAAGGAGTTTAGTGAGATTCCTTCTTTGCCTATGTTTCAAAATAGTTTATATAGTGTTGGAATTAATTGTTCTTTAAATATTAGATATAACTCACTCTTGAACCCATCAGGCTCTGAGGACTTTTTCTAGGGAGTTAGTTAATGGCTTCTTCCATTTATTTATTCTATTATGGGGTTACTTAAGTATTCTCTTTCTTGATCTGTTAATATAGGTAATTTCCATTTTTGTAAATATTCATTGATTTCACTCAGATTGTCAAATTTACTGGCATAAAATAGAGTAAAATAGCTCCTAATTATTGCTTTCATTTCTTCTTCATTGGTGATGATTTCAGCCTTTTCATTTTTGATACTGCTGATTTGATTTTCTTCTTTTTTTTGATCAAAATAGTCAATAGTTTATATATTTTGTGCTTTTTTAAAAAATAAAAGCAGCTCCTAGATTTATTTATTAGCTTGAAGTTATTGCTATTGTTGTTGTTTTATTTGTTTGTTTTAAATTTTATTAATCTAACCTTTTGGTTTTGGGGACATCCAATTTGGTGCTCAATTGGGTTTTTTAAAATTTATTCTTTTTCAAGTTTTTTTTTTTAGTTTCAGGACCAATTCATTGATCTGTTATTTTTTCCCGTTTTTATGATCTTGATGATGATTTAATAAGCAAATTTTTCCCTTAATACTGCTTTGGCTGCATCCCATAAATTTTGGTATGTTGTCTCATTGTTTTCATTCTCTTTAATGACATTGATTCTATCTATGATTTGCTCTTTGATCCGCTTAATCTTTAGGATTATTTGTTTTCCAATTATTTTTTAATCTATATTCACACTGTTCTTTTCTCAATATAATTTTTATTTCAGTATGGTCTGAAAAGAATACATTCACAATTTATTTCTTTTTACACTTGATTTTGAAGTTTATGTGCCCTTATTGCATGGTCAATTTTTGTGTAAGTGCAATGTGCTGCTGTGATAAACATATAATTCCTTTCTGTTTCCATTCAGTTTTCTGAGAAAATCTGTCATATCTACCTTTTCTAATATTCTATTTACCTTCTTAGTTTCTTTCTTGCTTCTTTTTTGGTTGGATTTATCAAGTTCAGAGAATGAAGAGTTGAGATCCCCTACTAGTATGGCTTTGTTG
The DNA here is from genome assembly GCF_003287225.1 of Phascolarctos cinereus. NCBI lineage: Eukaryota > Metazoa > Chordata > Mammalia > Diprotodontia > Phascolarctidae > Phascolarctos > Phascolarctos cinereus. The sequence goes on along the minus strand of NW_027555736.1, from coordinate 27,105,513 downwards.
TCTACTTCTTCCTGTAATTCATTGAACTTCTACTTTAAGAATTTGGAAAGAAAATTCTATTCCAATTTCTCTAATGAATATAGATGCAAAAATCATAACAAAATATTAGCAAATAGAATACAGCAACTTATCACAAGAATAATACACTATGACCAGGTAGGATTTATACCAGGAATGCAGAGCTGGTTCAATATTAGGAAAACTATCAGCATAATTGAGCATATCAACACCAAAATCAACAAAAACCACATGATCATCTCAACATATGCAGAAAAAGCTTTTAACAAAATACAACACCCATTTCTATTAAAAACACTAGAAAGCATAGGTATAAATGGAGTCTCCTTAAAAAATAAATAGCATCTATCTAAAACCTTCAGTAAGCATAATATGTAATGGGGACAAACTAGAAGCATTTCCAATAAGATTGGGGGTGAAACAAGGATGTCCATCATCACCCCTGTTATTCAATATCCTACTGGAAATGTTAGCTTTAGCATTAAGAGAAGAAAAAGAAATTGAATGTGTTAGAATAGGCAAAGAAGAAACAAAGCTATCACTCTTTGCAGATGACATGATTATATATTTAGATAATCCTAGAGAAACTACTTCAAATAATACACAACTTTAGCAAAGTTGAAGGCTATAAAACAAACCCACATAAATCATAGGCATTTCTATATGTTACCAACAAAGCCCAACAGCAAGAGATAGAAAGAAAAATTCTGTTTAAACTTATTGTAGACATTATAAGATATTTGGGAGTTTACCTCCAGAAACAAACCCAGGAACTCTATGAACACAATTACAAAACACTTTTCACACAAATAAAGTCAGATCTAAATAATTGGAAAAACATCAGTTGCTCATGGGTAGGCCTAGCTAATATAATAAAAATGACAATTCTACCTAAGCTAATTTACTTATTCAGTGCCATACCAATCAAACTACCAAAAAATTATTTTATAGAGTTAGAAAAAATAATAAGATTCATTTGGAAGAACAAAAGGTCCAGAATATCAAAGGAACTAATGAAAAGAAATGCAGGGGAAGGTGGCCTAGCAATTCCAGATCTTAAATTGTATTATAAAGCAGCAATCATCAAAACTGCTTGGTACTGGCTAAGAAATAGAGTGGTGGATCAGTGGAATAGGTTAAATATGCAAGACACAGTAGTCAATGACTATAGTAATCTATTATTTGATAAACCCAAAGACCCCAGCTTCTGGGATAAGAACCCCATCTTTGAAAACAACTGCTTGGAAAACTGGAAAAGATTATGGCAGAAATGAGGCGTAGAACTAAATCTAACACCATATACCAAAATAAAGTCAAAATGGATTCATGATTTAGATATAAAGTCTGATACTATGAGCAAACTGGGAGAGCAAGGAATAGTTTACCTATCAAATCTATGCAGAATAGGAGAATTTATTACCAAACAAGAGATAGAGAACATTACGAAAAGCAAAATGGATAATTTTGATTACATTAAATTGAAAAGTTTTGCACAAACAAAGCCAATGCAACTAAAATTAGAAGAGAGGTAGAAAATTGGGAAAGAATTTTTACAACCACTGTCTCTGATAAGGGCCTCATTTCTAAAATATATAGAGAATTAAGTCAAATTTATAAGAATACAAGCCATTCTGCAATTGATAAATGGTCAAAGGATATGAACAGACAGTTCTCAAATGAAGAATTTAAAGCCATCTATAGTCACATGAAAAAATGCTCTAAATCATTATTGATTAGAGAAACGCAAATCAAAACAACTCTGAGGTACCACATCACGCCTATCAGATTGGCCAACATGACAAAACAGGAAAATGATACATGTTGGAGAAGATGTGGGAAAATTGGAACAGTAACGCATTGTTGGTGGAGTTGTGAAATGATCCAACCATTCTGGAGAACAATTTGGAACTATGCCCAAAGGGTTAAAAGAATGTGCATACCCTTTGACCCAGCAATAGCACTTCTAGGGCTATATCCCAAAGAGATCTTGCAAATGGGAAAAGGACCCATATGTATAAAAATATTCATAGCAACCCTTTTTGTGGTGGCAAAGAAGTGGAAATTGAGAGGATTCCTATTAATTGGGGAATAGCTGAACAAGTGGTATGTGAATGTAATGGAATATTATTGTGCTTTAAGAAATGATGAGCAGGCTGACCAGAAAAACCTGGAAAGACTTGTATGGTGTGATGCTGAGTGAAATGTGCAGAACCAAGAGAACTTTGTACACAATAACAGCCATGTTGTACGATGTCTAATATTGATAAACTTAACCTTTCCCAGCAATAGAAGGATCTAAGACATCTCCAGAGGCCTTGTGATGGAAAATGCTATCCACATCCAAAGAAAGAACTATGAAAGTTGAATTGCTATTTTTTTTCCTTCTATTGTGTTTTGTTTTCTCTTTCTGATGGTTCCTCCTATTGGTTTTAATTTTTACTTACAACACCACTGATGTGAAAATATGTTTAATAGGAATGTAAGTATATAGCCTATATCAGATTGTGTGCCATCTTGAGGAGGGTGGTGGGGAGGAAGGGGGAGAAAAGTTTTAAACTCAAAAGCATATGAAAGTGATTATTGATAAATCAAAATAAATTAATATTTTTTTAAAAAAATTTAAAAGTAGATAAAAAAATTAAAAAAAGAATTTGGATGTCATTCCACCAAATCAAAATAAATTAATATTTTAAAAAAATTTTAAAGTAGATAAAAAAATTAAAAAAAACAGAATTTAGATGTCATACCACTTGGATGTTTAGTATTGATATTGCTTCATTGCATATGGTATCTTTTAGCAAGATGTAGTTTCCTTCCTTATCTCTTTGAATTGGGTCCATTTTTGCTTTTACTTCATCTGATATCAGGATTGTTATCCCTGTTTTATTTTCTTCCTTCAGCTGAAGCACAATAGCTTTTGCTCCAGCCCCTTACCTTTATTCTGTGTCTATCTCTCTTCTTTAAGTATGTTTCTTTTGAACAACATATTGTAGGGTTCTAGTTTTTGATCCACTCTGCTATCTGCTTCTGTTTTATGGGAGAATTCATCCCATTCATATTCACGATTACTAATTGTGTGTTTCCCTCCATCCTACTCTTCCTTCTGTTTGTCTTCTCTCTCCTTTCACCCTTTCCTTGCCCATTAGTGTTTTGCTTCTGTCCACCATCTCCTTTGATTTGCCCTTCCTTTTGGCAGTCTCCCCCCCCCCCCTACTTGATCTTGTCTCCTCATACTTCCTTGTCAGGTAAGATAGATTTCTATATTGAACTGATTGTGTACATTATTTCCTCTTTGACCCAATACTAATGAGAATAAGGTCCAAGCAACATTCGCTGTCCACCATACCATCTTCCCCTCCACTGTAATAGGGCCCTAGTCCTCTTTATGTGAAATCATTTACCCCATTCTACCTCTCCCTTCCTTCTGCACCCATTGTACTTTTTCTCATTGCTTAATTTTTTTATGCCATTCTCTCCAATTCACCTTATACCCATACCCTCTGTCTATGTATATTCCTTCGAGCTATACTATAAATGATGCAATTTTTAAGAATTGCAAGTATCATCTTCCTCTATAGTGATGTAAATAATTTAGCTCTGTTGAGTCCCTTATGTGTTCTTGTCCCTTTTTACCTGTTTATGCTTCTCTTGGGTCTTGATATTGGAAGTCACATATTTGGTTTAGTTCTGGTCTTCTCATGAAAGCTTGAAATCCCTCTATATCACTAAATTGCCATTTTTCCTCCTTGATATATTATGCTTATTTTCTTTTCAAATAAATGATTCTTAGTTGCAGTCCTAGCTTCTTCTCTTTCCAGAATATCATGTTCCATGACCTCCAGTCTTTTAATGTTGCAGCTGCCAAGTTCTGTGTAATCCTGATTGTGACTCCCCAGTATCTGAATTGTTTCTCTCAGACTACTTGTAGTATTTTTTCTGTGACCTGATAGTTCTGAAATTTGGCTATAATTTTCCTTGGAGTTTTCATTTTAGGATCTCTTTCTTGCCTATTTTGCCCCTAGTTCCAGGATATCAGGGCAGTTTTTGCTTGATAATGTCTTTCTATCTTTTTTTCTCTTTCTATTGTTCTTCCTTCCTTCCTTCCTTCCTTCCTTCCTTCCTTCCTTCCTTCCTTCCTTCCTTCCTTCCTTCCTTCCTTCCTTCCTTCCTTCCTTCCTTCCTTTCTTTCTTTCTTTCTTTCTTTCTTTCTTTCTTTCTTTCTTTCTTTCTTTCTTTCTTTCTTTCTTTCTTTCTCTATTCAAGTAAAGGAGTTTATTGTAGATAATACAACACACCAAGCATGCTTCTCCACCCCTTATGGGAGATGCAGCTCATGGATGACCCCAAATTAAGGGGAGGCAGCCACATGAGGGAGGCAGCCCCCCCCAAGGGAGACTGCCACTTCAGGGAGATTACTTCTTAAAGGAGAGGCCACCTAGCCAGGAGAAAATAGCGATTCTTATAGAGGAAAACCTGCCATTGGTGGGGAGATGAGATAATCAGGGACAGAAAGGTGGACAGGAAGGTGAGGTAACCAGGGACCTATAGGCAAAGGGGTGGGGTTAGTTAAGAGTTTTGTGCATATCTAGATACAAAATTATTCAAATTTTCAGGCCATTTGCCAGGGGAAGAGAGGTCCCAATTAATATTGGTATTTCATTGACCAGCCTACTAGAATTTCATTATGTCTTAAAGTGGTTTTAAGTGGTACTTGAGATAATGGGTTTCTTGTTGGCCAGTCTATTTGAATCTCTTCCCCCTCAAGAAGTAGATACCCAAATTAATTGGGAAAAAGGGTGAGGGTCATGCATTCCTCATCAATCCCCCCTCAAACAGTGAGGACCAAAATTCATTTGAGGTCATGGGTAGAGATCTCATCTTCTGTAATTACTTCAGGCTGACACATCTCCCCACCAATGGCATAAAGTGATGCCTTCCTCACTGGGTTCTAGGGGGCAGAAGGGAAGGTTGACTGGAAATGAGCATAGACTATGTCCAGGGAAGGAGGGATGGGTATGGGGTGGCATTCTTCTGACAGGGCCACCTGAAATTTGATTGAGATTAACATAGAAAACACAAACTGGGTTGAAATCTTCAACATAAAAAGCAACAAGACTAGAGAGAGGTCAGAAGTTTCAATAGGAGAGTTAAAAACCAGGAACTCCAGCATGGTGATCCAGAGGGGAATAGCTGTCCATGGGCTTCCTTCATCCACTGGACCTTTTCCAAGATGTTCACAAGCCACGTCTCATTCTGCTTTGAATTATTAATATAAATAGGGCATGATTTATTAACAAAAGCACAGACTCCCTCCTTATAACTGAACAACAGGGGCTTGAAACATGGGACATCCTCCACCTGGATTCCTCCTAATAAGAAATTCATCACAACTATGCCTAAATTCACAGATAATTTCTTGAAAGATGCTGTTCAGGTCCTCCTCTTCATTATGGCTTTCAAGTAGTCCAGTGATTCTGATGTTTTCTCTTCTGGGTTCATTTCCAGGATAGTTGTTTCTTCTCATGAGGTATTTTACATTTTGTTCCATTTTTTTCTTTTTTTTTCCATTTTACTTTCAGGTTTTGCTCATAGGTGTTTTAACATGGTTTTCCTCTTCTGAGTTTGTGTCTTTTGTCTTTCCTGTCACCATAATAACTTCCTACGGTTAGATTTTTTTGTTGTTGTTTTTTATTCACCTTTGCTTTTTTCCTTTCTTTTAAATTTGATCTCTACTTTCAGGATGGAAGGGACTCTGTCTCAGGCTTTTTGTGCCAGTGCCTGCAGGCCTTGTCTGTTTACCTGCCACTATACTGCTATTGTAGTAAAGCCCATGGCAGACCCTTTTGTCTGGTGCTGTGTTGAGGGGATGGGGTGGGGGGTGTCTGGTGCTGCTGGAGGCCATAGGGGACTGGCAGCTTACCTGGTGCTGATTGGGGGTCCTAGTGGTGGTGCCTAGCATGTGCTAAGGCCAGGTAGTTGTCTTCTGCATTTCCCTGGGACTACACTGAAGTTCTGTGCAGGTCTGGCCACCAGATGGTGCCAGTTTACCCTGGGCTGTGCTCTAGCATGTTGAGCTCTGGCTCTTGTAGGATGCCTGTTTTCCCTGGGCTATGTTGAAGCCCCTGGAGGTCCAGCCTGCTTTCTTCTTCAAAGGATGCATGTTTTCTCAGAGCTGTGCTGAAGCATGTAGAGGTCGGGCCGCTGGAATGTTGCCTGCCTGGGGCTATACTAAAGCATGTGGCACAACTCAGAGCCAGTATCTGCCGATTCTTCAGACTCTGCTGAGGCATGTGGGGAAGGGGAGCTGACATTCGCATTGTTGCACTGCATAGTGGCTGCTCCACTGCATGGGGACTCAAGATCTTCCCCTGATTTGCTGGGCTGGTGCTTCCTGCTTGCTTGCTGAGATGATTCCTCCTGTACTGCACCCACCTCTTACCTGAGTGAGACAAGCCAACCGAACTTTAGTGCTGATCTTCCTAGTTTCTTGGGCTAAAAGCTTATTTCACCTCATCTTTTTGCTGTTTTTGCTGCTCCAGGATTTGTTTTGGGGGCACCATTTTATGCTTGTTGGAGGTGAACAGGGGAGAAATTTATGGCAATTTACTGCTTACTCTTCCCTCTTGGTTCCTGGAAGTCCTCTAGATAAAAGATAAGCATTTTGAGGGCAAAAATAAATAAAATAAAAAAGATTATTTTTAAAACATTCTAACCCAGATTATATATAATTTCCTATTGATTATTTTTTAAATGAATGGATGGGATTAGATGATTTATAAAGCTACTTTTAATACGTAGTTTATTCCTGGAGAATAAGGCTCATTTTTATTTTCTTTTGTCTTTGTATCTTTCATCCCTTGCAAACAGCAGCTGCCTAATAAGTGTTTGTTGTCATTCAATGATACTATTAAACTCCATGTCCTCGAGTTAAATTAAGATACTATTATCACACTAGGAAATTTAACATCAGAACAGAAACTTCATGCATTTGCTTGTTGAATATAAAATACAAAACAAAATAAATTTATAAATGTGAAAGCAATGGAAGAGATAAAGAATGAAAATCCCTCAGTGTGTATTTTGTGATAAGGGCTTGTTTGCATATTCAATCTATGTTTGCACAGTCAATTTGCAGAGGAATATTCTATTTCCCCCCTAATTAGAGAAGTTTGAATAATGTCATTTGAAATAACTAAAACTGTGGTTTGTAAAGGTTGCATGTGAAAGTGTGGGTCAGCCTGCTATAAATATTTATTCAGTGGTAATGATGATGGAATCCTCTCTAGAGATCCACCTCTGATATATGCCTGGCAAAGGAGGGCTAACAGCAGCCATCCCCAGCTGTCATACTGGAGAAACACATGTCTTAGATACTACTTGTGAATTTCAGTCTGATTGAATCATCCATATAATTTCTCTAGAAATGTCTTCTTTTAAAAAAAATGACCAATTCTTCTTCATTAATCTTTCCCAATGTGTTTTTCCCATGGTATTTATAATTGGAAAGAACTTTTAAAATGCTTTAGAATTTAGTCGAACTTTTATTTTATTTTATTTTACTTTATTTTATTTTATTTTATTTTATTTTATTTTATGCCATGTCAGAGTCTGTCCAATATGCTGGGGGTCTTCTTTACTTCCTCTTGCCTTTGCAAGCATACCAGTAGAGTATATTCTCTACCATAAGGTTAGAGATTTAGACCTAGAAGGAACTTTAGAGGTTTACTAGTCCAATCCTATCATTTTATAGGTTAGGAAACTGAGGCTGAAAGAAGTTGATGTAGCCAGAGTCACACAGTTAGAAATTGTCTGATACATGATGGGAAGTCTTGATTCCAAGGCTAACACTCAATTCAGTTCTTCACCTAGCAGCTCATGTTCTTTCCACTTCAGCAGAACATCTTCATTTTTGTTCATGCATTACTTTGAGGACAATCGATTGCAGAAATAGGATAAATATTTCTATTCAGAGATATAAAGAGTCTGCTATATCTTTCCTCCTCTCTTTTAAATAAGATATTAATACATCTCATGAATGACACACTGACAGAGTTGTTAGTAGGAATTCTGTTTGCTGCAGAAAATGTGGCTATGCTTCAGAGTAGACTGAGATGTGATTATACCCATTTGTGGTGGAGGTCTATTGAAAACAAGAGTTATGGGAGTTCAAAACGTTAAGGAATTACAGGCCAGGATGTCCAATAGAAGGCAAAATTTGGGGTAGAGGAGACTACAAGGAAGGTGTCAAATGGTTATGAGAGAAGCCTGGAGGTCTATAGAAGTAAAAAAAAAAAAGAGTATCTGGATAGAATGAAATAAATGTTAAAGAAGATATCAGGTAGATAAATGGTGGTGAAAATGGAGGTTTTAAAAGAAATGGATGGGATGAATTAATCTGTCAACTCTTCCACCTGACCCTAGGTGACAGGAATTGTGGATGCCAGAGGACATAACCAGCCTAATCTGTAACCTATCTAAGAGACTGTAGATAGGCAGGGCAAAAAAATCCTGGAGGAAGGTATCCAAGGGGTCAGCAAGAGCAGAATAGTTACACTGCACTAGGAGATCTCTGCCCTTCCCACTTGTAAGTGCCTATGACAAAAACCTGGTTTGTTATTGTTAGTTCTGGCTCTGTCTGTGGCTTTTATGAATTACATTTTAATTTTCTGTTTCACTGGAGTCATTTTCCCCCTTTATCCTCCCCACTTCACCTCTAAGTGTGATCCTTTGGGTCTGTCTATATTTAATTTCATATGGTAAATAGTAACTAGATATCTGATGATCTGTACTAGTCATAAATTTATCTTATCCAGTCTATTTTATTTCCTTGTGAAACCTCTTCCTAATTTGTAAAGCTTTAATATTTTCCTGGTATATAGCCCTCAGGATCCAATTACGATTTTGTTCATTTTTTGCTTTTCACCTAAATGGACTCCTTACCTCAAATTCAATATCATCTTTTCCTTCATTTGGACCTCTTGTTCTTCACTTCTATAAAATCACACCAAAAATCCTTATGTGATAGTATTACTAGAGTGATTGGCAAAATGCCTTCCCCTAACAGTAACGACTATTGAAAGTTCTATGTTGGCATGCATACAGACAACTTAAACAAGGTCATCCTATCCATTCCAGTTGTTTCTTATATCAGGTGGTGTGATTGCATTAAGAGGATAAATCATAGATAATTTGAGACAGGGGAACAATAAAGAAATAGATGAATGAGCCACTTTCCATTCATTTTCTTTCTCTTTAGTTTAAACTACCCTGCAGGCTGATGGCAAACTGCATTTTGCTGGGATTTTTTTTCCCCTTCATTTGCAAGAAATTTGTTAAGTAACTTACTGATGAGGATCAATTCATGATCTTCACTGACAAATGAGAACATGATGCCCATGGCAAATGTATTGCTCTAACTTGATTGCCAAAGTAATTGATTCCAAAGGGACATATGCTCTTATTTTGATATAATCTTCTAGAAAGAACAGTCATGTAGAAGAAAGATAACTTGTTGTAAACTAAGAAGATATGGGTTGAAATTTTGGCCTTACTGCTTACTCACTATGTGACATCTGTTTCCTCATCTATAAAATGGGTGGCCATAGTGTTTTTTGTTTGGTTGGTTGATGAAATCTTTTAGAAATTAACCTCACATGTTTAATTGAAATCAAAGTACTTGCTTTCTCAAGGAGGGTCGAGGGGCACAATGAAGCAAGATAATTCAAAACTCAAAATTATATGGACAATTAAAACAATTATGTTACATTGATTTTTAATTTATTTTCGTTTTATACTTCCTAGCCATTGCTTTTAGTTCTTCCCTTTAGAAGGGCAGGAAAGAGAGAGAGAGACAGAGAGCGAGAGAGAGAGAGAGAGAGAGAGAGAGAGAGAGAGAGAGAGAGAATTTAATTTCTCTTCCAGGATGAAAAGCCTACCAATACTTAGGTACTTATGTCCAACAGCATAGTCTTCTCTTCTCCAAACCAAGCATCTCCAGATGGTTTATGAGTTCTTTTTGAATAGTATGAACTAAAGCCCCTTCATAATTTTGGTTGTTCCCTCTTATGAGCTTTGTAACTTGTTGGCATGCAATCTACACTCTCCTTTTAGTTTTCTCCAAATCTCAGGTCAGTTTCCAGCTTTTGCATGAGATCCTTCATTGTAGTGTCACCTTCATTCCAAATCGTCACAATTTTATTTTTAATATGGGCATATGCACACTTTCTATCTCCTGTTAGTATATAAGCTTCTTGAGGACAGGGACAGTCACATTTAATCTTTGTATCCCTAATTCTTAGCACAGGGCTTAGCATAGAGTAGATGATTGATAAATGCTTGATTAATTACTCATATTTCATCTTGATTAAGGCCAAATGTCACCTTTCAAATTATTAGTACTATAATTTGATAAGAGAAATAAAATTGTAAAAGGATTGAAAAATGAGCCATACACAGAATGATTTGTAGGAAATGGGAATGTTTAACCTAGATAATACAAACCCGGGACAAAGATGGAATGGGCTAATTGTCTTCAAATGCTAAACATCCCATCATCATATTTAGTGAGACTAGACCTTCCTTGCTTGGCGCATGGGAAGGATACAAAGAACAATGCAGGAATTGGGCTCATTACAAACAAAAGGGGAAAAAAAGCAAAAATATTCACAAAGTTGTCAAAAAAATCTTCACATTTTTCCTAGTCCAAAAGCAGAATGATGCCTCTAGAGGTTGTTTCCTCAACACTGGAGGTCTTCAAACAGAGGACTGATGACTGAGTTGTAGAATTTGTTCAGAGTGATTTGTGTCTAGGTAAAGATTAGGAAGAAGAAGACTTCTGAAGAATCTTCCAATTTTGAGGTTTTATAAATAGATAACAAGTAAGTAATACAAATTTTTATAAATAATAAAATTCACCTTTTTATCTGTTAAGGTACTCTTACACACTCACACACACACACACACACATACACACACATGCACACACTCACACACACCTCATACACATATCTTCCATTCTTCCCCAGAACATTTTGTAGTAAATCACTTAGAAAAGAAAAACATCATAGACTATGATGCACTACTTTTAGAGGCAGGGAAGGCTTTTATTTTTCACTTTTCACCTTCAGGAATTTTCATTTTTATTGATTATGTCTTTGCCATTTTCCCCCTTGAAATCATCAGGAAAAAAGGGAGTTAGGAAATGGAAGCCAAAAGGAGACATTAATGGAGCAACTCCTAGAATACATTCAGCAAAAGAGAAATGACATTTTTAGGCAGAGGGAAGAAGAAAGCAGCTATGCCTATCTGTCCCCGAGAGTTTAAGGCTAGATACAGAAGATCACATGGCTAGCCAACATTATATCTGAAGCTAGTACTCAATCATTGTCTAGAATTCATTCTATACTGTCTAATTGTAGTATAAAAAACAACACTGCACTAGATATATGGTGGCTGTATGGTCTCCAAATTTCACTCAACCCAGCAGATAACAGATATGAAGCTCTCTACTATCCTTAAATTGATACATAAATGCTAGTGGTTATTATGTCTTATTAGACATTTGGTAGATGCATAGTCCTGAAGGACAGACTAGTCCAGGAAAGCACTCAGCTTGATCAACACAATAAGAGGGGGGGGAAAGATAGAAAACAAGGGAACTCAAGGCATACACTCATTTTTTGGTTATTTTTTTAAATATTAGAGAAATATTATATATATATATATACACATATTATATATACACATATATGTATGTAATATGTGTATAAATGTATGTATATGTGTATGTCTATTTATTATATATGTATATATACACATATATACATACACACACACACACGCACACACACACACACACACACAAACTTCCTTTAAGGTTCAGATAAAAGGCCTCATCTTTCACTTTCAAGATTCTTCCTCTAGGTTTTAGAGCTAAATCTTTTGTTTTTACATTGGATACCTTTGTTGTATGATTGTTGAACTTGATGTCAGAATTGAATTCTGCCTTGGATACTTAAAAAGCTTGTGACCAGGAGCAAGTTACTTAACCTCTCTCAGCCTCAGTTTCCTCATTTCTAAATAGAAATTATAACAGCACCCATCTCAGAGCATTTTTGTGAGGATAAAGTAAGAAATTATGTTTTAGTATTTGTAAACCATAAAGCATTATATTAATGCTCGCTATTATTATTTACTTGTTTGTTGATACAGGGATGCAGTTAAGTGGCACCATGTGGATAGAGTGCTTGTCTGAAGTAATGAAGAATCATCTTCTTGAATTCAAGTCTGGCCTCCAATGCATACTAGCTATGTGACCCTGGGCAAGTCATTTAACCTTTTTTACCTCAGTTTCCTAATATATAAAAGGAGCTAGGAAAGAAAGTGGGAAACCACTCTAGTATCTTTGCCAAATGAAAACAACTGAACAATAGCAACATTTGTTCATATACAATATTTTATTACTCCAATAGATAATTTCTTGGAAGTCAGGACTTGTTTCCTTTTTTATATGACTAGAATATAGTAAAGTAGTAGGCATTGGTTAATCCCTAAACCACTTTTTAGGGATGGAAGATAGAGACTGGCCTCTGATTTTACTGATAGAGGGAACTTCCACATCAGTAAACCCCCTTTACACATACAGGTGAACAACTTGGTAACTTATAGTTGCCCAAGCTCAAACCACCAGCATATATCAAAGGTAGGACTTGAACCAATGCCTTCCTGGATCTGAGGTCAACACTATGTCCTTTACACATTTGTTGTTCAGTTATTAATTTGTGTCCAACTCTTCTTGACCTGGTGTACCATAGCACGCCAATGCTGCCCATTGTTTTTTGTTTTGTTTTGTTTGTTTTTGCAAGAACACTGGAGTGGTTTGCCATTTCCTTCTCAACTTCACAATACATCTTATGTAATAAATATTAGTCAAATCAAATTGAATCTCTGAGGTTACCTTAAGCACCTGTTTCAGAATGTTACTCTAGAACATGTTTACCTGTATTCGTGTATCAACCTTTTTTTTTCATAATAAATCTAACACAGAGAAGAAAGAACAAAGGACTGGTAGTTAAATTAAGAAGCACATACAATTATTTGTATCTCCAATATATATTTTTAATTAAAGAAGGAAAACAAAAGATTAAGAAGCAGACTATGTTTTTGAACTTGTCAGTTCTAATCTCAGATTTCATCTCCAATTCTCTCTAACCATTTTATCAAGCTCTCTTCCATTTACTCTGCTCTGGGCTCCATTTGCCAACTAGCAGACTTGATTATCTCTTAGAGAAGTGCCCTTTCCACCTGAGACGTCTCAGCACATTTCAAACATTTATTCTCTTTTTCTTCAAATTACTCATAATAGCCCATTTGTTCCAAGGAGTTACAGTTAGCTATATTTACTATGGTTCTATTCCTCTCCACCCAGCCCAAGTCACAATTTGTTGCATATAGATAAGTAGATAGATAGATAGATAGACAGATAGATAGATAGATGGATGGATGGATGATTAGCTGGATAGATATGGATATAATGATACACATGCATATATGTATATATGCATATAGTCATGGACACATGTATGAATGCATATATGCATGTATAATCTCAAAAGATATTTCCAGAAGAGCTTGAGACTATTCAACCCTATACTTTAAGAAATGTAAACTGTCATGGATGTATCTATGATAATAAATAATAATATTTTTAAAAAATCAATGATACCAATAATTTCAGGGAAAGTCTTTAAGTTGTCATTACTTAACTTCCCAGTGATGGATTGTGTAATTACAGCCTCTAAGTGGAATCCTTCATACTGGAGCTGGAAATAGAGTCTGTGTGTTTTTCAATGAATAATGTTCACTCTATCAAGCTTTCTTACGTAAAGACATATTCTTTTCACCAAACTAATACAGCTTCCTATTCATGAGTTGAAATAAATGTGAACCATTTAAGGAAGTTAGATGGAATAAGGGAGGAAAAGAATGGAATAAGTATGAGAAGAAACTCAGATTTCTAAGCCTTATACTGATTCTACTCAACTCTGTGAACATGGACAAGTAACTTAATAACTTTGAAGCTCAGTTTTTCATCTGTAAAATGAAGAGAAATTGAGTTGGCATAGTATACAGCTAAAATCCTAGTAGAGGCATTTAAGGAACTACATTTTGCTAAGAGGTACCATAGTAAATGAAGGGATAACAATGCTAAACATATATGCACCAAGACGTATAGCATCCAAATTCTTTTTTTTTTTCAGCCAAAGACAAGGTTTATTAAAGATCCGCCATATTAGCCAGACTCTTGTGGAATCTGAGAGTCTGCGAGGTATTGGCTAGATTTTAAGAATCTGAGCACCTTACTGGAGACAAGATGGTGCACAGAGGGAAAAGGGAGATGGGAGGCTTAACTAGAGAAAATTGGCTTCCCAATTTCACCATCAAGTCTCTCCCAACAAGGGGGTCAGGAAAAGAAGAGATAAGGAAGGAGTATTCAAACAACAGATCCTCAAATAAGCAGGAGAGGGGGTATGTCAGGAGACATCCTTTAGTTTGGGGGGGTAGGGCCACAGAGTAATTGGTTAAAACAAAGAATGTAACCATGATAGAATGGGTAACCTTATCTTTGGTCACGATTTTCTTTTGCCCCAGGCTCTGCTAGAGATGGGAAAAGTGGGAGCGCTACCAAACCCCAGGCTCCCCTAGCATTCCCAGTCTTGAGAAGACTGGAGGATGGGATACTGAGGTGTGACTCAGATGTGGTTTAGGGGTTAAGGAATCCTGGGACCTAAAAATTACAACACTCAAGTACTGTCCAAAAGAATTTGACCCAAGCCTTCTCTCAGCCAAAGACAAGGTTTATTAGAACATCCATCATATTGGGCAGAATCTTATGGAGTGTGAACATTAGTAAACTATAGGCTAGATTATAAGATTCTGACCACTGGCTAGATTATAAGAATCTAAGCCCCTTAATGGAGACAAGATAGACCTTATATGCAGAAAGCCTATGGGAGGGATCTAGGAGTGACTAAGTAGTTTGGGGTGATGGGAGGAGGGGCCTAAGGAGATCTGGATGGGAGTGGTCAGTAAGCTGGGGTGAACAGAGCTCCTTGGACCTGGACAGTGGAGTTTAGCTAGGATTAAGTATGGGAAATGGCCAGGGGCCATCGGGAGGTAAGAGAATGCAGGGGAGATTGGGTGTAGCCACCAAGAAAGGCCAGTTGATGGGATTATAGCCTCAGGAGAACTCCAGAGATTTGGCCATGTGGGAAAGTTCGGGGTTTTTCCTTTCTGGGGCCCAGATCCCAACCCCATCAACTCCAACACTTTTCCAACCTAGGGGACAACCCTTCCTCCAGTGTTCCTCCTGGTCACATCTTGGGCACAGTCCCAGAGGCACTGATCGCAGGGGCTCCCTCTGGGGAGGTGCCCTGGAGGGGCATTCCTTGGACCAGCACTGCCTGAGTTGATGGGCTTTCTCTGAGTGGGCACCCTGGAGGAGCACTCCTTGGACCAGTGACCACCCTGGTGGCTTGGAAAGCAGGTTATCCCACTGCAGAAGTTGCTAGGAACACCCGGCCATGCCAACGGCCAAGAATTGAACGTGTTCTATGTCTCTAGTCCTTTCTCTTCTGTTTTCTTTTCTCTGCTTACCATGGCCCCTGGCCATTTCCCATTGTCCAGGTTCCAGGAGTTCTGTTCACCCCAGTTTACTGGCCACTGCCATCCAGATCTCCTTAGGCCCCTCCTCCCATCACTACAAACCACTTGGATCCTCCTAGATACCTCCCACAGGCTTTCTGTAAATAAGATACATCTTGTTTCCATTAAGATTTTTACATTCTTATAATCTAGCCAAGGCTGGGATTCTTAAAATCTAGCCACTGCTCAGATTCCTAAAATCTTGCCACTGCTTAGATTCTTTTAATCTAGCCACTGCTTACTCATGTTCAGACTCCCTAAGAATCTGCCCAATATGACAATGTTCTAATAAACCTTGTCTTTGGCTGAGAGAAGGCTTAGGTCAAATTCTTTTTGGCACGATATGTGTATTTTGATTTTGGGGTCTCAGCACCCCTGAACCTCTAAGACGCATCACTGCTACTAAGTCTGTGTTGTTAAAAACTCCAAAGGCCATCTCCAGTAATTGGGCCTCAGGCATTTAGGGTCCCATTGACAATTTCTGCAATTTCCTCCTAATATCTGGGGAAGACTGATTAATGAAATTCATGCTAAGGATTGTTGCCCCTTCTACAGAGTCAGGATTTAAATTCATATACTTTTTAACAGCTTTTACTAGCCTGTCTTGGAAAAGGGCAGGATTTTCCTTTTCTCCCTGAGTAATTTCCTTATTTCTTTTTAAATTTACTTACTTTTGAAATGCAGTTCTTAGGTCTTCTAACAGGCAAATTACCAGATAGTCTTTCTTCCCCCTATCCTCATTCTTCAGATAATCTCATACTGGGTCAGTAGTGGGAATAGCAACTGTTCCTAGGAGGTATTTTGTGGGGTCATTGCTAGTCAAATTGTCCCCAAATTTTTGGGCTTGTTCCCAGATTCTCCTTTTCTCCTCAGTGGTACAACAGGTGGAGTAGAGGATATGCAAATTACCCCAAGAACGCTCAAATAGTAGGGACATGTCCCTAAAGCCCTCAGTAAACTTAGTGGGATATTCTGAGTATTGCCCCAGTTTCTCTTTGACCTGAATGAGGTCTGAAATTGGGGCAATACTCAGAATATCCCACTTAATTATTCCATTAGGTAAGGCAGGAACTTCCCCTGGGGGAAAAAGTCCCAAGGCACTGTGGGCACTGGCGCTAGGAAGGAAGGGAGATAGGAAGTCCCACTTCTTTTGAGTGAGGTACTGGGGAATGCTGACTGAACTGGGCTGTACTGAAAAGCCAGGGGATCAGGATGGCAAGGGGAGAAATCAGCTGGCACAGGAAGAGGGGGAAGGGTCAGGGGAGGAGATACCACCAAGACTGGGACCTGAGTAGTCCTTGTCTCAGGGTAAAGGGCCAGGGGAGGAAGTGCCAAGAGCAAGGCCCTTGTCCAAAACCTGAGTAGGGACTGCCTCTGGAGCAGGGTCCTGGGGATGAAATGTAGGGTAGGGTACATGGAAGCTGAACAAGGTAGGATATGAAGGGAGGTGGGCTAGAGGAAAAGGGAAGGTAAACCAAGGGAAGGGGGGGCAGGGGAAATGGGGTGTCCAGGGGAGAATAGGGTGAAGATAGGAACTGGGGAGGTGATGTTAATGGAGGATGGGAAGAGGGGGGATACTCTAGCACTGGGGGCCATAAGAGGGTCATCTAAAAAGTCTAGTTGATCTCCATTCCCCATTTGTGGGGTGGCTCTAGCTTTGAGCATCCTGCAATCTTTTCTGAGAATGGGGTCTTGGGAAAGTTCAACAAAAGTCATATATAGGGAATCTCCACCCATTTCCCTTCTCTGCAACAATGTCTTTCTAACTCTGAGAGCGTATTTTGCTGTAATGTACCAAAAACAGGCCATGCCTCATAATTTGCCAGGTGATACTGAGGCCAAATATGTTGCAAAAGAACACCAGCCTTTTCTTTTTTAGTTCTTTAGAGAAACTAAATTTTCCCCAAAGGCAAATCTTTAGGAATTGAAAATGATTGGCCCTTTGCTGTGGGGCTGGAAGTCCTCCCCTCCTTAAAGAAGGATTTAGGAATAAGACTCAGGAAACAAACAAAAAGCACAAAGAAGTATCTTAAGTTTTCCCAAGTACCTGGGGCTGAGAGAATTGAGAGGATTGGGCCTACTTCCAGATAGGGAGTCAGAAGGTGTGCCCAGGTCCATGGTCTTGAACAGAACCAGTGGACCCAAAAAGATCAGGCCCAAAAAGCACTTCCAAGCCAAGCCTTCCTAGTTGCTTGGAAATCCACCCAATTGCACAGGGAAAAAAGGGATTTGGGAAAGATGGGAGGCTTGCAAACACTCTAGTCATGGTTAGTGAACAGCTTGGTATTAGGCAGTTTTTCCCAGTGCAGTAAACCATATGATGAGGTTTAGGGTTTCAGGGCTGCTGGGACCCCAAGATCACTACATACAGGTCCTGCTCAAAAGAATTTGACCCAAACCTTCTTTCAGCCAAAGACAAAGTTTATTAAAGATTTCTCATATTAGCCAGACTCTTGAGGAATCTGAGAGTCTGTAAGGTATTGTCTAGATTTTAAGAATCTGAGCCCTAAATTCTTAGTGAAGAAGTTAAGTGAGTTGCAGGAGGAAATAGAAAGCAAAACTGTATTAGTGGGGGATGTCAACTATCCCCTCTCAGAACTAGTTGAGTCCAACCAAAAAAATTAAGAAGAAAAATGAGATGAATAGCATTTTAGGAAAAAATTAGAAATGATAGCCCTCTAGAAAAAATCAAATGGGAATAGAAAAGAATATACATTTTTCTCAACAATACATGACAACTACAAAAAAACAATGACCATGAATTAGGACATAAAAACCTCAAAATCAAATGCAGAAAGGTCAAAATATTAAACTTATCCTTTTCAGATAAAAATGTAATAAAATTACCTTCAACAAAGAGCAGTGGAAAGATAGATTAATGATTAATTGGAAACCAAATAATCTAATCCTCAAGAATAAGTGGGTCAAAGAATAAATCATAGAAACAATCAATAATTTCATTAAAAAGAATGACAACAATGAGAAGACCTACAGAAATGTATATGATGCAGCAAAAACAGTAATTAGGGGAAATTTTATTTTTTCTAAATTCTCACATCAATAAAATAGAAAAAGAACAGATCTATGAATTGGGCATGCAACTAAAAAAAATAGAAAAAGAACAAATTTAAAATCCCCAATTGAGCACCAAATAGGAAATCCTGAAAACCAAATATGAGATTAATAAAACTGAGAGTAAGAAAAAAGTATTCAGCTAATAAATGAAAGAGGCGGTTAAATGAAAAAAAAAACAGTAAAGTAGATAACCCATTGGTTAATTTAATTAAAAAGAAGAAAACCAAGTCACCAGTATGAAAAGTGAAAAGGGTGAATACACCACTAGTGAAAAGGAAATTAAACAAATCATTAGGAAATATTTTACCCAATGATATGTCAACAAATATGACAATATGAGTTAAATCAATGAATATTTATGAAATTATATATTGCCCAGATTAATAGAAAAGGAAATAGAATACCTATATAACCCTATGTTAGAAAAAAGTAGTTAAACAAGTCATAAATGAACTCCCCAAGAAAAAATCCCCAGGGCAAGATGGGTTCATAAGTGAATTTTACCAAACATTTAAAGTACAATTAATTTCAATACTATGTAGAATGATGAATGAATCCTACAAATGCAATTTAGGACAAAAAAAAAAACACATGGCGGTGATACCTAAACCAAGAACTAAAACAGAGAAGGAAAACTATGGACCAGTTTCCTTAATGAATATTGATGCAAAGATTTTAAATAAAATATTAGCAAAAATACTACAGCAATATATCACATGGATGACAGACTATGCTGGGGCATTATTTTTACCTGGAATGCAATGGTTCAATATTAGAGAAACCAGTGTCATAATTGACCATATCAATAATAACAACAAGAACAAAAAAGAAAAACCCAGAAATCTTAGGATTGTCTCAATAGAAGATGAAAAGCCTTTTGAAAAATACAGCACTCATTCCTGTTAAAACACTATAGAGCATCGGAATAAAGGGAGCTTTTCTTAAAATGATAAGTACTATCTATTTAAAACCATCTGCAGCATTATCTGTAATGGAAATAAGCTAGAAGGCTTCCCAATAAGATGACAGGTAAAGGAAGAATGCCTAATATCGCTACTATTAATTAATATTGTACTAGAAATGTAAGCTATGGCATTACATTTCTAGAATGAGAAGAAAAAGAAATTGAAGGAATTAGAATAGGCAATGAGGAAACAAAAATATCACTCATTACAGAATATAATGGTGGAATACTTAGAGAATCTGAGAGAATCAACTAAAAAACCACTTGAAATAATTAACAACTTTAGCAAAGTTTCAAGATATAAAATAAAGCCACATATATTATCATATTTCTATATGTTACCAACAAAGTCCAACATGAAGAAATTTAAAAAGAAATTGTGTTTAAAATAACTGTAGACAATATACTACTTGGGAGTCTACCTGCCAAGACAAACTGAGGAACTATATGAACACAATTCCAAAACAGTTTTCACAGAAATAAAATCAGATCTAAAGAATTGCAAAAAATTCCAGTTGCAAATGGGTAAGCCGAGCCAGTATAATAAAAAAGACGATTCTGCCTAAACTAATTTACTTATCCAGTGCCATACCAATTAAACTACCAAAAAATCATTTAATAGAGCTAGAAAACAACAAATTTCATCTGGAAAGATGAAAGGTGAAGAATATCAAGAAAATTAATTTAAAAAATGCAAAGGAAGGTGGCCTAGCAGTATCAGATCTCAAATAGTATTATAAAGTAGTAAACATCAAAACTATCTGGTAAACACTAAGAAATAGAGTAGTGGATCAATGGAATAGATTAGGTACATGATACACAGTAGTAAATGACCATAGTAAACAAGTGTTTGATAAACCTAAATGCCTCAGCTTCTAAGATAAGAACTCACTATTTGACAGAAACTGCTGGGAAAACTGGAAAATAATATGTAAAAAACTTAGTATAGACAAGTGTCTTACATCATATACCAAGATAAGGTAAAATGGGTATATTATTTAGGTATAAAGAGGATACCATAAGAAAATTCTGAGAACAAGAAATAATTTAGCTGTAAGTTCTATGGAGAAGGAAAGAATTTATGACTAAACAAGAGATAGATAGCATTACAAAATATAAATTAGATACTTTTGATTATATTAAATTACAAAAGTTGCACAAACAAAATCAATGCAACCAAGATTAGAAGGAAATCAGAAAGCTCAGGAAAAAATCTTTACAGTGTGTCTCTGATAAAGGCCTCATGTCTCAAATATATAGAGACCTGTACTCTTATAAATCGCTACTGAATAGTGAAAATGCAATTTAAAACAACTGTGAGGTTCAACCCAACACCTATAAGATTGATATAAACATGATAGGAGAGGGAAATGTCAAATTATGGAAAAGATGTTGAAAAATCACGATACAACTTCACTGATGGTGGAGGTATGAACTGGTCCAAACCATTCTGAATATATACAGAAGCTCTTTTTGTATTGGCAAAGAATTGGAAATTGATTTATAGCAGATTTCAGAGAAGCCTGGAAAGACTTAAATGAACTGATGTTGAAAGAAGTGAGCAGAACCAGGAGAACATTGTACATAGTAACAGGAACATCGTGTGATAACCAAATCTGATAGATTTATCTCTTCTCAGCACTGCAACAATCCAAGACAATTCCAAAAGACGCAAAATGGAAAATTCTATCCACATCCAGAGAAAGAATTATGGAATCTGAATGCAGATGAAATCATGCTATTTATTCTTTTTTAATATTTTTTTCTTTCTCATGGTTTTTCCCTTTTGTTCTGATTCTTCTTTCAAAACATAACTAACATGGAAACATATGTAATATAATTGTGCACATATAGCTTATATCAGATTGCAGGCATTTTGGGGAGGGGTGAGGAAAGGGTGGCATGAAAATTTAGAAATTAAAATTTTATAGAGTAAATGTTGAAAACAAAGAAAATAAAAATTAAAAAAAAAGATTTAGAAATTAAGATGGCCATCAAAGGCTGAACAAGTTGTGTTATATAGTAATAGAATACTATTGTGCTATAGGGAATTATGAGGAGAATAATTTCTGAAAAATCTGGGAAAACTCACAAGAATTAATGAAGAATGAAGTGAGTAGAACTGCTAGCTAATTCTATACAGTGACAACAATATTGTAACAATAATCACCTGTGAAAGACTTTAATTGAGTCTAAGTTTAGGAATCCAAAGTGGGGTAAGGAAGATCCTAATTGTCTCTGCTTTAATGAGAGCTTGTTATTGTATTGTAGAAATTTACACAAATGCCACATAGGACAAATGAGAATCATGGAATATTCTAGTTACAATGGGCTTTCAAGATCATACTCTCTAGAGACTACTCTGATCAACAAATGATCCTAGGTAATTCTGAAGGCCTCACTGAAAAAAAAAATATTATCCATTTCCAGAGAAAGGTGATGAACTATTTTCATTATTTGAAATACTTTTTTTTTACATTTTCTTTATTTTCTTGCTTTCTTGCAACATAGATAATATTGAAATATATTTTGCAAGTTTCACACGTATAATTGAAAACATATTGCTTGCCTTGTCAGTGGGTAGGTGGGGGGCTAGAGTGAGAAAATTTGGAATGCAATTTTAAAATGTGTTATGAAAAACAAAGGAATATATAGATAAATCTTTAAAAAAAAATGCGCCTCTTGATTCAATCACTATACCTAATTATATGCAATCTTTTTGCACCAGAAACTGTTTTAGTCTTTTTTTTCCCTTTGCATTCTTATCACCTGACAAATGATAGGTGATTAACAAATGTTTATTGATGATAAAACTCCTCCCTCTCTCCTCTTATTCAATGAAACACTTGGAAATCTAAAGTGGGGGAAACACCTTTATTGTCTCTGCTGTCCTGAGATCTTCTTATTGTGTTCTTGTTAAAATTTACACAAATTCCATACAGAACAAAGGAGAATCATGGAATATTCTATCTATGATGGGCTTCTAGGATCATGCTGCCTAAATCTTTCAATTTATCTAAGATATCCAGTGGTGCTAGTGTCAATGGTAAAACACTTTTTGGCTATACGAGGTATCAAAAAGTAAGACGAACTACTAATTCATGAAAAATTGTGCCAAACTTTGACAATGTCTTCAGGAACTTGCTCATAGTCGATACTTAATAAATCTTTATTGTACTGAATTTAATTGCATCAAAGAAGTACAAAATAAACCACTTGATTTTTTTTTCCACATTGGCTCCCTTCACAAAGAACATATTTCTACTTCATAGGTGCTTAATGAATATTTTATAAATTTAATTAAATAACATTGAATGGCTATATGAGGTCATACAGAGAGTAGATTACTGATAGCTGCCTTTAAGTGAAACTTTATAAAGAATCATAGTTTGAGAGCTAGAAGAGACCTTGGAGGCCATTGAATCCCACACCTTGATTTTATCGATGAGAATATGGAATCCCTAGTAGGTCTATAATATAATGTAATGTAAGTGTTAAAAAGTGGTAGGATATATAAAATGGAGAGTTTGAGAGGGTGTAATTTCTTATACCTGGGGGAGTAAGGGAAAGTAGCAATATTTGAAGGGAGTTTTTAAAAAATATGAAGAAATGTGTCCACCTTGGGGGAGAAAGAATTTTCTTCAGAAAGTTTGTTATTAGTAAATTCATAAAGATGAAGAAACTGAGAGATATATTTGGGGACTCAAAAAGTAGTCCTCTTTGATTGTAGTATAAGTTGTGTAAAGGGAAGTAGAGGCAGAAAAGCCTAGAG
Source organism: Phascolarctos cinereus (assembly GCF_003287225.1). NCBI lineage: Eukaryota > Metazoa > Chordata > Mammalia > Diprotodontia > Phascolarctidae > Phascolarctos > Phascolarctos cinereus. Next base: position 27,081,982 of record NW_027555736.1, on the reverse strand, counting down.
ATGGCTTAATTTGGGGACAGGAAGACAGAAAGATGTACTTGATTTTTCAGTATGGAATTATTGAAGCATTCTGAGCTGGGAAATGTAGCATGTGATTAGAAAATTAAAAAAGTATTTCAGGAGGCATAACCTGATAATAAATTTTTGGGAGAAAGGAAGAGGGGAGAGGAGGGAGGAGAAATGGAGGGGTAGGATAAAGGGGAGGAGACAGACAGAGATACAGAAAGAGAGAGAGAGAGAGTGAGAGAGAGAGAGAGAGAGAGAGAGAGAGAGAGAGAGAGAGAGAGAGGGGAAGACAGAGATGGGGGGGTTGGATGTTATCTAATCCAACCTCTTAATTTTACAGATTAGGAAAATAAGGTTGAGTGGTTTGCTTAAATTTATACAGGTCATAAGAGATAGGGTAGGTGACCACAAATTGGGAAATCAGCTAAGATAGCACTGTAATAACTGAGGCAAAAGGTAATAATGCACTCAGAAAAGAGTGACTGTGGTAATAGGAATGGAAAGTAGGGAATGGATTTGACTGGTATTTTAAATGTAAAAGGATAGCCAGCATTTAGGAGATGATACAAAATTGCCAGGCATGGGATAAAGAAAATGAGCACTTAAGTATGGCATTGATGTTCTCAGTCTACATCAGGGGAGACGGTGGTAGCACTAGCATGAAGGAAGTCAGGGTAAGGAACATACTTAGTTTTCATAGGGGGCAGGGACAAGATGGATGTTTGCCTCAAGGTACTGGGAGGCTGAGGTATTTTCAAGCCCTCAAGGTGGACATGTCCTTCAGAAGATTGAAAATGTGCATCTTGGGTTCAGGACTACTAAAGCCAAGGGGAGATGTAGGTAGACATCAGGTAGTAGACAAGCAGACATACATGTAATATAATATAAAGATTGACTAATTTATCAAATGTTTCCTTACAGCTCTCCTTAGATCAAGAGCTCAATTTACAATTTAAAATGGAGACCTGGAGATGGAAAGCAATCATATTTGCAAAAGTTTAAATAGTGCTTTTAGGTTTCTAAAGTGCTTTTCAGACATTATATAATTTATCTTCACAACAACCATGGAAGATAGGCATTATTTTTATCTCCATTTTATAAATGAGGAAATTGAAAGAGATACATATTAAGTGACTTTCCCAGAATCACACATCTAACAAGATTTTAGGCAAAATCATTGATTGACAGACTGGCTGAAGGAATTAAACAAGTAAAGGGCATAGAAAAGGAGCAAAAAAAAAGAATAGAAGATCATGAACTGGGAAGGTCAGAATCATGGAAACTAAGAAAAAGAGAATTTGAAGGGAATAGTCAGCAATGTCGAGTGGTCAAGCAAAAGGTGAACTAACAATGGTAGCTGAATTTAGAGATGAAAAGATTATCAGCAACCTTTGTGAGGGAAGCTGTAATAGAATGGGAAAGGTAATGGGCACATTGGAAAGCATTAGAAATTGACTGGATGGAGGACTAGAAGCAATTAATTGAGGTTATTCTTCAATTCAATACTATGTAGTAAACATGTATTAAGTGCCAATTATGTAGGTGCAAGGGTAATGCTTACTACAGATACAAAGGATAAGACAAAAGGCAGTCCCTGACATCAAGGAACTTAAAATCTCATGCTGGAGTGCAACACACAAAAGAAATCAAGAAGGGGATGGTCACTGGGGGCACTTGGTATGATGGCATTTTGTTCCATGGAGTTCAAAACAAGCAAAGCTGCAGATGCAAAGTGGAGAGTGAGCCTGCATTCTATAAAGGAAAGCTTTGGAAGGAGTTTAATGCGCCACCCTCCAGCCTTCCAATGTGAGATAGAGGGAGATGGAAAGACGTTGTGTATCCATGGGTAAGTTAAACAGCATGGCACTCTATTTATAACCTGATCTTGTTTATAGCACCTGGTTGAGCCATCCCACCTGACGGGGAGGGGATTGGGATGAGGGGGATGTGCCAAGAGAGGAAGACCAGGCTTTAGCAGAGAGTCAGTTACCATTGCTCCCAACAGGGACCAAACTTGGATCCTTCACATGCAGAGAGGAGCTCATGACACTTGGAAGGAATTAAGGTCTTGTGACTAGATGAATATGAGAACATAAGTGGAGCAGATAGGGCTAAGAGGGAGAAAATGCATATCTGCCCCCTTTTCTGAAATACAAAGAGAATTGGTAAAAATAAAGTCTAAAATTTGGGATGAGAGGGAAGGAGAGTTGAAGCCTCCCACTCATCACAACAGCTGATCTCTATTGTTTCAGTAAAGTTGGAGAATTTTCTTAGAATGAAACGGGAATTAGGGAGAGTAGTTGGACATCTGAGAGCAATGTGGAAGCTTTGAAAAAAGCCACTGTAGGAAATTTGATAAGGAGCAAAAGAGAAATTGATTTTAAAAAGTACCAAAAAGCAAAATGGAGGGAACAGCTAAGGAGGCAATGGAACTATGGAAATAGTGCTGGATTTTGAGTACTATGTTTTATGTGCTAGACTAGAGTTCTAGTGCTTAGGGCACCTACTTTGGAATCCCAGTTCTGCCAGGTGATACCTGTGGGACTTTGAACAAGTTCTTCACTTCACTGGGTCTCAGTTTACTTATCTATAGAATGAGGTGACTGGATTAGATGATCCCTAAAGTCCCTGCCTTCTCTAAATCTATATATCTAGGTTAGATGGAAAGACCATGTAATAAAACCAACACTTTAAGGCTTTCCCCAACAATATTAGAAGTGAGATAATTAGCAAAGAAAGCAAATGAAGGTCTTCACTGATGTCTGAGGATTGCTAAGGAGGTAATAAGAGAACAATAGCTGTTTCAGGATGTTAAAACCTAGAAACAAGCCCATGAGGTAGATGTCATAGATATTATTATCATTCCCATTTTTAGAAATGATGGTACCTTATAAGGTTCAAAGAATTTAAGAGGACTGTCCATGGTCCTAAAGTTGAGTGTAAGAAATGAGATTTGAGGGGCAGCTAGGTGGCGCAGTACATAGAGCACTGGCCCTGGATTCAGGAGGACCTAAGTTCAAATTTCGCCTCAGACACATAACACTTACTAGCTGTGTGACCCTGGTCAAGTCACTTAACCCCATTGCCTAAAACAACAAAAACCAAAAAAAAAAAAAAAAGGCAATGAGATTTGAAGTCTGATCTTCCTGACTTTTCAGCCTTACTCTCTTATGGGCAAAGTATTGCTAGAAAAGCATCCTTTAAATGAATGAACATGAGCATCATCCTCCAATAAGAAGGGCAAGCATATCTAGAATCCAGCAGATGAATTGAGATCATAAGGGGAAAGGAAAGGACTGGAGATAACTAAAGAAAAAAAAAACTTGGAGAGGAGGATATGGGATATTTAGAAAGTAAGCCAGACTAAGGTTAAGAGATCAAGATTTTGGAGGTAGAGGAATGACAAAAAAAGAAAAAAGAAAAAGACGAGCTCCAAAACTTGAGGCAGTGTGCTGTATTTGATAGACTATGGGCTTGGAATCAGGAATTGCTTATTTTAGTCCCACCTTGAACACATATAAGCTGGATTACAGTCAGCCTGCCAACAAGCACTTATTAACCACTCTGTGTAAGGCATTGTGCTAAATGCCAGGAATAGAAATAAGACAAAAACAGTCCTGGACTTCAAGGAAGTAATTTTCTAATTGTGAAGACAACACGTAAACAATTATATATGTACAGGGTTAATTTGTGGTTATCTCAGAGAGAAGGCACTAGCAGGGTAGAAGACTAGGAAAAGGGTCTTATGGAAGGTACCATTTTAATCTCTCTGGACCTATTTTTTCTTGGGGAAAATAAGGGGGTTGGAGTCAATGACCTCTAATGTCTCTTTCAGTTACAATACCCACCCCCTCACACCCACCCCACCCCCACACACACTCTAGATAGAAAGATAGATGACAGATAGATAGATATAGATAGATACATGTGATACTAAGTATGGCCTGGGTCTGTCACAAAGAAAAGAAGGAAATCTCAATTTAATTATAATTCCCCTTTGACTAAAGTTAATCGAGCTGGATGGACAGTTTGAAACAACTTTCAAATCAGTTGTTATGAAACAGGAGCCAGAAGTGGTTCTTCTTCATGTCCTTTTAATGTATCCCCCTATTGCGTTGCTAATGCACTGTTTAATGGGTCTCTCTCATTTAAATTTTTAGGAAATAAGACAGTCTCCATTAGTGCCTCTTAAGAGAGGGTCTGTCTCTCCAGGAGCCATTAACTATTTGCTAAAGTACTTTAGCATTTGTATAAATGACCACAGTGCCATATATTTTGAATTAAAACAGATAAAACTTGATCACTGAGGATCTGTAATCACCTATTAAAACTCAGCTGATGCCATTCAGGAAAGTCACATAATGATGGGCTCCAATTATTCTTTTATTTTCATTCTTTTAATAGAATACCTTTCAAAACAAAGATATGAGGTCACTGCTATATAAATACTTTCAAACTTAGCACAATCATGCATTAAGTAACACCAAGGCCTACCAATCATGTCCTTCCCACACCATGTCTAAATATTTTTATTGCATAAATCTCAAGTTTGATTTCTTTTTATTTTTTTTAATTCTTGAATCAATGGGTACTTTCTCAAGTTGGCAACAATGGATGCCTCTCTGCTCTTATTATTTAATCGTTTTATTGGTATTGTTTTTGGTTTTACATCATTTTTCTTTCTCAATGGACACACACACACACACCACACACACACACACACACACACCATACTTTTAAAATGGGAAAGGGAAAAAGAATTCAGAAAACCTAAGCAGTGACCCAACTCTCTCTTTGACAGAGTATTAATATCCAATACATAGTCCCATAGTTACCTACTTCTATTAACAAAGAGAGGGAGACAAATTTTCTGAACTCTGCTTTGGAGTCAAGTTTACTTTTTTTTACTCTAATTACCCAGAATTCAATTTCCTTTTTTCTTGCATTCTATTTACATTCTTGCTTCCATTAAAGTCAATAAAGCATTGTGGTATGCTGGGAAAAGCACTGGAGTTGGGGGGTCAGTAAAACCTTGTTTCAAAATTTACCTCAGACATTTACTAGATGTTTTACCCTGGGCAAGTCATTTAACCTCAGAATTCACATCTGTAAAATGAGTATAATAATAGTACTTACCTCACAACTTTACTGTGAGAATCAAATGAGATAATATATTTAAATAATTTTGCATATCTTACAATATTGCTTAAATATTTGCTATTGCAATATATTTCTGGTTCTGTTTACTTGACTGAATCTATTCATATAAATCTGAATTTTTTCTCTGAAGTTTTCATATTCATATCTTATGACACAGCAAAATTACACTTCATTCACGTATCACAATTTATTGATTTTCCAGTAAATGTGGACCTACTTTGCTTCTAGTTGTCATCCCTAGGAAATGATACTATGGATATATGGGGCCTTCTTCTATGTTTTTTACCTCCTTGAGAAATAAACCCAGCAAATGAGTACCTAGGTCATGGACATAAATGCAACTTTCTTCAGAAACATCCAAATTTCTTGTGAGAATATTTGGGAGAAATTCACACTTCTGTCAACAGTACAATAGTGCCCTCCCTTTCCCCAATAACTCCTTTAATTATTGACTATTTCATTTTTCCCAATTATATATAAATATAGCTTTCAACATTCACTTTTCTAAGATTTTTAGTTCCTTTTTTTTTGCCTCTCTTCTCCCCTCCCCAAGACAGAAAATAATCTGATATAGGCTGTACATGAACAATCACACTAAACATATATTCACATCAGTCATGTTGTGAAAGAAGAAGTAGGAACAAAAGGGAAAAAAGGGAAAATAGCATACTTTATTCTGCGTGAAGACTCCATAGTTCTTTCTCTGGATGTGGATAGCATTTTCCATCATGAGCCTTTTGGAATTGTTTTAGAGCATTGTATTACTGAGAAGAGCTAAGTCTATCAAACTCGATCATTGCACAATGTTGCCGTTACTGTGTACAATGTTCTCCTGGTTCTGTTTACTTCACTCAGTATCAGTTCATGTAAGTCTTCAGCAGCAATCATCAAACCTATTTGGTACTCTCTAAGAAATAGAGTAGTGGATCTGGGGAATAGTTTAGGTACAGAAGACACAGTAGTCACTATCTAACTTTTTGATAAACCCAAAGACTCCGGCTTCTGGGATAAGATACTCACTATTTCACAAAAAACTACTGAGAAAACTAGAAGATAGTGTGTAACGTCCTCGTTACTCGAGGAGGGCTGCCTGGGTCATACTCACCTGCAGTCTCAGGGCGTCCCCGGTTAACGAAGGAGTGGAGTCGACAGAGAGGTGTCATTTCAAACAGTTTATCCAGCCATTAGCTCGAGTGAGTAAGCACTAGAAGCTAGTTCTGTCTTGTGCGTTGCTCTGCTTCAACCCACTTAATACTGGAAGAGCCGTCCCTATGAGAAACCCGCCTCCCCAGGCGGAGTCCCATGGAAGGAGGAGGTGCCCTGGGCACTCAGCACACCGTGTTGTAGCGCACTGCCCACTTCCTCTTGACAATAGCCTAAACTCACCTCCATAACGGAGGGAGGAGGTGCCATGGGAGTTCAGCACACTCGATGGTGCACTTCCCAGTTCCTCTTGGCATCCAGCCTTACTCACCTCCAATCTGGCCCCTTTCTGGTTCAGCATGTCCCTCACAATAGTGTGGCAGAAATGAGGCATAGACCAATGGCTTAAATTGTATACCAAGATAAAACATCAAAACAGGTATGTGATTTAGACATAAAGGGTGGTACCATAATCAAATTAGGAGAACAAGGAATAGTTTGCCTGTCAGATCTGTGAGAAGGGAAGAATTTATGACCAAACAAGAGATAAAAGACATTATGAAATATTTTACTTTTTTTAATGTCTTTGCCAATTTGTTAGGTGAGAAGTAGAATGTAATGGTTGTTTTGGTTTTTATACTTCTCATTATTTATAATTTGAAGCTATTTCTGTTATGGTTGTTAATGGTCTCATAGTGTTTTAAATTTTAGATGTATCACAGCTACTGATAACTCCCCAAGCTGTACAAAAGAATAAAAATATTTTAAATATTTGTGATTTCTTCACTGTAGTGTCTTTCTTTGCTGAGGCAGATATCCACTCAACTCTAGGTTGTTAATTCCTACACAGTAACTTGTGTCATGTAGAAATTAAATTGTTTATCCAGGACTTCCCAGATAGTGCCAAAAGTAGGTCTTCACAGTTTTTCCCCATAAAACTATCAATTCCAGGGGTGGGGAAATTCTTTTATGAAGGGGATTTGTTCTGTGAACTTTGGATTTAGTGAAAGGGCCACATTTGAGGACCTAGAGGGCCACATGTGGCCTTGAGGCTGCAGGTTCCCTACCCTTGAATTAGATAATACATCCTCTAAATATAAATAAATAAATAAACAAACAAATAAGAGGTGTAAATGTTTAGTAAAATGCATATTAATTATCTTTTTATTCAGTAATTTCAGATGGTTAGTTCTGTAGATTCATTGTTTCTTGAAAACTAACATGAAGTGATTTCAAACATGCTGAAAAATACTTCAAATTGCAAATTTTGTCATTTAATTAAAATACAATTTCAATGTGGTCTTCAAACTTTTCTATTTAAAACAATATTCCAAATGTACTTATGTGTTTATTTTTCCTAACCTGTTGGGAGCAATGGAAAAAAAATAGTTCCAGTGTCAAAATATTTCAATTCAAATGGTTCTGCCTGTGTGACCTCTGCGGTAAGTCATTTCACCTTTATGAACTTCAGTTTCCTCACTTTGTTAGGGCAGTGTCAAATGTATCTTTACACTTGATGAGTAAAGGGGTTTAGACTAGATGTCCTTAGACATTCCTTCCAGGCTTGTATTCATGCTGCTATAACTGATTTCCCCTTTCAAACATGTCCTGGTCTAAAAGCTAAAAGGCATTGAAAATAAGTCCTTAGCAAAGTATGGGATGAAATGCCTGTAGTTTGAATGTTGAGGGGGAACAAAAGGACTGGGCAGTCACAGAGAGAATAGAAGGAATGGAGAATAGACAACCTGAGATTCTCCAAGGCTCAAGTGAAATTGTAAACTTCCCGAGCATTTGGAAACTGCACTTGTAATTGATGCTGGATGACTCAGTGGGGGATTCCCAGCATTTCCCCTACCCTTCTTCAAAGACAAAGTCCAATTTTTTTTTCCATTTAGAATTTCTTCCTACCTGCCAAGTCCAGAAGTTCCAGCTGCCTCCTAAATCATTTTTTTTCAAGCACTTCTTCAGACTGTGCAAACAGTTGAGTTAGCCTTAAGGTTAACTCATTTTATTTCAAGACAGCAGATATTTATTAAATCCCAAATGTATGCAAAGCCTTGTGATACAGTAAGCGAAGAATATTGATAGAGATGTTGGTCACACACAGAAAAAAATAGTAAACAGTTATTAAGTTTAGAGATACAAGAGATTTTAGGAACATGAAGGAAAATCCCCTCTTCTTAATGAGGAAAATGGAGACATCGAGAAAGAAAATAATATGTCCAAAATCACACAGTAAGTGGTGGATCTACAGGGCAAATCTTAATGTTCTCACCCAAGAAACTGTGTTCCTTTCACTCTCGTGTCCCCACTTCTAGGTTTAAAAAGTTCAAGAATTGAAAAGAAAGGCAAATCCCATATTGTCTTCCATCCAGTTTGGTGGCTTTGTTGTTAAAGTTACAATCTTTTTTATCCAATGATTGCTTTAATTCAACAAACTCATCATAGAAAGGCATTGTGAGGGAGAGAATAGAAAACTGAACTCAAAGTCAAGAAATCTGGATTCAGGCAATGCCTCTAACACACTCTGGCTACATGATTCTGGGTGAATGAGCACCAGTCATTACTCTGGGCCTCGCTATAACACATTCGCATATGGAAAAGGTGTTTCCTCACCTAGAAATTCCCCACATCAATGAAATTATAGACTTATTTCCTAGCACTGTGTATCAGATATTATGAGGGTGTTTTTTTTTATTTTGGTAGGGTCTTCTGATTTCATTGGTAGTGATAACTCTCAGTGAGAGTACTCCTTTTACTAATACAAATCAGTACCTTTTCTTTTATTTACATTTTTAGAGTTGCCTGGGGGCAGCATCTGTGAGGTAGAATGTGAAGCCATGTATTCTTGAGTCCAGTACTGCCCCTCTAACCCTCATGCCATGTGGGTGGCATCTCATGACCAGAGCTTATGCTAGATCTTTGCTTCCCTAGACTAGTGCCTCAAACTTTTTTTTTTAAATCTTCTCTTATGGACACTTAATATCCTCATAGTTTTTACTAGAACTAGGGAAAAAAAAGCCCTGAGAGATCATTTAGAAAAATATATATGTGTGTATATTAAAAGAGAAGAAAAGAGAGAAAGAAGAATTAAATTCCATGAAGACCAATTATGGGCTACCAATCAGATTTATTTTTCTGATTTTTTATAAAACAGTGCTACTACCTTTCCTGATTCTGCCATCCATCTTGAATCACTGTTTCACTTTTGATGTTGTGTTCCCATCGCCTAGTACAGTGTTTGGCATTTAGTAAATGTTTAATAAATTCTGTCTTCATCCACTCATTTATTCATTCACTCACTTACTTAGCTTGTGGCAAAGTGGATAGAATTCTGGGCTTAAAATCAGAGTATTCTGTTTAATTTCTACCTCAGATATATATTAGTTTTATGACCATCATCAAGTCATTCCCTCTTTCAGCCTCAGTTTTCTCTTCTCTAAAATAATGTGTGTGTGTGTGTGTAGATGAGCTGACTTCTAAGAAACTTCCAGCTATATATCTAGGATACTGATTCAGCATAAGTTCCCTCAAATTCTATTGCCCTCCCATCCAATCTTACCTCCTATCCATTCTGTATATTTTCTGTACATATCTTTATACTGTGGATACATGTTATATTTCCCCCTGTAGTGTCAGCTTCTTGAGGGTAAGCATTGCTTTCCTTATCTCTTAGTATTCCAAGTGCTTAGCACAATGCTTGAGACACAGTTTGGTTTTAACTAATGCAAATGACTGCTTAGTGGATTAATAAAGTTGAGAAACCAGTAATGCAGCAAAAGAAGAAGGATTTACATTGAGATATAGATCTTCTCAGATAACCAGTATATTTAAGAAGAAAAATGAGTTGCCAGCCTAAGGGTGATATGTTTCACTCACTTAAAGTTTTCAAGGATCTGATCTAATTCAACCCAACATACTTGTCATTCACTTCCTTCTATGTTCCAGGCATTATACTAGGTTCTGGGGATTAAAAGATAAAAATCAGAGACGAGGATAAACAAACAAAAAATCAAATCACATAGAAACAAACAATAAAAACATCTCCTGTCCTCCAGCTTCTATGAGGTACTCCCCTCTATTGATACAGATTGTATTCCTTTATGAACTGCTAGTACCAAGAAGTATCAGCATGTAGTATCCAGTCTTCTGATGAAGAGATTATCTGTATTCCACTGTATGATCATTAGCTGAGAGACATGTAATCTGTCCTTATCAGGATTCATTAAAAAAAAAAAGTACTGAATTTGGAGGCAGGGGACTGGTCTGTATTACTTTGGACAACATAACTTTTCTGAACCTCAGCTTTCTAGTCTATTAAAGATGGGGGTTGGACTCTCTGACCTGTAAGATTCCATCCCATTCTAAACATATGATACTATGACCAGGCTTTTCTGCACATGCATCCCATCATGTTTAGGTTTTCTGGAGTTTGTTCTCCCCTGGGAGAGTACAGAGCAACTTCCACATCCCAACATGGCATCAGAAGAACACTTTGGTAGAGGGCCCATAAAAACAACTTCAGCCCTTGTTTTATGTAAACCTTTGAAATACTTGTTCATGGTCATAGATTTATCAAGACTACGTTTGACCCTGAGGGAAGAATTAGATAAATGTTACTCCCACTGTTCATTAAAGACGTAGGGGTCTTTGATTTCAGTAATATTGCATAAACCATCATACATTGTCATTGCATTGTTTAATTTGCATGATTTTGTTTCTTAAACATTTATTACAAGTGGAGGTCACCTGAGGAGAAGAAGGGAAAGGATGATTAATAAAATAAACGTGAAGTCATATTCAAATGGCATCCATTCTTAAAATGAGCCAACAAAATTGAATTAGTAGCACACCTAGTTTCCAGACGTTAATGAACACTTAGGCTAACAGACTAAAGATTGACTTGGTAGGGAAACAAATGCCAATCAAAGTAGTGCTCCTTCCAACAATTTTATTTTGTAATATAATTGTAGTTCATTATGTTCTCTTATCAGTGAGGATGTCACATAGAGCTTCTGATATGAAGGATACAGAATGTCCTTCTAAGTGCATTAAGCCCCAAGATAGGAATAGTCCACTTCCAGAGGTGGTACCATTTCCAGTTGAGTAATATGTGGAATTCCAAAGGACAATTCAAGGCAAAGCAGCTATCTCCCTTATCTGGCATGTATTACATGGAAAAAGCACGGAGCAGGCCATGTGGGGAAAGGCCACTAGTCACAACCCAAGTGTTTTGGAAAAGAAAGAAGCTCCTACCTTTATGATTTAGGACAACAAAAGCGAGCCTTGCATCTGTCCATTCCCTAAATAGGTTTGGTTGCCAGGAAGAATTTTAATCCCAGCCTTCATGTAAAGGCAATTGCTGCTTCTAAGGAGAAAAATGGCCTGGCTTTGAAGTAGAGGGACATCAGAGAAAATCTACAATAATATGAGAATGGAGATACAGAAAATGAAACAAACAAGCTCATTGATGATGGATTCTAACAAGATGAAGTGAGGGTCAGGGAGAGCGGACTGAGGGCAACCCACTGGGTTTTTGGATGGAATTCAGCATCCCCAACAGTTACAGTCAAATACAGTACAGGTGGGTTCTTATGAGGGAAAATTGTCTGGATCAAATAGTTCCAGCCACTAGGGACATGGAGTGGTGAGTTCTGACCCTGAGGTGTAGGTCATTTTTAGGGACTGGTACTGACTTATGCTAAGGGAGAACACTTTATTGATCAGTGGATAATTGATAGTCAACCTCCTTGCTGGCAGGGAAAGGGCTTTGGGCTATAATTAGAGACAATACTTTGACATGATGACTCAGGGGATTTGAGTGAATCCAGGGCTTTTTCATTTGGCAGGAAAGGCAGCTACAGAATTCCTTACAGATGGAAATATATGAGAGTTTGTCAGGAAAACTAAATTAAATCAATCAGCAATATTTATTTTGTTCCTACTGTTTGCCAGTAAGCCCTGGGAACACAAAGAACAAAGAGAAATAGTCACTGTCCTCAAGGATCTTGCATTCTATCAGGAAAACTAGCATATGAAGATATAGGTAAATACAAAAGAGATTTGAGATAAATATAAACTTATTTCACAGGAAGAGTGCAAGTAACTTAAGGGTGGTATAGGAAGAGAAAGTCTTCATTTCTATATGTGAGTAATAGTTGTTGACATATGTGTATAAGTACTGAAATTCCCTGGGAAAGCCCCAATATATCATGAAGTTGTCTATCCATTTGTAGAGTGATACAAACAGAAAGACTGGTTGATAATTAATCAGATACCCAGAGGTCCTTGAAATAAGCAATTACTTGGCAGCTTCAATTTACTTGAAGATAAGCACCCACTAGTTGCATGAGGTCCCTAGATACCTAGAGGCCAATTATGTATTAATTTGTCTACCTTGGTGAGGTTGATGGTGCTCATTGCTCATTTTGTTTGATTAAGTCTTGGAGAGCTTAGAGTCATTCATGTCCAAAGTAGAAGAGAACCATTCAGATATGTTTGGTTATCATTGTCCTTGGGTTTGATTTGTTTCACCATTAAAAGAGATTAAGATTGTTATTGTGAATTCCATGTTATGCCTTAAGAATGCCTTTTAAAAATAGTGTATAAAGCATTCTCTTCTGTAGTGTAATGTAGAATCTCCATATCTGCTTTGTTTATTTGTTTGTTTGTTGTTTTTTCCTTAATTCTTTGAATTTTGGACTCCAGAATGAACCTGTAAGACAGTCAACCTAGACTTCAGGCTTAAAGTTTTGTAGATTGTAGCATGGACCCTACCCCTCTTCCCCTCAGTGAGTTACCTTTTCTATCTATAGTGATTGCTTTAGTGGTTATGCATGGAAGTGCCCTCAGAAAACCTCTGTAATTATTGTTCCCTCCTTTTCATAATTTCTACTCCTTCTCCATTCCACTATTGCTGCTGTTCTCTCTTCCCCCTCCTCCCCATGGCACATGATGAAGACAATGATGACAGAAACAAAAATTAATAATGATAACAAATATTCATATTGTGCATAAAATGTTATAAGCACTTTATATTCCTCATCTTTTCTGATCCTCACAACAAATCGATGGATTAGGTAGTTGCTAATATTAAGCTCATATAGAAAGAGGCACAGAAAAACTATACAACTTGCCTATGGTCACAGATCTAATAAATGCTAGAGACGTAATTTGACTTCAAGTCTCTGATGATTGTAAGTCTAGCACTTCTGTACTAGGAATGAATGGTATATAGCTAAAGGAGAAATAATAATAATAATAATAATAATAATAATAAACCACTAGGTTAAACTTCAGTAGAATATCAACTAGATACTTACTTTCTGCTTCTCAGCTTTCTCTTATATTCAAGGAGTGCAATACCCGCATCTTTCTGTCTCCTCTTTTTTTCATTGTCCTAAAGTACATTAATTGAATCTTTCCTCTGCATCACTCCCTATCTTTATTTTATATATTTGTGTACATGTCATGTATCTCATATACATAATATATAAATTCTTTGAGATCAGGTACTTTGTAATGTGTAATATTTGTTTCACATCTATGTCTTTCATATTACAGGTTTATTAAAATAATTGAATCATAATGATACAATACAGATAATACATACATGCAATAATATAAATAAAATTCTGTGAAAATTATAGAGATTCATGATATCGATACTTTGATAAATTTGTAATTTCAGCTTTCTAGATACTGCCTCCCTGCATGCAAAAATACAGTACTTATACCCCCACCCTTTCTCCTTTTTTGTCATGTCCACCCACAGATCATAGACAGATTATCTTCCCAGAGAAAAAGAGGTTCCAGGGTGGTGATGGCGAGAGGTGGCAGCGGGGCAGCTGGGGAGTGGGGGGCGGGGAGAGCCAGGAGAAGATGGCAATGGGGAAGTAGGCTAGAGGCCCCAACATGAAGTACTACCAGGCTGCAGAACACTTGACCCAGTTTGACAACATGGAGCTCTGCCTCAGCAAGAACTGCAAGAAGTACATCCAGGTTAAAACACCCACTAACAAGTCCTTGTCTGGCCTAATGGTACAGTTGCTACAGTTCAAGGAGGAGGTGTTTGGCAAACATGTGAGCAATACACCATTTGCCAAGCTTCTGAAGAAATGTTTTCTAGATTTAAAGCAGAAGGTTCCCTATGTTATATCCTTGCTTACACGTGCTTACACAGTCACGAGTGTTATGATTTCCAGAATCCATACCAAAGTGTGGAAATATTCATGACCATTGAGAAGCCCCTTGTGCAGAATAACTGCTTGGCTTGACCCAACATTTTCTTACACCCTGAGATTGACCTTAAGTTGCTACAATGACTATCAAAAGGCATCAGAGAACAGTAAGTGAAGATAAGAACAATGCCTCCCATATAATATGCCCTGTTTCTGGGAACCTGGAGGAAGAGAAGTGGGTATGGCGAGTCATGAAGGGGGACAAACAAGTTCTTTGGCACTGAGACCACTATCCTGACAGTTACGGCACCGAGTTCCAGCACGTGAAATTGAAGCTTCTGTGGAAGATGAACCCACCCCTGCGAAACCAAGGACGATTCATGCCAAGTGGATTCTGGACACGGTTATTTTCAAGGAGTGGATGAATGAAGAAGACTATGAAGTGAACGATGGCACAAACCCTGTGTCTCACCAGAGAAGATCCCAGCTAAGACATTGATAGATGAGGCGAACAGGCCATATTCAGACAGGCGGGACAGGAAGGGAAGGCACGACGAGAAAAGAACGTCTTCTCCCTCCCCTTCTCCAATCCCTGAAGCCAAAAAGAAAAATGCAAAGAAGGGACCCTCAACACCTCATACAGAGTCAAAGTGTGGACATCGAGAAGAAGAGCAAGAGAATTGGACCAAGGACATGGGTGAGCCCTCACCAGTGCCCAAGGTGGAGGAAGTGACACTGCCCAAGACAATCAATACCACAAGGGACTCAGAGTCATCACCAGTTAAAGGAGGCACCATGACTGATCTTGATGAATAGGAGGGTGAAAGCATGGAGACCACAGGCAAGGAGGAGGATGAAAACAGAACTGGCAACAAGGACAAACACACAAAGATCTCTGACCTTCATGAAGACAATGTGACCAAACAGACTCATCACATCGTCATCCCTAGCTATGCGGCCTGGTTTGACTATAATAGCATCCACACTATTGAGAGGGAGGGCTCTGCCAGAATGCTTCAATGGCAAGAGCAAATCCAAGACCCCAGAAATCTAGCTGGCCTATCAAAACTTCGTTATTGATACCTATCAACTGAACCCTCAAGAGTACTTCACCTCCCCTGCCTGCCACTGAAACCTAGCGGGCAATGTCTGCCATCATGAGGGTCCATGCCTTCCTGGAACAGTGGGGTCTAATCAAATACCAGGTGGATACAGAGAGCTGACAAACTCCCATAGGACCCTCACCCATTTTTCACTTCCATGTGCTAGCTGACATATCCTCAGGGCTGGTACCACTGCAGCCCAAGGCACCCCAGGACTGCCAACAAAGCTGGGCAAAGAGGGAAAGAGCTAGATGACTTGGTACTGGAGACAGCTAAGGGAAAGCCAGAGCTGCAGACCTCAGCTTCCCAGCAAATGTTTAACTTTGCTGACAAAGACAAAGAGAAACCAACAGACAGGCAGGATTTTGGACTGTGGACATATATGTACACCAAAAAGAACGTAGCCTCCAAGAGCGGAGCTGCAGCCAGTGCAAGCTGTGAGCAGACAAGACAGGAGACACTGCCTCTTCTGGAGGCACTGGAAATGTACAGAGATGACTGGAACAAGGTATTGGAACATGGAGGGAGTTGCAAACAGGATAAATGCATACTGCACTTCCTCCATTTGCCCATTGAGGTACCATACTTAGAGGACTCAGAGCCCTCCCTGGGGCCCCTTGCCTACCAGCCTAGTCCCTTCAGCCAGTCTGGTAACCCTGTCATGAGCACTACTGCCTTCCTGGCCTCTGTGGTTGATCCTTAAGTGGCTTCAGCTGCTGCCTTGGAACAGTTCTCCAAGATGAAAGAAGAGGTTCCCACAGCCCTGGTGGAGGTCCATGTTCACAAGGTGGAGGAAGCAGCCAAAATGGCAGCCCAGGCAGACCCATCCTTTGGTTTGGTGAGCAGTGGCATTGCAGGAGCCACCTCTGATGAATGTGATTGGATTGAAGAGAGTGGGGCTGATGAGACTTGGGCAGAAGGCCAAGTTGCAGAGGAGAAAAAAGAGCCTAAGGAACGATGGGAAGGAGGTGTCATCACAGAGGAAGAAGTAAAGGATAAACCAAGTGAAGCACCCAAAAAGGAGGAAGAAAAGGGGAAGGAAGGTGACATGGAGAAAGAGTTGGAGAAGGGTGATGGGGGACCGCATGACTGACCAGGAAAAAGAAAAGCGGCAAAAGGAAGGGCAGGAGCTGGTCCTAAAAGATGTGGGTGAGGCCGAAGGTGAGAAGAAAACCAAGGCAGAGCAGGACATTAGCAAAGGCAACTCTGCATTGTAGCCACTGCTACCTTGGCAGCGGCTGCTGCAAAAGCCAAGCATTTGGCTGCAGTTGAAGAGAGGGAGATCAGGTCCCTGGTGGCACTGCTAGTGGAGACTGAGATGAAGAAACTAGAGATCAAACTTTGGCACTTTGAAGAGCTAGAGACTATCACGGACCATGAGTGCGAGGCCCTGGAGTACCAGAGGCAGCAGCTCCTGGCCGACAGACAGGCCTTCCACATGGAACAGCTGAAGTACGCAGAGATGACGCCATAGCAGCAGCATTTCCAGCAAATGAACCAACAGCAAGAGCAGTTCCCCCAAACTTACCCCCTGACTCCCAGGCAGCACAGCCCCAGGAGCCTCTGTGCCACTCCCTGCCCACAGCTTGGCTGTGGCTCCACCCTCTCAGGTCCCTACTCCTGCTAGTACTGGGGCCCCTCCTGGCTTGGCCCCCATTGACAGATGGGACAGATAGGGTCAGCTTCAGGGTCACAACAGCTACAACCAGCTGGGCACAAGTCCCCAGCCTGGGACAATTCTGCCTGGAACACGCCCCACTGGACCCCACGGTGCCTCACTGTTCTCTTGCCAACAAACTGCTTCCTCAATGATACCAGGGGCAGTGCCAGGCAGTGGGCACCCAAGTGTGGCTGGTAATGTTCTTTTGGGTTTGCTTTTCAGCATTCCACCTCTTCCTCTTCTTCCTCCTCCATCTTCCATCATCCCATTTAGTATCCTAGCTGATTCCATCAATAGGAACTTCCCTCCTCCTCCTAAACGGCATGGGCATCACCACCATCTTCCATTTGTCCCAGAAACCCTCCCCTCACCTAACCTGCCTGTGTCCATGGTGAGCCCTCTGCATCCTAACCAGCCAGCGACTACCACCAGGCCATCCTCCTTGCTTCTTAGGCCAGTCATGTGATCCGTTGCAGCCCTGAGCCCTGCTATTGGGGCAGCTGTTCAGGGCCACTTCATGCCCAGTGCCAGCCTGCTCTCTGACCCAGGTACCCCAATATCCCTAGAGCCCCCAGCCCAGCCACAATCACACCCAGTTCCACCTTTGCAGTGAGGAGCCAGAAGGATACCTCTTCTCTGCCCATTACTGGTTTGGAGATTTGGCCTCCTGGAACAGCCTACCCACCCCAAAGGACAGAACATACTGCTACCCCCATCCCCCTTTACCCGTTGGACATCTCCCCAGCCTCAACCGACCATCACTATGTAAGGAAAGTCTGTCTTTCCCATCCCCCACCATGTGTGTGCCTCAAAGACACAATGTTTATATCTGATTGTATCAAGACTTTTATTTAAAAGGGATTACTAATGTCTGGGGAAGGGGATAGGAGGTGAATACTGTACTAGAGAAGAGGGGCTAGTAGGAAGGTACTGGGTGTGGGTATTCATACCAGGTTCTGATTAACCACTTCTTAAGGGTATATCCCCCTCTTATTGAAGCTTTCTGGAATTTTTTAAAAAAGATAAATTCAAAAACACTTAAAAAAAGGAAAAAGAGGTTCCCCTGTGCTATTTTAGTAACAGGCAGTTATCAATGTACCATGGGAGCTGCCCATTGCTGCTTTTTTTTTCCCCCACATTCTCACTATGTGACAAACTCATTTCTCTATCTGTTCTTAATTATTTTGGATTATACCTGAGAGATACTAGAAGGAGCCAAGTGCCAAGAAACCCTGGTTTTCACTCTCTATCCTTTCACTTTACCAGCTGCATTCTTTGGACAATCTTAGACATTGTCTAGTCACTCATTTATTTTACAGATCAGAAAATTGAAGTCCAGAGAGTTGACTTGAGCAATATTATGAGAGAGACAGAGACAGAGACAGAGACATTGACAGAGACAGAGAGACAGAGGAAGACAGAGAAAGATTAGACAAAGACAGAGAGACAGACAGACAGAAGAAACAGAGGGACAGAGACACATAGATAGAAGAGGCAGAGGGATAGAGACAACGACAAAGAGACAGAGACAGAAAGGCAGACAGAGACAAAGATGAAGAGACAGAGAGAGGCAGACAGACAGAGAGAATAAGAAAGACAGAGACAGAGAAAACTAGATAACAAAACAAATATGCCATACAATACCATACCAGGCTTTTATGTAGCACTTTGGCATTTACAAAGTCCTTTCCTATCTTATCTATCTATCTCATCTTATCTATCTATCTCATCTTATCTTATCTTATCCTATCTTATCTTATCTTATCTTTTCTTATCTTGTCTTATCGTATGCTGTCCTATCCTATCCTGGGCCAACCAGGAAGACAAAGGAAAGGAGACTTATCTGTGGAGAGATAAAGAGGAAGCTTAACTTAAAGTATCTACTGTTTTGAAGGACTGACCCTTCTGTGTAGTTGTGGAGGGATATGAGCTGGGGAAAAGATGTATGCCCCAATATATCACTAAATTTTTTTGTGCCTTTTTTGTTTGTTTTTTAGGAGTCCGAAGCACATCCCGGAATGAAGCCACTACTCCCACTGCAATGGCCAGAGAGGGTTAGGGCAGAGGTGCAAGGAGGAAGTGTGAAAGACTACAGAACTACTGGGACCTGTAAACTTCATACTGTGGGGGCAAAGTCATGATCACCCCAATCTGGTTGTGTCTTTAGCTGAGGACAGGATTTATACCCAGATATCCTTACTGATATCCAGGATTCATTCCACTGTATTATGACATATGTCCCCCAGAACCTATCATGATACATTCAGAAAATATTTGATAAATACTATTGAATTGTACTGAATTAGAATCAATTGTACTTTTCAAGGGAAAAAAAGCTTTATTTTTAGAAATGAGTAACTACTAAGCCTTTTCCAGGCTGTTTTATTTTATATGAGATAAAAATAATTTTTACACATGGAAAATCTCATTCTTGACCTCATTTGCAATTAGGATCAAACAAGAGATTTAAAATGAAATCAAGAACACAATATTTATTATTTATGGTCTGTTATTGAAAGTTTATAATCCTCAAAATAATTCAATTTTCTGCTCAGCTTGTCTTCCAATCCATACAATAGGATTTTAATTTATTCTTGTTAGTAAGCATTAAAATGACAGGGCCAATGAAGCATTCATTTTTCAGTTTACCTCTCTTTGAATCATTATCAAAAGCACTAGGGAAATGGGCATAATCTAATAAACAATTCAAATATCAAAAATATACTTTCTGTGATAAATGAGGAAACAAAGATTTCTGACTAAACTAGCCATAGAGAAGTTTGGGGGGGAAATTGTTCTGTCCTCAGAAAAGGCTCATTTCCTCAGTATAGAAATTAAGAAAAAATGGTTTCTCCAGAAAGATTTTGAAGTCCAATGCCTGCAGTTTGCATATTCCCCATCAATGTCATCCTAGAAAAAAATTGCTGGCTGGCTTGGAGTGATTTAGAACAGACATATTCTCCAGCTGTCACACAACCAGGGCCCTCCTGAAGAATGGCAGTCAGTTTGTAATTCAAGAATCAGAGCAAAGCAGAGGGAGATGAAGGAGAAAATTGGAAAATCAATTGGAGAATTGGAAAATCATTACTATGATTAAAAAAATCTGGAATTGGAATTGAGTCTAAATCATCACCATCAAAACAAAATGATAATTACACGTGTTTTGCTCATTCAGAAAGAGGTTTCAGGATCAAGACTGTAGATTCCTGCTTCCGGGATATCAAGAAGAGCAAACTAGTAGATGACACCTTCACCATTGATGGAGAAACCCAATTTCTGAATGAACTACAATCTGTGCTTCATAGTGAAGTAGAGTCTGAGTTCATCAGTATTTCCTATACCAATATGTGGCTTCTTTGGCAGCTGTTTTTGCAGGTGAAGAAGTAGTATCTAAAGCTAAGAGACGGACATTTCAGAGCTGGGAAATTGAGAATCATTAGAACAAATTGGAGAATTTGGAAAAGCAGAATTTACCACTTCAAAAAAAATCTAATTCAGAGAACATGAAGTCAGAACATCAGAGGTGCTAAACAATGACCTTATAAGACTTCAGGAAAAGAATGAAAAATTGAGATCAAGGGTAAAGACCATAGAATTTCAGGCTACAATGCATTGGATGAGAAATCAAAACCAGTGCTAGTGCTCAGAGAGTTATAGATTGTCCAGGGAGATCAGGTGACAATAATCAGATCAAAGGATATTAGTGACTTGGAAAACATGGTTGCAGCCCAGAAGAATGAGTTTCAGAAGACACTGAATGATACTACTGAAAATCAGAAGACTTTGGAGGAAAATTTAGTGTCAATAAAGCATGACCTACTTAAGATCCAGTAACAGTTGAATGTGACTGAAAAGGAACTGGACAAGAAGTTCCAGCAGAACATGGCATATCACGGCCTAAAGGAGATTCTTATGAAAAAGAATGAGCAAATTAAAGATATGAGGGAAAGGCTCTTACAATGTGAAATAGAAAATTAAGGAATATGAAAATTCTGTGATCATCATTAAAATTTGTTGCTAATTTTGTTTGGTTTCTTTCCCATTGCCTGTCCTTCAATTTTGTCAGTTATTACTAAGGTCTACTAAGGAATTTTTATCTTCTGGGAAAAGTCAAGCCTGAGACCGTTCTCTGTAAAATTAGCGTTTTTATAAACTGTTCACCTGAGTATCACCAAAGATACAAAAAAAAAAATCAACCAACAAACGTTTATTAAACAAGTGTTACGTGCCAGACACCATGGAAGTTACAAATGCAAAGGTAAATTCCTGCCCTCAGGGAGCTTATAGGCTTTTGAAGGATGCAGCATGTTCACCAATAAATAAATAAAAAAATATATCAAAGAAACACATGTTGCATTCCAAATTTTTATATGGGGAACAGAAAGATGTCCAATTTGTTTGGAACCACCAACTGGCAAATGTCTCAAGTGGGGAATTTAAAATGAATCTAGATTGCTAGAGATTGGGCAAGACAAGCTGCTTAAAAAAGGAAAATCTAAGCTGACTCTGGAGTAGAAGTGAGACAACTCAGGCAGGAGGTGGGGGGGAACACCAGCCACAGTTTTTGGTGAGGCCACTTGTACACCATCATGATGCCACAAGGGCACTCTGTGTCATCATTTAAATCTTAGTGCACACGCACTTTGAAAAAGTTCAGCCAACTGAAGCAGGCAACAATGTGGAGCCATAGAGCATCCATGGAGCATACAATTCAGAGGGAGAATCTTAGCAATTACAAAATTAAATGGACGTAATAATAATAATAATAGTAGTAATAGCAATACGATAATAATAATAGCCTACACTTGCATGGCCCCTACTACGTGCCAGCCACTTTGCTAAGCACTTTAGAATAACTATCTCATTTGATTCTTACAACAATTATGAGAATTAAGTGCTATTATTATCCCCATTTCATAGCTTAGGACACTGAGGCAAACAGAGATTAAGTGATGTCATACAGCTAGGAAATGTATGAAGGTGGATTTTAACTCATCTTCCTAAGCTCAGTGCCCTTTCTATTGTGCCACAAAACAAATGCCATTTCATCTTTGTTTTGTATTGCCAGAACCTTCCAAGGTTCCTGGTGTGTGGTGGGTATTTAATAAATGTTTGTTGAATGAAGAAATTAATTATTCTAGTCCTCCATGATTATTTTGTAGATGAAGAAGCAATGATGTGGGGAAAAGAAGTGACTTGTTCAAGGTAACACAAGCTAAAAACAAAGTAAGGCTCAAACCTAGGTGTTATTGTTCAAAAGCCAGCACCCTCTATCATCCAAAAGGATATTTTTAAAGGATGGGACCCCTATATTCTTTCTTTCTATATGGAGATCTATTCTATCCGCAGTAATATGATCAAAAATATTGTAGAAAATATTACTTCGAGGATCAAATTGTACTACATGCTTGCTGTGGTCTCTTCCAATTCTAAAATGTGGTGATTATGTGATTTTGATCTTGACTCTTCATCAATATGAGTGAGCTGTCTGTGCTACATGAGAAAGAACCAATCCAAATAGCTTAGATAGATAGTGTCTACAGAGTAAAATATTCCTGACCTCAAAAAAATTCCATGAAATTATTTTCTACTTGATGTTGGATTTTGGAAATGTGCATATGAAAAGATCAATCCTAGTGGGTTATAAGGTGGAAAGAATTATAATGAGAAAATATGAATGGCAAAATAATTATTTCTTGAAAACAATGAAACAGAAGGACTCTAAGCCTTTAATCATTCTGTCATCTCTGTTATTTTAGCTGTCATTAGGCTTGTGATTCACATTCGTTGAAATCTTAAGGACTGGACACATAAAAACAAAAGTAATCAACAGAAATTGAGATGATTAAATAGAATGTGGATCTTTTATCAACTTAACTTAGTTATATAATAAAACTTCACGAGTTGACAATTGGAGACATATGAATAAAGATGATTATTGAAGTGACAAATATGAAAGAAAAAAATGAACATTTTGACCTCAGTAGAGCTGAGAAAAAATCAAGTCAATGCTAAATATTTGGTTTGCTATCACATGATAAATATATGAAATCAAGCAAGCCTATCTTTTTAGGCTACAAATAATCTATTAAAGATAATGTTGGAAATAATGAGGGATGAAAACTAAAGGGACATGGGAGAGAAAGACAGAGAGAGAGAGAGAGAGAGAGAGAGAGAGAGAGAGAGAGAGAGAGAGGGAAAGAGAGAAAATTTCATGGTTGAATACTGAATGATGTACCTTGAAATATAACCGAAATGATGCAAATGGGTGGTGAAATAGTGGAATGATGGCCAATTTGCCTCCCACGCAAGGATTTTTAGACTTCTTTGTGTATGGGGCTCTTGGCTGCTTGCTGCCTATGCATTGATTTTCAGAATTTTCAGAATAATATTTTATGCTTACATTCATAACTGAATAAAATGCTAAATTTTATTTAGAGGCTGGTGAGAAGAAAGATACTGTTTCCTATGCAAGTTCCAGACCCTTCTGAAATCTGTCCCAAGACACTTGGTTAAACACCTTGTTTGCTTTTTGTTTGGTTGGGTTTATTGTTTGGTTGGTTTTTTTTTTTAAGGCTACCTACTTGGTCTGGATATCAATTTTATGCCATAATCGATGATCCAAGTGACATCTCACAGAATGTCAGAGTTTGAAGTCAACTTAAAGACTAGCTGTTTGAATTCAATTTCACAAATTATGGAACTGAGGTCCATAAAACAGAAGTAGGCGCAACTGATACAGTAACCTTGGAATAGCTAGTTTGGTGTTTATTACACTCCATTACAGTACCTACAAATAAAAAAGCAACCTGGCTTTCAGATGGATATATTTAAGCAATTTAAATATATGGAATGAGAACACAAAAAGATGCTCAATACTTTATCCAACATAATGAATTTGGTATGTTTTTGACAGTTTTCTGATCTTCTTTAAGATCCTGTTGTATCATATTACTTATTCTTTCCATGGAACACCAGCAAAACACACACACACACACACACACACACACACACACGTATGTATACCAAATACAGAAAATATTAATCTTTCATACCACTATGTGAAAATCTTAAGTACACAAATATGAATTATTAACAATAATGTTATGTAATTTGAATAAAATTAGATTGTTGAGGGAGGGTTCCAAAACTGAAATTATTCTGTTTTTGCATATTTGGCATGTGTTTAGAAGAAGCAAGTAGAAGATTTACAGCATCAGCACCTCATTATTTTTAACTAATTTACTTATTTTTAGTTTTCAACAATCATTTCCACAAGCTTCTGAGTTTAAAATTTTCTCGCCCTCCCTCCCCTACCCCCTCTCCAAGACAGTGTGCAATCTGATATAGGCTATATATATATATATATATACATTTATATTAAACATATTTTCACATTAGTCATGTTGTAAAGAACAATTAGAACCAATAGGAGGAAACACAAGAAAGAAGAAAGAAAACAACACAAAATTTTAAAAAAGAGCAAATAGTATGCTTCAATTTGCATTCAAATTCCATAGTTCTTTCTTTGGATGTGTATAGCATTTTCTGTCATGGGACTTTTGGAGATGCCTTAGATCCTTGCATTTTTGAGAAGAGCTAAATTTATCAAAGTCAGTCATCACACATGACTGTTACTGTGTACAACATTCTCCTGCTTCAGCTCACTTCACTCAGCATCAGTCCATACAAGTCTTTCCAGGTTTTTCTGAAGTCTGATTGCTCATCATTTCTATACCATAATAGTATTCTGTTACATTAATATACCACAACTTGCTCAGCCATTCCCCAGTTGATGGGCATCCCCTCAATTTCCAATTCTTTGCCACCACATAAAGAGCTGCTATAAATATTTTTTCACATGTGGGTCCTTTTCCCATTTTTATGATCTCTTTGGGATACAGCCCTAGAAAACACCTTATTCTTTAATACTCTTACATTATTCTGGTGTTTGGCTTATTCATGGGTATCTTCAGCATATAAATATACCAGTTCAGCAGAGGAGACTATGCACCTATGAATACATGAATGCTTAAAGAACTGATTACTTATTATTTGTGTCCATTCTACTTAGCAAATGTCCTGTATGCATGTACCCAAAGAGATGTATACATATATAAAGTCTATAATGTGTGTATATATAAATGTATTTGTATGTACACACACACAAGCACATATATATGTGTGTGTATGTGTATGTGACCCCAATTGAAATTCTGCTTTTGACTCTTACTAGTTGAAAAACCATAGTTAAGTTAATCAATCCTTCTAAAGCTAAATTTTCTCATTTAGAAAAATAAATGGTAATATATATGTGTATGTACGTATGTATGCATGTATGTATATTACCTTCCTCAAAAGGTTATTGTGAAGCTAAGTTAGATATTGTAATTAAAGCACTTTGCAAAACTTAAAGCAATATGTGAATGTTATCATTGGTACCTATATTCTTGTTATGAGAGTCTTGACATTCACTACAGGAATATCTCACATTATTATGCCAATCATCCATTACTTTCCCTTGCTTCCAACTTTACATGCACATGCATATGCACATGCATGCACACACACACACACAGACACACAAGAAGGAGAATCCCCCAAATAAAGCATATTTTAAAATTATGGATGTATCAATAACATTTCATACTACTTTGACGACAGTGAAATATCATGCAAATATTTATTTGACAAAATCAGGATTTCAGTGGCTGTTTTCTATTTTGTTTTTTGTTTATTTTCTTTTTGGTGGTAGCAGTGCTGTAACCCACAGATCACATTTAGAACTTGAAGTGCATGTGTTCTACAGTTTATCTTGGGGGATCCTCTGAAACAATTATCATTGGATCATACTCACATTCTGGGTTTTCTTTTGGAATCTCAGCATATGTTTTGTGTTTGGGTTTCTATAGAGAAGGTGAGAGTTTCTCAGTTCCTTTGCAAGCACTCAGGCTATTTTTCTGTAAAACGGGGAGCAAACTTTGTTTAATGCACCTGCAAATCAAAAGAGAAATATCTGTCATAGGCAATCAAATAAGCAAAACAAACATTTTCTCTCTCTTTAGTAGATAACAGATAGGTATAACTATATAGACATATATGTTCCTCGTCTGTAAAATAAGCTGGAGTATGAAATGGTAAGCCACTCCAGTACCTTTGCCAAGAAAATGCCAAATAGGGTCATGAAGAATCAAATATGATTGAAATGACTGAACAACAAAATATAGACATGCATATTTGTGTATATACAGATGATAGACATTTAATGTTGATTTATTGTTAAATAAAAGAGTAGTCGGTAAGGTGTCGTTCAATGTACTTAAAGTTTCAAATTTTATAGATATAGATAATTGACAGATATGCATATAGATAGATAGATAGAAGATAAATATTTAATCCAGAAGTTTAATTATATTGAATGACACTTTGCTGCCCACACCTTTGCGAAATAATCATAAAAGGTCATATTTAACTATCTGCATGGTAATGCCTAAGTAGATGAAAAGTCTTTTTATTGTCAATCAGCCATCTCTTATGCTTTTAGTTTGGGTGTTTTTCATGGCTTTGTTTGGGGATATTTTTGCTTCTATTTCCTTGTAGTCACTCTTGGTAATCTCATCAAATAGGTATAAGTTATAGCTCTAAAAAGATCACTTCTGAAACTACAAATAAACCCTGTATTTATCTCTGAACCTGCCTCATATCATTAATTCCCAGCTGGGCAACTCCTCCTGAATATTCTGTAAAAGGTATTAAAACCCTACATGTCTAAAATAACGTTCACTATTTTTATCTTAAATGTGTTATTTCTAAAGATCTTATTTCTTTTAAGGACAATACAAACATCCCAGTCATTCAGGCTCATAATCACTTAGTATTTTTTCAGCCATTTCTCCCTTTTCATTGCTAAATCCATTCAGTGCCTGAGTCCTATGTATCTTATGTCCTCATTTTTTTCACTTCTCTCCACTCACAAAGCCACTGACCTATGTCAAACCCTAATCACTATTAGTGATTAGGACTATAGTAATGGCTTCCTAATTGATCTACTTTCTTTTTTTTTTCCTCTTTGCTACAAACCATCTCCAATAGAATTACAAAAATGAACTTACTAAGGTTCAAACCCAATAATATCTACTTTTGGTGTTTTTTTTTAATCAACTGCCCTTTGTTGCCTAACAGGTACAATAACAAAAATTGGCCTGACATTTTAGTACATCACAATCAGGTTCCCAAGCACTTTTTTAAAAAAATCTTTATTTCTAATGTAAAAGAGTTGAACTTTTTTCCTACTTGCTCTTATAGTCCAAAGAGAGTAAATATTCTTCAGACAAGTGTCAATCCCTTTGAAACAGTAGAAAATTACCATTGTGGCAGTACACTGCGTCACTTAGGACCAATCAGGAGTTTCTTGTCCAACAATCAAGAGTAATCCTTGCTATTTTTTGTGGCAGAATTCTAAATATGTGTGATGTCAGTCTTTCCCAGCAACTCCCTTTCTACTCCCATCTGAACCTGGTGTCTGGTCTCCTCTATCCCAACTTCAACTTCTATCTCTAGAGGAAGATCTTTGCAAATATGAATTGAAGGGAATCATGAGAAAAGGAATTCATGATTAGCAGGGCAACCTCATTTTTAAAAATCGTATATGTACACCTGTCCATTTGTCTTTCTCTGTCTCTTTCTCCCATTTTGGAGAGTTCACAAGATTCTCCTTCTTATTAGCTACTGAGGCTCCAAAGAGGGTGGAGTGGAGTTCGAGGAGATGGGAGGGGAGGGAAACAAAAAAAAAATTACTCACCAATGATTCTATATTCACTTTCTCTATGTATCATGTCTATTCTTATTCCTCGCTGTTTTACAATTCCCCAGTCACAAATAGCAAGGCACACAAGTCAAAACAATTATAATAAAAATTTTATCTAAGGCAGCCATGGTACTAATTAAAACAGAGAGGGTAAATGAAGTTTAATGCACAGGAAAAATATGCAATTCATTTCCATCGTCTTTGACAGACTGTGGGCAAGGAAAGCTATGAACTTCTCTTCATTTCTTCATCATTCTCTCCCTGTCTGCTCTCCCTAGCTTCATTATTTTCTCCAGAAACTCATCTTCCTGTAAGATCCCATCAACTCTGATTCTTATGCTTCCTTAGAGAAGGTGGTGAGTGTTAACAGGAACCCTCTCAGATCCTCTATATAAAATGGGCCTCTAGGACAGCCATATCATCATTTCAGAAATCTGTTCATTCATATAGCTTAGGATCACTTAGAATTTTATTTTTACTTAAGTATGATATTCCGAGAATTTGTATGATCTACCATTTTTTAATATTTAGACATAATTTGCAAATGGATAATTAGATAAAGCGTCCATGGCTTAGCTCATTAAAAATCTAGATAAGAAGTAGTTAAGCACAAATAATATAGGCCCTTAGTAAATACAGCCACTGATTAAGTTAGCTGAATCACCTTTTAACTTATGAGCACTAAAGAAATTCATCCTGTCCCACATACCAAAAATAGCCACTTAACATTTCCATATTAATTCGTTAAAGAGGTGCAATTTAACTGCAATTTCTAGAAAAAGCACATGTGTACTCATTGATACATATAAACATGCACTGACTTCAATGATTCATTAGATCACATAGAATTGCACTGCTGTTAATAATGGATCACTGGGGTCAGAATACAGCCTTTCAAAATTCTCATTTGGTACAGTTCTTTTCTAGGCAGCCTGGTGCAGTTAAATAGATATTACTTTGCACTTCAAGTTAAGAGGTTTGAATTAATATTCCTCCTCAGATACTCACATGTTCTGATATCTTGGAGAAGTTACTTAACTTCACATAATCTCTTCATTTATAAAGTAAGATAATAATTCTTCCACTCCCTCATTTGCACTATTATTGAAAGTAAGTATTTTGCAAACTTTAAAATAATGTATTCATTATTTCCCTACTATGTGCTACGCACTGTACCAGACACTGGACATAAAAAGATAAAAAAAATCTATTTCACTGGAATTAAAGTGTCTCACACATATGTTATCATTTCCATTTCTCTCCCTACTTCTATCTCTCTGTTTCTCTGCCTTCTCTTCTCTTCTTTCTCCCTTTTCCTCTCCTCTCTCACTCTTTTCCTCCTTCTCCCACCTCCATGACCTTCCTTCTCACCCCCATTGAAACTGTTGCCTTCAAGGTCACCAATGGCCTATTAATTGATCAATTATGATGCCTTCTCTGTATACCCAATCCCTGTTGAGTTTCATATACATTTGTCCCTGTATTGCCACTTTCTGTATCCATTCTTATTTCCTTGGACTCTCTGACAATCCTGTGTCACTTTGCTCTATTACTGGTCTAATAACTCTAAAATGTATTTCACTGGTTCATCTTCTTCATTCCTTCCTCTAAGTATAGGTGTACCTCATAACTCATATTTTTTTCCCTAAATACTTTTCCTTAACCACTTTTCATGATTTCAGCTATCATCTTTAAATAGATGATTCCTGCACCCAGCCTTTGACCAGGTTCAACCTCTCCTCTAAGATCTGTTCATTCTTTCCTGGCTTTCTCCTAGACATTTCCACCTGGAGATCACAATGACTCCTCACGGTCAACATATCCCTTACTGAATTCTTTGGTATCTTTCAACTTGGTGGTTCTCTCAAAGCCTGTATTTCTGATGATGGAATGTTCTCTGTATAATAGCAACTTTTGATTCCTGAGAATCATTGAAAACTCTTTTCTATCTCCACCCCATAAAAGTCAGTCATATTTTCAATTGTATGTCTTTTATCTCTTGCCTCCGTTTCCTCCTCTCTATTCACCTTGTCCATAATCTAGTGAAGGGCATCATCCCTCTAGCCTGGACTATTGTGATAGCCTTATTTAAAGATTGCTTTTCTAAAGGAGATTTTTGATCTGTCATAGCACTCAGGACAGTATCTAGCTCACAGTACAATAAATACTTCTTTGTGTAATAATTTTGAACATTTTAAATTAGTTAGCAACTGTATTCTTTTTCCTTTTTAAAAATTATTTTATTAATGAACTTTTTTTATATTACCTCCTTATACCCAAAGAGTCAAATCAACTCAATAAATACCTATTAAGCAAATTATTTTGTACCAGGTATGTAATAATTGCTAAAAATAAAAATATATGTATCTCTTACAACAAATAATTTTCAAAAAAAATAAACAATGACGAAATCATTTCAAAAGAAAAAAGAAATGCACCAAAATTTGATTATTCTATGTCATCTTCCTCAATCATCTCCTACCTTTGTCAAGAGAGGGAAATTCATTCAAATAACTTTTTTTCCAGAATAATTTGGTCATTATAATCATACAATATGCTTTACTTATGGTTGTTGTTGTTACTGTTTTTCTTGGAAGCATCCTTAATCTCTGAGATTCAGTGATT
Organism: Phascolarctos cinereus; assembly: GCF_003287225.1. Lineage (NCBI taxonomy): Eukaryota > Metazoa > Chordata > Mammalia > Diprotodontia > Phascolarctidae > Phascolarctos > Phascolarctos cinereus. Next base: position 27,051,298 of record NW_027555736.1, on the reverse strand, counting down.
CAGATCTCTGGTATTCCCACTACCTCTAGTCCCTTCCCCACCCAATCCACCCTGTACATAACTAATTCCCCGCTCTAACACACCAACATATGCACACACAATCATCCTAAGACAGAGATGTGACTCTGGCTTTCCTACTCAGAAATTTTGATGCTTCATATCACATAGAAGAAAAACTATAAACAACTTAGCATGGCTTTTAAGTCCCTCACAATTGTGATTTCTAGCTATTGACTTTATTTTTTAATGAGCCATTCAATGCTCTAAACTCTTTTTCTCTGTTAAACTTGCTCTGAACCTAATTTTTTCCAGTTTTACCTGATGGCATTGCCATGTTCCAAGTTATCTTGTCTTGAAAGCTAAAATTTATTTCTGACTGTTCTTTTCTTTAATTGCTGCTACCAATGAACATCCCCCCCACCATAAGTACACTATCTCCAATTTACTTTTCAGACTTTTAACCCCTATTATTCCACCATGTTATGTTCCACTTTAACTGGAACACTAGCTTCATTCTTCCACTTTTCACTTTTGTGCATTCACTTACTATACCTCTTGTAAGGTCTGGAATCACCCTGACTGGGGAACTCTGTACCTCCCCCACAGCCATGGAGTGAGTTTTGATACCAAGGTAAGAGGCCAAGAAGCTCCAGATTGATTATAGATAGCAGTTTAATCAATCATTATATATAGTTTTAAAATTTTTATTTATTTTATTTATCTTTAGTTTTCAACATTCAATTTTGTAAGATTTTGAGTTCTAAATTTTTCCTCTTCTCCTGTTCCCCCCTCCCCAAGATAACATACAATCTGATATAAGCTATATATGCCCAATCATATTAAACATAATTCCACATTAGTCATGCTGTAAAAAAGAATCAGAAATAAAAGTAAAACCACAAAAAAGAAGAAAAAAAGAGAGAAAATAATATGCTTTGATCTGCTTTCAGATTCCATAACTCTTTCTTTGGATGTGGATAGAATTTTCCATCTTTAGTTTTTTGGTATTGACTTAGATCGCTGCATTGCTGAGAAGAGACAAGTCTATCAAAGTTAGTCATCTCACAATGTTGCTGTTAGTGTGTACAATATTCTCCTGGTTCTTCTCATTTCACTCAGCATCAGTTCATATAAGTCTTTCCAGGTGTTTCTGAAGTCTGCCTGATCATCATTTCTTATAACACAATACCATTCCATTGTATTCATATACCTCAACTTGTTCAACTGTTCCCCAAATGATGGGCATCCCCTCAATTTCCAATTCTTTGATACCAAAAAAAAAAAGAGCTGCTATAAATAGTTTTGTACACATGGATTCTTTTTTCCCATTTTTTTTTTATCTCTTTGGGTCACAGAATTATAAGTGGTATTGCAGCATCAAAAGGTATACATAGTTTTATAGCCCTTTGGGCATAGTTCCAAATTGTTCTCTAAAATGTTTGGATTAGATTATAACTCCACCAACAATGCATTAGTGTACCAGTTTTCCCTCATTTTCTCCAATATTTATCTTTTTTTCTTTTTTTGCCATTTAGCCAATCTGATAGGTATGATATGGTATCTTACAGTTTTAATCTGCATGTCTACCATGACTTGTGTACCTAGCCTATTCAGTAATCCACCACTCTGAACATTGTTGCTTTATAATACAAATTTAGAAATGGTATGGCTGGCCAATTTTCTCTTACATTTCTTTTCAGTAATGCCCTTGTTATTCTGGACCATTTGTTCTTCCAGATGACTTTTGTTACTTTTTTTTCTAGCTTTCTCAAATATTTTTGGTAGTTTAATTGGTATGACACTGAATAAGTTAATTAATTTAGGTCAAATCATCATTTTTCTTATTGAAGCTCAGTGTGCACATGAGCATCTGATGCTTTTGCAATTATTTAGTTCTTACTTTATTTATGTGGAAAGTGTTTTGTAATTGTGTTCATATATATCTTGCGTTTGTTTTGGCAGATAGACTCCCAAATATTTTATAATATCTACAATAACTTTAAATAGTATTTATCTTTCTATCTCTTGGTGTTGGGTATTGTTAATAATATGTAAAAATGGTGATGATTTATGTGGGTTCATTTCATATCCTGCAACATTGCTAAAGTTGTTAATTATTTCAAGTAGTTTTAAGTTGATTCCCTACTATCCTCTAAGTATACCATCACACCATGTACAAAGAGTTATAACTTTGTTTCTTCTTTGCCTATTGTAATCATTTCGAATTCTATTTCTTCAGATTACTAAACCTAATATTTCTAGCACAATATTAAGTAACAGTAGTGATAATGGACATCTTCATTCCACCCCCAATCTTACCAGAAATGCTTCTAGCTTATCCCCATTTCATATAATGCTTGCTGATGGTTTTAGACAGATGCTACTTGTCATTTTAAGGAAAACTCAATTGATTCTTACACTCTTTAGGGTTTTTAATAAGAATGGGTGTTTTATTCTGTCTGAAGCTTTTTCTGCATTTATAGGGATAATCATGTTTTCTGTTAGTTTTGTTATTGATATGGCCAATTGTGCTCACAGTTTTCCTAATATTGAATCAACTCTACATTTCTAGTATAAACCCCACCTGTTAATAGTATATTATGCTCATGATAAGTTGTTATAATCCTTTTGCTAATATTTTACTTAATTTTTTGCATCTATATTCATCAGGGAAATTGTTATATAATTTTCATTCTCTGTTTTGGCTCTTCCTGTTTTAGGTATCACCTAAAGGTATCATTCATATTTTATCATAAAATGAATTTGGCAGGACTCAAACATGGCTTTAATATAGGTCAATGATTCTTAAATTGTTTCTCCTCATTTAAATCCAATTCAAATGATGTATCTTTCATCATTCACCCTTCAGAAATTAATTGATTATTCAGTCAGTATACATGAAAGACCTGCTCTGTGTTAGGTATATTCTAAGAGCTAGGGATGTACAGATAGAAAGAAAACAATCCATAGTGATTTTTTTTTCTTTTTGCCAGTTCTTCTTGGAGTATTTCAGGCTCTTATTTTTGCCCTGCTCATAAAATGGCCTACTATATTATGATTCTTGGTATAAATGTTCAATTCTCTCAATAGATTGTAAACTACTTGTGGCAGAATCTGTATCATTATCCTAAGCCCTTATATTTTACTTGGAACATAAAATACATTTTTTAAGAATTAATGAAAATGTTCATGATGGGGAAAAAGAAAGATCAAGACAAAACAAAACATAGGAGTTAAAGAATAATTTTGTCACTTAACATCATGGTAAGACATAAAATCAGCTCTTTCCTAAAGGGACTGGAGGCATTGCTCTTGGCTGAAAGTAGTATCTACATTCAACTGCTGGTCTGTTGTTTATAATTCAGGATTGTCGTTGGCCTGGAAGCAGGGATGTGAATAGAGTGGGGAACACTGGGATTTTTGTTGTTGGCATCATAATTTAGGAAATGCTGAGAATACTTGTACTCCTTGAACAGAGAGAAACAACTGAACTTGTCACCTAGTTAGCAAAAATTCATATCTAAAATGAGAACTTGGCAGATGCTGCATTTTATCTATAGGTTAATAGCAGTGATCTTTCTCTACCTTGTTCAATTTCTTAGTGGTCCCTTCATCAGCTATGGCCTTGGAGTGCCCTGAGGTCTCTGTTCATAGGCCCCGAGTTCACCCGGATATGTCTTCACCCACTACTACCCCTGAAACTCAATATATTTTAGGATATTGGACTAGAGATACAGATTATGATCAGCATTTTCTGATATGGACAGTTTTTAATTGTTTTTGCTGGATTCTATATATTCATCCCAAGGGAAAACTTCTATTTGGGGGGAAGGAAAAATGGGAATGGTGGAAGGTTAGTTAGCAATGATAAACATACAAAAAAAATTAGTAAAACATTCAGAGAAAAATGAAAAAACAAAGTTCAGAAAGGAAAAGGAATAAAAAGACTAGTATTGGAGTTTTGGTATTACCTTGTTAAATTATTTATGTTAAATTATTTATGCTTCTTTGAAAAATAGCTACACAACAGATCACCTTCTTATAAAAGCCCCTTTTTTGTTCTTTATTATATACTGAAATGTGTCTTTTGATGATTTTTGACTCCATATAAAATGAAAGTTTCAATAAATATTCATATTTGTTTTGGATTAATTTTGTAGTGCTTGTCCCAGACACAATAATTGCTATTCATAGCTCTACCTAAAAGGAAGATCCTTACACAGGAAGAATTAAAAAGTTATTTTTAATGATGAAATATAGATACTGAATCTTCCCAGTGGGATAAGAAAATTTAATCATAGTCTTATGATAGAGAAACATTAAGAATTCAGGTCCAGATTCCTGACCTGACTATTAAAAATTTAGATGAGTAGAGAAAAGTGTCAGTTCTTAATGAAAAAGATCACACACATGTCAAATTCTTGCAAACAATTATGTGGTGGCTGGACTTATTTAAAAAAATAACTAGCTAATTCAACTTGGGATTTATAAAGTAAACTGGATACGGAAGCTGTAACTGTCTTAGAGAAAGAACCATATTAATAAAAAAGAGTTTGATTGATGAGGGTATTCTTGGCATTATTTTGCCACTGGTTATTATCTTGATCATAAATGATATATTGCAATTTCTCTTATCTCCACAAATTTTGCTCAACTTCCATTGGGAAATTTCATTAGAAGTATATGAAAAGATAATGTTAAAAGACATGAATTCTTTGATCTGATGATACAATCCCTTTTTTGGCAGCTGACTAAAAAATGCTGTTGACAATGAATCTCTAAATGAGAGTGAACTATCTTCAGTTTCTCACCTCAGATTGGGGCTATGGATTATGTCAATATTGATCACTCTTGTTGGGAGCTAGGGGAGGGTCCAGTTCTTCAGCTAGAAATGGGAAACTCAACTAGGCAACTTGAGTCTGTGCCTCAAGCTGCCCTTCTCTCTCTACTTTATTTTTACCCTTTTTTTATACAAGTGACAAAATATTAATTCCTAGATTGATACATCCAGAGGTGGAAATAACATTGTTAATTTAAGAAGGTGGAGGCCTTAAGTCCATTGGTCAAAGTGGACTGGGGTGGTTGGGAGAGTTGTGGGTATAGATTGATGAAGGCAGAAAGAGAAATAATACTGTAATCATAATATACTACAAATCATCTGAACAAGGAGAAGAAACAGATAAGTTCCAGAAATATGTCATAAGCCTCTCTCTCTCTCTCTCTCTCTCTCTCTCTCTCTGTATATGTATGTATAGTTGTATATATGCATTTATGTGTATTTGAATATATATGTGTACATATGCATGTATATTTATGTATATATATACACATGTGTACATATAAGCACATGTATATATAAATACACATATAATTTTTAAATATTTGGGAATACATAATGATAGATTCCTATATGTTTGTATGTATTTATATCCATCTTTATCTAATAGGAAACATATAATATAAAGATGATTGCTGAAGGTCTCCCTCTGCCAAAGGCAAAGAAGTTTTTTTGCTTTTTGTTTTCTTTTGTTTTGCTTACCTTAATTTAATTTTATATTTCAAAGAGTAAAAAGCAAACAAAATAAAAATCTATTCTACATCCACATCTATATCTACATCTTATTTTATCAATTAAAAACAACTTCCAGGACTGAAAATTTTGAAATCTTTGAGGGTAAACATTTACTCTTTTTTAGGATTTATAATAGGAAGAAGAGAAGATCCAGGAGTTGTGTGGAATGCATCCTAGATTTTCCTGGGTTACTTTTCAAAAATTTATGAGAAAGGATTCTTAGAATACCATAGACTTCAATTCCACAGGAGAAGTCAACTTGGGAATGATGGGAAAACCTCAAAAATGAAATTATGAAAACAAAAATAAGAATGGGTCTGATTGTGTGCCCATATTCTTGTAGAAGTCACCAAGCATATAATAAATAAATTTTGGTTGAGTTTGGGAAATCACTTAATAATCTCCATGGCAATCATGACTAGAATTTATTGACATAGAGCATACATTAACTCATTGGAGCCTCAAAAGAGTTATTTGAGTTACCAATATTATCTTCAATTTTACATTTGAGGAATATGAGGCTCAGAGGATTGAAATATTTTCCTCATAGTCAGAAAGTTAGTAAGTATAAGAGAAGGGCATATAGGGTCATCAAGTAGAATGAGAAGCTCTGGTGTGAGGGCTTGCTAAGCCCTTTTCAGGGCTCTTCATTCACCTTTGGTGTCTACCTGTCACCCAACCCTCACCTGTGACCCTAAGAAGCTGTAGCATTTGCAGAAGCCACATCTCAGTAAAACCATATCTGCAGACAGACTAAAGTAAGTTGAGACTAACCAATAGGCTTCAAATCTGTCAGTGACTTAGAGGATATCTGTCCTAATCTTGTGAATACTTCCCAGTGGAACGGACAGATAACAATTTGTCCATAAAGATGGATGAAGAAGGCACTATGGAGCACTTAGAGCTTGGTCAGACATTGAAAACACCAATGTCATCTATTACACCTTCTGCCATTGCCAGACATGCTGACTTTTGTCTTGACGTTGGACCTTGATAACTCTGGAAGAGAGAGTGAAACTGATGACTGTGCAATTCTGTCTCACTTAAATACAATTTACGTGTAAGTCAAGACATCACCCATACCCCAACATTATAATCATTGGTTCTTTTAAAACATGTAGAATGAACAAGTATCAGAGGAAAGATTTGAAGCCATTTTCCTGGATCAAAATCCTGTGATTTGTCCACTATTACATACAATCTCTTTACTGCATCCTCTGTAACAAAAACTGGTGTGTAGGCTAAAATTTACTTCACATTGTTCTCTTTGTTCATGGTCAGAGGAGCACTGAAATGTGAGACATTGATCTGTCAGAAAGTGATGTCTCTTGCTTTCTTCAAGAACAGGATGAAAGCTACTTCTCCTGGATTCATGACTATAAGGAGAAATGACTAGTCAACTTCAAATCTATATTGACTTTATGTCTTCTGTTTTTATTTTGAGGGAGAATGTATGTAAGGCTGTAATTCATATGAAAAATTCAATTTTTCCTTTATAGATGTTAATTTTGATTTATTGATATTTGTCTTTCAGTTATATATAAATTAACTTTATATTTGCATGGGGATAATTCATGCAAATTCATTGTTCCCAGGCTGCTCTCTGTATGTATTTGCACTATTTCTCCTCTCAGCATTAATTGATATATATTTAAGAAAGAAGTATTTGCCTTTTTGAGCATGGAAAATGAGGCAGTTATTCAGGAAGCATCTATTAAATGCCACCTGTGTGCTAAGCAACATGCTAAGTACTGGGAATAAAAAAAATTCAAAAGACAGTCCTTCCACTTGAAGAATTCACAGTCTAATGGGAAAGATAATATGAAAACCACCAAGTGCAAACAAGCAATATACAGAATAAATTGGGAACAATCAACAGATGAACTAGAATTGGGGTGAGTTATTGGGGAAAGATTTCCTATAGGAAATGGGAAGAGAATCTGGGAGTCAGGGATGAAGAAGGCTAGCATTGCAGGTATAGTGGACAGTCATAGAAAATGATGAGAACAGAGAGATGGACTAGCTTGTTTGTCCAATAGCAAGGAAACCAATGTCAGTGAATTGAGTACATGGTGGAAAATAAAATGTAAAATGACTGTATATTACAAGGGACCAAGACAATTAAGAGCTTTAGACACTAAACAATATATACTGAATTCAATCTTGGAGGTAACAGGAAACCATTGGAATTTTGGAAGAGCCACTGTGGAGAGGGGGATAGTGAGTTGAGGGCAGTAGAGTAAGGTTCTTGTCATTGCCATTGCTCTTGTTGTTGTTCAAAGATTTTCTAGTCAAGCATGACTCTTCCTGACATTATTTGGGGTTTTCATGGCAAAGATAATTGAATGGTTTTCCATTTCCTTCTCCAGCTCATTTTACAAATCAGGAAACTGAGATAAACAGGGTTAACTGACTTGGTCAGGGTCACATTGCTAGTAGGTGTCTGAGGCCAGACCTGACCTAAGGAAGATGAGTCTTTCTGACTCCAAGCCCAACACTGCACCAATCTAAGATTGCTTAGCAGCAATACCAACTCAGTGGAGGCTGTGTGGACCAAGTCAGAGTGGTATGACTTTTTGTTTTCATTTAGCCACAAGTTTGCAGGAGTAAAGGAAGTGGATGATAGGAATGATCCATGGGTAACGTTTGTCAGGGTGAAATCAGCACAATAATAAGAAGGCTATGTACTTAAAAGATGAAACTGTAGAGTTGAAATGGTTCACCAAGAGGCCGAGGTGGGGAAAAGAGGAGATAGAGGCCAATGCAGGTGAGATGGCCTGGGAGAGAATTGGGGGGTCAAAAGATTAGAGATCATGGTGCATATGGGTTTATGCTTGAATAGTTTGGTAGCAGAAGGAGACAGAGGGGTAGAAAGACAAAAAAATATAGTCAGATAAGGTGATTTTTCAATTCTTTAATCTCTTGGTGATATATTTGTGAGTGATGACAAGAGCAAGGATGTGACCATCTTTCCATGTGGCTGACATAGGATGGAATAGTAGATCATGGTAAATGAGTAGGTTGAGGGAGTGAATGGTTATGGTGTTCAAAGGAGAATTAATGAAGAAGAGGATTTTGATGGGGTGATAAAAATGAGTAGCATGAACCTCAGAGAAGGAAAGGTTACTGAGTGATGGAGGTAGGGAGAGAAACTTGAAGTAGAAATGGAGAACAAGGAGTATGCTGACTCTTCATCTCTACTAGTGAGCTAAGGAGAATGAGTGAAGATATAGTCTGTAGACAGTATAGATTCTATACTGTCAAAGATGTGCCATATATATGTATGTAATACTGTCATATATGTGATAGGCACATATATACTGTAAATGGTGTGTGTGTGTGTGTGTGTGTGTGTGTGGCAGCTAGGTGGCACAGAGGATAGAATGCTGGGTTCAGAATCAGGAAGACTAATTTTCCTGAGTTCAAATCTCACCTCAACCAGCTGTGTGACCATGGGCAAATCACCTAAACTTATTTGCCTTGATTTCTTCATCTGTAAAAAGAGCTAGCAAAGGAAATGACAAACTACTTTTCTGTCTTTACCAAGAAAACCCTAAATGGGTTCATGAAGTTAGACGTGACTGAAAATGACTGAACAATAACAAAAGTCTGTCTATCAATCTATCTGTCTATAATATGTATATGAGAGAAAAAAAGGGTAGTGGCAGGCAGGCAATGATGAGATAGATAGATAGATAGATAGATAGATAGATAGATAGATATAGATAGATAGATAGATATAGATAGATAGACAGATGACAGTATCTTACAATTTCATGCCCTGCATTTGCCAGAGGTTGAATTATAAGGGAAAATAAGAGTCACAGGTGGGGAGAGGCACCCTCAAATTCTTATTGCCCAGAGGAAACCTGTTAGAGACTAAACAATTAATACTTATTTGAGCACGTCAGGAATTCTCCCATGGTTATGGACAATCACTAAATATTTTCGCCCTGGGTAGATGTACTTGGGTGGAGAAAGAATGAAATAACAATCAATCTGATCAAATACATTTTTTTTTACTAAGCATAGAAAGGAGTACCAGCAGAGTTCTATGTGCCAACTATACCAGAATGATCATCAACTTGACATGATTAAATATTTTTTCCTTTAAAAATAAACACATGCTCTCAGCATGTCATAACTGCTGAAAGTTAGTTAGGACTTTTAGGTCAAATCTTTAACAATAGCTTCCTTTACAGCTCTCTAAAAGGCATCAGCAATCAACAAAACGGGGCCTTGGCCTTGCCAATGGGCCACTGACATGCCTCCATGATTCTATCTGTGCTTTGGGCTATGCTCATAACAAATATCATTTACTGAATTACTGTCTACTGCATTGTGACCTCAGAAGCTAGGTACATCTCACTAGATTCAAATTATTAATTCAGAAAGGGAACTTCACATTGCAGTCTAAATCAGATTCACAACATGAACATGAACAGTAATAACAACCTTGCCTTCATTGGATTATTCTATGTCTGGAATGTTTCATAAGAATTTATAACTATAAATGAAATATAATTAAAACATCTGAAACTTAAGATTAGCAATAAGGAAGATTCTTGATAGGTGCCAAAGGCTTGTGAGGTGGGAGAAAGTATCAAATTTATGGAATAAAATGATTAGAAAATGATTCAGTAGCATTTTGATTTTGATTGATGAAAAGTGGGTAGATACAAAAACCTGAGTCCAAATCTGATACTATAGCAAGGACTTTGAAAATCAGGTTCATGACTTGGACTCCGTTTTCTTTTGTTTTATTTTGTTTTTTTAATCTAAAATGTTGGATTAGATTATTTTATTCTGCCTATCTTTCATGAGACAGTCAGACAGTGACCAAGGCACATGAGAAACCTTTGAGTGATTAAGATGGGTATGTGTAAGGGGTAAGAATAAGGGTTAGGGCAACCAACAACACTCAACAAGAATTTATTAAGTACATGCTATGGTTTGAGTACTATGCTAAACTTTCCATCTGAGGCAATGAGTGACAAATAATATGGGCTCAAGAAGCATGAATTGTAATGGAAGAAAAATCAAGGAAATAGCTAGGTAGATAAAAACATTTATACATGGTAAATGAAAGATGTTCTGAAAGAGGAAGTCTTTAGCAACTACAAGAAGTGGCCAGATTATCCTCAGATAGTGCTGATTAGGTTGAATGCATGCTACGGTCTTGGTTCATTTGTTGAAGTAATTCCAAATTTCTGCCAAGAGTTATAAATGACTTCTTTATTATGCAGTATATCAGAATGTCCCCCTTCTTCTAAAACAACAGGAGCCTTTCCCTGTGAAAAGAAAGCACTTGAGCCTGCAAGGTGTGTATGGGAGAGAGGGACTTGAAAATACTTACAGAGTTTGAAAATTGATTTTGATAACTGTGAACATTTCCCAGACATTATAATAGAAACATGTGGTGTGTATGGTAGATGGGGTGAGGGAAGGACTTTTAATTATTAGGCTTAGGAGTTTATATTTTATCCCAGAAGCAATAAGCACTAAGTCATTACAATTTCATAATTTTCTCTAATGTTATTCAGGAACTCAGAAATAAGAACCAAGATGGTGGATCATAAAGGTATACCAGGGTTGAAAACCAGCAAGGCAGAAATGGCAAAGAAAAATAAAATGACAAAATTTTCAAGGGTAGCAAGGAGCAGCATATTTTTGGAATAGTCTACTTTGGTTCAAGACTCTGAAGGAAGAAAAATGAGGCTAGAAAGTGGATAAATGATAGGAAGGGATGATACTCTAATTTTTCACCAATGTGGGTAGGTTTTGAACTGACACAAATTGAAATGCTTCAGTTCCTTAGTAGATGGTCTTCCCATATTGGTGTAGCTAGGAATAGCATAACTCTGACCAAAATGGTGACAATTCTTTCAATCCTTATAAGATTGGAACAAAAATGTCCAGAGGATAATGGGTAATACAACATTTTCTATTGGGGCCATACTTAAAGTCTCTCCAAGTATGGAACAATTTCTAAACTCTGCACATAACTAGTGAAAACACAGAGTCTCTTCCACATCATGATAAGACATTGTCAAAGGAATTTAGGTCTGTTGATGGTGGGGTTCTGTAAGTCAGCCCTAGGTAATTACGTGTCTGATAAAACTTCCTTATAACATGTACCCTTTAGAAATTTGACAAATAAAATGACAGAATCCTGATATAAATATTGCCTTAATTAAAACTGTGTAAAATAGAGATATAAAAGGCTAACAGCATGAAGACAAAGAGGCAAAGTTCCATTTTTCTAAAATACACATCTAATTCAGCATGGAAAATATACCAGAGAAAATCTAGTGAAAAGTGGCTAGGTCAATACGTGAGTGAAACATGAATATTCTCTCAATTGTCTTATCTATAAAAGGAGGAGGTTGGACTACATGACTATGAGGCCTCTTATAGCTCTAGAACTATGATCCTATGGTCCCCTCATACTGTACTCCCAATATATTCCCATCAAAACCCATTCCCTGAAATAAATTCTACTGCATGAAATATAGTGTAGGGTACAGAACAGTAATGGGGATTCCACCAAATGACATAACTACAAAAAAGAGGTGAAAAAACTGAAGTAATCTTAGGTTGCATTAGGAATTATGACTTTCAGGAATAAAATTACAGTGTCAATAATCTTTGTGTGGCTAACACCATATATGGAATGTTGCAATCAGCTCTGAACAGGATATTATGGGAATCATAATGACAAACTGTGACGTGTCTACAGCTGAATAGCCAAAGGGGTGCAGGAAATCATTCCCATAGTAAAAGATTGGCTGAGAAAACTGAGAATATTTAACATAGGGAAGGGGAAACTTGAAGGCGTGAGTGAATGGGAACATAAGAGATGTCTCTAAGTAGCTAAGTCTTACTATCTGAAAAACAGAATATATTTAATCTCTCTGGCTTCAGAGGGCAGAACTAGGTCCAATGGTTAGAAATTTTTAAAAATGTCAAATTTAAACATGGTAGCAGAAAACAAAGGTTAAATGACCAGTTGTCTGATATTTTGTACAAACCCAAAACAGGAAATCACTCTTGAAGGGAGGAAGGTGCGCCTTCATTCCTTTCCTTCCCCTTCTCTATTGATTATGCTGAGAAAAAACACAGGGTCTCCTAAAAAAGGGCCTTGAAGACATAAAGGTGTAATTAGCCACTTTATGACATTGTGAGCTTCAAATGATCAGAAGCCATGGAAATCCTGTCAACATTAGTAGCTGTGTCCACTAGGACCAGTAGCAGCATCCTAGATCAGCAGTAGCTAATGGAGCAATCTAAGTTGTGAGGAAGACACACAGTGAATACAAACTAGAAACACTGGAGAAAGGCAGCTTCAGAGGTCTAGAATGAAAAAAAAACTCACCTTTAGAGTACAACAGAGAGCTATACCTACATGAAATTTCATATAGTCTCCACAAAGGGAGAGAAAGTCTCCCATTAACCAGCAGCTATGAGTTACGTTTATACCACAAAGGTTCTCTACACATCAACATCTTTATCACATTGCCATGAGTTTGAGCAAATTCTCTCTAGGGACCTTAAGGGTATCAGAGGTCAGGGCACCCCAGTTTGGGGAATCATTTCCATAAAAATTGCTCTTGCTTAATAATTGTTTTTTCCTAAAAAAAAAATGTTTAAATCTGACTAGTGACCAATGTGAACACTACCAAGATGTGTGTGTGTGTGTGTGTGTGTGTGTGTGTGTGTGTGTGTGTGTGTGTGTGTTGGTAGTGGTGGTGGTGATAGTTATGAGCTAGAACATATTAGAATACTAAAAATTCTAGAAACCCTCAGATTTACTACTAAACACTGAATACAAATAACATCCATATTCTGGGAACATGATCCATGAATTCAAGAGGTATCTTGGGAATGAGGGTAGGAGGGATGGGGAAAATAAAAAGAAACAATTCTTACTAGCACATTGTTATCACTCAAGAGTTCTCTTCCCTTTAACAGGCAAAATCCAAGAAAAAATGTGATCTATATTCATTGTCTTCATTTTTCAATGTCTTGCAATATGACATCTGACCTTATTACTCAGTTGAAACTGATCTTGTTAGATTAACCACAATGATCCCTTAATTGCCATGTGTAATGGATTCTTCCCCCTCCTTGACCTCTTCATATTATTTGACAATGCAGATCATTCTCTCCTCCTCCATATTCTTTCTTCAATTTTTTTTGACACTACTCTCTCTCAAATGACTGAATGCATGCTTGCATTTATGAATGGATGAATGAATGTTTAATATGGATGAATGATTAATATGGATGAGGAACTGTGCCCTATGGATACAAAGAATTTAGTGAGGGATGGAATGCACAGTATAAGGAAAAATAAGTATGGTAGCGTCACTGGATTCTAGAGTATGGGGAGGTACGAAGATGTAAAAAGATGGCTGGATAAGAAGGTAAGAAGAAAAATAAGGCACAGTGAGGCAAGGTAAGAGAAAAGGAAAGGAGAAGGAAAGGGCAAGGCCATGGGTAGTTTGTGAAATTTAGAACAAATTTCAGGTAGAGATTTTTATCCCTCTTCTGTACTCATGACCAAAAGCACTGCCACACAAACCTACCACACTAACACTGTTCTTGCCATCAACTCTGAGGTCCTTGAATTATTCTGAGAGGAACATTTTGCTAAAATAAAAGTTCAGTGTGAATTAAAAGGAAGCATTTTAATGTATCCTGAGGATATGTTAAAATAAATATAGATCTTCTTAACATCATCAAGATAGACATGAACAACAAGATATCACACTAGACATTTTCTTTAATTTTCATGACTTCTCCAAAACTGAAATTATGCCTCAAAGGTAAGGGAATTCCAGCTGTTTCCATGGTCTAGAACAGGGAAGAGGTGTCTGTGGCCTTGAGGCTACATGTGACCCTCTATGTCCTCAGAGATAGCCCTTTGAATCCAAACTTCACAGAACAAATCCCCTTAATAAAATAATTTGTTCTTTTAAACTTGACCTCCATCAAAGGATACCTCCCCCCTCAAGGGCCTAGAAGACCATATGTGGACTCAAGTTCACAGGTTTCCCACCCCTGGTCTAGAATATCCAGAATATAAAAGATGGTTAAGAAATCCCCTAACTCCAGGAATTATTGCTCATTGACCCTGTGCTTGCTTACTACTACTCTCCCACCTCCCACACTAGCAGCTAATTTGCACTAACAGAAAAAACTATATGACAGTGGCTTACATCAAAACTCACCCCTGCACTCTCCACCCTCTTTTTTGTGAGGCAATGGGGTTAAGTGACTTGCCCAGGGTCATAGAGCTAGGAAGTCCTCCTCTCTTTCTAGCATCAGTGATCCTAGATCTAGCCTTTGGAAATTTGTTCAGGCCTCAACAGCTAGCTTAACCAAAGTTCTTCAGGACCAAAAGCTTGCCAGGGGCTGTAACCTGGAAGCCAGACCCAAGAACTGAGGAAAAATGGATATGGACATATAACCAGGACACTCTATATTTCAGGAGCTGTGCAACACTCCATTAGGCCTGAGGGAAAGAACATAGCATACAACTGGGGCTATTTATGACCACCCAAAAAGTCACTTGGAGTAAAGACTTTTGCAAGTGAACCATGAAATGAGCATAAGAGGGAGGAGGCTGGTATATTTTGAGATCCAGCCCCCAAGAAAACTGTTGAGGTTTAGGGGTGATGGGAAACCAAAATAGCAACACACAGGTACTGCCCAAATGAATTTGACCCAAGCCTTCTTTCAGCCAAAGATAAGGTTTATTGGAACACTGATTGGGATGAGTGAGATTCCCAGTGAGTCTGTGCTATTGGCTAGATTTTAAGAATCTGAGTCATTGAGCAGACTAGAGCCTCAACGAATCTGAACATTGGTGAAGCTTGTATTGACAAGTGGGCTAGAGTGAATCTCAGCCATTGGCTAGATTTTAAGAATCTCATCACTTTAATGGAGACAAGATGGATCTTATATAGAGAAAGACTTTGGGAGAGATCTAAGAGTGGCCAAATAGTTTGGAACGACTGGAGGAGGGGTCTGGGAGAAGAGGTCTAGGGAGAATCTTGATGGCAATGACAAGGAAGTAGAATGGGGTCTAGATAGGATCAAGGGTGGAAAGTGGCTGTGGGGGCCAGGCATTGGGAGGTAACAGACAGTGAAGGCTGAGCTGGGTCAGAGGTAACAGAATTAGGAGATTGGGTGTAGCCACAATGAAAGTAGCCACAAAGAAAGGCCAGTTGAGAGGATTACTGGGATGATGCCTCAGGGGAACAACAATAATTTGGCCATGTGGGTAAAGGAGACAACTCAAGAAGAGTTATGGGGGGGAGGGTTCCCAGGGTCCATACCTACTCATTAACTCATAAAACAAATGGGACACAAATTTTTGGGGGGCAAGGGGAAAAGATCTCAGCTTGGGCCATAACCCATCATTCCCCCCTCAAACAAGTGAGACAATTCTTTTGGACTAAGAGGTGAAGGTCTCAGCTTCCGAAATTGCTTTCTGCTGGCAAGGGGTGTAAAGCTGTTCCTGCCTTGCTGGGTCCATTCAAAGGGTCAGATTTCAGGTCCAGTGGGCTAGAGGACTTGGACTCAGTTGAAGGTGGGTATGTAGCCTCAACAGGCATCAGGACATTGATGGCTAGAATGCTGGAGGAGACAAACCTGGCAAGGAGGTTAAGCAAACAAGGACCAAACAGGCACAAAATGAGTATAAAGAAAAGACAATTTCCCTGGATGGAATTAAAGATGAATATGGCAAGGTGAAAACATAAAAAGAAAAGGGCATGCATAATTTCACCTCTTTTATCCACTTGTCCATTGGAAGGGCTGGGGTCTGTCCAAACAGTAGCTTGACGTCCCCCAAAGCTTCACAGCTATATTCCAGAATTTCTGGGTACAAATTGGGCAAGCCCTACAGACTTCTCTGGTGGTTTCTTCTAGCTTACTGGCAGTCAGAAGGCTTTTGAATACCTGGAGCCACCACTGCCTGGAGGTGTGAAGGGCATCTGGCAGCCAGGGAGGATATTTATTTTGAAAAATAAGCAACTGGCCTAGGGTCATGTCCTAAGGACAGTGTTAGGACTCTCCAAGCTTGTCTTCTCCTTTCATCAACATACAGAGTGAAAGGTTTTTCTAGGTTGGATAGAACTAATGCCAGGGTGGCATGAGTAGGTAGCCCAGGAATTCCTTGATCCCAAACAATTGGTTCAACTGTCTCCCTTACTTCCCAGGGAACTTGAGGAGGTCTGGTGCACAGAGGTAAAAGGGAAATGGGAGGCTTAAATAGAGAAATTGGCTCCCCAACTTCACCATCAGGTCCTTTCCCAACAAGGGGGTGGGGCAAGAGGAGAGTATAGGAGGGAGTGTTCAAACAACAGATCCTCAAATAGGAAGGGGAGGGAGTATGTCTGGAGAAACACCCTAGTTTTACCTTCTGTGCCCATGACCTGACAGGGTCAAGATGCAGGTAGGGCCAGAGTAATTGGTTAAAACAGAGAACATAGCCATGATAAAGAGGGTCATGGTAACTTTGGCCTTGATTTTTGCCCAGGGTTCAGCAAGAGAGATGGATAAAGTGGGAGCTTGCCAAGCCCCAGGCTCCCCCATCATTACCAGTCTTGAGAAGATTGGAGGACAGGGTACTGAGGGGTGACTATACCACTTCTCTAACCTCAGGGACAATCCTTCTGACAGGGTATGGGCCCTGGGAACCTCCTCCCAACTCTCCTTGAGCTTTCTTATTTTTCCACATGGCCAAGTCTTTAGTGTTAGCCTGAGGCATCATCCCAGTAATCTTCTCAACTGGCCTTTCATTGTGGTAACTTTCATTGTGGCTACACCCAATCTCCCAATTCTGTTACTTCAGACACATCCCAACCTTCATTGTCTTTTACCTCCTTATGCCACTCCCCAACTTTCCATTGTTGATCTTATCTAGACCCCATCCTACCCCAGTCACTCCCAAGAAGATCCTCACAAGACCCTTTCTTACAGAACCCTCCTCCAGTCACCTCAAAATACTAGGCCATTCCTAGATCCTTCCTACAGTCTTTCTGTTATATAACATCCATCTTGTCTCCATTAAAGTGCTCAGATTCTTAAAATCTAGCCAATGGCTGACATTCAGTTTAGCCCACTTGTCAATATGAGAATCACAAATGTTCAGATAAATGAAGAATCTATCCAGTATGGTGGATCTTTAATAAACCTTGTCTTTGGCTGAAAGAAGGCTTGGGTCAAATTCATTCAGGCATGACCCATGTATTGCCATTTCAGGGTCCCAGCCCCTCTAAGCCACTAAACCTCAACAAAATCAGAATCAAAGTAAAAGCAGTTCATGAAATAAGTGATAAGGAACATAAGGTGGAGAGAGGAGACTGAAAGTACCAAAAAGTTCAGGAACAAGGAAACTCAAGGACCTTGATCATAAACAGATAAGTCACCAGGAAAAACAGAAACAACAAAGGAAATATGGCTTCCAACTGAACAAGTTCTGGCATCTATGAATAAATACTGCAAAAAAGAAAAGAAATGACAAAATACTTGAGATGGAGGACCCTGCGGAGTTTGAGGAGAACATGAAACTACAACATGCTGTTCTTGAGTGATTTAAGAGAGAAATGAAAAAATATGATAGAACTTATATACAGAACAGCAACACAATAGAAAATTTGAATCTCAATGGCAAGCCTCAACAAAGAAACAAAAGAAAGAAGAATAGATTGGGAATGTAAACAGACAGAACTGAAAGGTAGCTTAAAAGTAAAGAAGCAAAAACAAACAAACTATAGCATTAAAGGAAAATATGCTCACTTTGCAAGCAAAACATACTTAACTTCAAGACAGGATGCACAGAGACAATCTAAGGATTATAGGTCTCCCAGAAGAACACAACCAAAACAACATTTTTTTTTAAAAAAAGAGCATAACACCATAGTAAAAAAAAAATTAGAAAAAAATCTAAATTTTTAAATTTCTCAAAATTCCAAAGAAAACAAAATTTCAACTGAAAGAATTCAGAAATCTTCTACAGAAAAAAAGAAGATCCAATGCTACAGACTCCAAGACACTTAGTGATTAAATTGAATAATCCACTTCAGAAGCACCACCATCTACAAGTCATCAAGAGAAAGACCTTCAAATATAAAGGAAAGAACATTTGAAAACCACAAGACTATTCTGCACCCACTAGAAAAAGGGGGAGTGAATGGAGCAATGTTTTCCAAAGAGCAATGACATTCA
This sequence comes from Phascolarctos cinereus, assembly GCF_003287225.1. Classification (NCBI taxonomy): domain Eukaryota; kingdom Metazoa; phylum Chordata; class Mammalia; order Diprotodontia; family Phascolarctidae; genus Phascolarctos; species Phascolarctos cinereus. Next base: position 27,032,487 of record NW_027555736.1, on the reverse strand, counting down.
GAATACAGCTCAGGTGAGACTTATTCTGCAAATCTGGGTTTAAAAATACTATGCAAAAGAAGAGTGTTCAATAATAAAGAGTTTGCAATATCTGTGGAAAGAAAAGCAGAATTGAAGAGAATATTTGCCTCTCAAACACCCCAAATAACAGATATGTAGGAGGAATGAAGAAATGCAACATGGAAGGACAGCAACAGATACAGAATGACAAAAAAAAAAAAGCCTGTAAGAGAATTCTTTGTAAATATCCACAAGGAGACATTGGTCAAGGCAGAAATATGGTAGAAGTAACAGTGAAGAGGCAGATAGGAGACATTATGGACAGAATCTGTCAACGTGTTGCTTACATGCAAATGATTCTGTTGACAGATTCTGTCCATAATGTCAACATTATGGCATTACTATACTATACTACAGCATGGGAGGATATATAAAAGGGAAAGAGGAGTAGGAGGATAGAGGAGTAAGTGATGTGCAAGAATCAAATCAAGAGCTAGCAAGGAGGGAAGGGTGACATCAGTAATCAAAGAAAGAGAAGAGCCCCTAGAGGGGAAAGGGTTAAGAGAAAGGGGAAATATTGCAAAGAAGGGAAGAAAGGAAGGAAGTCTTCATTTGAAGGTCAGAGCAGGCTGTACTACTGAATGTTCCTGTGAGTGAAGAAATATGGCACTTGAGGAAAGATGAGGACCTTATACCGTGTGAGGTCTGGAGGATTTGGTGCTTGAAAAGTCTACTTGTCCCATGAGGTGTGTATGGGGTGAGGGAGTTGGATTCTCTGAGGCTAACTGGCATGTGCAAATACAGTGAAAAAAGACCAACAAGATGGGGTATAGATCAGTGATGGGCTTTATGATGAGGGACCTGGTAGAGGAGGGACCCTACCAATGGGCAGTGCTGGGTAGGCACAGAGGACAGTTGGGCTGGTCTTGGAGTCAGGAAGACTTGAGTTCAAATATGGCCTCATATACTTACCAGCTGTATGACCCTGGAGTTAATCACTTAACCTCTGTTTGCCTCAGTTTCCTTACCTATAATTAGGGATAGCAGTACCAGCTACATCTGAGGGTTGTTATGAGGATCTCGTAAAATAATAATTATAAAGCATTTATCATACTGCTTGGAACATAGTGCTATGTAAATGTTAACTGTTATCACTATTGATATCACTACAACAACTACTACTACTCTTACTATTACTATTACTACTGCTAATACTATTACCATGACCACCATCACCACCACCACCACCATCACCACCACCACCACCACTACTAATGATAATAATAATAATAATAATAATAATAATAATAATAATAATAATAATACTGCTGTTGTTACTGCTGCTGCTATTACTACTACTACTACTACTAATAATAATAATACTGCTGCTGCTGCTGCTACTATTACTACTACTACTACTACTACTACTACTACTACTACTACTACTACTACTACTACCATCACTACTAGATATTGTTCTAAAACTAAGACACAATGAAAAAGAGCAATCTATGAGGCAAGTCCTAAAAGGCAGTAGCATAAAGCTCCTAGAAGGGAGACCCTGGAATGGAAATCTTAGAAGCTTTGATAGCATGAAAATACAGAGAAAAGAGAGAGATAGATAATTATGAATTATCTAATTAGGAATCAGAAAATAAAGTCTAGAATAAATAGAAAGAGAAGAATGATAATGAAGAAAGTGAGAAAATAATTTTTGAAAGGTACAAAAAATGAAATATAAAAAGTAAGAGACAGGACTAACTAAAGGAGAGGAGAGGAACAGGGAATATCAAAGGAATAGAGGGTATCAGGGGAAGGGAAGAGAGCCAGTGAAAGAGGACCACCTTAAAAAAAATTAATGCAAATCACATAATACTGTGTTTACAGCATAAAAATGAAGTTGAAATTGAAAAGCTTCTGCACAGACAGTATTAATGTACCTAGGAAAAAAAGTGTTGTGGTCAAAGGGAGGAAAATCTTCTTATCAAATTTCTCTGATTAGAATTTGGTATCTAAATATATAAACAATTCAGATAGATAGAGAGATAAAATTAATAGCCATTTCCCAATAGATAAAAGATTAGAGGATATGAAAAAACAGTTCTCAAAGAATTTCAAAGTATTTGCCAATGTAAAAAAAAATATTCCAAATCACTAATAATAAAAAAAATTTAAATCAAAAGAACTCTGATATACCAACCTAAACCCTGAAACTTGGGGAAAAAAATGTCAAAAATGGCAACAGACAATATTGGAGGAGTTGCAGACAGAAAAGTGCACCAATACATTGTTGATGGATCTGGGAAATGGTAAAATCATTTTAGATTTATGCAAACAAAATGACTAAAATATTTCTACCTTTTGAGCTAGAGATTCCCTTACTGATCTTATATAAAAGGAAATCATTAATAAGAAAAGGGTTCCTATATACTCCAAAACACTTAGAGTAGCACTTTATGTTATAACAAATAATTGGAAATAGAATAGATGGCCATCAAGTGGGGGATTGAATTGTAGTACATGAATGTAATGGAATATTACTGCATTGTAAGAGATAGTATGTGTGAAAAATACAGAGAAGCACGGAAAGATCTATGTGAACTAATGAAGAGTGAAGCAAACAGAGTCAAGAAAATTTAAACATAAAGAATGTCACACCCCCAAAAAGAAAACATCAAAGTTATAAATACCAATTGGGATTCAAATTAAGAAATGTAAGATCGCCTTAACCTACCCTTTTGTGGAGGTGGGAGGTCCACGGGTGTTGCACATTACATTTTCAGACACATTTTCAGACTTTCTAAATGTATAGATGAGTGGTCCTGACTTTTCCTCCCTCCTTTTCCCCTCCAAAATATGACTTATCAGATAGAATGTCTCTCTAGGAAGGGGTAGAAGAAAGATATACAGGATACTGTGGTGATGGAAAAAGGAAGGGAAAAAATCATTCAAAATTACTTTTAAAATTAAAAAAAGATTTATATTTAAGTGTCAGAGAAAAAGCATGAATATGAAAAGATGCTTATTTCTTTTTAAAATTTTTTATATTTTATTTTCCCATTAAATGTAAAAACAATTTTTAATGTTTTCCTAATTGAATTTCAAATTTTTTCCCTCCCTCTCCTCAGCCCTTCTTAATAAGGCAAGCAATTTGATATATATTCTACATGTTCAGTGATGCAAAACTGATTTTTGTATTAGTCATGTTTTGAAAGAAAATACAAAACAAAAATAAATTGATGGATGAATGAATGAAGGAATGGATTCATAAATTAAAAAAAAAAATGTTTTGACCTGCATTCTGATTCCCTCAGTTCCTTCTCTGGAAGTGGATAGCATTCTTCATTATAAGTCCTTCCGAATCGTCTCATATCATTGTATTGCTGAGAATAGTTAAGTCATTCACAGCTCATCATCGTACAGTATTGCTGTTACTGTGAACATAGTTATGGTTCCGCTCATTTCACTTTAAATCATTTCATATAATTCATCTCAGTTTGTTTTTTCCTGAAAGTATCCTGTTAGTAATTTCTTATAACACAATAATACTTTATCACAGACAAATATCACAACTTTTCTAGACATCCCCCAATTGATGACCATCTTTACAATTTCCAGTTCTTTGACACCATGAAAAGAGATGCCATAAACAATTTTGTTCATATAAGCCTTTTTTTACTTTTCCTTTCATCTCTTTGAGTTGCAAACCTAGCATTAGTATTGTCAAAGCATATTACACACCTGTATAGCTCTATGAGTATAATTACAAATTACTCTCCAGATGATTAGACGAGTTCATAACCACACCAACAATGAATTAATGACCCTTTTTTCCCACATTCTTTCTAACATCGGCTGTTTTCCTTTTCTTTCATATTAGTCAGTCTAATAGGTATGAGATAGTAGATCAGAGTTGTTTTAATTTGCATTTGTCCAATCAATAGGGATTTAAAACATTTTTTATGACTATACATAGATTGCCCAAGTTCACACAGCAACTAAGTTTCTGAGGACGGATTTGACCTCCTGCTTTGGTGACTTCACTAATGCCTTTGTGTATATCATAATGAAATGTGTCAATTCCTCAAAGAGCTGAAAATGCTAAATTATTATATTTGTCTCCTGAAGTCCCTGTAAGTGGGCCAAAAAGCAACAGTTAGAACCTAACACAGAACTGATTGGTTTAAGATTGGGAAAGGATAATCACAAGATTGTATCTTTTTATCTGACTTATTTAACTTATATGCAGAGCAAATCATGCAAATTACCAGGCTGGATAAATTAAAAACCATAAATAAGTTTGCTGGGAGAAATATGAACAATTTTAGATATTCAAAGAATACCACTCTCATGGCAGAAAGTGAAGAAGTATTAAGAAGTCTCTTGTTAAGGATGAAAGAGAAAGTGTAAAAGCTGTCTTGGAGTTTAACATCAAACAGACAAACAAAGAAACAAACAAAAATGAGATCTTGGTCATTAGTCCCATCACTTTCTGATAAATAAAGGGAGAAACGGAAACAATGTTCGGATTTTATATTCTTGGTCTCAAAATCATTTTAGATGGTGACTACAGTTATGAAATTAAAAGATATTTTCTCCTTGGAAGGAAAGTTATAGCAAATATGGAAAGCATACAAAAAAGCAAAGAAATCACCTTGCTGACAAAGCTACATATAATCAAAAATATGTTGCTGTTTTTTTGTTTGTTTGTTTGTTTGTTTGTTTTTGTTTTCCTATAGTAGTGTCTGGCTGTTAGAGTTGGAATATAAGGAAAGTGAAGTATGACAGAATCAACATTTTTGAATCATGGTGCTTGAGAAGACTTTTGAGAATCCCTTGGATAGAAAGGAGATCAGATCAGTCAATACTTGAAGAAATTAATTAGAATTATTCAATGGAAGGTCAAATACTAAAGCTGAAGCTTAAATAATTTGGCCACATAATGAGAAGAAAGGCAGGACTTACTGGTGTTGAAAAGCAAAATTGAAGAAAAAGGAAAAGATGACAGTAGAAGATGAGATGGATAGATAGTGCCATGGAAATAATGAACATGAACATGAGCGGGCTTCAAAAGATAGTGAGTGATAGAAGTGTCTGGCATGCTATGGTCTATGAGGTCACGAAGAGTTGTACATGATTGAATGACTCAAAGACAATAACAACAACAGAAACAACAATAATAGATAGCTTTGATTTCTTCTGCTGAAAATTTCATGTTCATATCTTTTGAACATTAATCAATTGCAGAATGACTCATATTCTTAAAAAAAATGACTGTTCTCCACATATTTGAGAAATTAGGTCTTTGCCAGAAAAACTTGCTGAATCCCCCCATTTTTTTTCTGTTTTCACTTTAATCTTCACAGTATTGGTTTTGTTTGTGCAAAACCTTTTTATTTTAATTTACTCTAGTCAAATTATCCATTTTAAACCCCATAATACTCACTATGTCTTGTTTGGTCATAAATTCTTCCCTCATCCATAGTCTGATAGGTAAAATTTTCATTTTCCTGTAATTTGCTTATGATACCACCCTTCATGTTTAAATCATGTACCCACTTTAACCTTATCTTGGTATATGATATGAGATGTTGGTCTATCTACAGTTTCTCCCAAACTGCTTGCTATTTCTCCCAGCCATTTTGGTGAAATAGTGAGTTCTTGTCCCAAAAGCTTAGAACCTTGTGCTTATCACACACAAGATTACTATAATCATTTACCTAATGCACCTAATCTTTTTCACTTACACATTGCTCTATTCCTTAACCAGTGCCAGATTGTTTTGATGATTTTCAATTTATAATAGCATTTGAGATCTAATATTGCTGTCACTTTCCTTCATTAATTTTATTCATTCTGTTAATATTCTTGACCTTTTTTCCAAATGAATTTTATTATTTTTTTCTAGGTCTGCTAAATATTTTTGGTAGTTTAATTGGTTAGCATTTCTTGTATAATACTGAGTAACAATGGCAGCCTTGCTACACCCCTGGTATTACTCAGAATACTTCTAGCTTATTCCATTAAATATTGTACTTGCTGATGATTTTAGATGGATACTACCTATTATTTTAAGGAAAGTTCCATTTATTTCTAAGCTTCCTAGTGTTTTAATTGGAATGAGTCCTGTATTTTGATCAAAGCTTTTTCTGCAGCTACTGAAATAATCATATGATTTTTTAATAATTTTGTTATCAATATAATAAATTATGATGGTAGTTTTCCTAATATTGAATTAGCCCTCAATTCCTGGTTTGTTCCCATCTTTTCACAGAACATTATCTTTGTGATATATTGCTGTAATCTCCTTCCCAATATTTTATTTAAAAAAAAGTTTGTATCAGTATTCATTAGGGAAATTGGTACACACTTTTTTCCCCTGTTTTTGTTCTTCCTTTGTTTGGGTTTAGGTATCAGCCCCATATTTGTGTCATAAAAGAAATTTGGCAGGACTCCTTCTTTTCCAATTTTTTTTTCCCAAAATAGTTCATACCATATTGGAAATAATTGTTCTTTAAATATTTGGTAGAATTCACTTGTGAATCCATCTGGTAGTAAGAGGTTTTTTTTTTTTATGGGGACTTTATTGATGACTTATTCAATTTCATTTTCACAGATAGGGTTATTTAAATATTTTCATTCTGTTAATTGGACAATTTGCATTTTTGCACATATCCATCCATTTCACTTAGATTGCCATTTTTATTGGTATAATTGAACAAAATAGCTTCTAATAAATACAGTAATTTCCTCTTCATTGGTGGTGAATTTACCTTTTTTTCACTTTTATACTGGTAATTTGAATTTCTTTTTTTGTTTTTAATCAAAGTAATCAGTGATTTATCTATCTTTTTTACATAAAATTAGCTTCTAGTTTTATTTATTTTTTCCAATCATTTTCTTTCTTTCAATTTTATTAATCCCTCTTTCGATTTTCAGGATTTCCAGTCTGGTGTTTAATTGGGGATTTTTATTTATTCCTTTTCTAGCTTTTCCTAGTTGCATTCCCAATTCACCAAGCCACTTTTTCTCTATTTTATTTATATAAGTATTTAAAGATATAATTTCCCCCCTAAGTTCTGCTTTGGCTGCATCCCATTAATTGTGATACATTGTTGTCATTCTCTTTAATTAAATTATTCTTTTTTCTGTGATTGTTCTTTTACCCACTCATTCTTTAGGATTAAATTATTTGGCCTCTAATTTTAATATATGCTTCTACATTCCTTTATTGAACATAATTTTTATTCCATAATGATCTTTAAAAAGATGAATTTAATATTTCTTCATATATATACATTACACACACACACACACACATTTATAGGCCCTAATATATAGACTGTTTTGATTGTAGGTGCCATGTAACACTGAGAAAACGCTATATTCCTTTTTATTCACATTTAATTTTCTCCAGAGGTCTATCATATCCATTTTTTCCCTTAAATTCTATTCATTTCCTTAACTTCTTTCTTGTTTATTTTCTAGTTAGAATTTATCTATTTCAAAGGGGAGAAAGTTGAAGGCCCACATTAGTATAGTTTTTTTTTCTTTTTATTTCCTCCTCTAATTCATTGAACTTTTTCCCTTAGGAATTTACCTTTGTCTTATGAATTGCCACTAGTTGCAGTTTTGTGACACAGTGAATAGAGTCTTGGACCTAGAATCAAGAGGACCTCATTTCAAATCTACTTGGTAGCTGCATGACTCTTGGCAAGGCATTAACTTTTGTCTGCTTCAGGTTCCTCCTTTCTAAAATTAGATTAATCGTAACACCTACATCCAAGGTTTAGGGTAAAGATAAAATGAGATAATATTTAAAACATGATTTACAAACCTTACAGTGTTATATAATTTTTGGTTATCTTTATTAATATTACTATTTTATTTTTAGACATAATAATATAAAAGAAATAATTCCTGGGTTCAAAAGAAGATTTGAATTCTCAGAAACAGAGGAAGGACAATATATATTCCAGACTAGAGGTAGAACATAGTATAATTAGCTCAAGGGACAATTAGTTTGGATTAAACCTAAACTTAGGTTTTAAAGATTGGTTAGAATCACATAGTCTTAAATCAAAAGTACAGGAGTTTGTACTTCATCTTAGAGGAAAAAAGGAAACATTGGATTTTGTTGATCAAGAAAATTGATTATGTCCAAGGAGTATTCTAGGTCAATATACTGTGATTCTAAAAACCTGTTCCCCAGCATATTAATAATCAATATTTAGAAATTTTTATGCAGGGGATATGCTAGGAAATGAAAAGATTTGCAAATAAGATAATATAGGCAGAAAGGCTATGGCTTTTGAAGAACTTACATCTCTATACTCACCTAATTCCATGCACTCATCCATTTACACAACTATCAGATCTATAGACTGAAATCTCTGATTTAAATGAATGGAACATTGAAGGGAGGTCAGTTTGAACAGTGCCTTATTGAGAATAACCTCCCTCTACTGTTCCATTAGTCTGTATTTTTTTAAGAGCTGATATTCTAATCCTCTCAAATTCTTCTAGTCACTCACATTTTTGGTGTTTTGGTCCTTAACCAGTTGGCTTTGATGAATACATAAGAATATTTTTAACCAACTGTACTTGACAAGAATAGTTGCCTTCTAAATATCCTAGAAACATTTTCTTCTCTGTGGTAGATTTATATTTAAATGGTAGGACATTATGTTAATAATTTTCTTAATAATGTCATTAAACAAAAACAAGCTGTTCCTGTCTTATGTCCAATTGATCAATCTTTCTAAATCTGTAAGATTTTATCAGAACTTTAGAGAATTAGGATAAAGCACCTTTTTTACTAGTTAGCAAACACTTTCCAATGCTATACAATAAAGGAAGACCTCAAAGGTCAATCTGAGTCAAGTTTACTCTGAGTTCAGATAGGAATCTTGCCAGAAAACACAGCTGCTACCAAGAGATTTTTTTTTCACCAGCTAGAGGAAGATTAGTATTTGAGTCAGCTCCAAACTGAATCTCTGTCATAGTGAGATGTGTCACCAGACATGTTTTTTCTAATCAAGTTTTCATCATTAATGAAAAAGAGAAACTCAGGGCAACAATGTTAAGTTTAAGGGGGCCTGAGGTCCAGGGTAAATACCAACTGTTTTCATCTACCTGTACGTAAAGACACACACACACACACACACACACACACACACACACACACACACACACACACATCAGGCATTGTAAAGACATCCTCTATTCTGTGTGTCACCTCTCATCCCTATTGTTCTCTGATAGGCCAACAAATGGGGTGTACTAAATGTATTTTTCCCTGGTGCCTTGGGACTTTTGGGTAGCTGTGGCTATTCAATAGTTGTTGAGAAAATCTGGACAAATTTCCATAGCAGACCTTACAGAAGTAATGTGCAAATTGGAACTTTTTTTTTCCATTGGACTAATGCAAGAGAGTTTAGAGACATATCAGGATCAAATTAAGGTGTTTCTTTATACCCTAGGAATTTCTGCTTTTTAATTCCTTTGGTGCTTATCGGTTTTAGAGTTCTGATTTATAGAGGTGGTAACCCAAATGCCTACCTCCCTGTCCCCCATCTTCTTAAATCACTGGTAGCTTTTCTTCTTTCCCAATACTGCTGTCATTAATTGAGGCTGATCTCAGCTAAGTATGTGTCTAATTAAGTATTTGAAACCAAAGTGTTAATGACTAATTAGGTTCACCCTTAGAAAAGGTCTTTGGATTCCCAAAGAAGATCTAAGTAATTTCAATAAATTGTAGAATTAGCATAGTAGATAATTGTTGAGTTTATGTTACTAGTTTAATTTATCAAATCTAGGTCTAGTGCCTCACTGGGCTCTTACCTAGACATTTGGAAAATAGACCAGTACAATAAAGATGTTCAATTTTCCTGGATAAACACATTTAGGAAGTGAACTATATACTAGTTGAAAAAGATTCTGGATGTAATGTTTAGAATAATTTGCATATTAATCATTGAAATGAGTTACCAGTTACCCTAGAATAACTTGCCCAGTATCTTTTGATGAGTGTTAGTTACACTGCACTAGTCAATGAACACAGGTCACTCTGAATCCTTGGACAATGAGCTATCCACTTAGCAGCACTACCTCTCTCAACATATAGATAGCTGAGAAACATCTCTACTCTCTTTAGAAGACATGTTTATCTCCACAGATGCTGATTCATGGAACTAGGTGCTTGTGTTGTTTGGAAGGTTTTTGAAATGAGAGGCTTGTTTGCAATGAGGAAACACTTTAGCCTAAGAAGTCATTGTACATCCAACTTGTTTCATTCTTTACATTTCACCATGTAGGCAGAAAACACAGTTTAAACAACATATGTTGCAGAGAAGGACAACAAATACTCCTCAGCTTCACATGACAATTCTAGGTACTTTGAAGGTATTATGAAAATGAAATCAGCTAGGTGTTTTCGTGTGAAAATTAGGTCTAAAAAAATCATGTCCATATAGATCTGGTAAGCTGCATATCAGAACACATTGTTGTGTGTTTTTTTAATAGCAAGATGTAGTAGGCTGATGGATCCCTGGGCCACTTCTAAAGATTCTCCATTTCCCGTCCTTCTGGATTACCCCAAGATACAGTTTCAAGCAAAAATGAGTGCTTGAAAAAAAAAAAACAAAGAAACAAAACCAAAATTTTGACTTCAAGTTGGAGAACCTGAGAATTAATCCCATTCATGCTCCCTAGTGTGTATGACTTTAAGCAAGTCAGGTCACCTAAGTCCAGTTCTCTTATCTGTAAAATGAGGTATTTGGATGAATCACTCACATTTACCACTATATGGTTCAAACAAATGTGATATGTGTATTCCTTCATTTGACCCTCAGAAGAGCCCCAGAGTATAGGAACTGCATTATCCCCATTTTGCAGATGAAGAAATTGAGGATAAGAAATGCAATGTGGCTCTAGAGTTAGAAGGGACCTCACAGCATATCTAGTACAACCTCTTAGTTTTACAGGTATAGAAACTGAAGCCTAGAGAGGTTAAACAAGTTGTTCAAGGTTACATAGATAGCACGTAAAGAAATAGGATTTGGTTGAGGTTTTTTCCTCTATGTCTTGAGGTAGGATCTGAATCCAGTTCATCTAGTCTCTAGGATCAGCAATTTATGTACTCATCCACACTGCTTTCTGATGTTTACTGTGATTTCAGTTCTAAAACTTATGCAAAAAATATTAAAAATGCATAAAAGGGAAGACATCATGTGATGTCTTTCAGTATCCTGTTCTTTTCCTCTAAAATTTAGTTTATACACATATTCTAAAAGTTATTTTATCAGCCTACATAGAGTTTCTTATAAGTATAATTATTGCATAGAGAATTTTTTTTTTGCAATTTCTTTGAGCATGATTCCCACAAAGCCCCATTGTGATCATTGAAGAAATGATTGTATCAGCTAAAACAATGAGATCAGATCTTAAGGAATGTTTGAGTAACAGTAACACCTGGAGAAAAGGTAGATGTATTTTTTTTTCAATATAGAGATTGAAATTACTTATCTAGTTTGTAAGTCAAGCCACCAATAAGACCTGAGAATTACATAATGCAAAGGTTTACAAAACACAATACTTGCATAATCTCATTTAAATATGTCATAACTCTCTGAGGATGACGTCACAGGTGGTAGAATCAAACTTGGACTTAGGAAGTAACTGAGGGTTACTGAAGTTACCTCAGCACTTCTCCAAGGTTATCTTGCTAGTCAGAGGTTAAATCCAATTCACTTGCAAGTAATGACACCCCCTTTCTGATGTTATGGTACTCTTAAGAAAAGGAGAAACAACAAATAGGCAGAGATAGAACATCCTGATGGTACCCTCTCAGCTCTATATAATATTCTTACTCTCAAATAATAAAGATTCATAAATTATTTGAAGTGGAAATAAATTTAAATGTTTTCCAGTTCAAATGCAACATTTTCCAGCTGGGAAAACTGAAACCTTGGGAGGAGATGTTATCTGTCCAAGGACACACAGCTAGCCGAGGCAGTCTTAGAAGCTTAAAAGTCTTCTGGTGCAAGACCTCTTAAAGTCTATCCTTTAACAAGATTAGCATGTCTTTTCAAGCATGTCCTTGTCCTTGTTTTACCATGATGTTGAACAGCCTTGAGGAAAGTATTTTTTTCTCTCTTTATGACTTCTTTCAAATTTTATCAAGTACCATCTATTTCCTGCATACTCTTCTCAGTACTTTTCTTTCTGCTTTCCTTCTTGGCTGCATGTGTGAATATTTCAGTCCTTTTCCATGTGAGGTCTTTTGCACGACCACATTCTATAACCTAGACCATATGTTGTCAGATGTGACTTCTCTAGGAAGTGTTTGGCTACAGAGATGCATCACTCTCTAGCAGGCTCAGGACTAGGCAAGCACTGCCATCTGAGGTCTCTCTCTGAACAGTTATTTGGGGGAATTTCCTTTCCCTAATCCAGTCAGTCAGTCAGTCAGTCAGTCAGACAATCAGTCTGTCAATAGGCATTTATTAAATGCTTATTACATGCCAGGCACTGCCCTGAGCACAGGGGATATAAAGAAAACCCCAAACAGGACCCCTGTTCTCCAGGAGTATGTATTTAATGGGGGAGAAAATTTGCAAACAATTATGAACATACAAGTTATATATATGGTAAATTGGAGGTAATATCCCACAGTGGACAAGGGGTTAGTAGCAGGGATAGAAGTGGAGCTGGGGCAGGGACTGGGAAAATCCTCAAGTGGGAGCCAGTACAAATTTTTTCCCCTATTTCCCACCAGCAACACTTCTTTGGGAGTTCTTTGGATTTTTCTGTCATGTCCCTCAACACCCATTTTCAGCTTCCTTTTTGTGTTCTCTTCTTTCCTTAGACTGTAAGCTCCTCAAGCTTACAACAACAACAACACCAACATGCTCAGCACTTCTCCCAGCATCTGGAACACAGTAGGGGCATAATAAATGTGTTTTAACTTAACATAGATACTACTCTTATGCCAAATTCAAAGATGAGAGAATTTTCACTGAGAGAGTTTGAGTGATTTTCTCATGTTTAAACAATTAATAATCATCTGAGGAAAGATTTAAGCGGAAGTCTTCCTGCCTCCAAGTCTAGCACTCTACCACCGTGCTTTTGTTGTTCAGTTGTTTTAGTCATGTCCAACTCTTCATGACTCCATTTGGGGTTTTCTTGACAAAGGTACTGTAGTGGTTTGCCATTTCCTTCACCAGCTCATTTTACAGATGAAGAAAGTGAGGCAAATGGGGTTAAGTAACTTGCTCAGTGTCAGTAAGTTTCTGAGGCCAGGTTTGAACTGAGGGCCTGGTGCTCTATTCACTATGCCATCTAGCTGCCCACCTACCATGCCTACCTACTTCTAAAGAAAGTGAAATGTTACCTTTTAAATGTCCCTGCTTCCTCTCTATTCCTTTCTTACCACAGGAAAAAAAATATAACAAGAAAATACAGATATTGTGCACATAAGCAGCTTAAATGTCTGTGACTCTTCTTTTCCAATTAGAAATATTGTTTTTTTAAATTAATTTTTCATTTTCAACATTCACTTCCATAAGCTTTTAAGTTTTATTTTTTTCCACCTCCTTCCCCTCCTCCCTCTCCAAGAGTATGTGCAATGTGATATAGGTTGTACACATACATTCTTATTAAACATATTTCCACATTAGTCATGATGTAAAGAAGAATTAGAATGAGTGGGGGTAACCACAAGAAAGAAGAAACAAATAAACAAACAGAAAACACAGAGAGCAAGCAAATAGTATGCTTTGATCTGCATTCAGACTCCATAGTTCTTTCTCTGGATGTGGATAGCATTTTCCATCACGAGTTTTTTGAGTTGTCCTAGATTCTTGTGTTTTTGTTAAGAGCTAAGTCTATCAAAATCAGTCATTGCACAATATGGCTGGTACTGTGTACAACATTCTCTTGGTTCTGCTCACTTCACTTAGAATCAGTTCATACAAGTCTTTCCAGGTTTTTCTGAAGTCTGCCTGCTCATCATTTTTTACAGCACAACAGGGTTCCATTACATTCATATAACACATTTTGTTCAGCCATTCCCCAACTGATGGGCATTCCCTCCATTTCCAATTCTTGGCCACCACAAAAAGAGCTGCTACAAATATTTTTGTACATGTGGGTCCTTTTCCCATTTTTATGATCTCTTTGGGATACAGACCTAGAAGTGGTGTTGCTGGGTCAAAGGGTATGCACATTTTTATAGCACTTTGGTCATAGCTCCAAATTGCTCTCCAGAATGGTTGGATCAGTTCACAGAAATATGTCTCTTAGGCACTTGGCAGGTCCTGTTTACTACAAATGCAACACTTTATCTACCATCAAAGATGTCATACATGCAGCCCCAGTAGAGTCTACGACACTCCCTATGGCAGCCTGAATTACATTAAAATGTAATTAGGGGCTATTTAACAAAATAAATAAAAATACAATAAAACATAGATAATGTTAATAAGTGTTGAGATTGTTGTTTTCTATATCAACATCCTGGCCACAGGGATTTTTATATACTCTTTACTGGCCCTGTTGATATTTGATTTGACACCACTTACTATCTCATGCTCCTCATATTTGCCATACCTACTGGGTTTTTTTGTTGTTGTTAAGTTTTATTTTATTTGTGGGTATTTCCAAAATAATTGCATTGATTTACTTTAGTTTTGATTTATGCATTTTTAACTGTTTTACCAGCATGTATTAAGTATCCCCAAGGAAATACTGCACTGAAAACCTAGAAAATGTCTCTAATCCCCATTTCTTCTGCAAGGAGTCTTTCTAGAAGAGGATAGAGGATTTTCCTTCCCTCTGTCCTCTGTAATGCATTTTTAAAATGTGAAGAAGAAAAGTAATTAATCAAAGTTAAAAGTAAGAGAATAATTGAGAAACACAAGTCTGTAATGAGGATAAAGGAATAATAGATAATCACATTATCTGAACAGAGAAATTCATTGGTACCCAGGCCTGGTCCATGATGAGAGGTTAACATCTCTGGAAACTGAATTGTGTGCAGGCTCTTTGCTTTAGATCAAGGATGGTTGTTGGTAATTGAACAACACCTGAGTGTTAAGCAATATAGTCTGTTACAAAGAACAGAAGGGAGAGTATTGGTCCTGACACTAAAATGACTTCTTGGTTAGCTTTTGAACAAAGAAAGAGGACTATCGGATACTAGAGACAATCACGTATATCAAAATAAGGCAACAGGAGAGACTGCAGGCAGTGTGAATTTGGAGCAGGGGGAAGAAAATGAAACCACAGGCCAGTGTTTTCTCCACATTTTACAATATTAGCTCCTTGAGAGTAGTAGTTATCTTGCTTTTCTTTACATATAAACATTATTTAGGACAGTGGTTGATACCATTAGCATTTAATAAATCTTTTTCTTTTCATTCATTGATTGATTCATTTATTTGTTGTTAGTCTAAGCACTGCCACCAGATAGCCGAGACAAGGCACATGGCAATTTCTTCGTACTTCCCTTTTCTCTTCTTTAAAGTAAATTTTGAATGGATCATATCCTAAAGCCACAACTAGTTTTAAGATTCTGTGTGTACACACATTCATAAAAATAATTGTGACCATTAGGTGTTTTATGAATGACAGCTGGCTGGGATGCTTTTCCACCAACAAAAATGGGGAAGGGCAGATTCCTCTGCAACCACACCCACAGACTGCTCAGCCGGGTCTACTTTCCCTCTATCTACTTATTTTCCTTTTTTTTTCATAGATCGGGAGAAGACGACTTAGCCTCAGGTATCTCACTTAGATACAAGTAAAATTAAAAACTGATTTGCTTAGTCAAGGCTCAGAAGAGAAAAACCCAAGTTCTGTTAAAGATCCTCCCTTTTGGAAGATAAGTGGAGATAGAACTAGAAAGAAAAATCAATAGTTCTTTTCCCTCAGGTGACATCTAGCTACCAATCTATAAAAAGAAACTTCCAACTAATTATGCCCTTAGAGCTAAAAAAAAACCAAAAAGAAACAAAGGACACTCACTGTACCTGCCAACCAAAATTAAAGATAGACACTCTGAGAAATAAAGATTTATGTCTTTTGTCTAAAAATAGCATTGGAAAATAAAGAGCAGCTTGATGGGAACATGGAATACTTTATTTAAAGCTCCTCCTAAATGATTGAGTGGAGAGGTGCAAGGAGAAACCGCGAGGAGAAAGCAGATACAGCCTCAGCCTCTTGGATTCCAGGGGTGTGTGGACCAGTGCAAGTTCACAAGCAGCTGGGCTTATTATAGCCCACTCTAATTAGTGCTTTCAGAGACATTCAGTGCAGGAAGAAAATGTTTGCCTTGGTGGAGCCTCGTCGTGCTGCATGCCATTTCTCCCCATTTTGTCTTTCCACTGACATCCTTCTCTGACCATTGCTCCTACCTGTCAAAAAGCATCACCTTCCCTTCCTATTATTATGGACCTACATTTCCCAGGGGTCTATGTTAAATCCTGGAGTTCATTTCCAGAAATAACCAACCTATAGACATCTGTCTCCAGGATTGATAGCATAAACAAATAAACAAAAGGCATTTTATAGAAAGATGAGAATGAAAAAGGGATAGCTTGGGTAGAATTCGATTTCTTTGCTGTTGAGTTGTTTCAGTCATTTCCGACTCCCAGTGACCCCATTCAGGGTTTTCTTGGCAAAGACATTGGAGTGCTCTGTCATTTCCTTTTTCAGATCATTTGACATATGAGGAACTGAGACAAATGTGGGTAAGTGATTTGCATAGGGTCACGTATCTGGTGTCTGAGGCCAGATTTTAATTCAGGTCTGCCCGACTCCAAGGCTGGATCTCTATCTGCTGGACCACCTACCTAATAATTATCCCCTAATAGTTATCCCAAATAATGTGTTTTTAGTTAACAAGAAGTTGAGTGTGTGTGTGTATACACACTCATATATAAAACATATGCACATACGCATACATGTAAGGTTTATATGTGTATAGACATATACTTTCAATATGTAAGTATATTATATATACGTACACAAGCATTTACATATGTGGTAATATATACATATAGACATGCACATACATATTTACACATACATATATATCTATATCTCTCTATGTATATACATATGTACATACATACATATATACAAACACACATATATGCATATACACACATGTACACACATGCATGCATATATGTATACACACATATAAATAAATAAACAAACAAATAAATAAACAAATGAAAAATCCATGTTTCTATCCATCTCTGTCTGTCTATCTAACTACCTATCCATTACCAAACTGGACTCCAAGTTCTGCCACCAGCCTGATGTTGAAATCTCTGAACTTACCTAAGCTGGCTGTTGACTATTATCAGAATGTTAATCAAAACATTGGCAAGATCAGCAAGAGCTTGTATTCATAGACTTTTAAGATTTGGAATCACTTTTATGACACAATGAGGCATCTGAGTAGGAAAAGTAATACACGTATATGTCTACAAATGTACATATATAGGTACATGTCTGTATGTGTTTATTTATATGTATAAATTCATATATACACATGCATGTGCATACACACACTTCTTTTCAGTCATGTCTGACTCTTTGTTTTGGATTTTCTTGGCACAGATAATGACTTGCCCAGGTTCACATAGTTATTGAATGTCTAAGGCCACATTTGAACTTTTAACTCAGAAAAAGGAGTCTTCCTGACTCTAGGCCTGGCACTTTATCCATTGTGCTACCTAGCTGCTATACAAAGACACACATACACACACAACCACACACATATACATGTATGTGCACATTCATGTGCACGCACACAATAATCTATGTGTATACATGCACATGTGTGTACATATACACATAAACATATATACATACATACATACATACATACATACATACATACATACATATGTATATGTATTCATATTCTGAAACTCCCATGACACTGTTGCTCAAATACTAGACTTACAGTCAAAGAGGCTTGGCATATAATCCTGGTTACAAAACTTATGAACTACATGACAAATCATTTAATCACACTCAATTTCAGTTTCTGCATCTATAAAATGAAGATAGCTATGACTGTCGTTAGAAGCATTTGTAGTGTATGGAATAGAAAGCTGGTCTGGGAACCTGCATTTAAGTTCCATCTCTGCCATGTACTGGTGGCTCCATGATACAGGGCACATCATTTAATCACCTAGTATCCTCAGGCAACTCTTTGAGACTGCTCTCAATGTAGAGTATTTGCACACCTGTATTTGAAGAGGTGTTGTTCTCTTTTTAGAAATTACCTAAAATAATAAAATCAGAGGTCTTAACAAAATAGAATAGATGTAGTTCTCATGTCATAAGCTTATTATTAGATTCATGTGAAATAATGCATGATGTATGAAGCTTTGCAAAGAGTTTAAACAACTATATAATTAAAATGAGAGGAATGATTTGGGGACAAAAAGAATTGAGAACTTTATGAGAAAGACTTGTAAAGAGAATAAACAGATTACTCAATAGGTATAAGACTTTGCCCGAAGTAACAGCATATTAAAAAAAAAAAAGAAAGAAAATGTAACATATCTTATGCAAAGCAGCTGACCTAGAAAAGATATGATGGAGAACTAAATTGTAAATCCCTGGACAATATCAACACCATGGTGGGGGGAGCCTGGATAGTATTTTAAAATCATTTTCAAATCTCAAAATTCTATGTGACTGTAAACCATCAATAGCCAGGAATCCAGACAACATCATCGAACTGGTCATTAAAAAAATGAGTATATTGAGTCCTAGAGAAGTTAAATTATTTTCCCAAGGTTACCCATATCCGTGTGTGAATTGCTGGATTTGGCCCTAGGTCCTTTCACTCTACAGTTGTGCTCCTTCCACTTAGCCATCCTGGACTTTTCACCCAGCTGCCAACCTGCTGTTGAGATCTCTGAACTTAGCCAGGCTGGTTATTGGCTATTAGACAGACATATAGTCTATCATTGGGATGCTAGTGACTTCATTAGTAAGACTAGCCAGAACTTTGGCTCAAAGACTACAAGGGCTATGAGTATATTTTATGGCACAATGAGATAGCTGATTAGGAATGTGCATTTATATATGTAGACAGACAGACAGACAGATAGAGGACATAGATACAGTAATAGACATAAATATAGATGTAGATATATACACACATAAGAACTATGTAAAGACATATTTTTTGATGGGCAAAATATAGCACCAATGCTCTCAAACTTTTATTTTTATTCTTAAGATCATATGCAATAAAGACAGGGACTCGAGCTAGGGTGGAGAATACTGGTTTTACATCCTTAGCCTACATTTTTTTCTGTCTTAAACTATTTTTTTTCATTAAACTAGAAAGGTATTTGAGTGTCAGATTGTATGAACTCTGAACTAACTAGATGTTCATAATGATGAGCTGTGATTTCAAACCCAGACATTGGGGTTAAAAAGAAAAAAAATACTTTGGGGGATTTTTGCCTGGTGTTTGTTAATACTATGTGGTGTCATCCTGGCCTTACCAGGGAGATGACTGAAGCACTAAACCAGACCATTCTGAAGTGGAAATAGCAGAGCTGTCTCTGAATAGATGACCATTCCATCAGAACAATCCTCTATGGGATGAGAAGAAAAATGGAATGGTAAAAACACCTAGTAAGACCATCGGTGTAGTGTACCCATCGAAGAGCAGGCATAGTGAGAAGATTGTGTTGTTCTCAGAAGAAAACATCAAGGCTTCCTCAGTGATAAAAATGGGATCTCCACCCACTTCCATGTATTCCCCAAGTGGGGACTAACCATGCTTGTGCCTTATATGCATTCTTGATCTTCTCACTGTTGCATAAGTTGAGGAAGAGTATGGCCTTGGGGGGGTGGAGATGAATGCCATATTTATCATGTAATTTTTGATGGGGGAGTGTTAGAGAATCAAAGTGGTAATCATAGAGTGCTGCAATTTTCCAAAGGTTGGGTATCCCTGGTCATGAAAGTAAATGCAAAAGAATTAAACCAAATGTTATTTAAGCATGAGGATGGGAAATGAGTTATATGGGAAAAAAAACATATATTGCTATAATTTGAGTTGATTATCAATAGTTTCCAATTGGCTGGATAACAATTAAAACTCATATCATTTCAACATTCCAGCAATGCTAAAGTCCCTATTTCAGTATTCCTTCTTTCTAATTTTCTTTTAACCTCCAAATTCTTACCATCCAGGAAATTGTGCCTTGCTTTCAAAAGCATATGAATTCTATCCTCTTCCTTAAGCAAATAATAGGCTGCTACATGGAATAATGTGTTGGTTTCAAAGTCAGGAAACCTAGGGTAGAAGTCTGCCGCTGTCACATGGACTATGTGATAATGAACAAGAGGCTTAATTTCTTGAGTGCTGGTCTCCTCTGTAAAATGAGGCTAATCATCAGAGGGCCATTGGGAGGAAATTACTTTCTACATCTTAAAATATAATAGAAATTATTGTTGAGTGATTCTCTTCACAAATAATAGTGATTTTCCTAAAAAAGCAGTAATAATTCATGCCAATCAAGAGAAGACTGATCTTTTGAATGAAAACGAATGACATTTTGGGCAAACAGAGAAATGACTTTCCCCTATATGTGTTGTGGGGTGTGTGTGTGTGTGTGTGTGTGTGTGTGTGTGTGTGTGTGTGTGTGTATCTTTGCCTATGTCTATTCCTTCATAAGTAGGTAGCCAGAAATTCAAATTGAAATACAGCAATTTGGATTGGGATTATTAAAGCATTCAGCCAATTCCTTTTCCCTGTACATGGTTCTTTACACACTTGAATAATGTCCCCAGAGCTGGAGACTGGAAGCATTTGTGTCATTTCAGATTCTGTGATTTATTTTTAGGGGGTATTTTTCTCTTAGATCGCCCACTGAAGGTAAACATCAGCCAGTTAATCCACTCAACTCCTGAGTCAGTAAAAGCTGACCTTTGCAGCTACAGAAGTTGGAAAAGTTGAGTACAAATGAGCACTGGATTCTGCTGAGAATCCATATCTGTGAATTCATCAGTGTGGAGGACTTCTAGTGTGGAAATTCCCTTTTCTGAGGTAGATCCACAATTTTTTCTGAGTCTGAGATAACCTTACAGCTTTGCCTAGGACACTGCAAAGTAATCAGCTCATTGGAAATATGTCTGAAAAAGAATGTGAATGGCTCACTTCAAGGTCAAGCCTCTATGTCAGCCCATTAAGTTAACTTTCATATGTTTTAATATTCTTTTATTATACAAGTTCATTATCACCCCAATATTTACTTCTCTAATATATGAACTTGAATATCTCCTATTTTCTCTAACATAATATGTAGAGATAGTCTTTAATATTTAAGTTACAATAAAATGCTTTTCATTAGAAGTTCAAACATTATACGATCATCTAATCTTTCTCTGCTTCTGTATGTGTAGAATCATTCTGGGATATCTCATTAACCTTATGGTCACAGTTTACAGACTGTATCCACAGTGGGGCAACTACTACAAGGGTTCCAAGTATACTGTAATTCTGTACGCCTGAAGCTATACCTCATGAGCCCGCACCAGTCCACTTTTTTTTTTTTAACATTCTGCCAGGAGCCAAAATGAACTCAAATCAAAGAAAAGAGCAGTGTTTTTTTCTTTTTTTTAGCGTTTCTCCCTTCTCACTGCCAACTCCCATAAACCCTGGAATACTCTTCCACAAATATACATACCAGTGCTGGAAAGGAAGGACACCTACATAGAAGGAACAAGCTCAAAGGCATGAACATAAGTTACATGTGGGCAAGGGATCTGGTACTGAAAGGACATTTTCTCTTCTTGCGGTATCTTCATGTTTTTTTTTCCCTTAAGGACACTTAGCTAAACTTCCTGGTCCTTCTCCTATAAGTAGTAACAGTAGCAGCAGCAGCAGCATCCACGATAGTAGTAGTAGTAGTAGTAGTAGTAGTAGTAGTAGTAGTAGTAGTAGTAGTAGTAGTAGTAGTAGTAGTAGTAGTAGTAGTTATTGTTATTCATTCATTTCAGTCATGTCTAACTCTTCATAACCTCATTTGGAGTTTTCTTGGCAAAAATACTGGAGTGGTTTTCCATTTCCTTCTCCAATTCATTTTCACAAATGAGGAGACTGAGGCAAACAGGGATAAGTGACCTGCTGAGTGTCACATAGCTAGAAAGTATCTGAGACCTAATTCAAACTCAGGTCTTCCTGACTACAGCTCTTGTATTCTAATTATTGAACCACCTGGTTCTCTCCTTCTATAAGCAGATTAACTCTCTGTTGTTACAGATAATTCTCTCTTGAATCCATAGTTGGCTTTCTCTAATGTCAAGGGTTACTCTTCTCAAGGCCCTGACCATTTCCCCTTGTTGGTAAATGTCCAGTTAAGTGTGTCATTTATCATTTCACCTGGACTGTTCTTGTCTTTTATTCTATATAGCAGGGGTGGGGAACCTGTGGCTTTGAGGTCACATGTGACCCTCTAGGACCTCAAGTGCAGCACTAATCAACCAAACTTGCAATACTTGAGGATCTAGAGGGCCACAGGTGGCCTCAAGGCTGCAGATTCCTTACTCCTGGCATATCTATGAAGAAAAAGTTTGCTGAAAATATTGTGACTTAAAAGTGATTATATATGTTATTTTTTCCTTCCTTGAGAGGGCTATATCAATCTTTAAAGAACACTCAAAACATTGTACACAGTAACAGCAACATTGTGTGATGATCAGCTATGATAGAATTAGCTCTTCTCAGCAATACAACGATCTAAGACAATTCCAAGATTCATGAAGAAAATGCTATCCACATCCAGAGAAAGAACTATGGAACTGATTTTGTTTTTCTTTTTAGGCAATTGTGCTTAAGTGACTTTCCCAGGGTCACAGAGCTAGTAAGTGTCAAGTGTTTGGTCTGAGGCCAAATTTGAACTCAGGTCCTCCTGACTTTAGGGCCAGTATTCTATCCACTGTGCCACCTGGCTGCCCCAGAACTATGGATCTGAATGCAGACTGAAGCATACTATTTTTCCCTTTTTTCTCTCATACTTTTTCTCTTTTGTTATGATTTTTAAAGCTTTTATTCAGCATATTTTTTCTCCAGGTAGATGCAAAAACAATTTTTAAAATTTGTTTTGAAAACTTTGAGTTTCAAATTTTCTCCCTTCCTCTCTCCCTACCTCCTCCATAAGAAGGTAAGCAATTTGATATAGGTTACACATGTGTAGTCAGGCAAAACGTATCCATAATAGTTATATTGTGAAAGAAAACATAGACAAGAAAAAAAAAAACTCAAGAAGAATAAAATGAAAACAAAAGTATGCTTCAATATGTATTTAGACACCATCAGTTCTTTCTCTGGAAATGGATAGTAGTTTTCATCCTTCATAATTGTCTTAGATCATTGCATTGCTGAGAATAGCCAAGTCATTCAAGATTGATCATCTTGCAATATTTCTGTTACTTTTTACACAGTGCATTTCGTTTTGTGCCAGCCCATTCAAATTTTTACATATTTTTTTTTGTCTGAGAGCATCCTGATCATTATATCTTATAGTACAATAGTATTTCACCATAATCACATATCACTTGTTTGGCCATTCCTCAATTGATGGGTATTCCCTCAACTGCTAATTCTGTTCTGATACTTCTCTCACAACATGACTAATGTAGAAATATGTTTAACATGATTATATATGTGTAACCTAAAAAATAAAGAATACTCAAGTAAAAATTAAACTTAGAGTTTTCTGATTTTAGGCCCAGGGCTTTATCAACTGTGCCACCCTTTTGCCTCCAACTAGTAGAGATGTTCTATGTGGAATCAATGGGGCAGGACTAGGAGAGATGTATAGAATATTTAAAGAAGTAGGTTTCAGCTTTCCATTAAGAAGAAAAATGTGATGAAACAACTTGTCATCAATTAGAATTGTTCAAAATAAAATGAACACTATGGAATCTTCATCTGATATCCAACTATCTTATTAGAAATACTATTGAAGGACTTTTTGGTAATTTTTGGAGAATCTTTGAGAGACCTTCTACCTTGCTGATTCTAGGATTGTTAGGTCCACCTGTTTATTAAAGTGGGGATGTCAGAACCTACCTCCCTCCAAAAAAAAAAAAACACGCTTGATCAGGTAATTAGATTTATGTGAAATAGTTTAAGGCAATCAAATATTTCTATTTCTAAGATTTATTCTATAATAATGATTTTTCACAGTTCAAACTATCTTTCCTTTATATAGTTAAAATGAATGAGGTCTAGATATCATTATGTATTAAAAGAAAAAAATCATCATCAAAAGAATTTGACAGCCAGAACTTCAAGAAAGTATGTATCCCCCAAAGTAAAGTCATGCAGTAACCACTTTTTTAAAAATCACATATGTGTGTGCATGTGTAAATGTATATTTTACATGCATGTATATAGAGATGGATGGATGGATGGGTAAATAGATAGGCAGATGGATAGATAGATAGATAGATAGATAGATAGATAGATAGATAGATAGATAGGTAGATATATGAGAGATAGATTCTCCCACCACTACAGAACATTTATTTATGAATGCAAGCTCCGGTGCCTTGGACAGTCTTATTGAAAAATGTGCAATCAGGCACTTAGTCCTGAGTGTGTGTGTGTGTGTGTGGTGTGTGTGTGTGTGTGTGTGTGTGTGTTTTCTCCCTGCTGAGACATCCTGGAAACAAATGCCAAGCCATCTGTGCTGTCTGCTCAGGCAGTGAGTGGCAACTCATGATAAAATAGAGGACCAGTCAATACCTCAGCATATCATTATGATTTCCTGTGCATAAAAAGGAATTTGGTTCTCTGGTATAAAGCCATGCTCAAAAGTACATAGGAAAAAAAAGCTAAGTTCCTTTCATTAGGGGACTTACATTCTCCTGGGGGAACAGAGGGCTTTAATTTTTCTCTGTTGAATCAGAGAAACACTCCGTTGAAAGATACTTCAGAGGTCATCCAGTTCCTCTCTTCCTATCTGAAAAAAATAATCCTCCTTATGGCCAATGGTTATCTAGTACCTGCTTGTAAACTTCTAGTAATAGAGAACCTACCATAGAGTTCTGGTCCAATCCACTTGTGTGTGGTCTTGATTGAGAGGAAGTCTTTTCATTACATCAGACTGAAACTTGAACAGTGAGTCATAGATTATGGTATGAATCTCTTTAGGTCCAAGTGACCTTGGCAGGGCTTAATAAAATGTGCATGTGCACATCCACGTGCACATTTTGGATGGATGGCATAGAATATATGAAGACATAAACTGAATAAGATATAGACAAGATAGAATTTTAAAGGAAATAAAAGAGGAGAGTTAGGGCAGAGAGAAAGAAAATGAGTTTAAAGGGAGTGATGGGGAAGGCTTGTGTATGTTGGATAATGGTAGAATGCTTCCAACAATTCAAAAGGCATCTCCAAGTGGTTTTTCCCCAGGTAAGGAAGTCAGATACAGACAAAATTTTCTTTGAAATTTTCTTTAAAAGTGTAGGTTTTATTCTCTCATTAATTTTTAAAGTCTCATCTTAAGTGAAACTTTCTGATGGTCAGCATGTAAGGGAAATTCCCAATCTATTTCAATGCAAATAAACATTTTTTTTTCCCTTGGCAAAATAATAAAAAAAATTCCAATGAAAATATATGTCTTCCAAAGAAATACTAATATTTGTATTATCTCTATTCTTCATGAGAGAGGGAAAAGGTTATGCAAAAAATATAAAATACTCAGTATAAAAATCTCAAATATTCATGTTCTCAAAAGATTGCTTCAAATATAGGCAAAAGTGATTGAAATGAAATGAAATAATGTGAGCCAAGCTATGAGACAGCCTCAAATATTTCCAGTTATCAAGAAAGAATTGTGTTGATAAATGTTCAAAGGATATGAACAGACAGTTCTCAGATGAAGAACCTAAAGCCATGTATAGTCATATGAAAAAATGCTCTAAATCATTGTTGTCTAGAGAAATGCAAATCAGCACAACTCTGAGGTACCATATCATATCTATCAGATTGACCAAAATGACAAAACAGGAAAATGATAAATATTGGAGAAGATATGGGAAAATTGGAACACTAATGCATTGTTGGTGGAGTTGTGAAATGATCCAACCATTTTGGAGAACAATTTGGAACTATGCCCAAAGGCCCATAAAAATGTGCATACCATTTGACCCAGCAACAGCACTTCTAGGGCTATATCCCAAATAGATCATACAAATGGGAAAAGGACCCACATGTACAAAAATATTCAAAGCAGCTCTTTTTGTGGTGGCAAAGAATTGGAAATTGTGAGGATGCCCATGAATTGGGGAATGGCTGAGCAAATTGTGGTATATGAATGTAATGGAATACTATTGTGCTATAAGAAATGATAAACAGGTTGACTTCAGAAAAAGCTGGAAAGACTTGCATGGTCTGGTGCTGAGTGAAGTGAGCAGAACCAACAGAACATTGTACACAATAACAGCCATGTTGTGCGATGACTAATACTGATAAACTTAACCTTTCCCAGCAATACAAAGATTGAAGACATCTCCAGAGGCCTCATGGTGGAAAATGCTATCCACATCCAAAGAAAGAACTATGGAAGTTGAATTGCTATTTTTTTTGCCTTCTGTTGGGTTTTGTTTCCTCTCTCTGATGGTTCCTCCTATTGCTTTTAATTTTTACTTACAACATCACTAATGTGAAAATATGTTTAATAGGAATGTAAATGTATAGCCTATATCAGATTGTGTGCCATATTGGGGAGGGTGGTGGGGAGGAAGGGGGAGAAAAATTTTAAACTCAAAAGCATATGGAAGTGATTATTGATAAGTCAAAATAAATTAATAAAATTTAAAAAATAAAAAAATAAATTTAAAGATGAGAAAAAATTAAATTAAATTAAATTAAAAAAGAAAGAATTGTGCAAAACACTACTAGAGTAATCCATTATACATTTTTTAAAAATGAGTAGGTATATTGGATGAAAGAGAATAGGTTGGAATAAACTAAAAAAAAGAAAGGAAGCAAGTTACTTTAGGAAAATTATCACAGACTAAATTGGGATAGCACTGGTAAGTCCTTCAAAGGAATGACAGAAGGGAATTCTTGTTCTAAATGACTTTGCTTTGGGGGATACATACTTTCTTGAACTTCTGGCTATGAAATTATTTTGATGATAATTTTTTTCTTTTAATACGTAATCATATTTAGACCTCATTCATTTTAACTATATAAAGGAAAGATAGTTTGAACTGCAAAAAATCATTATTATAAAATAAACCTTAGAAATAGAAATATTTTATTGCCTTAAACTATTTCACATAAATCTAATTAATGATCAAATGTGTTGCTTTTTCTTTGTTTTGGAAGGAGGTAGGTTCTGACATCCCCATTTTAATAAATAGATGGACCTAACAATCCTAGAATCAGCAAGGTAGAAGGGCTCTCAAAGATTCTCCAACTTTTTCTGGAGCTCCAGACCAGCCCTTCAAACCCTCATTCTTATCCCAGTATACCATAGGCACATAAAGCTCCACATACATTATCGGAGATCTAGAGAATTCAGCAAACAGTCAGGACTTTCTTCATCTTAGTGAATCATACCAGAACCAGTGATAGAATTTGCAAACACTTGTGAGGTGACTGGTTCCTCTGCTCTATGTATCCACCTGTAGTCTGTTTTAAAAAGTTAAATATTCCAAAGCACTCCTTTTCCTGGTTAGCATCTCTGTTATCTCATATGAAAAGTGGAGAATCCTTTCTTTCACACATATTAAATGAATGACAAAAATGTCAAGGCCACTTATGAAGGTTCAATATTCACTGCATCTAAGAGCTAAAGGAATGATAATGATGCATCTCACAAAAGATCCATAAATGAGGAGTCTCACAAGACCAGATAAAGAAAGACTATGTAGCCAAATTATTTTTAGCAATTTCAATGCATTTCTTTCCTGCCTAATGAAGGAAATTAGCATTAGTGGCATATTTGTACCTGCTGTAATAGGACTGGTATTGCACAACTCCCAGGCAGAGTGTTGATAGGCTTCCCATACTTCTCCTTATGTTGGGTACCAGGCTATCCCACGGACACCCTTCCTGTGCTTAACGGGAGGTGACTCGTCTAAAAAGTAACATTTTAGATCAAGTAGCAAACACTCAAGAGAAGCATTAAGTGAAATTCACATTGTGCTTTCCCTTTTGTCCTGTTGCTTTGAACATGCTGTGTTTTCTTAATGCAGATGGGAAAAGTTTGCAAATATTAGTCACAATTTATCCAATCAAAACTTTCTGAACAATGGGCCAGATGTTCTCATAGTTAACATTTCTGCTTCACCTTCAAAAATCAAAGGTCTTTACAGACTTTATTCTTAAAATTAATACTTAGAGCATCCCTTGGAGGCAGAAAAGTATTATCTCATTCAACTGATGGACACCATATAATAAATCGGAAGCCCTTAGAGAGAATGCTCAAATAATGCTTGGATGGAAAAACTAACATTTCACCAGGTTTATGAAAAATATTTATGACACAAAGTTTTGCAGTTTCTATATTCAAATTATCCCAGAGTCAATAACCATTTGTTTAATTTACAAAGAGGAAAAAAAAACTTTCATCATCATTGCAAAAATTAGCAAACATTGATAATGGTACTATATGTTATGCTTCTGGATTTTAAGCACAATGGTATGAAGAAGCCAATCTTTCAGCACATCCCAGCTCTATCCCTAAATATTCTCACATGAATCCTTGAGGCATAATGGAAGATTTCCTTGGTCAGCCATCAGCATCTTTATCATTAGCATCTTAATCTCCTCCTCATTGGCATTTAAATAATACGTTAAATTCACTATATGTGTGTGACATGTGTATATACTTCTACATACATATACGCATATTTTACAGTGGAAAAAATGAGGCTCAATGAGAATAATAACTGACTTAGAAATGCTCCCATAACTAGTAAGTGCCAGAGGAGGCATTAAGACACAGGAATCCTAGACTCCAAGTACAATACAGTATCCAGTTGGTTCTGATGCCTACCCTACTTTCTATACTGCTTTGAAATTTACAAAGCACATTTTGCACAAGAATTGTGTGAAGGGTGAAGTACCTACTTTACCAACCTGGTTTCTGGACAAGGAAATTAAAGTTCAAAAAATTTAAATCCATAGCATGAACTATGCAGCTAGTAACTTGCTGAACTGGTATTAAAAGCCATCTACTGCTTCCACATCCAGAGTATTTCCCAGTAGCTCGATCTTCCCATTCACCTAAAGCATGGCAATATTGAAAAAAAAAATCCAACTACTGCTTAGCTTTAAAAATGAACAGATAAATGTATTCATTGTGGAAGACAGACAACATTAAATTCACATTTATTGAGTACCAATTGAATAAAAAATCTATTGCTATGTGAACATGTACTTACTACAATGATATTGATAAATCAACCAGCAAACCTTTATTAAGGATATACAATGAAGATTCAAGAACAAAAATGAAACTTGCTTTTCCCTCAAGTAGCTTTTACTTCTTCTACTATAAATATAAGCATTTACATGCAAATTAAATACAAAGTGATTTGGGAGTGAGCCAAGACAAAAGCTTCATGTCAAAGGCAGTTCTTTATTGAAAGTCTGAAGGATGCTGAAGATGTAGACATAAGATACAGTTCCCTCCCAGAAGGAATTTATTGTCTAAGGAGAGAGATAAAGCATAAGTGCTTGAGTTAACCAAATCAAAAGGGATAGGGACTAGACCTGTAAATTCATGGTAGTGGAAAAAATGTGAGAAAAATCTTCCATCAGTAAAGGTTGGCATGTTCTCTGCAACTCCTTAGGCAATTACCTAGAGCACTGATAGATTAAATGACTTGTCCAGATTCCTACAGCCAGTGTGTATCAAAGGCAGGCCCTGAATCTTGATCTTCAAGGCTTAGAGTCAAGCTCTCTTTGTACTGTGCCATGCTAATTCTCTCATCAAATCAATGATATTTAACAATAGACATCATAGATTATCATTTAACCAATGCTTTAAATGCCTACTTTGTGCCAGGCACTGAGCTAAGTTACATGATTTACTAGTAAATGAGCAGGTTAGAAAATAAGTATATGGATTAAAAGCAGATAGAAACACTTTGGGTTGTAATGTTCCAAGACCTTGGAGTAGAAGACTAAAGATGGACAGTGAATGGTGAATTGAATATGAGGAGGGAAAAGAAGTAGAGCATAGATATGGAATATACTAAGGTTCTAGGGTTATACTCATGTGTGAACAAAGACATTGTGATAGCAATATTTGAAGTAACAGGGGTTACATATTGTAGAGTCAATTTGCTAGGATGGGAATAAGAAAGGAATGGTATGTTGAAGTAACATTATGGAAGGCTTCAAATATCAAATCAAGAAATCTTTTTTTTTAATTTTATTATTTTATTTTGATTTATCAATAATCACTTCCATATGCTTTTGAGTTTAAAATTTTTCCCCTTTCCCACAACCCTCCCCAAGATGGCACACAATCTGATATAGGCTATACATTTGAATTACTATTAAACATATTTTCACATTAGTGAAGTTGCAAGTAAAAATTAAAACCAATAGGGGGAATCATGAGAAAGAGGAAACAAAACTCAACAGAACAGGAAAAAAAATTGTAATTCAATTTTCATACTTCTTTCTTTGGATGTGGTTAGCATTTTCCATCACGAGGCTTCTGGAGATATCTTAGATCCTTGCACTGCTAAGAAGGGCCAAGTCTATCAATATTAGTCATTGAATGATGTGTCTGTTAATGTGTACACCATTCTACCGGTTCTGCTCACTTCACTCAGCATCAGTCCATGTAAGTCTTTCCAGGTTTTTCTGAAGTCAGCCTGTTCGTCATTTCTTACAGAACAATAGCATTCCATTACATTCATATACCACAACTTGCTCAGCCATTCCCCAACTGATGGGCATCCTCTCAATTTCCAATTCTTTGCCACCACAAAAAGAGCTGCTATGAATATTTTTGTACATGTGGGTCTTTTTCCCATTTCTTTGATCGCTTTGGGATATAGGCCTAGAACTGCTATTGCTGGATCAAAGGGTATGCACATTTTTATAGCCCATTGGGCATAGTTCCAAATTGTTCTCCAAAATGGTTGGATCATTTCACAACTCCACCAACAATGCATTACTGTTCCAATTTTCCCACATCTTCTCCAACATTTATCATTTTCCTGTTTTGTCATGTTGACCAATCTGATAGGTGTGATCTGGTACCAATTATCCCTATGTGCACACTCCTCCAAAAATCCTACGGACTGAAGAGTGAATCACTTATATCTTTTTATTATCATATTGTTAATTAAAAGGCCCATCATTTATCATAGCCCTCTCCTTTTCCCTGACCCTCAAATCTGGCTCTTTATTTGCTTTTTAAAAAAATTTTTCTTTTTAAAATATTTTATTTTTCCTTTTAAATGTAAAAAAATAACATTCTTTATTTTTAATTTTAAGTTCCAAATTATTTTCCTCCCTTTCCTCCCCTCTTTCTTTATTGAGAAGAACAATTTGATATGGATTATACATATACAGTTGTGTAAAACATATTCCTATATTAGTATGTTGTGAAAGATAACAGATACAAAAGCAACCAAGAAAAATACACTATAAAAAGTATGCTTCAATTTGCATTCAAACTCCATTAGTTATTTCTTTGGAGGTGGATAGCATTTTTTATCACAAGTCCTTTGAAATTGTCTTAGATCACTGTATTGCTGAGAATAGCTAAGGGATTCACGGTTGATCATCAGATGATATTATTGTTACTGTGTACACTGTTCTCCTGACTCAGCTCACATTACTTTGAATCAGTTCATATAAGTCTTCCCAGGTTTTTCCTGAAAGCATCCACTTTTCACTTCCTATAGCACAATATTATTCCACCACAATAATATACCATAACTTGTTCCTCAATTGATGGCCATATCCTCAATTTCCAATTTTTTGCCACCATAAAATGGCTCCATTATTTTCACTCTAAGAAATATTGGTGGTATCCAAAATGCATAGTTTAATGTGGCCTATGTTGAGAGATGATGCAGGGAGACCCACTGAAAGTACATTGTAATAACCTAGGTAAGAAGCAACGAGAGCTTGAATAAGAATTAAAAAAAAATCTGTGAAGTTTAGATGATTCAGGCTCCCCCCAAACTCTTCTTTTCAAAATGTTAATATTCTTTCAAAGGAACCCCCATCCTCCTTATCACACAAACTTACAACCTGAATGTGATCTTCACCTTTTCACTCTCAATTGCCCTACATGACAATAAACTGACAAATGTTGTTATTTCTATCTTCGTAATGTCAATCAAAGATTCCCTTCTTTCCACTTACATAGACCTAGCCCTAATTTAGGTTCTTTTCATTTCTCCCCTAGCCTCAAATTTATTCACTCTCTAACTCATCCTTGATGGAAGTGCCAAAGTGATACGTGATATTTCAAAATCACTGGTGTTACTGTGTTATACTCCCCCACTCAATGAGCTCCAGTAGTTTTCTATTAACACTATTAAAACAAAATAGAAGATATACACATCTATGCATGTGTGTATATGTATGTATATATGCGTGCATATATTAATATATGGATATACACTTATGCACACAGTAGTTGACTGATGGCTTGTACAAAATACATTATTAGGCTACTTCTATTTGCACTACTTTGAGAAAATCACAACCAATTGTGATCAGTTTCTCATCTACAAAATTAGTGAGTTGGATTGAATGATCTGTTCCAACTCTTAGTTATTTATAGTCTGGACCCCTAAGTAAAAATGCTATGTAGTTTCCACTTGCCATTTAAAAAAGAAAACTTATAATGTGAACAGAGATGCATTAAACAATGGCAGAGAAAGAGGCCCCTTTTTCCACCTTTATAATACTCATCTCTTGATATTCTATTCCATTAACAAGAAGGAATCATTTGAGTCTTTTACAGTGTAATTAATGATGCTTATCAGATACTTGGAAAATAGTACTTCAAATATTATCAACTTCACCATTGTATCAGATACTCCTAAGCTATGTTCCACTCCCCTCTTTATTGCCACAACACAGATGATAATTGATAGAAAGAGCCTTAACACGACAAATTATTCAGACAATTATTGTCATGTTTTCATTTCTCTTGCTTTGGTGTTAAAAGTACTCCTCTGTCATTGACATGCACAGTAAATGAAAAGAGAAAAAAGGGCATGTATAACTTGGGGGTTTAGAGATAGTTCCTTTTATCTTTCAAATTTGAATGTGTATACTTTCAGCATTTATTTAGTCTCATTCACTGCCTTCATTATGTGTGTGTGTATCACAGTTTAATTTAGATGCACTCTATTTCTGTAGGTCACACACACACACACACACACACACACACACACACACACACACACACATGCACAATGGAGTAAAGGCCCTGAGAACTCAACATGAAATATATGGGCTGAGTTAGTTGATTACTGTATTTTAATTGGAAAAGGTTCCCAATCAAACTTCCCAGGAATGAAATTCCTCACAGATATACCCTCCCAACTTTAAAAAAATGCCATCTGCAGTTTTACTTTTTGAAATCTTGGATTAGCTTAGTAATTATTTGTAATCATTTCTTTTTTATGATGCATAAGAGAGGCTTTTCAAACATCAAAAGTTAACAGATGGACATCAGTAAACACTTTCACTATTGATATAACAAAGACATATGTAGACTCTTCTACTGGAGATTTTTTTTTTTTACTAACTCTAACTTGATATTTCTGAACTGAGTATTACATTCATCATCTAAATTCTTAACAAGGTGGCTTTTGTTAGGAATAGATCCAAATATTATTGTTGTTGTTGTTGTTGTTGTTATTTTAAGTTCTAGTAAGGGATGTTTAGTTTCAATGCTTCTGACTAGGCTAGAGAATAGGAGAACGGATAGATTGATGGATAGATAGATTGATGGATGGGTAGGTAGATGAATCATTTTATTCTTACATTTTGAAGGAAAGGTCATAGAAAAGAAAATACTTTATTCATTCATTCACTTATTTATTTATTTATTCATTCATTCACTTATTTATTTATTCATTCATTCATTTATTTATTTATTTTAGGCAATTGGGTTTAAGTGACCTGCCCAGGGTCACACAGCTAGTAAGTGTCAAGTGTCTGGTCTGAGGCCAGATTTGAACTCAGGTCCTCCTGACTTCAGGTCTGGTACACTATCCACTGCACCACCTAGCTGCCCCCAAAAGAAAATATTTAAGTAAAGTACATGTCTGAGCAACTCAAGTGAAGCAAATTGTCTAAATAATTAGTCAGACCTTAACTCTAATTCATGTTGTTGCCATATAATTGAGTTATTTTTTTTTATCATATAGAAGTAATGATTCATTGAGTAACAACACAGTGTGGGGGACACTCTGAAAATACCAGTTACAGCATCGCTTAACGTTGCAGTGATCTAGGAAACTCTCCAAGACAAAGTATAGTTTGGAAATTTCCATTTGTAGAAGTATATTCTCCACCTGCCATGAATGGAATCAAAGGTATAGAAGCACCCTTAATTTCACCGAATGCCTCATCGCAATTGTTACCTTTTCTTGTTATTCTTGAAATTGTTTCTAGTCTTTCCCTGATCCAATTCAACATCCAGAAAGGCACTGAAATGATGTTCTTATAGCTCAAGTCTGACTGAATCATTTGTTGAAAAAGCTTTAATTGTTTCTGATTGTCTCTGAGATAAAATAAAAACTATTCACTTTGACATTATTTCGATGAACAATCTAGCTCAAACTTATATTTCTGGATTTTAATGCCCACTAGTACAATCCACATTCTTGCTCTTCCCTGTAAATGTCATTTTATCTTTCACTGCCCTGTCTTTGCCCTGTTTGTTTCTGCAACATTACTGGAATCCTGTATTCCTCTTTCTGCTCACCTCCACCTTTGCAAATCTCTAGATACAAAGAAATTTAAAGTTGTCTCAATTCAATTCAATTATAATTGTATGAGATTATAAGATTTTGGAGGGCAAGACTATCTTTTTCCTCTTTTTACATCTCCAAAACTTAACACAATGCCTGGCACACAAAAGGAGCTTAATAAATGTTTATTGATTGATTGATTGATTGATTCAAATTTTGCCACACAAAGGAAGGCTGTCCTGATTCCCCTAGCTCTTAATGTCTCTCAATCTCTCTCCCAAAGAAATACATATTTACTTATTGCATACACATACACACATATATGTGTATATGAAAACATGTGGGTATATTTGTTTGTATACATATGCATAAACACATATACATACATATACATTATGTGTATATATATGTGTGTATATATATATGTAATACATATTTTTGGTTTTGTTTTTGTGTTTACTTATATGCATGATGATTTCCCCCAGAAGAATGTTTGTTCCTTGAAGTCAGAGATCATTTTTTTGTTTCTTTTTCTTTGTTATCTAAGATCCTAGCTTGGGACTCAACAAACAGTAGATTTTTAAAATTACTGAACTTAAAAGAATATTGTTAATGTTGTTGTTTAGCCATTTTTCAGTCATGTCTGACTTTTTTTTTTAAGAGGCTATGGGGTAAAATGACTTGCCCAGGGTCACATGGATAGTAAGTATCAAATATCTGAGGCGAGATTTGAAATCAGGTCTTGCTGAGTCCAGGGCCAGTGCTCTTTCTACTCTGCCACCTAACTGCCACCACCATCTGACTCTTTATGACCTCATTTTGGATTTTCTTAGCAAAGATATTGAAGTGGTTTTCCATTTCCTCCTCCAGCTTATTTTACAGATGGGGAAACTGAGGCAAACAGGGTTAAGTGACTTGCCCAGGGTCACACAGCTAGTAAGTGTCTGAGGCCAGATTTGAGCTCAGGCCTTCCTGACTCCTGCCCCAGCATTCTATCTACCCCATACCACCTAGCTGCCCTCTTCCAAAAGGAACATTTAGTATCAATGAATTATTAAATAGAGTCTTTCCCTGGAGGACAATAAGGTACATTGGGGATGAAAGCAATGGATAAAAGGTCAGATAATGTGTGCTCCAGTCCTGGCTCTGTTATTTACTGCTTTTATAAACTTACTCAAGACAATTAGCTGATCTGGGTTTCAGATTTCCAAACTGCCAAATACAGCATATGACATAATAATTTCTAAGGTTATTTCTACATTTTATTCTAGGATGTTATGAATATAATGAAAATATTAGAGGGAGTGGAGTCAAGATGGCAGTGTAAGAGCAGTGATTTGCTTGAGCTCTACCCCAAACCCTTCCAAATACTTATAAAAATGACTCTAAACAAATTCTAAAGCAGCAGAACCCACAAAAAGACACAAATTTCCAGCCCAAGACAACCTGGATGGTTGATCAGAAAGGTATATCACATGAGGTGGGGAGAGGAATGCAGTTTGCTGTGGGCACACAGGGAAAACAGGCCTCAGGAAACCTGGAACAGCCCTCAGAGGACTGAATCACAGGCAGCTGTGGTGGTTTCCAGACTTCTCAACCCATGAAGGTCAAAGAGAACTTAAAAGGTCGGTAGGAAAAGTCTGTGACTGCAGTGAGAGAGAAGTTCAGTCCCAGCCCCAGTCCCGAGCATGTCCCTGGGGTGGCAGCTGCTTCAAGAGATTCTGGCCTACAGACTGAGGGGGAATAGAGTAGCTGATCAGAGCGGGATTGCAGGGATTTCTTTGCTGGTGGTGAGGCAATTCTCCCTTTGCCTATGCTTGGATGTGGGTCAAAGTTCTGGGTGGTGATCCCGGGGCAAGGAGGAGCACTAGCATAGTAGAGCTTTTAGTGGTGATGCAGACAAAATCCTCCTCACAGTTCCAAGGCAGAAAAGAGTGTTTGTGGTCACTCATAGACCAGATCAAAGCCAGGAACTGAGTAAACACCTCCCCCTTGACCTTACCATCTTAGAAGAACTAAAAATTTACAGGTCCCTAGAAGTATCTCTGAAAACAGCTACACAAAACCCCCAAAGCTTGGGACAGTACATTGTCCACACTGGAAGCAGACCCCTACATTGACAAAGAGTTTATAACTCAAGTAATTGGCTGGGGTCATGAGAAAACTGCACAAAAAGTCAGACCATAGAATCTTTCTTTGGTGACAATGAATATCAAAACACAACCAGAAGAAGACAACAAAGTCAAAACTCTACATCCAAAGCCTGCAAGAAAAATATTTGATCCCAGGCCAAGGAAGAGCTCAAAAGGGATTTTGAGAAGCAAGTAAGAGAAGTAGAGGAAAAACTAGGAAGAGAAATGAGAGTGATATGAGAAAATCATGAAAAACAAGTCAATAGCTTGCTATAGGAGACCCCAAAAAATGCTGAAGAAAATAACACTTTAAAATGTAGCCTAGCCCAAGTGGCAAAAGAGGTCCAAAAAGCCAATGACGAGAAGAATGCCTTCAAAAGCAAAGTTGGCTGAATGGAAAAGGAAGTCCAAAGGCTCACTGGAGAAAATACTTCGTTACAAATTAGTATGGAGCAATTGGAAGCTAGTCACTTTATGAGAAATCAAGACACGAAAATATTAAATAATTGTTTAGCACCTTATATGGTTTCATTGTCATTGTTGATTAAAAATTTGTGAGAAAAACATATTGAAAATTTTAAAGCATTATAGGAATTCTTGCTATCATAATTATCACAAAGAAACATACTCTCTGGGAGTTTGGTGTTTGAGTTTACACAGACATATTTCAATCTTTTTTTTTTGTTCTTTATCTCTTTTCTTAGATCTTCTAGGAATTCTTGTTGAACTTGTTTCCTATCTTCCTTTATTTCCCTTTGATGTTTTTTTTGATGTTTTGTAGTCATTGTCTTGTTCTGAGTTTGTGTCTGATCTTCCCTGTCATTATAACAGCTTTTTAAAGTTCACGCTTTTTTGTTTGTTTGTTTTTTGCTCATCTTTTTACCTTACGGCTTAACTTTGGACGTTGTTGGAGTTGAGATCTGCTTTCCTGTTGGGAAGATGTCTGGCCTAAGCTTCTTTTATGTCATTCTGATACTTTCATAGCTCATTCTGGAATATGCTTAAGTTTTTGGTAATTCCAAACTGGTGTGATGTAGGGATACACTGGGATCTCTTTCTGTCCATGTTTTCAATCTCTTTATTCTTCCTGGGTTCTGGGCTACTCCCCTCCACTGTAACAACCTCTCTTGAACTGAGCTTCCAGCCATCCCTTACTCCGAAGTCCTCTTTTTCTGTCTTTCTAACTTAACCCTGACTCATTGTGCCTTTTTAATCTCTTTTTATCTCAGAATTCAATTTTGCACATTTTCTTTGGTCATTGTAGAAGACTTGGGGGAGCTTTGCTTATCATGACTTTTCATTCCACTATCCTGCCCTTAAATGTAACTTTCAATGCATCTCCCATTAGAGTGAGTTTAGAAGTATTTATATATATAGTGGCCTGGGAAAGCATGTTGAAGGAATAATTAACTAATTAATCAATTAAATTAACCTCTAGTATCATTAAACTACTTTTTCTGATGTTTTAATATTTTGGTTTCTATCAAGTGAGTAAACTATAGGATGAAGATCAAATTGGTAAAACTGTGACAGGATTGGAAGAATTAAAAGGTCCAGAATTTGGAGCTAGAATAGAAATGAATGGGGGAAAGTGAGAGATAATTTCTTGATTGTTATCACTCCAAAGTATTACTAAATCGTCTTTGTTATGTTTGAACAGAGTCTTCTATTTTAGCCTCAACTTCTTCTTCCATAGTTTTAAAGTTAAATTGATATAGGATAAGGAATTAACAATTGATATCAATATTTATTATTCTCAAAGGGAGGTATTCATTTCTCTGGAAAATCATGGTTTAATAAATAGATGACTAGGCAAATATATGGGCTAAAGGGGGCTTATGTTCTAGCTCTTCTGATTTCAAACCTTATGTACTTTCCACAGGCAAATATTTCATCATCTGAAGCCTGCTTTGTTGTGCACTTTCCACTTTTCCTCAGACAACAACAAACAGCACAGTCTTTACTATGTGCATTTTCAAACATTTTCCATCCTATCACATTTATACTCCACGAGAACAAACATCATGAATCCATTCACAGTGGAGTGCCATAGGATACTTGGGCAATCAGCCAATAGTCAATAAACAGCCAGGTATTGTTTTAAGAGTCTGGAATTAAATAAAGGTAAAAAAGATTTTTTTTTTTGCTTTCAAGACACTGTCTAATCAAGGACACAGCATGCAAACAACTATGTAAAAACTGCTATAGACAGAATAAACTGGATATCACCAATAAGTTCTATTTTCTTTTCATTTTTTAGGTATCTAGTTATACCATTTGAAATCATAATGAATATATTAAGATACTATCCTTTGGTCAAATTACCAAGCAGGTTGCCCCTCTACTTTTTTCCCTTTTGCATTCAAAATACATTTTTATTATTAATAATATAATGGTCTTCTTACATTAACATTGTTAATGTATCCATCCATCTTTGCAGTTAAACCACACTGAATTTAAAACAGCCCTAAGGATATTCATAAATTCCCTTTCATAAGAAATGTTTTATTCAATATTTTTGTATTTTGTTCATCTATTTTTAATGTCTAGAGCAATAACATTAATATTAACAAGGTTAATGACTGACGAGTGACCAAAAAGCACATTTAATTCCAAATGACCGATTGTAGTTGTTTGAATGAAGCAAGAGGAGACCATGTCGGCACTGGGTGCCCCCTTCTCACTGAGAAGCTCCCCAGTATTCTAATGGGTAGAAATCTTACTAATTCTTGCTTATTCAACTGATAGGCAGTTTTGTAAAATTTTACATCAGAATTTTATGCAATTCATATCTGTTGGGAACATGTGAAATTAAGGCTGTAAATATGTCACACAGAAGTGGCACATTATTAAGGCTAGTGGAACTTTAGATATAGTCTTACCCCATTTTCTCACAAAAGCTGTGGTCTCTAAATGCAGTTTTCAAAGCACCATCCCAAGAGTATAATGAGGATGTAATGCAGCTCACATTTATTAAAGATGTATTGTGTTTAGAGTGATGTGGTAATCCTCACTGGAGATTGAAGAGTAGGGTACCACCTTCATAGAATACTAGATTTTGGGTGAAAAAAGAGATTGTGTATCATTGAGATAAACACCTTAGTTTTACAGATAAGAGAAATACAAAAAAAGATGTTAAGTGACTTTGTCAAGGTAATAAGTTGAAGAAACAAGATTTTAACTCAGTTTCTTTTACTCCAAATCCATCATTTCCCACCCCACAAGCTCAGACTGGGCATGCCACAGGCACTGCTAGGATGGAACCTAAATTCTAATATACATGATAAATATATGCATTAGGAAATAGCCATTTGTTGGTGTTGGCCATTGTGGTGGTGATTTAAATTTTTTCCTCCACAGAGACTCTGAGAACTGAAACAGTTTATTAGTGACCTTATCATCAGTTTGACTGAGATTAATTGATTGATGGCTGTGACATCACATGAGCAAATGACACCTGGATTTAGAAAGAGAGATAAAGCAGGATATAGGAAAATGGTGGCAGAGCTGACACCCAGTGACACCTCAGCCACTGTCTTTGTGACCAATAGATTTGTGGCAGTCAGTGTATTAGTCTCTGGTGCATTTCAGTAGTGTTTCTTTAATTGCTGCCTTTGTAAAACAATCCCAAAAACTCAGGAAACAGTGATCCCAGTCTTCTAGACTCCATTGAAGAATCCATCACCCTCATAAAGAATGCCAGCTTTGAAATCCAATAATACCAAACACTGAAGGAACTGGGATCATTGTCTGTCTGTCCAGTTCTTTACTTTCCTATGAAGTTTAGCTTTCACAATTTTAATAATCACAGTAGAAGTAACTGGAAGATCTTTTCTAAGTTATATTGGACCTTCAGGATGATTGTCTCACAAAGCCATGCTGCATATTGAAGAGAAAGGAAGTGGACTCCAGCGTGAGAAGATATTTTGTTCTTCCTTGTTATGTTTCATTTTTTTGTAAAGGTCTGGATTTTGGAAGTGAGTGGAATGCCACCTTTTTTGACATGGGTTTATTGCTTTTGAAATAATATGTGTATATATGTGCATATATGTACATATACGCATACACGTGTACAGTATGCACATGTGTATATGTACATATATGTATAGGTGTATGTATACATACAAAAGATGCAGACACAAACACATCTATTGTGAGAATTGGTTGAAGTAATTAGAATTTGCTACTCTGCATAGGAAAAACTTATGGAGAAGGTGATTATAATCTTCAAGAATTCAAATGTTGTTATGAGGAAGACGGGATTGACAGTTGTTCTGCTTGGCCCTAGCGGACAGAACAAGGAATAACCAGTAAAAGTTAACAAAGACAAACACAGGATTAATATAAGGAAAAACAATCCTCCTGAAACATTTCTATAAAGCAAAATAGACTGTATTTGGAGGTACTTTTCACTATATGTTTTCAGGCAAAGTCTAGAAGGTCAATAGCCAAAAATATTGTAAAGGAAACTTGGAGAATAAATATAAGGTTGACTAGAAGACATTTACTATATCCTACAGCTATAAATTTCCATAATTCTATAATTTATTATGTGAAGAATAAAAAGAATTGACTTTATGTTTTAAATGCTTTATATTTTCAGTAATTCTAATTCAATTGAATTTTAATAATTCAATAATTCAATTTTCAATTGAATTCAAATACTTCAATAATTCAATTATTGTTATTGAGTCATTTTTTTCAGCAGTAGCTGTCTCTTCACGACCCCATTTGGAGTTTGCTTGGCAAAGATACTGAAAAGGTTTATCATTTCCTTCTCCAGCACATTTTACAGATGAAGAAACTGGAGTAAACAGTGTTAAGTGGCTTGCCCAGAATAACACAGCTAGTAAGTGTCTGAAGTACATGTAAGTCTCTCCAGAATTTTCTGAAATCAGCCTCTTCGTCATTTCTTATAAGACAACAGTATTCCATCACAATCATGTGCCACAACTTGATAAGTCATTCTGCAATTGACAATCATCACTTCAATTTCCAATTCTTTGCCACCATAAAAATAACTTAACAAAATAACATGAAAATAACACCATAACGTAAAAACATTGTGAATATTTTTGTACAAATAGATCCCCTTCCCTTTTCTTTGATCTCTTTGGGATTCAGTGCTAATGCTGGTATTGTGGAATAAAAGGGCATGCATAGTTTGATAGTCTTTTGGGAATACTTCCTAATTGGTCTTCAGAATGTTTGGACTGTTTACAACTCCAACAAAAGTGCCTTAGTAGGAGCAGCTAGGTGGTGCAGTGGATAGAGCACCGGCCCTGGATTCAGGAGGACCCGAGTTCAAATCTGGCCTCACACACATATAACACTTACTAGCTGTATGACCCTGGGCAAGTCACTTAACCCCATTGCTGAGCCAAAACATAAAAAACAAACAAAGAAAAAAGTGTCTTAGTGGCCCAATTTCTTCGCATTCCCCTCCTCGATTTCTCATTTCCTTTTTCTATCATGTTAGTCAACTTGATAGATATGAGATGGTATCTCAAAGTTGTTTCAATTACATTTAAATAATCAGAAGTTATCTAGAGCATTATAATGTGACTTATAATAGCTTTGAATTTTTTTTCTAAAACTGCTTATTTACGTCCTTTGACAATTTATCAATGGGGAAGCATTTATGTTTTTATAAATGTGGCACAATTTTCTATGTTTTGGGAAATGAGGCCTTCATAAGAGATATTTATTGTAAATTTTTTTCCTGGTTTCCTATTTTCATACCAATTGTGGTTAGATTAGTTTTAGTTCTGTAAAAGTTTTTTTTCTTTACTTCACGTAATTAAAATTATCCATTTTACATCATCTGTTGCTCTCTTGTTTGCTCATGAATTATTCCCTCATCCATAGATCTGAAATGTAACTTTTCATGCTACTCTAATCTGCTTATGATATCAGACTTCACATCTAAGTCATTCATCTATTTTGACCTTATCTTGGTATGCAGTGTGAAATATTGGTCTATATTTAGTTTCTGTGAAACTTCCTTCCTGCTTTCCCAGCAATTTTGGTCAAATGTTGAGTTTTCTCCCCAAGCTTGGGTCTTTGGGTTTATCAAAGACACTAGATTACAATTACTACTGTGTATTGTGC
The DNA here is from genome assembly GCF_003287225.1 of Phascolarctos cinereus. NCBI lineage: Eukaryota > Metazoa > Chordata > Mammalia > Diprotodontia > Phascolarctidae > Phascolarctos > Phascolarctos cinereus. Next base: position 26,989,261 of record NW_027555736.1, on the reverse strand, counting down.
ACCTGATCTATTCCACTGATCCACCACTTAGCCATTACCAGATCACTTTGATGATTACTACTTTGTAATATAGTTCAATATATGGAAATGCTAGGCCATTTTCCTTCATTTTCAAAACATTGATTCTCTTGATATTCTTGACATTTTGTTCTTCCAGATGAATTCTGTGAGTATTTTTTTCTAACTATTTCTTTTTTTGCTAGTTTGATTGGTATGGCACTGAATAAGTAAATTAAGAGGTAGAATTGTCATGTTATATTATTTTTGGATGGGTTTACCCATGAACAATTAAAATTTCTTCATTTATTTAGATCTGTTTTTATTTCTGAACAAAGGGTTTTTTAATTGTGCTCATATAATCTCTGAGTTTGTCTTGGCAGGCAGTCTCCAAAGTATTTTCTATTGTCTGCTGTTATTTTAAAGGGAATTTCTCCTTTTATCTCTTCCTGTTGGATTTTGTTGGTAATATATAAGAATGATACTCATTCATTAGGATTTATTTTAGATCCTACAACTTTGTTGAAGTTGTTGCTTGTTTCCACTAGTTTTTTTAAGTCAACTTTTAGGGTTCTCTAAATATATCAACATACTATCTGTAAAAAGCGATAGTTTGGTTTCGTCTTTGCCTATTCTCATCCCTTCAGTTTTGCTTTCTTGTCTTATTGCTATAACTGGTAATTCCAGTTTGAATAATAGACATGATAATGAACACCGTTACTGCACTTCCAATCTTATTGGGAAGATTTCAAATTCATTCCTATTAAAGGTCATATTTGCTGATGGTTTTAGGTAGATGGTATTTGTTATTTTAGAAGCGTTTCTTTGATTCGTACACTTTCTAGTGTTTATAATAGGAAATGGTGTATTTGGTGAAATATTTTTTTTCTGCTTCTACTGAGATAATCTTTTTTTGTTATTTTGTTATTGATACCAATAGTTTTATTAATATTGAAGTAGCTCTGCTTTTCTGGTATAAAATGTACCTGTTCATAGTCTATGATCTTTTTTATGTATTGTAATCTCCCTGCCAGCATTTTTTTTACTTGCATTGATTTTCATTGGGAAATTGTCCGTAGGTTTCTTTGTTTTTGGACTCCATAGTTTAAGTATCAAAACCATATTTGTGTCATAAAATTAAGTTGGTAGCACATTTTTACTGATTTTTTTCCCCAATAGTTTCTGTAGTATTTGGGTATAATTGTTCTTTAAATGTTTCATAGAATTCATTTGTAAATCTATCTTGTTCTGGAGATATTTTTTCTTATGAAGCTCATTAATGGATTTTTCAATTTCTTTTCCTAAAATAGGGCTACATAAGTATTATATTTCCTCTTCCGCTAATCTAGGCATTTTATCCTTTTGTAAATATTTGTCAATTTCACCAAGGATTGTCAATTTTATTGGCATATGATGGTCAATATAACTCCTAATCCTAAAATAATTTAATTTTAATCTTCATTGTTGCTGCAGTCAACCTTTTCATTTCTGATATAGGTAATTTGATTTTCTTCTTTTTTTAATCAAATTAATCAATGATTTATCCGACTTATTTTTGTCATGAAATCAGCACCTAGTTTTTATAGGTCCATTTTTTACATTTAATTATATTAATCTCTCCTTTGATTTTCTAGATTTTTATTTTGTGGTTTAATTGGGCAATTTTAATTTCATTTATTTTTTATTTTTTATCTGCATATTAAATTAATTCATGTTTTTTTCCTTTTTACTGATTTAATTAAATAACTGGTTGTTTTATATAATTTGTTCTCAGACCTATTCATTCTTTAATATTATATTATTTAATTTCCAACTAACTTTTATTTTTTTATTTCCAAAGCTCTTTATTAAGCTTAAATTTTTATTGCATTATAATCTGAAAAGGTGTACCTAATACATCTGTTTTTCTTTATTTGCTTGTCAGATTTTTAGTGGTAGTACATGAACAGTTTTTATAAAGGTGTCATATACAGTTGAGAAAAAGGCATACTCCTTTCTCTTCCCATTCATTTTTCTCCAGAGTGCTATCATATCTAAATTTTCTAAAATCCTATTCACCTCTTTGACTTCTTATTTTTTTAATGGTTAGATTTATCTAGGTCTTATAGGGGAATGTTTAGGTTCTCCACTGGTAAAGTTTACCATTTGCTTCTGTAATTTAATTTTTCTTTTAACAGTTTGGATGATACACCATTTGGAGCATATATCTTAGTATTACTACTTCATAGTGCCTGGTACATTTTAGCAAGATGTAGTCCCTTGCTTATCTCTTTTAATTAGATCTATTTTTTTGCTTTTGCTTTACCTGAGATTATGAAAATTACTCCTGCCCTCTTTACTTCATTTGAATCATAATAAATTCTGTTCCAACACTTTATTTTAACTCTCTCTGTGTCTCTCCATTTCAAATGTTTCTTATAAAGAATGTATTGTAGGATTCTGGTGCCAATTTAGATTTGAATAAAGTACCAGTAATGTGCAACACTACTAATATTTTTCCTCCACTTTAACATCATGGGATCATTAGTTTCTACTTGCCAAATTCTAATTTTTAAGGAATTATTTTCTTTATAAAATTTTTGCACCTTTTTTTTTCCATTTGGCTATTTCTGATTTTTAAGGAGTAATTTACATCACTGTATTTTTATACTTCTTTTTCCATTTGGCTAATTCTATTTTTTTAATATAATATTTTTTCCTATATTTTGTGCCTTTTTAAACCAAGTTTTTAATTGTCTTTTCATAATCTTCTTCCTTTGCTCTCATTTATTTTTCCCCAATAATGTGTTTATTGACATCTTTGGAGGCCTTGTGACAGACAGCTGATAAAGGCCCTTCTATACTGTAGATAGGTGATTAATATTTTCAGGGATGGGAGCTTCTCCATGTGACAGACAGCTGATTTGGGTCTTCAGGGATGGGGGCTCTGCCAGTGACAGACAGCTGATCAATGTCTTCGGGGATGGGGGCTCTTTTTCTCCAGCTCTTCCATGTAGCCTTTGGCTGATCTGTGCTTTCAGGGATATGGGCTCACTTCTCCAGGGATGGATAGTTCAGAACCTTCTCTATCAGGTCCATGTGGGCCAGCAGAATCTGATGGCAGCAGTAGCACTTCAGGCCCAGTGATTCTAGGGCATCCCCTTTGGTGTACTCCACCTTCAGCAGGCCCAGGTCTGCCTCCCACTTGTTGGCCATGATCTTGACACATGTGAAGCAGTGCAACAGGATGATCATGGTGACGGCAAGGAGGTGGGGGCACTGGCAGCAGGCGCACACCTGGACTTCCCTCCTTGTCCTGCTCTCATTTCTTTATTTTTCCTCTTCTATTCTTATTTGATTTTGAAAATCAGTTTTATTTTTTTAATTCTTGTTGGGTTTGTGTCCAAATTATCTTTTTTTTTCTTTTGAGGCTTTGCTTGTAGTTGTTCTGACTGAATTGCTTTCTTCTGAATTTCTATCTTCATCTTCCATTTCACCATGGAAACTTTTTTGGTCAAGTTATTTTTGCCATTATTAATTATTGATTTTCCACCTTTTCTCTTAATTTGGAACTTGATGTCGGTTTTGGACTCTGTTACCCACATGTCTGGGGTGAGGTATATTGTATCAAGCTTTAGATTTTTTTTTTTTGCACTGCTATTTTGAGAGCTAATTCTGGGGGTTTGGAAGTTTTTGGTGTTTCCAACATCATGTGATACAGGGAGAAGTGTGGTCACTCATCTCCTGGTCTGCACTTGGGTATTTACTCAGGAAGGACTTCAGATCCCTTGGGATTACAATTGATACTACTCCTCAGGGCACCTGCTCCCTTGGGACAAGAAACAAAATTGTTCCTCAGATTTCCTGATTCCTTGGGGCTAGAAGAGATCCTTTCCCTCAGAGTTTCTACTCACTCTTGACCAAAAGTTCTCCTCCTTCCCTTTGAACTGTGACTCAAAAGTTAGTATAGACAATGGAATTGTGAAACAGTTTCTGGTCCTGTATCTAGTGCTGCTATCTATAGTGGTCCCCTGCAATCTCATCCTGACAAGTTGCCAGGTCCTCTTGCCATCTTCAGTTTGAGAATTCCTAAAGTTTCTGCTCCACCTAATCCCACCGCTAGTGTTTAATTTACATTGCCTCTGGGTCAGCCTCCTCCCCCATGTCACAGATATTTCTTTCTAATCTTCTTTGCTGTTTTAACCTGGAAGAATACGTCATTATGACCCTTTGTTAGCTCTGCCATTCCAGAATTTGATTTGAGGTATTATTTTAAAATTGTCTGGAAAAGAATGTTGAAAGAGCTCAGCTGAATGCTTTCTCTACTCCTTCATCTTCATTCTACCCCTGGAAGTCACTCTAAGATTTTAAATTTCAACTTTTAAAAGTATACTAATTATTAATTTTATAAAATCCCTCACATATTACCACTTGCGTATGAGTCCCTGCTTTTTTCTCAAGATGATGACATAATGATATGGTATATAAGGAATAAGAAGAAATCCAGCATTTGAATTTCACGTTGTGATTCTTCACTATAAATTTGAACATTAAAATCAATGGCCAAGCTGTTGAATTTTGAAATATTTCCAGTAATGTCAATATGTGGCATATACTGATTAGGACTTTACAAGAATGCCAGAAGTGCCTCCATGCATATTCATGAGTGTTATGAATAACTTGTATCTGATTCTACTGTCCCCTGGCTGTATAAGAAAACATCTGTGTAGAGCCAATGGTTCCTCATCCTCCCACACACATAAAATGAATGACCAGAATGCATTCCCTTCTCATTTCTGCCTTGTACAATACTGGCCTCCCTCAGATCACAGTTCAGCTACCACTTCCTACTCAAGGATATTCTTGATTTTCTTGGCATCCAATTCATTAACCCTCTTTCCCTCCTGAAATTGATTTCTTATACTTTCTGTTTAGTTTCCCTTTCCTTATTTATGTTCATGTTGCATCCACTCCCCATCCCCCCATCCAGAAAAGCACATTTTTTTTTTCTTTTTAACATCTGCCACAGTATTTTGACTACAATTCAGTATTCCAAAGGATCTGTGATCCCGACCATGGGGATATTTTCTCAAATGATGTGCACTGAACTCTCTTCTTGACATTTGGATTCTTGCCCGTCACTTTCCTTAAGTCTGCTATCCAATGTCCACTCAAGGTACTGAGTTATTTTGCTTGATTTTCCTGTTAGAATATTAATGGAACTATCTATCAGTTTTCCCTCATCTCACTATATAGCCAGACTATTTTCTATATTTTTAGATTATATGTTTTATACATTTCCTTGATGACCCCCATTATTACACTTCTCTTTTAAAATACTTCTTTCATAATGTTTGACAGTCTGCATATATCTCTTATATACCTCTCCACTGCCCTTTGAGTGATGATCATTTTCAATATGTAGATTTTACAATCCTACATGTCTCAGAATCATACAATACCACCAACTGAAGACTCATATTTTAAAAAAATGAATATTTGATTCAGGAAGATATTTGGGGTCATTAAAAGAACTCTGTAATTTCCCCAAAATAATAAAATATTTCATGTTTTTGTTGAATTTAATTAAAGGAGCATTTTAAGCATAGCTCAAAATTTCAGAGTAATTATTTTCATTCTTACAAACTTTTTACTTTATACATTTAATAAGAGAGAAACTTTAAAAAGCAGAAGTTAACTAATGTTAGCAAATTGGCCAAACATAAGCTTTTTTTTCCCCTTGTTTTTTGAGACAATTGTGCTTAAGTGGCTTACCCAGGATCACATAGCTAGCAAGTAATTATCAAGTGTCAAGTCTGAGACAGAATTTGAACCCAGGTCCTCCTGACTCCAGAGTCAGTGCTGTATCCACTTGTGCCACCTAGCTGTCCTGCTTTTTTTAATCTTAAGAAAATAAAAAAATGAATATTCTAGGTGTTTTAATAAGATATCTGAGCTTAAATCCTGTCTCTGATGTTTACTATGCCTGTGAACTTATGTTTACTTCCTACCTGAATATGTGAGATAACATTTGTAAAGTGTTTGACACTGTGCCAGGCACATGGTAGGCACTTAATAAATGGTTGTTCCCTCACTCTCTGAATCTTAGTTTCATAGCCTTAAAATGAGTGGAATGGGCTAAATTATTTTGGAGGCCCTTCCACATATAGATTTATAACCATCTCGTAGTATGATCCTATGCTTATAATTGCAGATATAGTTCTGTTGGAAGATCAAATAGAGAAGAAGACGCATAAATACTTTGGCTACATACTAAGAATACAGGACTCATTGGAAAAGACCCAAAATTGACACCGATTAAAGGCCAAAAAGAGGATGACAGAGAATGGGATGGATAGAAACTGTCAATGAAACAATGAACATGAACTTGGGCAGACTTGGAGATACAGTGGAAGATAGCAGGGCCTCACGTGCTGTGGGTCATAGAGTCACAAAGAATCAGACACGACTGAAACACAGAACAAGTATAAATCATAGTGTCATTCTTCAACTTCTCTAATTATAGGTGTCCTATAGAATCATGTCTTGGGCCCTCTTCTCTTCTTCACCTATACTATTTCATTCAGTGATCTCCTCAGATCTTGTGAGTTTTATTATCATCTCTGTCCTGATTATTCTCAAATTTGCCTTTCTTGCATTACCTTCTTCACTGACCTCTGCTTTTACATCTCTAACTGCCTTTAAGACAGCTTGAAGCAGATGTCAATTAGAAATCTTAAACCTAACATGTCTATGATTGAACTTATTATTTTTCCTCCTGAACCACTCCCCCATCTTAATTACCCTGTTACTATAGAGGGCAACAACATCTTCAATCCTTTAGACACAATCCAGGCATTGTCCTGAATTATTACTACCTCTCACCTACAATATCCAATATGTAGCCAAGGCATGTTGATTTCAACTTTTCAGCATCTGTTGAATCCACCCCTATTCTCCTCTCACATTGCTACTGCTATGGTGCAGGTCCCCTCACCTAATGCCTGGAATGTTGTAATAGATATGGTGTATCTACCTACCTCAAGTCTAACCCATCTTCTTTTCAACTACCAAAGTAATTTTTTCTAGCATAGGTCTGACCATGTCACCACCATCTCCACACACACGCAATAAACTTTACTGGCTTTCTATCATGTCTACAATTAAATAAAAAATCTTCTGTTTAGTGTTCAAAGTCCTTTATACTTTATCCTTCCTATGTTTCCAGTTTTCTCACACTTTATTCCTCACAACATACTCTTTTATCCTGTGACATTGGCCTCATTGATATTCCATGAAGATGACACTCCATATCTTGGTTTCCTGCATTTTTTTTTCTGGTTGTCCCCTATGCTTATAATGTTTCCCTTCCACATTTCCAAGCATCGTTAAATAGCAGGACAGGTAATATCCTCACAGATCTCTTGCAGTTTTCCAAGTAAATCATTTTATCATTTTATCATGAGCAAATAAGGATAGTGTTGTCTCCTATTTACCAATCTTTATTCCTTTAACTCATTTATCTTGCCTAATTAGTATTGCTAGCATTGCCAGAATTATATTAAATAATAATGAGAGCAGCTAGGTGGTACAGTGGATAGAGCACCAGCCCTGTTGTCAGGAGGATTTGAGTTGAAATATGGTCTCAGACCAGATACCTGACACTTACTAGTTTTGTGACCCTGGGCAAGTCACTTAACCCCAATTGCCTTGCAAAAAAATGGCAATGAGGAGAAACATCCTTGTTTCACTCCTGTATTTACTGGAAATGGTTCTATATATCATTATTGCATATTATATATATATATATATATATATATATATATTGAGATAAGTGCTTTTATGATATTAAAAAGGTAACTCTATGTTCATACCTCTTAGTGTTTTTAGCATAAAAGAAAGTTATACATTGTCAAAGACTTTTTCCTTCATTTATTGAGATGATTAAGCTTTGGATGCTTTATTGTTTACTAATCTTAATTATGTTAATTGATTTCCCAATGTGGAACTATCCTTGTATCTTTAATATAAATGTCACTGTAACATAATTAATGATTTTAAGAAATTGCTGCAGTCTCTTTGATAGGATTTTATTTAAAATGTTTTTTTTTTAATTTGCAATGTTCATTAACAACATTGGCCCATGGTTTTATTTCAATATTTTATCTTTCTCTGGTTTAGGTATAAGGAGTATATTTATCTCACAAAAGTTTTCTGGTAGGTTTTTTTCTTTTTGAATTGTTGAGAATACTTTGTGAAGGTTGGGTACCAAACATTAAAAATTTTGATAAGATTTTCCCTTGAATTCACCAGGACTATGAAGTTTTATTCTTCTACTTTGGGCATTTTCTTTACAGAAAGACTTATTTCCTCTGCTGAGACTGAATAATTAAAAATATCTACCTGGTTTTCTGATAGCTTGGATATTTTAAAATTTGAAGCTATTTGTTTTCTAAGTTTTGTTATCATATAGCTTTCATAGCAAATTCTAATTATTTTTATTTCTTATAAAATTGCTAAGACTTTGCTCATTAGCTCACTTGATTTTCTGCTGTCTTGTTTTTAATCAAATTGACTAATTGTTTACCATTTTTCAAATAATCAACTTTTAATTTTATTTATCATTTTTGTTTCAAATGTATTTATTTGCTAATATTTTTCATTTCAAACACCAGCAAGTTTATGCTTAGATTCTACAAGTTAGACTTTAACAATATGTGAACCAAGAATTGCCAGAAGAGCAGGTTGGTTTTAGAAGAGGTAAAGGAACTGGAGACCAAATTGCTAACATTTGCCGCATTGTGGAGAAAACAAATATCATAAAGGCACCCATTAAATTGCTGAGAATGAGCTAACTCATTCACAATTTATCATCAAACCATATTTCTGTTATGATGTACAATGTTGCCCTGGTTTTACACATTTTTTTTCACTTTGCAGAAGGTCATATAAGTCTTTCCAAGTTTTTCTGAAAGCCTCCTGCTCGTCATTTCTTATAGCACAATAGTTTTCCAACAAACCACATAACACAATTTGTTCAGCCATTTTCCAATTGATGGGAAAACCCTCAATTCCATTATCTTCTCACCATAAAAAAGCTGTTATACATATTTTTGTACATATGGGTCCTTTTCCCTTTCATATTTATTTGTTTCTTTGTTTATAGTTTTCAACAGTCATTTTCATAAGATATTGAGTTCCAAATTTTCTTCTTCCCTCCCTCCTCCCTCCCCAAAATGGCATGCAATCTCAAATAGGCTAAGAGTATACAATCATATTAAACGTGTTTCTAAATTAGTAACGTTGTAAAAGAACTAGTAGAATAAAAGGGGAAAAAACATGAGAAAAAAAGAACAAACAACAAAAAAGAGAAAATAGTATGCTTTGATATGCATTCAGACACCACAGTTCTTTCTCTAGATGTGGATAAGATTTTCCATCGTGATTCTTTTGGAATTGCCTTGGGTCATTGTATTGCTGAGAAGAAGTAAGTTGGCCATCACACAATGTTGCTGTTATTGTATACAATTTTGTCCTGGTTCTGCTCACTTCATTCCGTATCAGTTCATGCAAGTCTTTCAAGATTTTACTGAAATACACCTGTTCATCATTTCTTATGGAACAATAACACTCCATTACAGACCTATGCCACAATTTGTTTACCGTTCCCCAATTGATGGGCCTATCCTCAATTTACATTTTTTGCCAGCACAAAAAGAGCTTCTGTGAATATTTTTGTACATGTGGGTCCCTTTCCCTTTTTTTTTTAGCTGGATAAAATTGAGCAATTGCAATTTTTTAATTTTGTAAATCTTTTCTTTATTAGTTAATTTTTAGTTTTCAACATTCGCTTCTGTAAGCTTTTGAGCTTTAAATTTTCTTCCCTCCCTCCCCAAGACAGCATGCAATCTGATACAGTTTCTACATATGCATTAGTATTAAACATATTTTCACATTCATCATGTTTTAAAGAAGAATTAAAACCAATAAGAGGAACCATGAGAAAGAAGAAACAGAAGGGGGGAAAAGTATGCTTAGTAAATACTATGCTTAGATCTGCATTCAGACTTCTTGGATATTTCTCTGGATGTGGATAGCATCTCCATCATGAGACTTTTAGAGATGTCTTAGATCCTTGCATTGCTGAGAAGAGCTAAATCTATCAAAGTTAGTCATCATACAACTTGGCTGTTACCATGTACAATGTTTTCCTGATTCTGCTCCCTTCATTCATCATCAATCCATACAAGTCTTTCCAGATTTTTCTGAAGTCCACTTGCTCATCATTTTTTATAGCTCAATAGTATTCCATTATATTCATATACCATATCTTGTTCAGCTATTCCCCAATTGTTGGGCATCCTCCCAATTTCCAATTCTTTGCCACCACAAAAAGAGCTGCTATGAATATTTTTGTACATATGGGTCCTTTCACATTTTTATGATCTCTTTGGGATACAGACCTAAAACTGGTATTACTGTGCCAAAGTGTATGTACATTTTTTAAGCCTTTGTGCATAGCTCCAAATTGTTCTTCAAAATGGTTCTGTCAGTGCACAACTCCACCAACAATGCATTAGTGTTCCAATTTTCTCACATCTTCTCCAACATTTATTATTTTCCTGTTTTGTCATGTTAGCCAATCTGATAGGTGTGATGTGGTACCTCAGAGTCATTTTGATTTGCATTTCTCCAATCAACAGTGATTTAGAGCATTTTTTTATATGAGTATAAATAGCTTTAATTTCTTCATCGGAAAACTGCCAGTTCATAGCCTTTGAATAATTATCAATTGGAAAATGATTTGTATTCTTACAAATTTGATTCAGTTCTCTCTATATATATTAGGAATGAGGCCTTTATTAGAGACACTGGTTGTAAATTTTTTTTTCCCAGCTCTCTGCTTCCCTCCGAATTTTAGTTGTATTGGCTTTGTTGGTACAAAAACCTTTTATTTTAATGTAATCAAAATTATTACTTTTTTATTTCATAATTTTTCTTTTGTTTGGTCATAAATTCTTCTATTCTCCATAGACTTGAAAGATAAAGTATTCCTTGTTTTCCTAATTTGCTTATGGTATCAACCTTTATGTCTAAATTGTGTATCCATTTTGACCTTATCTTTGTATACAGTGTAAGATGCTGATCTATGGCTAGTTTCTGCAATAATATTTTCTAGTTTTCCCAATAGTTTTTATCAAATAATGACTTCTTATCCCAGAAGTTGGAATCTTTGGGTTTTCCAAACAGTAGATTACTATAATCATTGACTACTGTGTCTTGTGTGCATGGCCATTCCACTGACTCGCCATTCTACTTCTTAGCTAGTATCAAGTAGTTTTGATGCTGCTCCTTTTTAAAACAGTTCGAGATCTGGTACAGGTATTTCATCTTCTCTTGCATTTCTTTTCATTAATTCCCTTGACATTCCATACCTTTTATTCATCCAGATGAACTTTGCTATTATTTTTCCTAGCTCTATAAAATAATTTTTATAGTTTCATTGTTATGGCACTGAATAACTAAAATAATTTAGGTAGAATTATTATTTTGATATTAGCTCAGCCTACCCATGAGCAACTGATATTTTTCTAATTATTTAGACATGACTGCATTTGTATGAACAGTGTTCTGTAATTGTGTCATTTAGTTCCTGGTTTTGCTTTGGCAATTATAGTCTTAAGTATTTAGTATTTGTTATAGTTATTTTAAATTAAATTAATTTTTCTATTTATTTCCTGCTAGACTTTGTGGGTAATATATAGAAATGCCAATGATTATTGTTTGTTTCATACCTTGCAACATTGCTAAAATTGTTAATTATTTAAACTTTTTTTTAAGTTGATTCACTAGGATTCTCTGAGTATACCATCATATCATCTGCAAATATTGAAAATTTTATTTCTTCATTTCCTATTCTAATTACAAACTTTTTTTCCATTTCTATAGCTACCATTTCTAGTAAAATATTGAGTAATGGTGATGATGGTAAACATTTTTGATTCACTACTGATCTCAATGGGGTGGCTTCTATCTTATTTCTATTACAGATAGTGCTCGTTCTTAGTTTTAGATAGATACTACTTATTATTTTAAGGAAAGCTCCTTTCTTTCCTGTGGTGTTTCATGTTTTAATAGGAATGAGTTATGTAGCTTGCCGAAGGATTTTCCTGTATCCATTGGGATAATCATAAAATGATGTTGATTTTCTTATTGTTACACTTTATTCTTCTGATAGTTTTCCTAATGTTGAACCAGCCCTACATTCCTGGTATGAATTCCACCTGGTCATAGTGTATGATCTTTGTGATTTTTGCTGTATTATCCTTGCTGGTATTTTATTTTAGAATTACCTTGGGAATCCAACTGGTTCTGGACATTGTTTTTACAGGAGCTTAGATATGGCTTATTCAATTTCTCTTTTCTAAAATATGGTTATTTATTATTTATATATTCTATGTATATTCTATGTATATATCTATTATATATTATATATATATATTCTCTTCTTTTAATATAGGTAATATATATGTTTATAAATATCCATCAATTTCACTTTGATTTTTAAATTCATTGGTGTGTAATTGGGCAAAATATTTTCTAATAATTAATTTAATTTCACATTCATTGGTCATGACCTTGCCCTTACCCTTTTTGATACTGGTAATTTAGGTTTTTTTTCTTTGTTTAAAATAAAATTATTCACTGGTTTGTCGATTTTGTTGTTTTTCCCTAAAATCAAATACCAATTTTAATCATTAATTCAGTGGTTTTCTTGTTTTCAATTTTATTGATCTCTCCTTTTATTTTCTGGTATTTCAATTTGATGTCTAATAGGGTATTTCTCTAACTATTAATTAATTAATTGATCTAATCCTAAAGAATGAATGGTTCAAACAACAGTCATAGAAACAATCGATAACTTCATCCAAGAGAATGACAATAATGAGACACCATGCCAAAACTTATGGGATTCAGCCAAAGTAGTTCTTATGGGAATTTTTATATCTTTAATTGCTTACATTAATAAAATAGAGAAAGATGAGATCAATGAATCATGCATGCAACTAAAAAGGCTAGAAAAAGAACAAATCAAAAATCTCCAATTAAATACTAAATTAAAAATTCTTTTTTTTCTTTTTTTCTCTTTTGGTCTAGGCGACGGGGTTAAGTGACTTGCCCATTATCACACAGCTAGTAAGTGTTGTGTGTGTGAGGTCAGATTTGAACTCAGGTCCTCCAGAATCCTGGGCCAGTGCTCTATCTATTCACTGTGCTGCCTAGCTGCCTCCAAATTAAAAATTCTGAAATTCAAAAGAATGATTAATAAAATTGAAATTAAGAAAACTATTGAATTAATACACAAAACTAAAAGGTAATTACATGGGAAAACTAATAAAATAGAAAAAAACTTTAATTTGATCTAAAAAAAAGAACAAAACCAAACTGCCAGTGTGAAAATGAAAAGGGTGAATTCATCACTAATGAAGAAGAAATTAGAACAATAATTTGGAGCTATTTTGCCCAACTTTTGCCAATAAATCTTACAATCTATATGAAATGGGTGGATGTTTACAAAAATATAAATTGCCCAGATTGATAAAAAGGAAATAAAATACTTAACCCCACTTCAGACAAATTGAACAAGCCACAACTTTACTCCCTAAGAAAAAAAATGGCAAAAAGAGTAAAATGAAATAAAGAAAGAATAAAAGAAAAAGAAAAGAAAAAATGGCCAAGGCCAGATGGTTTTACAAGTGAATTCTACCAAACATTTTTTCTTAAAAAAAAATTATTTTTCTCTTCAACATTCACTTTTATAAGATTTTGACTTCTAAATTTCCCCTCCTCCCTCTTTTGCTCCCTCCAAAAGATGGCATGTAATATTATATACATGTACAATCCTATTAAAGATGTTTCCACATTAGTTATATCATGAAAGAGGAATCAGAACAAAAAGGAAAAACCATGAGAAAGAAAAAAAAGTGAAAATTGTATGTTTCAATGTATATTCAGACTCTATACTTCCTTCTCTGGATATGGAATCGATGTTTTGAAATTTGGTCTTGGAATTGTCTTACATCACTGCATTGCTGAGAAGAGCTAAGTATATCAAAGTTGGTCATTACACAACATTACTGTTGCTGTGTACAATGTACTCCTGGTTCTGCTCACTTCACTCAGCATCAGTAAATGAAAATCTTTCCAGATTTTTCTGAAATTTGCCTGTTCACCATAGCTTATGGAACAATAGTATTTCCTTACATTCATATACCATAACTATGAATTGGTTGAATACCACAACCCCCCAAAAAAAATTATGGAAGAACTTAAAAACAATTTTAAAAATCAAATATAAAAGATATCTGCAGTCATATGAAAAAATGCCCTAAATCACTGTTGATTGGATAAATACAAATTGAAGTTTGCAGGCTTCATTTCTTTTCTTTTTCTGGAAGCAATCTGTGAATTCCTTCAATTGAAATTTCATTTTCTATGTTCAGAAGTTCTGAACAGTTCTGTTCTCTTGTTTTCTTCACTGTGGTGTTAATGTTTTTTTCGTTTGTTTGTTTATTTTCCTGCCATGTTCTTCTGGGAGATTTCTGAACAGTAGATCATTTCTGTAGTTTCTGTCATATGTTTTGCTTACATAATTAGCATATTTTAATTTAATATTATGGATTTTTTCCTTGTAGATTGTCCTTCAATTTTGCGTTACATTCTCAAACTATTTTTATTTATTTTGTTTTATTGGTTAGACTTAACATTGTAGATTTACCTTTTTTTTATTCTGCTCATAATTTTTGCTGTGTAGGACATAAATTTTGTTCTCATAATTCTCATTTCTGTTTTAACTCATTCATGAGCAGTGTTGTGGCTCCATATTCTTTTCAAATTCCATAGGTCCTTTTATCAAGTATTGGATAATCTCCTTTTTATTGTGGTATATAGTAATAGATGCTCCTTTACTACATTTTGGTAATCATATTTCCTTATGTTGTTGTTTTTCTCTTTTGATTTATCAGTTTATGTTCAAGGTCTTTGATTTTCTAGTTCCTGAAATCTTTGGTACTTTCTGTCTTTCCCCTCCATTATTTTCCTTATTACTCACTTCCTGACTCCTTCCCATCTGATTTTGGTTTTCTCACCTTCTTTGGCCTGGTTTTCAAAGCATTTCAACCACCTTCCACATTGGGTAATTCGTGGTTCACTAGCCTAGGTCTGTACCCCAACTGACTTTTGTTTGATCAGAACTAGCCATAAGTGGTGCTATGCTCCTTCCCTTTAATCTGATGGAATGCTTCAAAGACCCTCACACGCATGGTATCTTGTCCTGGTAACATCCCACTCCCTCTGTTTTTCAGGTCTCTTGCCCAGCACTCACAGTGAAAGTACTTTGTAGACCTTATGTTTCCAGGTTAAAGTCCCTGGCAGGCTTTTATTCCTGTAGCTGTCAAGGCTCGAGGAAAATTCTGAAATTTGGAGTCAGTGTCTCTGGCACAAGAAAAAAAAAGTGCTGGTTCCTATGTATAGGAATGTGTTTCAATATAAGCCTATGTTCTGTCCTTGTGACTACTAATAGCATGGATATGGAGGGAAGGGTTGCTGCATGAGTTCAGGATCAGTGAGTGTCAGTTGCTTCTTTTTTTTTTTTTAGCCTTTCTTGTTTTCTTAGTATCTTAGGCCAAGAAACAGCTGAAGTTGCTTAACCTTTCACACATATTTTATACTTTATCGAGGTGTGGAAGTTGTGGGGTTTAGAGAAAATGTCCATTCTGCTATCTTGTTGCCCTTGACTCCACCACAAAGATAAAACATTCTTTTTATTGTTGAATGACTCTTTTAAAGATGTATCATCTGAAAATAATGGTGGGGGAGGACTTCAGGTATTTTGTTTTCTGGACAAGCAAGTCATTTAGCTCCTTTTTGAACATACATCATATGAATGTAGAATTTAAAGATATCAAAGGCTGTTTTTCCAATTCTTTTGGTATGGAATTAGAGATGCACTCAAATCCATTTTCACTCCATGCCAAAGAACGAGCTGGAGTAATGTTTACGTCTATGCTTTATTTTATTAAGGGGGTTAGACCACAATGTGTATTGCTATAAATTCATGGAGAATGTATATAAATCACATCAGATAGGTCCAAATTCAATAAAATTCTCCTTCCCTTATTACCAGCAAGACCCCTGGAAAATAAATTCCCAACCAAGTATTATATTATGTAGAAATAGCTATTATTATTTAATTTGCCCCTTTGGTTGTGATTTTGTAGCAGAGACATTGTTCAAAATCCAGAACTGATTTCTTCCACATAGAATTTAAGATTTTAGAATAAAACTATAGTAAGGTAGCTATACATTGCCATACAAAAATTATGCAAGGGAAAAGCTGTATCAGATATATTGAGAGAGATGTAAGATGGGAGAATAGGGTCAGGATACTTAACAGACAGTAGTAAGGGATGGCAAATGAAAGGAGATATTGCTCAAATATTTCTCAAAGTTAAAACCAAAGGATCTCAGTATCTTGGGTGGAAAACCACTGGAATATTTATAGGACAGGGACAAAAGTCATCATTTGTCATCTGTAGCACTGGGGAAGTATCTAAACCAATGTGATGAAAAATTCAATGGAAATATTGGAAGTTCTATTTCAATTCAGTTTAATTTCAATGACCACTTATAAAATGGTCAGTCTCATTATCTGTCACCATATTTTCTTACATACTGATCTGAATTTCAAAGAAAAAATGCCATAAACCATCGAGGAATTCCAAGAATATCATTAGATATCATTTT
The DNA here is from genome assembly GCF_003287225.1 of Phascolarctos cinereus. Taxonomy (NCBI): domain Eukaryota; kingdom Metazoa; phylum Chordata; class Mammalia; order Diprotodontia; family Phascolarctidae; genus Phascolarctos; species Phascolarctos cinereus. The sequence continues at coordinate 26,972,479 of NW_027555736.1, read as the reverse complement.
TTCCAGTTGTAACAACAAGCACTGACATTTAATTAATATTTTAAAATTTGAAAATTGCCATATATACCACATGTATAATACATACATTTATGTATGACTCCATGTATGTATTTAGTAACATGTGCGTGTATGTATGTGTATAGAGAAGGTGTGGTATATGACATCCATATAGGTTTTGTGTATCCACCTGGACCTGTCTATATGTACCTTGAAAGAAGGCAAGAATAGACATCTCTAAAGTTTCATTCCTTCTACCCTTCTCAATAGGAAATTTTGTTTTCTCCATGGAGAGCAAGCAAGTAGTTAAGGACAGAGTCTTGAGAGGATGTTGAGTATTTATATATTAATCTTTACATATACTCCCAAAAATATCATTAGTCTAGGAATACTATTCTAGTAAGTTTAAGTTGTACTTCTGATTAATATTACTTGATGGGAAGGAATATGCCAAGATAAATATGCAAGGCTTGACTCCCTTCCCACAAAATTCCAGCTCCACAATGAACTCACATAGCTTAAAGCAAATAATTCTATTTATCTAGACAGCAAATTGAAAAGAGTAAAATATGCATGTGTGTGTGTGTATGCACGTGTTGGGGGGCACATATGTGTGTGTGTGTGTGTGTGTGTGTATGACAATATAAAAAGTCCATTGGAACTGAGAAAGCTGAGAGAAAATGGGACAGAGAGAGACAGAGAGAACCAGATTTCTCTCACCTCAGGTAAAATTCTTCAGTCTCTAATGTAGTAAGATGGAAATAGAGACATGATTGGAGAATCAATTCCTCTACACGCTTGCTTCTTCCCAGGGTCTTTCTCTCTTCTGGTATCTGAAGAGATTCAGGAACTGTTTTCTTTCTCATATCTGGAAATGAGAAAACCAGGATCTCTCTAATACGAAGGTAATACCAATCCCACTAATCCCACAGAGATGAAGCATTGAGTAAGCAATCACCACCAATTACAGACATTTATAAAAATGGGCTTTGAGTAAAGGATTTAGATAGATACGTAGACATATGATAGATATAAATATACATGTATACACATAAGTGTGTATAATGTATTCATGTCTATATGCATACATATATGTTATATGTACAAATACACATATATACATGCAGTTGTATGAATATTATCTGTAGCTTAAATAGCATTCACATGTGTTTAGTATATGTGAGTATACCATATGTATGTATAGATATGTATTTGTATGTGTATGTGTATATATGTGTATTTGTGAATGCTTACACATATACATATATATAATATATATATATATATATACCTCCTTCACAACAACCTTATAAGGTGTTATTATTATATTTTAACAGACAGTAAGAACTAGTATTTATATAGTACTTTAAGATTTTCAAAACACTTTTCATCCATTATCTTATCTGATGTTTGCAAAACCCCATGATGTAAGTGATGTTATTAATTCCATTCTCCATGAGAGGAGACTGAAGCTGAGAGTGGTCAAAAGACTTCTCATTCACATAGTTAGTTAAGTATCTGATGCAGAATTCAAACCCAGATCTTTCTTATTGCAGGTCCAGAATTCTGTCCTTTGCTCAACACTGTCTCAATGAAAACAAAGAGTTGCATTGTAAGAACTCTTCTGTCAGTGGGTGTGTCTAAGTGGAACTCAAAAATATAACTGGCTCAGTCTGACATTCCTGAGATATGAAAATGGTTAAAAAACACACCCCCAAAAAACTTCAGCATTGATACATTCATTAAGAAAACATCTTTTTGGCAATTATTCTCATTTCACACCCACACTTGGTCTTTACTCCACAAGAGTTTTCCTCATTACAGCCAAATGGCCTGGGTGTCTGAATGATAATGTGCATGATTAGACATTTTGGAACATTTGGTATGAGACAGATATTTGTGCAACTAAAGTCACTTGAAAATATTTGGAAATATATCAGCAGCTCAAATACATTTGAAATGGGCATCTGTAGCCCATCACTCAAAGCAACAATATTAGCATAGAGTTGGGTTATATAACACTGGCATAGATACAACTGGTGAGCTCCAGACTGTATCAATGCTATATAAAATACAGCTGCAGTCCCCTATTGCCAGTATCTGGGCTGCTAACATAGAACAAGATAGCAGGAAATGATCAAGAAAGATACGGGCTTATTTAAATCATAAAATGAATTCCAATTAGAAGGCTATCTACAGTGAATGAAATTTCTTTTCACAAAACAGGACTTAGCCAAGGATTTGTGCTAACTGGGTTAGAATTCCAGCATTCATTCAGGAAAAGGGAAGAAGAGAAAACAACCAGGAACATCTGTCATACTCATTTTTGTACCTACCCAATTTGGTTGATTCCAAACCTACCTCTCAGTCCCTTCTCTTCTCTGTACACTCCTGCCCACCCTTGTTCTTTGCTAATAGTCTGTATTTCCTCTACCCTTATTAGTTTCTCTGCCTCAGTTCCCTTCCCATTCTAATACATCTCCCCCACAACAGCCAGAATTATATCTCCAAAGCATAAGCCTGCTCTGCCACATTCCTGATCAAAAAAGTTAAACTAGTTCCTTATTATCTCTAAAAATAATACATGCAAACACCTCTTATTTTTTTGTTTTTCAAATTAATTTCTTTATTTTTAGTTTTCAACATTCACTTCCACAAGATTTTGAGTTCCAAATTTTCTCCCCATCTTGTCCCTCCTCTCACCCCAAGATGGCATGTCTGCCCTCCCTTCTATCCCTACCCCCCCTTTTCTTAACCTTTTCCCGTTCTATTTTCCTGTAGGGCAGGATAGATTTCTATACCCCATTTCCTGTGTATCTTATTTTCCAGTTGCATGTGAAAACAGCTTTTTTAACTTTTGTTTTTAAAACTTTGGGTTCCAAATTATCTCACTTCCTCCCTCCCCACCCACCCTCATTGAGAAGGCAAGCAACTAGATACAGGCTATGCATGAAAACACCTCTTTTTAGTATTTAAAGTTTTCATTATCATATTTCCCACTCACTACCTTTGAAGTTATTTGCATGGAACTCTCTTTCATATGCTCATATGCTAATCATTCCAGCCACACTGAGCCACACAGCATTTCATTTTCCATCTCTGTGATTTTGCCTAGGTTGTCCCACAGATTTGGGATGCACTCTTTCCCCACCCATGACGCTTACAATTTTGCGATTTCTTCAAGTCTGAGATTAAGCTGGGCTTTATTGAGTTGACAGCTTTTTACCTCTACCCCCTCACCCTCTCAATTATCTCATTTACTTTTTTGTTGTATATACATACATAAGCATGTATTGTTTCCCTCAAGAGTATGTAAGCTGTTTGAATTAAGGGACTATTTATATTTCCCCTTTGTATACCAAAAATGGAACACAGTGCCTAACAGAGTGTGCACTCAATAAATGTATTTATTAATTGGATGAACTTCCCCAGAGCTAGTAAATGTCTGAGATGTGATTCAAACCTTGGTCTCTTTATTACAAATGTCTGTTGTTCTATTATATCATGCTGATACTTGCTATTCTGTACAGAAGAGGAGAGGTGTTTCTTTTTTTGTTTTGTTTTTATAGAAATTATAGCACGAATGATCAAAGACTATATTCATCATGGCAAAATTATTTTAATCTTAATCTTTTTTCCCCTCTGAAAGTAAGTCAATTTGTTTAAATGCTTAAAGTGGAATTCAAAACCAAAGTATTATTGAGTTCCTTTGATGTTCTAAAAATTACTGACTGGATTCTGAGTAATGTTTAATTAGATTACATCTGAGCACACATAGGAATCAAATACAATAATGTCATTTGACAATAGATGATAAAATGCTTTAGAAAAAGAAAGGCCATTTGACAGAAACACTTTGTTACTATCACTTTTACACTGAAATTTCAGGGAGGAAGAAAAATGAAGCTACCATATGCCATAGAATATGGTGCAATTCAGCTTATTTTTGTATCATTCCTTTCATGCATGGGCTAACAAAAACCTTTTATAGCAAGAGGGCTTCATGAGTTAAAGTGGAAAGGGAACATTAGAATGTAAGCTTTAAAGAGAAAAAATTGACTCATGAAGAATCTGGAAAGTTCACCACAAAAATGAAAAAAAAATTATGATCAGTTTCACAGCTCTATGACGTTTTGGAGTATCATTTACTCTACAAGAATTTCACTGGATTCATTCTCAACTGAAATTCAACTCATTGGCATTTTGGTTAAAGCAGTGGAATTTATTCACTCAGGGAAAGCAGTTTGAATCACGCCTCACATGCTTATTAATTATGCAAATCTAGGCAAACTACCGCACTACTCTCACAGTTCCAGTTTCCTAATGTAAAAAAAAAATAAGAGTAATAAGAGCATTGTTGAGGCTGTATAGAAGAATGGACAGAGAGTAAAGGTCAGAGGCAAGAAGACATAAATTCATACCCCACTTTTGCTTGACACTGCATAAATGATGATTTCTTACATCTCTAGGCAATGCTAACTTTAAAAGTTGCAGGGAAGGCATAGACATACATTTATAGAAAATATTCCTGAAAAAATCAGTGGAATGGAATATTATTATTATTATAGGTTTTAACTTACCAAACTATTCTAAACTCTACCTACAACCAGGGAAATAAATATTGGTGGATCAATCTGAAGGGTTTTATTTTTAATGAAAATAGAAGAGTCTTCCAAGCTCCCTGGCAATGAATTTTATGAATGAATCTTTCATATCCTAATCTTCTATTCTATTCTATAAATAATCATAAAACACCTATAGGGTACAAGTCATGAGATGTTAGGATTATGAAAACAGAAATGAAACAGTTTCTGTCCTCAAGGACCTTATAATCTACTGAGATATCAAAAATACAAAGTGATATGAATGCAAGATAAATTGAAGTAATAAAGTTTAATTAGCAAGGGAAATAAAAAAGAGCTTCCTCTAAGAGATGTTGCCTGGGCTGAGACTTGAAGTAAGCCAAAGATTATGAGAAGAAAAGAAAGAGAAAAGGAATCACAGTCGTGGGGTGGGGATAGCCTATGCAAAAGCCTCAATCTGAACATCTGGGTAGCATATCATACTAATTAGGAAATTTAGAGAAGGTTCAGGTTTGGTAGGAAGAAAATGCATCTAATTTAAAACATTGTGAAATAAATGTTCTTATAAGACATCGAGGGCTAGATGTTTTAAAGCTAAGTTGTAGTGCAGAATTTGAATTTGAGAAAGTACTTGCGAATGAATACATAGATTAGTGAGACATATTCATTGGACTAATATAAATATAGAATCCCATTTATTATAAAGCTCTTCTATTTAGAGCCAGAATTTAGGGCCCAGGTAGTAAAAGAGGGGCAGAGGTAAGTATATAAAGACAAGTGACAAGTTGTAGTGACACATTTAATGGGGCTACAGACAAGATCAAGAACTGATTTACTTCTTGATGAATGTAATTGTGAATTCTATGATAAAAAATGCTAGACAGGGTAAAAAAGATAAGTGGGAAGACGGAGAAGCCTAGATAATAATCAGAATAGAGAGACATTCTCTCCCCACCTGACATCCCAGATCTACAAGGATGAAGTAGTAGAGGTGACAAGTGGTTGGTTTTACTAGACAATGAAAGATCTTTAATAGACAAGCTTAATCAGGAGCTCTGGCTCATAGTTATACAATGGTAGAATATTGGTATTAAAGAGACAGTTTGGGATATGTGTCTCTGGAATGTATCAATCTAATGCATTGCTTTTGGTAATGGATTCCATAGTTCTTTGGTAATTTCTATTTACTTGTCAATCTTTTGCAGATCAATTCCCTGATACATTACTGGACTCAAACTACTCTTTCAAATGTCACTAAATACCTCTTGATTGGTAGATCAAATGTGATGTGTTCTGAGGCTTAATCCTTGAAATTTCTGTAATTTTAATACCCTTCTGCTGAACTATCTCTAATTTCAGTTTTCATGAAATTTCCCTTCTCTTACTTTCCCTTGCTTCTCTAACAACTCCTCAGTTTCCTTTGATGGATCACTTTCCATCTCCTGACAGATAGATGTGGTTTTCCCTCAAGATTATGTCCATGGGAGCTTCTTTTTTTTTGGCTTTCTTTCTACAACCTTTCTCCTGATGGGTTGTTTGGGATCATTAAAAAAAAAAAAAAACCAGTGAAATTTTCTGAAAGCAACTGTGTTCAATTTTCTTCCATTCAATATGGGACACAACATCATGTCCACTCATCCAAAAACTAAATAATTACAATAAAACATGTACAGTAAAATATATTTTTTAATCCAAGGACACAAAGGTTTTTCTTTCTTTTACCTAAGAAATGTTTAATTGACATTAATGATTCTATGAAAAGAGCAAGATGCTAAATACAAGATTTATTTTTCATCTCTTTCTGTGTGGAAATGAGTAGGTATCATAACTAGGGTTCAGTAAGATATTTAATGTTTGAGAAGTTCAGGTTTGTCAGAGGCAGGAAATTGAGAGCTATTATGATTGAGTAAATCCACAGTAATCCATATCCTCAGGTAGATCCATGCATCAATCAATCCACAAATATTTAAGGTAGTAGCTGTTACATATTTGGTACTGTGTTAAGCACCAAAATTTAATCCAGCCCACCTCATTTCACATATCAGTAAACTGAGGGAGTTGATCTGATTGACCAAGATCACAAATTGAATAAATGTCAAAAGAGGGTTTTGAAGCTAGATTCATCAATACCAGATTCAGTTCTGTTTACAGAGAATCACTCAGCATCCGTGAGGATGGATTTAAAAATAAATTACTCTCATGGCCAGTGAAAGAAGTTACCTATGAAGTGCTGGTTAAATATATATTCATGTTGAGTCTTTCAAATCTACTGAAAAGGACAAAAACATGCCTAGATTTATATGAAATAATGAGTGAAATGAACAAAACCAAGAGAACACTGTACACAGTAACATTATTATTTTAAGAACAACTATGAATTACTAAGTCATTTTGAATATTACAAATACCCAAATTAACTACAAAGGACCTATAAAGGAAGACACTATCTGCATCCAGAGAAAGAACTACTAAATCGAAGTATGTATAGAATACATTTACATTTATGTACACATATTCGTGTCTAATGTCTGCCAAAGACAAAGTATATCAAAGATCCACCATATTAGCCAGACTTTAAAGGAATCTGAGCATCTATGAGATATTGGGTGAGCAGTGGCTATATTTTAAGAATCTGAGCACCTTAAAGGAGACAAGATGGACCTTATATTCAGAAAGAGTGTGGGAGTGGCCAAGTAGTCTGCAGGGATTGTGAGGCAATAGAATGCCAGGCACCTAGATCAAGTGGCCAAAGAAGAATGGAGCCTATCTAGTATAAAGGGTGGGTAATGGTAGGGGGTCATAGGGAGGCAAGACAATGGAGGGCTAGGCTAGGTTAAGGGTAACAGAGAATTGGGAATTTGGGTTTAGCCATAATGAAAGGAGGATTGATGGGATTACAGCCTCAGGCTAATGCCAGAGATTGGCCAGGTGGGAAAGTACAGAGTTTTTTCCCTTGTGAGGACCAGATCTCATCCTCATCATTCCCTACTCGAACAAATGGGACCCAAATTCTTTTGGGGTAAGGTACAAAGGTCTTGTTTTCTGAAACTACTTCCTGTTGGCAAAGGGTGTAGAGCTGTCCCTGCCTTGAGGGGGTCCCAAAGAGGAGTTTGACTGGAACCAAGCACAGGCTGTATCCAGAGAACAATGTGGGGGACATTCACTGCTACCCGCTTTTCCCTACCAACTGTAGGTGAATGACCTGTAGTCTGGAAAACACAAATCTGGCAGAAAAGACTGCAGAGCCCAGATATGACAGGATAAAACAGCTCTACTTAGATTCAAATAGTTCAGTTTTGCACCGTGTATCAAATCCACCTCATAGCAGACTCAGGAATAGCCAGGTGGGTAACATTCCTTTCCAAAAGAAAATAATGGAGAAACTGAGCCGGGATCATCCCCTCTTAGACTGAGGCTAAAATTGTTTTCTCAGCTTTTCCTGATGCTCACTTCCTACCACTATCACATTCTCTGCGTAGCTTGGGCAGATAATGGATTATTGATTGTCGATGGATTATGATCCATAGGACAACTCAAAATAAAATCCTCTGAGATTTTGCCTCAAACAGCAAGTTTCATTAATCACAGCTTAGGAAAAACTTTTCCAGGATTTACATCTCAAATTTTAATTTGTCCTGGTGTAAAAAGCCAAGCATTAGAGATTATTTCTATATACTTACAAATTCTCAAACAAGCTTTTTGGCAGTTTATTTATTAAAGCAATAATCAATAATAGCCAAAATATTTTAGAGGTAACTAAATTATGAAAAGTTGCTTGACATAACTGATACAAAAAAGTTCACCAATTTGAAACTTGAAACGAACCCATTAGGTGACTTTAATTTTGTTAAATGCATTTCCAAATTACTTTACACAGAGAATCAACACCTCATCATTAGCAGTTAAAACTACAACTTTAAGCAAGCTTATTCAAGTTTGGAGGCTAGCTTCTTTACCTTGAGTGGGATGTGCTGAACCTGACTGATGCTTACAGGCAAAGGTTGCCCCAGGACCCAAAGCCATTGCCAGTAGGGCTCGTGCTGTAGCTGCTGCCGCTCCTCTCCCCACCCCCATTTTTTCTTTTTCCAGGTGGGAGAGAGTGAATTTGAAGGTGACAGGGACAGGGAGAAGGGTGACACTCTCTTCTTCTATGAGAGTGGTTAAAAAACATACCCTCTTGACTCAAGAGAAAGGAGTAGAAGAAAGGAGTGACCAGGGTTGTAAGGAGGCATTTCAAAACTCCTTAATGATCAATCACAAAACCTCCAGAATCTGCTAAGATGTTTTAGATCTTCTAACTTTTCCCTGTAATTTCCTTGAAGGAGGATTCAGGGGTATAGAGGGAAAGGAGTAAGCAAGCTTCAGGGAACAAAAAAGTACCTGCAGTTTTCCCAATTCCCTTGCACCAAGAAAATCAACAGAATTGGGCATATGCTTCCAGATAGGGCATCCATTCTTGTCCTCTATGCTGTGGAAGGTGTATTCAGGTCCATTGCCTCAAACTGAACCAGTGGACTGAGAGCCTGACAGCAACAGGAAGAATGTGAGATGGTCTTCCTGAAAAGCACCTTCAAGCCTTCCTAGGTACTTTGGAAGTGACCCAAACTGCAGGGTAAGAAAGAGGTTTATAGGTTTAGGGGTGCTGGGACCCCAAAATCATAACATTAGGGTCCTTTCCTAAAGAATTCAACCCAAGCCTTCTTTCAGCAAGAGGCAAGGTTTATTAGAGATCTACCACCAGACTCTTAAGGAATTTGAGCATCTATGGGCTATTGGCTAGATTGTAAAAATCTGAGCAGTGGCTAGATTTTAAGAATCTGAGCCTCCTTCTTATTTTTGACTCTCCTGATCTGCCTTCCCTTTTATCACCCCCAGTTCTGTTATCCCTTTGCCTTTCTACTTTCCTGTCTGGTAAGATAAATTTCTAAACCCAACTATTTGTGTATGTCATTCCCTTTTATCCAATTCCAATGAGAGTAAGGTTCATGTGTTTCCCCTTCTCCTTTCACCCATCTTTCACTCCACTGTAAAAAAAAAAAGCCTCTTTTATGTCAGATTATTTACTCCACTCTATATCTCCCTTTCCTCTTCTTCTAATGTATTCTTCTTTCTCACTTACTAATTTTATTTTTTAGATAATTCCAACATATTCAACTCACATCCATGTTTTCTGTCTCTATATACTCCTAACTTCTCTAATGAGAAAATTTTCAGGAGCTACAAGTATCATTTTCCCATGTAGGAATATAAACAATTTAAATTTGTTTAATCTCTTATGATTTCTTTTTCCTGTTTATCTTTTCATATTTTTTCTTCAGTCTTGTAATTGAAAATCAGAAATTTATGTTCAGCTGTGGTCTTTTCATCAGGAATGCTTAACAATCCTCTATTTAGTTAAATATCTATTTCCCCCCTGAAGGATTATACTCAGCTTTGCTGGACAGATGATTCGTGGTTGTAATCCTAGCTCTTTTCTCCTCCAGAATATCATATTCCAAGGTCCCTGTTCGTTTAATGTAGAAACTGCTAAATCTTATGTTATCCTGACTATAGCTCTATGGTATTTACATTGTTTATTTTTGGCTACTTACAATAATTTCTCCTTGACCTGACTGCTCTGGAATTTGGCTATAATATTCCTTGTAGTTTTCATTTTGGGATGTCTTTCAAGAGGTGATTTGTGGATTCTTTCAATTTCTACTTTTACTCTCCAGCTCTAGAATATCAATGCAATTTTCCTTGACAATTTGTTGATGTCTGGTTATTTTTTAAATCATTGCTTTTAAGTTGTCCAATAAGTTATTTTAAGGCCTATTTTCCAGGGTCATTGGTATTTCCAATAAAATATTTCACATTTTCTTCTATTTTTTCATTATTTTTATTTTGTTTTATTGTTTATTGATGTCTCATAAAGTCATTAGCTTCCATTTGTCAAGTTCCATTTTTTTAAAGAATTATTTTCTTCAGTGAGTTTTTGTATCTCCTCTATTTGTTCAATTCTACTTTTGAAGGAGTACTTTTCTTTAGTAGATTGCTTTTACTTCTTTTTTTTTCCATTTGTACAATTATGCTTTTTAAGAAGTTCTTCCTTTCAGTGATTTCTTAATATCTATTTCACCCTTTAGACAATTCTGATTTTCGAGGCATTCTTCTCTTCATTGCATTTTACTGCCACTTTTTGCCATTTGGCTTATTTTGTCTTTTAAGATGTTATTTTCCTCAGTATTTATTTTTTGTCTTCTTTACCAAACTGTTGAGGTTTTTTTTTCATTTTTTTTTGCATCATTCTCATTTCTCTTCCCAATTTTTCCCTACCACTCTTGCTTCATTTCTAAAATTGTTTTTGAGCTCTTCTATGGCCTGAGCCTAATTCATATTTTTTCTTTGAGGCTTTGAATGTAGAAGTTTTGACTTTATTGTCTTCTGAGTTTGTGTTTTCATCTTCCTTGTGACCATAGTAACTTTCTATAGTTAGGACACTTTTTTCTGCTGTTTTCTCATTTTACAGCCTATTTCTTGACTTTAAACTCTATGCTAAAGTGGGGCTCTACTTCCAGAGTGCAGGGGTCATTATACCCAACTTCAGGATTTTTGTGAAGCTGTTTTCAGAGGTAATTCTGGGGACTTATAAGTTTTAAATTTTCCCAAGCTGTTATAATCTAGGGAGAGGTGTGTTTACTCCTCTGCTGTTCTGTGCTCTGGTCTGTGAGTAACCACAAGCAGTCTTTTCCACTTTGGAACTGTGAGACCAGGGTATGGGCTCCCCTGTGGTTTCTATTTCTCATGTTAGTTGTTCCTTCTTACCCTGGGACTGAGACCTAGTTCTGCAACCCAGATACAAGTATGGACAATGTAAGAGTCCTGCCCTTGGTGCCAACAAAGGAGCCCCTGTAATTTCCCTCTGATCCACTTACTATTTCTGGGCTGAGAAGTCAGAAAATCACCACTACCACCACTGATTCAATCATTCTCCAGGCCTACTGCTGGTTTCCTAGGGGATGGCCTGAGCTGGACTGTACTTCCTGGTATAATAGGTCTTTCTTATCAATCTTCTGAGTTGCCTTGGGCTGGAAAATTATTTCACCCTCCCCTTTTGTGTGTTCTGCCACTCTAGAATTTGTTTTGAGGAACTATTTAAGAGTGTTTGAAGGAGTTTGGGGGATGGGTCAGGAAAGTCTTTGCCTTTTCTCCATTATCTTGTCTCTTTCTCCTAACCCCTTCATTTTTGCAACTGTTTAATTCTAATTGACATTGTGATAATCTTGTAGGTGTGATTTATTGGGAGAAACTATACTTAAAAGCTAATATATTCAAATGTCCATGCCACCCCTCCTGAACTGCCATGTTATCTTAGAATCATAGTTAACCAAAAATAACTTACTAAGCACTTATTATATCAGGCAGTTTCTACATTCAAGGAAGTCACATACCAATGGAGAAAGCAACATCAAAACACAAAATATATAGAGAGCAAATTAGAAGTGACCTCAAGTAAGAGAGTAAAGGCACTAGCATTAAGCAAAACCAGGAAAGGCAATTACAAAAAGGTGGTATTTTGGCTAATTGTAGTAAATAGGAGAGAAGAAAGGAGGAGGAAGAGATGAGAGAGAGAGAGACAGACAGACAGACAGAGGGAAGGGGCAGTAAATAAAAATGCAGTCTGAAGATAGAATATCTTGTGTAACAGTGAAATAGTGTAACCATATTCAGAGTACATAGATTAAAGTATTAAAAACAAATGGACAGGTAAGAAGGGGATAAGTTTTGAAAGGTTTAAAAGATAAGAAGTGAATTTTATTTAATCCTATATAATAGAAAGCAACTGGAATTTACTGAATGGAAAGAGTGGTGACATGGTCACACTTGCAGCTTAGGAAAATCATTTTGGTCTATAAATGGAGGGTAGATTGAAGTGGGGAAAGACTTGAGGCTGACAGGCCAACAAAAAGCCTCCTGTAATAGCTCATATAGTAGTGTTGACAGTGTCAAAGGAGAGAAGGGGATATATACAAGAGATGCTATGAAAGTAAGATTAAGAGGATGTTATAACAAGTGAGTAGGAGCAGTAAGAGTGAAGAGTCAAGGATGACTCTGACTAGATTGACAGCCTGGATTACTGGGACTGTGTGGATGCCCTAAACAGTTATAGGTTAATTGAAAATGGGAACGTCTTGGTGGAGGGTTTTAAAGGTTACAGTTGTAGAAATGTTGAGTTTAATATGTTTATGGGACATCCAGTTTGAAATGTTTAATAAAAGTTGCACATACAAGGCTGGAGTTTAGAAAACAGGTTAAAGTTAAAAATATAGATGAAAGAATCATTTACACAGAGAATGAATCCTTGATAGCAGATTATATCACAAAATTAAAGAGTATATAGGGGAAAAAAAGATAAAAAGTGCCCAGATCAGAGACTTGGCGATACCACAGTTAGTGTGCAAAACCTGGATGAAGATGCAGCTAAGGAGACTAAGAATTGGTCAGATAGATTGCAGGAGAACCAGGAGAGAGCAGTATTAAAGAGAAGAGACTATAAAGGAAGAAAAGGTGATCAACTAAGTAAAAGGCTAAAATGATATCAAGAAGGATGTGGGTGGAGAAAAATGTCATTAGATTTGTCAGGTAAGAGATCTCTGGTAAGTATGGAGAGAATAGATTTGAGGATAATGATAAGGTCAGAAGACAAACTACAGAGGGTTAAGAAAAGAAAGAGGAAAAGAAATGGAGAAACATTGTAGATTTCTTTATAAATGAGTTTAGCCACAAAAAGAAAGGAGATATAGAATGAAAATTAGTAGGAATGGACAATTGGGCAAGTGAGGAATTTTAAGGAAGGGGGAGACATGGGTATATTTATAGACACTAGGGAAATAGTGCACTGGGAAAAAAAAAGGATATTAGTGAGAACATGGAAATGTTCTCAGTTTGCTGGAGAAGATTGTATCTGATGGGGTGATATTCATGTAAAGGTGTATTCCTTAGAAAGGAGAAGGGCCATCTTGTCATGTTAGACAAGAGTAAAGGAAAAGATAGCGAGGCAAGGTATCTGAGTGATTTCAAATGAGGAATATTGGAGAAATGGAAGTTCTCAGTGAATAACTTCATTATTTTCTGTGAAATCTTAAGCAAGGTTCTCAACTGAGTGGTTGGGGTAAAAGGGGGGAGACATTAGGTTTGGAAAAGCTGCTGTGGAGAGTGGAATAGTGAAATGATTTGGCAGGGGTAAAAGGTGGCCTTTCCATAGTGAGGGAATGGTTATGATTATGTAACAAGAGTTTATACAGTTTGGTGGGCTTTTTTTTTTCCTCCCCAACTTTATTCAGCATTTTGTGATAGAAGCAAAGATGGCAGATGGTGATAGTAATTCAATACTGAGGCAGATGTGACCTTAGATATCCCAAGTATTCCATTTTCTACATGAGGATCCCAGAAGTAAAATAATAGCCTAAGTTTTCTCAGGTTGGATGAGACAATTATAGAACTTAAACTCAGGTCCTTTGATGCCAAATTCAGGACTTTTCCCATGATCCCATACAAACTCCTCACTTGACCTTTGTTATTTTTTTTATAACCCTTTTTTGTGCAGAGCTCCCATCTTGGATTCCCAACTCTCTTTCCATATTTTCTTTAGTTTAAGAATCACTTGTATGTCTTTGAAAGTAAAGGTTAATTGCTACCATTCTAAAGAAGATTCATTTGCTGAGAGGAGAAATAAGGTTGGCTCACCAAATACCTTTTTTTTTTTTGAGAAATGGGGCCTTATTGTCAAAAATATTGTAAATTTTTGTGAGCCACTAAATGAATGTTGCAAAATATTTTGATAATAACTTTGATTGATTCTACAGATATGCTTAGAATCTAGAAGAACCCATGGAGTTAGTAGAACATTTTAAAATGTTATGATTCAGATTTAATAAAAGCTGATTTTGAGGCTCAATCAAAAAGCAACAGACACTAGTGCAGGGAAGGGGGGGGAAGTGGGGTAGCAAAGCAGTCATCTTTATTGTAATTTGTAGAAATTAACGTTGCTTTTTTTCTGATTGTAGAAAATCAAATGTAATGACTCCCATTCAAACTTAGCACAAAACAGTAGTTTCAGCTACTTCTTTCTATTCATCTCTGTCACATTACTTTTCATCCTGAAAGCCAGGTAGAAATAAATTGAATTTGGCAGCTGTTAAAGAAATGTTGGGAAATCATAAGAAGTAGCCTAATCAAAATTTAACTGAATATACCTGTATATTGAAAGTAGTAAAAGTGAATAGACGAAATGAATTTCACATCACAGAGAAGCAAAATTAAGGCAATTGTGGTTAAAATGTTAACACTACAGCATCTGCCTTCTCTTTGCAGTGATATGGGAAAGATTTTTGTTTCTTTTCAAGAAAACAAAACCAGTCTTTAAAAACAAAATTCTACCTTCATTTGAAAGGATATATTCACATTTGATAATTAATGAAGTATGAACTTGCATAAAGTCAAAGGAACATAGATTTTGAGAACTATAATTTTATCAATGTGGGCTATATCCTGTGTGAAAAGTCCCACATGGCATTGATACAGATGAGCATTTTGCTTGTTCCTTATACAATTAGAGCTTCCTGGTACATTGAGGTTAAATGATTTACCGAAGTACACAGTTAATATATGAAAGGGAAAGGATTTGATTTCCTGAATCTAATCCCTGCTCTTATTTATTTCTCCAAATAGTTTTTAATCAATATTTGAGATACACTATAAACTGAATTTGCACTTTGATATTGGAATTTAATAGGAATCATGTCAGTCTCACAGTCAGTAAATTAAGGATCCATGGTTTTTTTTTTCAGTTCAGGCTCTCCTCACACCAAATAGGATCAAGACAGTTGCACTTCCAGTCTTTAGTATACAGGATATTAACCTGGATTCTTTGAAAATATTTTGATTATTTCATTTCACTATAATTGGTTTCCTTTGTAAGCCTTTGTATTTAGATGTATGCACTAAAATATTGCTCTAAAAAGGGATACCTAGGCTTCACCAGGATATCATAGGGGTCCATGACACATGAAAATTAAGAATCTCTGACATAGAAGATAATCTCCAACATCCATCATCAACATCATCATCATCATCAGACAGAGAGAGAGAGAGAGAGAGAGAGAGAGAGAGAATGGATACAGGAGAATCAGTCAGAAATTGGCATATATGAACATAGATAACCATACATTCATACATACACAATGCTAAATAAAGTTGGAGAGAAAAAAATAAAACCATGAGACTGAATCCACCATAAACTCTTGTTAACATAATCAGAATTATTCTGTCACTATGGCAAGGCCACCCTTTACCATTACCAAGTCAATTCACTATCCCATTCACCACATCAGCTTTCCCAAAACTTTTCAGCCCTCTTCAAACCCTCCACATCTCTTACCTTCCCCAAACCTCTGAGTTGAGAACTTTCCTTAATCTTTCACTAAAAAACACAAAATTGTTCACTGAAAGTTCCCCTTTCTCCCATCTTCCTCATTTCAAACCACATAGGGAAGGTTCTCAACTGAGACAGACAGACAGAGAGGGAGAGAAAGAAAGAGGAGAAACAGAGAATAGGAAAGATAATAGTCATGCAGTCATGAGCATCATATGTTCCTAGGAAAGTTACTTTGCCTCTTGTACTAAATATTCTACCAGCAAAATGGGAATAGTGATAGATGCACTATATAAACCATAAGTCTTCTGTAAATCTCAACACTGTCATAATTTTCAACATCCATCACACAGATCTTATCACAGTATGTACAATATAAATGTACATTGAGGGATGATTTAACAAATGCACAAAAGCATATAGTACTAATAAGCCTCTGATACTGTCTTTGTGGAGAGGGAGAACAAATTAGTCACTACAGCCATGTCTGTTTATTTCTTTGTCTCTGACTCTCTCTGCCTGTGTCTTTCTCTGTCTCTTTCTGTGTCCCTGTCTCTCCTGCTATGAAGATATAGAATATTGCCTTCACCCAACCACAAGGACTACCGCTCAGCCAGACACCTTGGAAAAATTATTATGGCTCAAAAAATTCTCCACCTGACCATCTGCTAGGGAATATCTGAGAGCTTGGCTCAGCTAGGTCTAGTTTTGCTCCTCCTCCATCCGTGCCTCTTTTCTTGGACTCTGCTGACAAAGCCATGAAGAATTTAGTATCATTTTCTTATGACTGTGTGTATATATACATGTACACATTCATATAGCCTTTCATCTATATGTGTATATATACATATATAAACATACTATGTGTATATGATGTGTATGTATGTATGTGTCTGTCTGTCTTTATATCTACCTATCTATCTATCTTTCTATCTATCTATCTATGTATCTATCTATCATTTTTTCTTTCTATCTCTCTCTAAAGTGTTTTTCCTTAGCAAGGAGAAAGGTCATCTTGTCATATTAGAAAGGACTGAAGATAAAAATAGTGAGGTTTTGAATGTTCATTGAAGGAAATTTCTCCATTGAATGAGTTTTTATTCATCCCAAAGACAGAAAAATCCTGTCTAATGCATTATGAAAATTTATGCTCAAAGCCAATCAATGAGATACAAATGTTTAGTTTCCAACATTAAAAAGAAACATTCTCTCCCTAAAATCTTAGATTGTAATGCTTATTTACTCCCTACTACTATTTTACCCTTCACCCTTCTTATCCTAGAGAAAACTAAAAGTAGATTTTGACAACTATAAAAAAAATGTGTGTGTGTTTCCCTAAAGCTAACAAACTACAAAACCAATCACCCTTAAGTAGCCACGGATGCTACTCCAACTTGTTCAGAAGTCTGGCTCATGCGGGTTCTAGCCTATGCAGGTTCTTTGTGGCAGAGAACAAGTCACAGAATTTCAATAACAATGACACCTAGTACCTAACTCTTATTTGCACAATGAGTTCATTTAAACTCCTATGTTATAGATTTTTACCTATTCCACCGCACACGTGAAGCAACTCTCCAAATTTATTGGTCTTGCTGCAAGTCTCCGACCATTCCAGTCCATTGCACAAAATGTAGCCATACTATTTTTTAAAAGACAGGTCCAACCTTATGAATCCCTTACTCTAGTAGTGTCCAACTCGCATAGAAACCAACTGGCCACATGTTCATTTAGAAAAAAAAATAATAGTATCTATGTTACACGACAGATTTATTTTGTCAAATGTCCTCCACTTGCATTTTAACCTGGTTTAGCTGCCGTATGGAATTTTGCTAGCTTCCAGGGTAGGAATCAAGTTAGACATTTCTGTCTACTCACTAACTGCAATGTCTTCTTAGAAAATATAAAGTTCCCTGTTTAGCATTAAAAGTCCTATACAACTGGTCCCTACCTAACTTTCCAGACTCAATGGCCATTATTCTGTTATCCCACCAAATTATACTTCTCTCTGTTCCTCACCAAGAAGATACTCCATAAGTCTTTGCATTGCCAACAACCCTGCCCCAATCCATTCCTGGAATTTACTCCCTCATTGCCACCAAACATAGAGTCCCTTTTTTTCTTTGACATGTAGTTTCAGGCATCATTTTCAAGAAACCTTTCCTGACCTTCCCCCAAACTGCTAATGCCGTATACCTAAAACTACTTCATTCATAATCATTTTGTATATATTTGTATTCATTAATTTTGTCTTTGTATTGTATAAATTGCATTTTTATTTTTTTGTTTTGTTATATTTTAAGCTCACAGTGAGTGTTGTTATTGTACATTCATTTCTGAGTAATGTCTGACTCTTCATGACCCTATTTGGAGTTTTCTTGGCAGAGATACTGCACTGGTTTGTCTCTTTAGTTTTCCTTCTCCACCTTGTTTTTACAGACGAGGAAACTGAAGCAAATAGGGTTGAGTGACTTGTCTAGAGTCAAGCAATTACTGAGTGTCAGAAGCCTAATTTGTACTCAGAAAAATGAGTCTAACTGACTCCAGACCCACCATTCTATATATTATACCACCTATTTGCTCTATCCCAAAGTCCCTTTCCAGGAATTACCAGAAGGGGTGAGGGACAGGATTGTTGTTGTTCAATCATGTCTGAGTCTTCATGAGCATAATGACCAAAGCATGTCAATAGTGTCCATGAGGTTTTCTTTGAAAAGATTCTGGAGTGGTTTGCCATTTCCTTCATCAATAGTTGAAGCAAATAAAGGTGAAGTGGCATGCACAGTGTCACAGAACTAGTAAGTGTTTGAGGCCAGATCTGAACTCAGGTCTTCCTGACTTCACACTCAGCACTTTATCCACTGAGTCATCAGGCTGTTGTTACTCATAGTAATCATATGTACTCATAATGAGTAGGGACTGCTTAATTCTTCATGCTTATAGCTTAATAACCTAGCACAATTTCCAGCACATAGTATTCTTATTATTTAGTAAAGAGTGGTCGTTAGTTGATTGACACATTCACAGACACACAAGTAAGTCCAAAATGTTTATTTATTTTGCATATCAAAAACTAGTGATCAATCAGAGTTCAAGCAAGTTTGTTCCTGGTAACAACATCATATGAGAAATATCTCATTTCCAACTTCTTCCAAAATAGTGAGGAAGTAAACAATCCATATTTAAAGATCATCAAAATGAGTAGCCAGACAAATGTTCATATTTTATACAAGTTGCAAAATTATATGGTAAAAGCACATAATCTTGGGTCCAATTTTCCAGTAAGTACATTTCTGCAATTAACTGAAAATGAAAAGTAGAATGAGTGATGAAGAAAGAATGTGGCATGTTGTTAGAGTAAGTTTTAATTTCCATAAAAATATAACTGCTCATTGATCAGGCATAATTAAATAAATGCATTCCTTTAAAGGAGGAAGGCAGATTTCACTGATGTTTATTTCTATCTCTTACAACTTTAATAAGCTATGATTCTAAGAATCTTGCAAACTTCACAAGGGAGTTATTGTATTTGAAAAAGCAAAGTTTCATAGTTGTGGAAGAAAGTCATAATTTGTAGATGGAATGTGAGGGGTGTGTGTGTGTGTGTGTGTGTGTGTGTGTGTGTGCGCACATGCATGCGTGTAGGGGTGTTAAAGGAAGAACTGTAGAACAACTAAAAGTTTTCACATGTACTGATCTAGCAATATATGCTCACAGTGCTAAAAGGTTTACAGAGTGCTTTACCAACAAAAACCAAGTGAGGGATTACTATAAGTAATTCCCCCATTTTGTGGATAAAGTTATTTAGTCTTAGAGAGATGAAGCAATTTGTTTAAAGTTAAGTCATATTTTACCGAAGGCTCTGCTAAACCAGGTGCAGAGCTACTTTAAATTAAATCATATTTCTTCTCTATTATATGATATGGTCATGGCAAGAATATCATATTTTTTGTCTTTTTAAAATTAATTAATTTTTAATTTTCAACATTCATTTGTATAAGATTTTGAGTTCTAAATTTCCCCTCCTCCTTCACTCTCCCTTCCCCAAGACAGCATTTAATCTGATATAAGCTATACATGTATGATCATATTACATATATTTCTACATTAGTCATGTCGTGAGAGAAGAATCGGAAAAAAAGGAAAAATCATGAGAATGAAAAAAAAATAAAAGAGAAAATGGTATGTCTTGATCTGCATTCAGACTCTATCATTCTTTCTCTAGATGTGGATAGCATTTTCCTTCATTAGCCTTTTGGAATTGTCTTAGATCATTGCATTACTCAGAAGAGCTAAGTCTAACAAAGTGGGTCATCATACAACATAACTGTTACTGTGTACAGTGTTCTCCCCGTTCTTCTCACTTTACTCATCATCGCTCATGTAAGTCTTTCTAGGTTTTTCTGAAGTCTGCCTGCTCCCTATTTCTGATGGAATAATAGTATTCCATTACATTCATATAGACAGATAGATGGAGGGTAGGAAAGCAGCTTTATTGCAACTATTTGAAGAAGCCAGAAGCTGATAGTCAGCTTGCTTTGGCTCCTACTTCCTAATTGAATAAAGTTTTAGGTATGTTGGAAGAGTGCTTCAACTACCGTGACTGCCCTGCAGTGCTACATGGAACTTAAGAAGGTGACACCTCTCAGAAATTTCTCTTGCTATTTGCTGCCACTCTTATTTGATAGGAGAAAGAACTCTGCAGCTGTTTACTGTACAGACAGACATGCTGAGATCTATTTGGATGATAAAAATCCTTCTCAACAAAGTGGCTGGCCTTGTTTTTCTTGCTCAGAGAGTCAACCTTATTGGTTTTATCTTGAATTCTGCTTGCTACAGTATGATTGGATGATGCAATATTACGGTAAGTAAATATTTGACTACAGTGGATTTTATGAACCAGAGAGAACCAGACTCACAAGCAATTTTAAAAGGAACTGCTATTCAAATTAAGAAGTAACACTTTTCCAATACCTATTTAAGCAAGATTTTAAGCTAACAGTGGTCAGAAATGTTTTGTCTGTTTAATAAGGGAAGAGAAACATTTTATTTGTTTGTTTGTTTCTCAACTAGAATGAAGACTAATAGATAAGTAGTAAATAGGGAAATGGGTTATTATAGTGAAGATGATCCTGAAGGGAGAAATGACTTCACAGCATTCTGTCCAGAGCTCTGAATTACCTCAAAACCAAGGAGTTTTGCTCCTTCAGCTGTTTCCCTGCCAGGTTTATCTAAGTCTTTGCCTCCTTTCTTTGTCTGGAATTCTCTCCCTCTTTATCTCCCACTTCTGGTTTTCTGGCTTCCTTAAAGGTCCAGCTAAAACCCACCTTCTGCAGAAAGCTTTTTCTGATCCTTCCTAATTCTAGTGCCTTCCATCTGTGTATTTATTTCCTATTTGTCCTGTATTTAGATTTTTTTTGTACATTATTTTCATATTGTCTCACTGATTATATTATGAACTCCTTGAAGGCAAGGAAGACCAGTGCTGAAGTCCCACATCTGACACATTTGCAGTGTGACTGTGGGCAAGTCACTGAACCAGTCAAAGGCTAGGAAGGTGACAATATCAATTAGAAGGGCAAGTTTTTTTCATTGAGATCACCCTATAATAAAATACAAGTCAAATCACCATACTCCATGTTCCGTTTGGAGTGGGAAGGAAACTAAGAAGCCATGTTGCCTGATACTCATTTAGCAGTTAAAGAAATTAAGGCTTACAGAGCTAAGATATTTTGCTCAAATTCAGACAGTAAGTAGACATCTTTGAGAACAAGTTAAGTTAGAATATACTTTCATTGACAGTAGGGACTTGCATTTTTAAATAACCATTTATCAATTTCCTAACATGGGACACATGTTGTGCTAAACACTTTACATATATTATCTCATTTTATCCTCTCAACCATCCTGGCAAGTAAGTGATATTATTATCCCATTTCACAGATAAGGAAACTGAGGCAGAGGTTACATGGCTTGAGTCCCATAGCTAATAAGTGTATAAGGTTGGATTTCAACTCTGCTCTTCTTAACTCTAATTCAAGACTTTATTCAATATACTACCAAACTACCTCTTGTTTCTGTGTTTGTATTCCCAGGTCACACAGTAGGTATTTAATGAATGCTTATTGAAAAAAAAATTAATTTTAAAAAATGGCAGACATTCGATGTCATCAGTGTAGAGAGCTCCTCTCTTCAGCTAAAATAGATCAACAACTTTTCTGCCATTTGTAGTCTTAGAGTGTTCCCTGGGACCCTGAAAGATTAATTGACTTGAGTAGCTTCAGAAATCTAGTATGAATCAGAGGAGGACTTGAACTTTGGTTTCTAGGATCTTGAGGTCAGCTCTCTAATCCCTATAGCAAGTTGTTTATTCTACTAAAATTACCTCACATTTTTATGGTTATTTTAGCTATTTGATTCATTTTGAGTTATAAACTATGATGTACAGTAAAGAACAATATACTCAGAGTGATAAGACAATTAGCCTTGAAAAAAATTTGAGGTCATATCCTATTATACACAAGGATGTCCAGCCACATATTTGTATGGACTCCTACAAACTTTGGTCTAGTTCTATTGTTCACTAATAACAAACTGACCTGAATATAGAAATTGGAATGTCACCATGTATTATTATGGGAGCCTACCAGCTTGTGTAATAGAAGCAGCGATATAAAAATGTGATACCCCTACCTTTCCCATAATGAGGAGATGGAAGACAGACAGATGCAGTAGAAATTGGCATAGCACAAACCTGTGCTAGCACAGAATCGGTGCCACACCTGGATTCATCTTCCAGCTCTGACATGCACAAATGTGAACCCTTGAAAAATGCATTATGTCCCTTAGCCTAAGTTCCATCTTCTGTATAATTATTACACCCTGGTTTTCACTGGACTTTTGGGAGAAGAACATATAAAATTGAAAGCAGTATCTAAGTACGATATTGTATTATCCATTCCTCTACTGAAATCGTATTCTATTACCTTATTTTTAGCATGGCGGTGACAGTTTTTGAATGTTAACAATAGCAAAAAAAAAAAAAGAACTGTGGCCTATTCTACCAAGATGAAAAGAATCCAAGCATGAATGCAACAATGAGTATGTCTTCCTGTTTTCTGAATACCATGCTGAATTTGGGAATGCCCCCTGGGCTGATCAAAGCCACATTATGATCATCAACTAAGTCAGAAGATTGGTAATCTTGCTCAGTCAGTGTACACTAATGTACAGGTTGAAATATAACTATATTTTATAATATTGTTATTGTATACATTTTTAATTCTCATTTTGCTCAAAACAAAAGGTCTTCAAAAATTTCTATGAAAGTGTCCCTTTCATCATTTTTTATGAAACAATAGAATTCTATTGCATGCCCTACCATAATTTGTTTAGCCACTCCCCTATATATAGAATGAAATACACAGTGACTTGGCCAATATGTGGATTTACTTTACTTAAAAAAGGCATAATTGTTATAAGTGACAATTACACTTCAGTTTCCCCAATTGGTGGGAGGTAGAAGAGGGAGAAAATTGTTGTTTATTAACTAAATGAAAATTTAGAAATAATTTAAAAAGATATGTTATCTACCATTTAATTTCTTTCTTCCATTATTTTCTCCATATGCATGCATGGTCAAATGTTTATTTCTTCTAGATTTCTTGTTGAGAGGAGTGCCTGATACCCCTAATTATAGTTTGAAATCCTCTTTTCAATAAGGAAGTCTAGAAACTAAGGACTCAATTGATTAACTTTAATTGATGGTTCTTGGGTAAAAGTGGATGTAACTCAAAGAATGGATGTGAATAAGGGCACGTATATCCAAAGTGAGGAATTTAACCGAGTCTTCCATATCCAAGCTGAAACTAATATGTTGATCAAACAGTCTTCAACATTTTATCCTTCAACAATAGGAGCTGATTTGAATGAATAAAAAAATCAATAATAATAGAAGTCAGAATTACCAATGCAGGTTGCCTGTCATGTCACAGTCAAATTACCTTCTATAGCCCTTCCTTATGGTTCTCTATACATAGTCTTGAAACAAACATAAGGCTTTCCATGCATACTAGTTATTCTTATTTTACTCTTCTTCTTCTTCTTCTTCTTCTTCTTCTTCTTCTTCTGCTTCTTCTTCTTCTTCTTCTGCTTCTTCTTCTTCTATTACTACTACTACTACTACTACCACCACCACCACCACCACCACAACCACCACCTCTTAATAGAAGTATCTGAAAATCACTGAATAAGCATAAACAACTCAATAACTAAAATAACTTTTGACTTTAATCTCTATTCCAACTCAGTAAATACAATATAAATTACACCTGATTTTCTATAATCATCATACTCAACATATTGCCATTTAAAAATCAAACTTCAGGCTCAGATTCTTAAAATCTATCCACTGCTCAGATTCTTAAGATGTGGCCTGCTTGTATTAGTGATATGAATGCTTAGATTCCTTAAGAGTCTGGACAATATTAGGGGTGTTCTAATAAACCTTGTCTTTGGCTGAAAAAAAATAAACTTTATTGTTTTCAATTTTCATTTATTTTATATTTCTCTATTTCCTCTCTAACTTCCCACCCCCAAACTTAAAAAAAAAAATCATGTAACAAATATTTCTGGACACGCAAAACAAATTGCCATATTTTTCTTGTCAAAAAAAAAAAAAAGAAAACTTCCTTCTATTGTGCATATCTTCCAGGAAGTGGACACTATTCTTAATCTTCAGTCCTCTGGAATTAGAGTTGGTAATTGTGTTTATTAGATCTCTTAAAACTTTCTGTGTCATCTTTAAAAATACCTCTTGAAACAAATAATTTTTTGGAAGGAAGGAAGGGAGAGAAGAAGGAAGGAATTTTATGTACTGGTTTGGCACATTCAGCATCAGCACTTTACCAGTTAATACCATGGTAAAAATCTCTTCAGAAAAAGAGGATTGACCATTAAAAAGTTCAGAATGTTTCACTTACCTTAATAAGAGCTAATGAACTTAAGTATGTGCATAATTACATATTTTTAATACAAAAAGAGTAAGTCTCATTAAAATACTCTTTTAGGCATTTTGACACTTCATGGCTACCATTGGAGGCTAGGAGCAATATGTCATTGTTGGTAGCAGGCTAATGGCTACATGTCTTTCTTTAGTCATTAATATCAACCTACAATAGGCAATTGGTTGGACTTTGCAGCAATTATCAATATTATTGTTGTTCTTGCTGTTGGGGGAGATGTGGGTGGTTAGTGCTGCTGGAGTCAGTAGGAGTCTGGCATCTTACCTGGTGTTGAGTTGGGATCCTATTCGTGGTGTGTTGTGTGTTCGGAGGTCTGGTGGGATTTTTATGTGCTTCCCTGGGGCTATATTGAAGCTTGTAGAAGTCTGGCCACTAGAAGATGCCTGTTTGCCTTGGGCTTCATGCCTCTGGAGGATGCTTGTTTGCCGGGGGCTATGCTGAAGCATGCAGTAATTCTCAGAGCTGGGGTCTGCCTGTTCCCCTGGCTATGCCCAGGTATACCGGGAGTCCTGGTGTTGATGTTTGCTTGCTCCACCACACTGAGGCTCAGCATCTCCCTCTGTTTTTTTTTTTTGGAGGTTGGGCTTCCTGCTGGTTTCCTGGGACACTTCTTGTCCCGGACTGTGCTCCACTTTTACCCAAGGGAGATGGACCTTTCTTTCCCCCACAGTTAAAACAAAAATAATATTGATAATTGCTGCAAAGTCCAAATAATTGCATATTGTAGGTTGATATTAATGACTAAAGAAAGACATGTAGTAGTCACATGTAGCCATTAGCCTGCTACCAACGATGACATATTGCTTCTAGCCTGCAATGGCAGCCATGAAGTGTTAAAATGCCCAAAAGAGAATTTTAACGAGATTTACTTGTTTGCATTAAAAATATGTAATTATACACATACTTAAGTTCATTAGCTCTTACTAATGTGAGTGAAACATTCTTCATTGATGTCTAATGTGCTGAACCAGTACACAAAAGTCGTTCCTTTTTTCTCCCCTCTTTCTTCCTTTTTTTAAATGTATTCTTATTTTTTTAAATGTCTTTAAAACTTTGGGTTACAAATTTTCTGCCTTCCTCCCCTCTCTACTCACCCTCATTGAAAAGGCAAGCATC
Organism: Phascolarctos cinereus; assembly: GCF_003287225.1. Classification (NCBI taxonomy): domain Eukaryota; kingdom Metazoa; phylum Chordata; class Mammalia; order Diprotodontia; family Phascolarctidae; genus Phascolarctos; species Phascolarctos cinereus. Next base: position 26,946,350 of record NW_027555736.1, on the reverse strand, counting down.
TTGATACAGGTTATAGATGTGTAGTTATGCAAAAACACATCCACAGTAATCATGTTGTGAAAAACTAAGTATATTCCCTTCATCCTATCTTACCTCCCATTTATTCTATTCTCCCTTTTGACCTTGTCCCTCCTCAAAAGTATTTGCTTCTGATTATCCCCTGCCCCAATCTTCCCTCCCGTCTATCAACTCCCTTCTCTCTTCTCCTCTTCCCCCCTTATTTTCCTGTAGGATAAGATAGATTTGCATATCCAACTATGTATGTTATTCCCTCCTTAAGCCAAATCCTATGAGAATAAGATTCACTCATTCCCTCTCACATTCCCTCATTTTCCCTACAATGTAAAAGCCTTTTCTTGTCTGTTTCATGTAAGATAATTTACCCCATTCTACTTCTCCCTTCTCCTTCTCCCAGTACAATCCTCTCTTACCCCTTAATTTTATTTTCCAGATATCACCCCTTCATCTTCAACTCACCCTGTGCCCTCTGTCTGTCTGTCTATCTATCTATGTATCTGTCTGTCTGTCTATCTGTCTATACATACATATAATTTTTCCCTCCCACTACCCTAATACTGCAAAGGACTAATGAGTTACAAATATTATCTTTCCATGCAGGAATGTAAACAGTTCAACCTTAATAATATTCTTGTGATTTCTCTTTCCTGTTTACCTCTTCCATGTTTCACTTGAGTCTTGTATTTGAAAGTCAAATTTTATTCAGCTCTGGCCCTTTCCTTAGGCATGCTTGAAAGTCCCCTATTTAATTGAATGACCATTTTTTTCCCCTGAAGGATTATACTCAGTTTTGCTGGGTAGATGATTCTTGGTTGTAGTCCTATCTCCTTTGCCTTCAGGAATATCATACTCCATGCCCTCCGGGCTCTTAATGTAGAATCTGTTATCCTGATTGTGTTTCCATAATACTTGAATTGTTTCTTTCTGGCTGCTTGCAATATTTTGTCCTTGACCTGGGAACTCTGGAATTTGGCTACAATATTCCTAGGAGTTTTCCTTTGGGGATCTCTTTCAGGAGGTGATCAGTGGATTCTTTCAATTTCTATTTTACCCTCTGGTTCTAATGTATCAGGGCAGTTTTCCTTGATAATTTCTTGAAAGATGATATCTAGGCTATTTTTTTGATCATGGATTTCAGACAGTCCAATAATTTTTAAGTTCTCTCTCCTGGATCTATTTTCCATGTCAGTTGTTTTTCCAATGACATATTTCACATTGCTTTCTATTTTTCCATTTTTTTACATCAGTTTTACAGTGCCTTGATTTCTCATATAGTTGCTAGCTTCCAATTGCTCCATTTTAATTTTTAAGAAATTATTTTCTTCAGTAAGCTTTTGGACTTCCTTTTCCATTTGGCCAATTTTGTTTTTAGGGCATTCCTCCTCATTGGCTTTTTGGACCTCTTTTGCCATTTGGTTTAGGCTATTTTTTAAGGTATTATTTTCTTCAGCATTTTTTTGGGTGTCCTTTAGCATCACTCTCAGTTTTTCCTCTACTTCTCTTACTTCCTTCTCAAAATCCTTTTTGAGCTCTTCCATGGACTGGGAACAATTCATATTTTTCTTGGAGGCTTAGGATGTAGGAGCTTTGGCTTCATTGTCTCCTTTGGGTTGTATGTTTTGATTTTCTTTGTCACCAATGTAAGATAATATAGTCTAACTCTTTTTGCATTGCTTGCTCATGATCCTGGTCAATTACTTGAGTTATAAACTCTTTGTTAAGGTAGGGGTCAGTTTCCAGTGTGGGGAATGTACTGTCCCAAGCCACAGGGGTTTTGTGCAGCTGTTTGCAGAGATACTTCTAGGGGCCTGTAAATTTTCAGTTCTTCCAAGGTTCTATGATCAAGGGTGAGATGTTTACTCCTTTCCTATCCTGTGCTCTACTCTGTGAGTGACCACAAGAACTCTTATCTGTCTTGGAACTGTGAGAAGGATTTTCTCTCCACGGTCACTACAAGCTCTGCCATGCCAGCACTCCTTCTCGCCCAGGACCGCCACCCAGAACTGTGACCCAGATCCAAACACAGGCAAAGCAAAAGAATACTGCACCAGTAGAGAGATCCCTGAAATCCCCCTCTGATTAGCCACTCAATTCTCCCTCAATCTGTGGTCCAGAAGCTCAGGAGGCAGCTGACACCCCAGGGCCAACCTTGGTGAATGGGACCTGGACCCTGCACTTCTTTCTCACCACCACGGAAACAGACTTATCCCACTGACCTTCTAAGTTGTTTTTGGCATTTGTGGGTTGAGAAGTCTGGAAACCACCACAGCTGCCTAAAATTCAGTTCTCTGAGGCCTGCTCCAGGTTCACTGTGGCCTGCATGCCCACACCAAACCGCGTTCCTCTCCCAGCTTGGCATGATATATCTTTCCCATCAACCATCCAGGCTTTCTTGGGCAGGAAATTTGTTTCACTTACTCTTTTTTTGGGTTCTGCTGTTTTAGAATTGTTTTAGAGACATTTTTGTAGTTATTTGGAGGAGTTTGGGGGAGAGGTCAAGAAAATCACTGCCTTTACTCTGTCATCTTGGCTCCATCCCCCCTTCCTTCCTTCCAAAAAATTCTTCGTTTCAAGAGGTATTTTTTTTGGCTAGGCAATGTGGTTGAGTGACTTGCCCAGGGTCAAACAGCTGGTAAGTGTTATATGTCTGAGGTCAGACTTGAACTCAGGTCCTCCTGAATCCAGGGCCAGTGCACTGTGCCACCTAGCTGCCCCATTCAAGAGGTATTTTAAAAGACAACACAGAAAGGTTAAAGCAACTGTAAGCTAATGACTCTATGAGATGTCAAGAATCAATCAAACAAAATCAAAAGAAAGAAAAAAATGGAAGAAAATGTAAAATACCTGCTGGGATAAATAACTGGCCAGGGAAATAGTTCCAGGAGAGATAATTTAAAAACCACTAGACTACCTAAAAGCTGCAATCAAAAGGAGGACATGAACAGCATCTTTCAAGAAATTATTACATAAAATTGCCTTGATGTCCTGGAACCAGAGGGGGAAATAGGCATCAACAGAATCCACCAATCACCTCAGGAAAGAGATCCCAAAATAAAAACTCCAAGGAATTATAGCCAAATTTCAGAACTTTCAGGTCAAGGAAAATATACTACAAGAGGCCTAAAAGAAACTATTCAAATATCAGGAAGTCACAATCTGCAGCATTAAAGGATCAGAGGTCATGAAACACAATATTTCAGACAGCAAAAAAGCTAGGAATACAACAAAGAATCACTTACCCAGAAAAATTAAGTCTAATGCATCAAGGAAAGAAATGGTCATTCAATGAAACAGAAGGATTTCAAGCTTTCATAAGACCAGAACTAAACCAAAAATTTGACCTCCAATATCAATACCTAAGAGAAGCATAAAGTTTAAAAAAGGGAAAAGAAAACATAGGGGATTCAATAGAGCTAAACTGCTTAAATGCCTATATGGGAAGATGATACTTGTAAGTCATTAAAAAAAAGTATCACTAGTAGTAGAGTTAGAAGGAATATACATAAAGAGAGGGTACAGGTATAAGGTGAATTTGAGAGAATAGCATAAAAATAGTTAAGGGATGAGAAAGCAGAGTATACTGGGTGAAAAAGGAAGGGAAAGGTAGAATGGAGTAGATTATTTCGCATGAAGAGGCATGAAAAACCTACTAGAGTGGAAGGGAAGATTGGAGGGTTACTGATGGACATCACTTGCCATCAATATTGGTTCAAAGAGAGAATAATATACACAATTAGTTGAATCTAGAAATCTATCTTGCCCAACAAGAAGTAAGAGAGGAAGAGATTAAGTAAAAGATGGGGACAGACAGAAGGGAGGGCAAATAGGGGGAGGTGGTAGACAGAAGCAAAACACTGGTGAACAGGGAAAGGGTGAAAAGGGAGAAAGGACAAACAGGAGGAAAAATGGATGGAGGGAAATACACAGTAATCACAGCTGTGAATGTGAATGGAATAAACTTTCCCATAAACAGACACAGATAGCAGAGTGGATCAAAAACAAGAATTCTACAATATGTTGTTTACAAGAAACGCACTTGAGGCAGAGAGGCACACACAGAATAAAGGTAAGGTGCTGGAGCTGAATCTGTTACACTTCAGCTGAAGCAAAAAAAAAAATAAGTGAAACAATCCTGATCTCAAAGTAAAAGCAAAAAAAAAAAATAGATCTAAATAAACATATGGAAGGAAAGGAAACCATATGTTGCTAAAAAGTATCATAGAGAATGAAGCAACATTAATACTAAACATAAATGCACCAAGCTCATCCAGATACTTAAAGGAGAAGTTAATTGAGTTACAGGAAGAAATAGACAGCAAAACTATACTATTGGGGCCCTCAGTGATCCTGTGTCAGAACTCAATAAATCCAACCAAAACAATAAACAAGAAAGGAACAAAGAATGTAAATGGAATATTAGAAGGTTAGACATCAGAGATCTTTGAAGAAAACTAAATTGAAACAGAAAGGAATATGCCTTTCTCAAAAGAAAATATCATGTACACAAAAACTGACCATATAATTGGGCATAAAACCTCAAAAATCAAAGGGAAAAAGACAGAAATAGTAAATCTTGAAAAACAAAGGTAAGATTAATAATTTCAAAAGTAAAAAAAGAAAATGAGATAATAAATAAATTTAGGAGTTGGGTTTAGGGGAAAAAAACAATAAGATAGATAAACCATTGGTTAATTTAATTTTTTAAAAAAAGAAAGAAAATAAAAATTCAGTATGCAAAATGAAAAAGGTGAAATCATCACTAATGAAGAAGAAATTAAAGCAATAATTAGGAGCTATTTTATCTTATTATATGCCAATAAATCTGACAGTCTGAGCAAAATCGATGAATATTTGCAAATACATACATATATATATATATATAAATTACCTAGATTAACAGATCAGGAAACAAGAAAGCTTAAAAGAACCATATTATAAAAAGAAATTGAACAAGCCATTAATGAACTCCTAGGAAAAATTGATGGATTCATGAATGAATTCAACCAAACCTATAAAGAACAGTTAATTCAGTACTATATAAACTATTTGGAAAAATAAGCAAAGATGTAGTCCTGCCAAAATCCTTTCTATAAATGACAAAAAAAAGTGCTGATACCTAAACCAGGATGAGCTAAAACAGAAAAAGAAAACTATAGACCAATTTCCCTAATAAATATTGATTCAAACATTTGAAAAAAATACTAGCTAGATGATTACAGCAATATAATACAAAGATTATATATTTGACCAGATAGGATTTATACCAGGAATGCTGAGTTCATTCAATAGTAGGAAAACTATCAATATAATTGACTGTATCAGTATTAGAATTAACAGAAATCATATGATCATCTCAATAGATTCTGAATTTTTTTTTGACCAAATACAGCACCCATTCCTATGAAAACACCAGACAGCATAGGAATAAAGGGAGTCTTCCATTAAATGATAAGCAGTATCTATCTAAAGCAATCAGTAAATGTTATACATTAGAAGCCTTCTCAATAAGATCAGGAGTGAATCATTAATGCCCATTATAACCATTATTATTCCATCTAGTACTAGAAATGTTAGCTATCTCAATTAAAAAAAAAAGAAATTGAAAGAATTAGAATATGCAATGAGGAAATAAAACTATGACTCTTTGCATATGATATGATGGTATACTGAGAGAATCCTAGAGTATAAACTGAAAAAAATATTTAAAATAATTAATAACTTTAGCAAAGTTGTAGGATACAAAATAAACCCACATAGATTATCAGCATTTCTATATATTACCAACAAAGCCCAGCAGCAAGAGATAGAAAGAGAAACTCCATTTAAAATAACTGTAAACAACATAAAAATATTTAGGAGTCTACCTGAGATGATGAACCCAGTGACTATATGAACAGAATTACAAAAGAGTTTCCACACAAATAAAGTCATATTTAACAGTTAGAAAAATATCAGCTCGTTATGGGTAGGCCAAGATAATATAATAAAAATGAGAATTCTACTTAAATTAATTTACTTATTCAGTGCCATGCCAATCAGACTGCCAAAAATTATTTGATAGAACTAGAAAAAAATATAATTATTTTGGAAGGACAAAAGGTCAATAATATCAAGAGAATTCATGAAAATAAAAATAGAAAGACAGGTGGAATAGCCATACCAGATCTAAAACTATATCATAAAGCAGCAGTCATGAAAACTATTTGGTAATGCCTTAGAAATAGAATGGTGGATCAGTGGAATAGGTTACTTATGTAAGACACAGTAGCCAATGACTACTAGTTATCTGTTTGATAAACCCAAAGACTCTAGCTTCTGGAATAATAATTCTCCCTTCGTCAAAAACTGCTGGGAAAACTGGAAAACAGTACAGCAGAAACTAGGCATTAAGCAATATCTCACACCATATACCAAGATAAGGTCAAAATGGGTATATGATTTAGACATACAGGTTGATACCATAAGCAAATTAGGAGACAAGGAAAGCATTACTTTTCAGATCTATAGAGAATGGAAAAATTTGTGATCAAAAAAGAGATAGAGAACATTATGAGATACAAAATGGATAATTTTGATTACTTTAAATTAAAAAGTTTTTTTTTGCACAAACAAAACCAATGTAACTGAGAGTAGAAGGAGAGCAAAACCTGGGAAACAATATTTACAACCAGTGTTTGTAATAAAAGCCTCACCTCTCAAATGTATACATAAAGAACTGAATTAAATTTATAAGTATACAATTCATTGCCCGGTTGATAAATGATCAAATGATATGAACAGACAGTTTTCAGATGAGGAATTTAAAGCTATCTATAGTTATATAAAAATTCTCTGAATCACTATTGATTAGAGAAATGCAAATGAAAACAACTCTGAGGTATCACCTCATACCTATCAGATTGGCTAATATGTCAGATAAGGAAAATGATAACTGTTGGAGAATATGTAAGAAAATTGGAACACTAATGTATTATTGGTGGAGTGAACTGATCCAAACATTTTGGGAAGCAATTTGGAATTATATCCAAAGGGCAATCAAAATGTGCACAATATTTGATTTACAGTACCACTAGTAGGTCTGTAGCACAAAGAGATCGTAAAAAGGGAAAAGGACCCACATGTACAAAAATATTTCTAGGAGCTCTTTCTGTGATGGCAAAGAATTGGAAACTGAGGGTATGTCCATCAATTGGGGAATGGCTGAACAATTTTCATATATAAGTGCAATGGAATACTATTGTTCTATAAGTAATGATGAGAAGGAAGATTTCAGAAAAACCTGGAAAGATTTACATGAACTGATGCTGAATGAATTGAGCAGAACCAGGAGAAAAAAATATGTTTGTGTGTGTGTGCATGTGTGTATACAGTATATACATACATACATACATACATACATACATACATACACACACATATACATGCACGTTCATACATACACATACAGTATATATACACACATACATATGTACATATATACATATATAGACACATATACACACATACACACACATATATATACACATATACACATATATACAGACAGAGTAACAGGAACATTGTGCGATGATCAAGCATGAAAACCTTGGCTCTTTTCAGCAATTCAAGGATCCAAGACAATTACATAAGACTCATGATTTAAAATGTTGCCACATCCAGAGAAAGAACTATGGAGTCTGAATATGGAGTGAAGCATATTATTTCCTATTTTTTGTTGTTGTTGCTTTTTGTTTGTTTTCTCTTTCTCATGTTTTTCCCCTTTTGTTCTGATTCTTCTTTCACAACACAACCAATGTGGAAATGTATTTAACATTATTGTATATATATAACCTTAAGAAGAAAGAAAGAGAGAGAGAGAGAGAGAGAGAGAGAGAGAGAGAGAGAGAAGAAGGAAGGAAGGAAGGAAGGAAGGAAGGAAGGAAGGAAGGAAGGAAGGAAGAAAGAAAGAAAGAAAGAAAGAAAGAGAGAAAGAAAGAAAGAAAGAAAGAAAGACAGACAGACAGACAGACAGAAAGAAAGAAAGAAAGAAAGAAAGAAAGAAAGAAAAAGAAAGAAAAGAAAGAAAGAAAGAAGGAAAAAAAGAAAGAAAGAGAGAAAGAAAGAAAGAAAGAAAGACAGACAGATAGACAGAAAGAAAGAAAGAAAGAAAATATGCTGAGCAGGCCTGCTCTCTTACTTCCTTATGGAATTAGTACTCAAGATATAATAAGGAAATAATACTGAGAACAGAAATAACTCTATGTCTTCTACTGCTTTCTTCTCTACTCATATGACATAACCCATGTATCTGAAAGCACTTTGTAAACTGGAAAGCACTTTCAAAATGGCAGCTGTTATTTGGGGTATTCATTCGGATTAGACTGTTTCCTCAAAAATAAAAGATAATTAGGAATTTTTTTTAATTTTTGAGAATAATAAATGGCAGTTTCAAAGAATAATGTTCGCAAAATATGCCTCCATATAAGAAGTTCCATGAACTCTAAAGAATTGTTTAATATCTGTTTTTTATACCTGATACACATCACTGACTAAAATTGTTATTCAACAATTACTAAATTTGGTAGGCTCTGTACTTGGAATCACAAAGATTTGCATTCACAGCCTGCCTTACGAAGTGAATGACCCTGGGGAAGTCCCATAACCTCTTTAATGTGTTCAGTTTCATGATTCATAAAATGGGGAGCAGGATCATAGCACTTCCCTCAGAGAGTTATTGTGAATTTCAAATCAGATAACATGGAAAATGCTTTGCAAATCTTAAAGCTCTTTAGAAATGCTAGTGATTGCACTTGCTTGTTCAACTATTACTTGAACACAAGCTTTTCTTCTGTGATTTAGTAGTTAAAGCCATAAGAAATAATTCCTACGGAAGTGTTGTGTAGAGTGGAACTTAGAAGGTTATATGTGTATGTGCGTGTTTCAATTTTAATTGTGATAGCTTCAAGACTGAAAACTGAGGTGTGGGTGGCTCTTAGCTATAGTGACCATTAGGAGAGAATGTCCAATATATAACCATTAGACTTGTTCATTCATACTAATTACTTTTTATTCACTACAAGAAAACAAGGGCATTGACTAAAAAACACACCGAGACACAATGACTTTTGAAACTTAATTACCCAATGGTCTCTTCATTTGATCATTATCAGCCTTCTTTTCTGTTCTACTGTTTCCTCTAAGTTGTTGTAGAAGTTGGCTGCTTCTTAATTGTGGAGCACATTTGTCTCCTGACAATTTGCTCCCCCAGATTTCCAATAAACCTCACGCCTCATCATAATAGAAAGCCAAGTTGCCTTGCTGAAATGTGCTTATCATTTACCAGGTGTGGTCCAGAGGTGACTAATGAATCCAGGGCCCCTGCTGTTTCTTGTTTAGTTTGGTGATTAGCTCTCTCTGCTGTTATCCTTGTAAACGATGGAGGCTTGTTGAGTCACTTGACAGGGCTGACTGAATGGCCTATCTAACCTGAGCTCCCTTTAGAAAGCTCTTTTGGAGGCTATGAGCACAGCAGGGTTGCCTTAAACACAGTTAGAGGAAGGAAGTCAAAGTGCATGCTGGCACGATTTCTTTCCGTAATCTTTCCTAGTCAGTTTCAGAATATATTGCTTGGAAATGTATTTATTCTCTCAGTATGCCAGCCTTCTAAAATAATAATAACAAAATGGCAGACATCTTGGGTTTTACAGCAAATATGTTCAGAGTCCCATGAGACTTTGAGAGAGGTGTCATCAGCTAAGGAAATTCATTGTGTCCATTTGTGGTACACATGTGAAAAAGACAAAAATTGGAAACATGTACTTTAATCAGACAGCTGAAAATATTCCCTACAGTATAAAGGGGATATGTACTTGTTTTCTAACCAATGAAGCTTTTTTCTAGAGGTTAGAATATATATACTGGCTTCTGTGCTATGTTATTTAATTCCCCCCTTTTTTTTAACTGTGGTTACTACATATTTCTCGGTTTTTTATTGAAGTGGAGAGGTAGTTTCAAGACAAAAATATTTGAAATGTCACAGGCTCATATTCAATCATACGAATCATACTCATATATAGCATTTATTAAATGTTTATTATGTGCTAATCTCTATCGTAAATGCTAGACATACAAAGAAAAACAAAAACTGGGTTCCTGTGCTCAAGGAACTCACACTGTAATGGGGGAGACAGAAATACAAGTATGTATATACAAATGTATTCTTTGTAAATTGAATATAATCTTAGAGTGAAGCTGATTAGAAGTATGTGCACTTTGAGGGTATGGGGGAATCATAATCTCAGAGTTGAAAGGTTTCTTGATAGTCATTAAATTATAGAATCATAGATTTAGATTTGAAAAGGAACCTAGAGACTGTTTTAGCTCAACTCCCAAATTTTCAGGTGAGGGCACTAAACTCAGAGAGGTTAAGTGACCTGTTCAGGATCACACAGTCAGTAAATGTCCAAGGCAGGCTTAGAATTCAGGTCTTCTTCATTGAAGATCCATTTTTTTTTTCTGTCCATTGTGTCACTAAATTATATAGATGAAGAAACTGACAAAGGCATGAAATAATTTGTCCAAGGCACAGCAGGTATTTGAACATAGGTCCTCTAACTCCAAGTTTTATAGCTTTTTCACTGTAATGTATTGTCACTTTATAAAAGAAAAGTACAGAGCATATCGTGGAAGTACTGAGGTCAGAGACCCTATTTAGCTCTGACATTCTAAGATCTCATGCGATCAGAGTCATAGGATATAGACAAAAAAAAACCCTGTTTTATTTAATTTGTACCATAACTTACTATGATATATTTCATTACTATTGAGTTAGTTTCAACAAATATTCAACAATAACAAAAAATAACTACCTATTGCATGTAAATCACTATGCTAGGAGATACAGAAAGAAAAACATCCATTGCCCTCAAAATGACTACATTCCACTATAATGGAAATTAACATTTACTTACACAGATGAGAAAAAGCCATATATTTTGGGAAGGGAAAGGATAAATCAACAAAAAGTGTTAAGTACCTACTATACGTCAAGCACTGTGATAGATCCTCATGATACAGACACATGATCAAAAAAATAACCTCTACTCTCAAGGAGCTGATGTTTTAGTGGGCTGCATTAAGAGCTGTTTGCTGTTTTTTCAGTCATTATTGTCATGCTTGCAATTTCCTTCTCCAGTTTATTTTACAGATGAGGAAACTGAGGCAGAGTTAAGTAACTTGCCTAGGTTCACACAACTAGTTTCTAAGGCTATATTTGAACTGAGAAAGATGAGTTTTCCACACTCCAGGCCTGGCACTCTATATACTGAAACATCTAGCCGCCCTTAAAAGGGATTTAGTTTTCCGAAATAGTGATGTCATAGTCTCATCATGCTCTACCCTTGTCAGGTCTCATCTACAGAGTATTGTTTTGAGTTAAACCACAGTTAGAATGGTGATCAGGATGGTGATCAGCTAGAGATTAACAAAGAATTTAATCAAGATGGTAAGGGCCTAGAGTCCATGTTGTAAGAGGTTCAATAGAAAGTAGTGGGGATTTTTATCTTGGAAAAAAGAAGATCCAGAGTAGGAAATACCAGATGTCTTCAAGTGTTTGTAGGGCTGTCATTCAGCAGAAAATTGGACTTGTTCTGCTTGATTCCAGAGGGCAGATCCAGGAGCAGTGTGTGGATGTTGCAAGAAATAAACAGGCATTTATAGCAATTGGAAGTATCTAAATGTGAAAAGAAATGCCTCAGAGGGCAATGATATCATTTTCCATTGATTTCTGCAGGCAAAGGCTAGGTAGTTACTTCTCAGAATATTGTAGAAGATACTCCTTTCATGTGTAGATTAGAACAGATGCTCACAGACAGCCAGGTGATGCTTTCAGAACACATTTAAGTAACCATTGTTTATCAAGTGTGAGAATTTTTTGCCAGTTTCTGGTGATCCACACATTAAATATGGCCATTTCCTGGCCTCATGGAGCTTATATTCTAATGGGGGGCAATGTGATGTGTCCACAAATACTTATGTTATAAAATATTGAGGGAAGTTAGTAAAGGAGAGATTCATTATCTATTAAAATAATCTGGAGAATGTTTATTTTGGAAAGAACATAATAGGAAGATGAGGAAAGGTCATGGGGAAATGTACTATCTGAGCTGAGCCTCAGTGCAAACTGAATAATTTGAAAGACAGATATGAGGATGGAATATATCTGAGTCTACAACAATTCATGGAGGCTGCACAAAGGTATGATAAAGCTTCCAATTACATTTTAATTGAAATATTAATGATGATGATGATAACAGCTAACATTTTTACAGAGCTTTTATGTTTTTAATATCCAGTTTACATTCATCTCATATAAGCCTCACAGAAACACTGTAAAGTAACTACCTACTCAATTGCAATGTCTGTTTTACAGATAAAGAAACTGAAGTTCGTATATATTGAGTGACTTGCTTAGGATCACATTTTACTAAGTGCCAATGCCATTATTACCCAGATCTCCCTAATTCTAAGTCCAGAATCCTAACCACTCTGCTAAATGACTTCATTTATATTGCCTCACAAATGGTATGCCAGGGAGAAAAGGCTTTAAGCTTGGATAAATAAAAAAAGATATAAGACACTTTGGCTTTTCCCTAAATTCCAGCAAATCTGACCTACTTCTTCCTGTATGCAACAGGTCATCTCCAGTCTTGGTGACTTTGCATGTGTTGTCCCTACTGCTTGGGAAACTATGATTCTAGACCTCACCTCATTGGAGGCTTAGCTCCTTTCAAGGCTTTCAACGCCATAAGCTTCAAGCCCTCTATCCTGATTCTTCTAATCGTCAATTCCTCCTCTCCTAAGAATCCCTTTGTATTTATTTTATATTTGCTTTTATGTTGCATCTGACCATCACAATGTAAATTTTTTAAAAGTAAGACCAGTGGTTTTATGAGAATAGGGAATTTCATAACAGGAACCTTCCTTTACCAGTGCATGTTAAGTACTACTGTACAACATATAGTCTTTCAGGTTTCCCTGGGGCACTGAGAGATAAAATAACTCAGTCAGATTAAAACTGCCAGCATGTGTAAAAGATGGAAACTGAGTCAAGATCTTCTTGAATTTTCAGCCAGTCCTGTAGGCATACACAATGCCACCTGTTGACTGACTAGTACATTGTAAAAGCTCAGTAAATGCTTACATAATTAAATTAGATTTGGGGGACAATTTAAAATATACGCCAGAAAGCTGAAGTCAAATTAGGAATGCTGTCCTGTCTAACCTATTCCTTGAGTGGCTCAGAACTGCAACAGATAACCACTGAGCCACTGAAAGGGTTCCAACTTTGATGTTTACAAGCCAGAATCAGTATTGAACAGTAAGACAAAGTCACTATGAATGAAACCCCTGAGGGCAATAATGGCAGAAATGCCCAGTCCTTGATTTCTCAATGGTTGACTGCAAAATCACTGAACTGAATTTGAGGAGGGATAGCATGACAAAGAAATAAGCAACATTCCAAGAATGGCATTTAGTGAAATTCTTTAAGTAAAATATTCCACTAAATATTGAAGTATATGTGTGGGAAGGATGATATATAGGAACAGTTGGGGCTGTAGCAAACCAAGGCAAAAGATTAAGAAGTTATGATGTTTGCATGTAATGGGTCCCTATCTTATGCCTCCTGGATACCCAGTCACAAATTCAAGATATCCAAATGTATGAAGTACTGAGAAAAAAACCTGTAACACTTCTGCTTAGCTAAACCTACCATTCTAGAAATTGTTAAGCTAGATACCCATAGCTAGAATTCATATGACTTTAATATTTGCAAAGTATTTTATATATGTGATCTCATTATATTCGGAAAACAACTCAGTAAGTTACATGATATTATTATTCCTATTTTACAGATGAGAAAACAGGTTACTAGAGTTTAAGTGACTTGTTAATAGTTACACAGGTGGAAATGTCTTGAAAACTGAATTCAGGTCTTCTTGATTTAAAGTCAAAATTTCTATCCACAATGCACCCATCTGTATAATCAGTCATCTATTTTACAAACATTGCTGATGTGACCAGCAAGATGGAGGACTAGACAATCTCTCATGACCACTTGAACCTCTCCAAAATAGGAATTATGCACAAAAGGTGAAACAATATAAGTTATCTCCATCTTCTAGAATATCATGAGCACACTGTTACCATAAAAAGGTAACAATCAGATAAACGAACAGCAGAGAATACTAATCCCTAGCCAAAATCAGAGTCTCACCAGCTAACCCATGGGTTTGCACCAAAACACAATTCCTGACCCACACCCCAGTGTCCTACAAAATCAAAGTAAAGCCTATCAGTAAATGGATGGGGAGGCAAAATGTAGGATGTTTGAGAATTGAGGGGTACAACTTACGAATGTCTCCATAGTCTACAAAGGGTGATGAGGAGCTTACAATAGGTTTCCTTTGAAGTTATTTATTGCTTAGAAACAAACAAAAAAATTCTATCTGACTCAGGTGCAGGGAAATTAAAGCTCTGAGGAAGAATTGACACCAAGAAGACTGGGAGTCAATATCCTCTCTATCACCTGCAGGAATTGCTATTTCTAAGTGTGAGGAATGAAAGATAAAGGACATTCAAGGTAAAATCTATAAACAAAAAAAAATACCATGAACTGTTTAGAAGAAAAAATTAAAATAGTAACCAAACTATCTTTAATTCAATGAGAAATATAAAGAATAAAAAAAATAATAAATATCAGGGCTAAGAATCAGAGAAAAAATGCCTATAATGACCAGAAAATGAAAACAAATAAAGAAGAAAATGAGGGATTTTTTTTTTAGGAAAAGACACAAAATATGAAATTTAAAAAGAGTTGAAGGTGAGGAGAAAAAAAGGCATTTGGAAAAATCAAAAACTTAGAGATTCCCAGAACTAGATCAAACCATAGCAGTATGAACAACCTGAAGCTTAGAAGAGTGTTCCCTCCATTCAGGAAGCAGAGTCCAACTTTAAAATAAAGTCAGAGGACAAGAAATAGTCGGTAAAAATGAGCAAGAAACAAAAAGAACTTGACCATAGAAAGTTACTATGGTGACAGGGAAGATCAAAATACAAACTCAGAAAAGGATAATGAAGTTAAAACATTACATGCAAAACTTCAGAGAAAAATGTGCAATGGTAACAGGCCCAAAAAGAATTCCTGAAGGAGATCAGAAAGATTTTAAAAATTAGATAAGAGAAGTAGATGAAAAATCAGGAAAATAAGTGAGAATGATACTAGAAAACTATAAAAAGAGCATTAACAGGTTTGTAAAGGAGTCAAAAAAAAAGAGTGCTGAAGAAAATAACACCATAAAGAACAGAACTGGCCAAGTAATAAAAGAAACACAAAAATTCACTGAAGAAAATAATTGCTTAACTTGTAGATTTGGGCAAAAGAAAAATTGTTAGGTACAAAAGTTAACCAAAGACAATCATTCCTTAAAAATTAAAATTGCTTAATTTGAGGCTAATGATTCCATGAGATATAAACAATAAAAAATCAAAAGAATGAAAAAAGAAGAAAACTCAAATAAATATCTTATCAGAAAAACAATTTACTTGGGAAATAGATCAAGGAGAGAGAATTTAAGAATTATTGGACTACCTTAAAGCCATAATAATAATTAAAAAAAGAACCTAGACATCATCTTTCAAGAAATGCTGAAAGAAAATTGTCCTGACATCCTATAACCTCAGGGCAAAATAGAAATTTACAAAATCCACCAATCACCTACTGAAAAAGATACTAAAGTTAAAACTCAAAGGAATATTATAGCCCCATTCAAGAGTTCCCAGACAAAGGAAAAAAAAAAACAACCAAAGTAGCCAGAAAGAAGTCATTCAAATATCATGAAGCCATAGTCAGTATAACATGAGATTTAGGAGTTTCCACATTAAAAGATCAAAGGGCTTGGTATATGATATTTGGGAGCTCTTCAAAGCTAGGATTATAAAGAACAGCATACTGAGCAAAACTAAGTGTAAACCATTGGGGGGAAATGGACCTTTAATGAAATATTTTTTTAAATATGTGTTTTTTTTAAATATTCATGATGAAAAAAACAGCTGAATGGAATATTTCGCTTTAAAGAAAAACAGGACTTAAGAGAAGCATAAAAAGGTAAACAGGAAAGAAAAATCATAAGAGATTCAATAAGGTTAAGCAGTTTACATTCCCATATGGGAAGACGATAACTATAACCACTAAGAATTTTCTCATTATTAGGGCAATTGGAAGAAGTGTTCATACACAAAGGTGTGGAGAAGTGTTGTTTATGATGAGACAAAATCCAAAAAGAAATAAATGGTGAGAAAGAAGGATGTACTATAAGAAGAAGGGAGAAGTACAGTAGAGTAAATTATCTCACAAGAAAAGAGGCATGAAAGGAAGAGTTTTTATAGTGGAGAAGACTGGGGGGAGCATGATGCCCAATGCTTAAAGCTTATTCTCTTCTGGATTGGCTCAAAGAAGGGATAGCATACACATAAAGTTAAATATAGAAATCTATTTTAATTTCAGATAAGTAGGAGAGAATATGGATGGGGAGGGCAGATGGGATGCAGTGGTGAAATAAAAACAGACTTGAGGAGGGATAAGTTGACTAGAGAGAGAGAAAAGAATAAACAGAGGGGAAATAGGACAGAGGAAAATACACAGTAATCATAACTGTGAATGTGAATGGGTTGAAGTCACCCACAAAATGGAAATAGACAGCAAAGTGGATTAAAAAAAACTAGAATCTGATAATATTTTGTTTACAAGAAACATATTTTAAGCAGAGAGACATACACTGGGCTGAAGTAAAAGCCTATTATTTTTCAGTTGAATTTAAAAATGCCAGAATAGTAATCATAATTTCAGACAAAGTAAAAGCAAAATAGATCTATTTAAAAGAGATAAGTAGTAGAAAAACATTTTGTTAAAAAAAAACCAGATATTGAATAGTATCAATATCAAACATATATGCACCAAATGGTATACAATTTCAAATTCTTAAAATGAAAGCTAAATGAGTTATAGGAAAAAATAGAGAATAAAACTATACTAGTGGAGGACCTCAACTTTTCTTTCTAAGAGCTAGACAAATCTAACCAAAATCAAAAAAAAAAAAAAAAGAAAACCCAAAAAACAAGAAGTAAGTTAAGATGAATAACTTTAAGAAAAAAATTACAAATGATAGACTTCTGAAAAAAGTGAATTGGAAGAGGAAAGAATATATCTTTTTTTCTCAGCAATTCATGTCACCTACACAAAAATTGACCATTAAAAAACTCACAAATATGATGAAGCTCACTATCCATCTCCAGAGAAAGAACTGATATTGTTTGAATACATACTAAACCATGACAATTTCATTTTCTTTATTTTTTTATTCAAGTATTCAACTACAAAATGACTAATATGAAAATTTCTTACAAAACTGCACATATGTAACCTATATATGATTGCTTCCCATCTCAGGGAATTGGGAAGGGGAGGGCAGGTAGGAAGGAACAGAATTTAGAACTCAAAAATTTAAATAAAAATGTTTAAAAAATAAAAACTCTTACAACCAAAGAAAGAAAATCGGAAATATTAAATGATCTTTTTCAGATTATGATGCAATAAAAATTACATTCAATGAAACATACATACTTTGAAGGGTTGTGGAAATAGATTAAATTAATTGGAAACTAAATCATCTAATCAGAAAGGATGAATGGGTCAAAGAAGAAATTATATAAGCAATCAATATTTTCATTAAAGAGAATAACAAAAATAAGACAACATTCAAAGATGTGTGGTATGCTGCTGAAGCAGCACTTAGGGGAAATTTTGTACCTTTAAAAACTTCCATATATAAAATAGAGAAAGAGAAGATTAATAAATTGGACATGCAATTAAAAAAAGAGAGAAAGAATAAATTTAAAATCCTCAATTAAATACCAAATTAGAAATCCTGAAAACCAAAGAAGACATTAATAAAATTGACAGAACAAACCCCATCAAACTAATAAAACTCAGAGTTGATGTTATGAAAAACAAAACAAAATAAGCAGTTAATTCAATTAAAAAAAGAAAAGAAGTCAAATTACAAATTACCAGTATCAAAAATTGAAATGGTGACTCCCCCTCCAATACAGATGAAGTTAAGGCAATTATTAAAGCTACTTTTGCCAATTACATGTCAATAAATCTAACATTCTAAGTGAAATGAATGAATGTTTACAAAACCATTAATTGCTCAGATTAACAGAAGAGGAAATAGAATATTTAAACAGCCCGATCATAGAAAAAGAAATTGAACATGCCTTCAATGAGCTTCCTAAGAAAAATCCCCTGGAATGGATAAATTCATTATTGAATCATATCAGATATTTAAAACACAACTAATTCTAACAATATATAAACTACTTGAAAAAAAATATGCCAAGGAGTCCTAACAATTTTTTTTTATTTTAATTTATTTAGTTTTAGTTTTCAACATTTACTTCCACAAGATTTTGAGTTCCAAATTTACACCCCATCTTCCCCTCCCCCCACCCCAAGATGACATGCATTCTGAATATCTCCTCCTCTACACCTCCCTCCCTTTTATCCCTCCCCTCTTCTCTTATCCCCTTCCCCTTCTACTTTCCTATATGGCAGGACAGATTTCTGTACCCATTTCTTGTACTTCTTATTTCCCAGTTGCATGTGAAAATGTTCCTTTTAAACATGTGTTTTTTAAAACTTTGGATTCCAAATTTTCTCCCTTCCTCCCTCCCCACCTTCCCCCATTGAAAAGGCAAGCAACTCAATATAGGTTATACATGTGCAGTTATGCAAAACACTTCCATCATAGTCATGTTGTGAAAAACTAACTCTATTTCCCTTAATCCTTTCCCACATCCCCCATTTATTCTATTCTTTCTTTTGGCCCTGTCCCTCCTCAGAAGTGTTTGCTTCTGATTACCCCCTTTCCCAATCTGCCCTCTTCTCTATCATTCCCCTTGTCTCTGGTCCCCTTCTCCCCCTATTTTTCTGTAGGATAAGGCATATTTACATACCCAATTGAGTGTGTATGTTATTCCCTCTTTAAGTGAAATCCTATGAGAATAAGATTCACTCATTCCCTCTCGCTTTCCCCTGTTTCCTCTCCAGTGTAAGAGCCATTTCTTTTCTGTTTTGTTTTTTTTTGTTGAGATAAATTACCCCATTCTACCTCTCCCTTTCTCCTTCTCCCAGTATAATCCTCTTTCACCCCTTAATTTTATCCTCCAGATATGACCCCTTCATCTTCATCTCACCCTGTGCCATCTATCTATCTATCTATCTATCTATCTATCTATCTATCTATCTATCTATCTATCTCTCTATCTATCTATCTATCTGTATCTATATATGCATGCATACATATGTAGATATATAGATATATGGATATAGATGTAGATATATAATTTTCCCTCCAACTCTCCTAATACTGAGAAAGGTCTCATAACTTATGAATATCATCTTTCCATGCAGGAATGTAAACAGTTCAACCTTAATAATATTCTTGTGATTTCTCTTTCCTGTTTACCTCTTCCATGTTTCACTTGAGTCTTGTATTTGAAAGTCAAATTTTATTCAGCTCTGGCCCTTTCCTTAGGCATGCTTGAAAGTCCCCTATTTAATTGAATGACCATTTTTTACCCTGGAGGATTATAGTCAGTTTTGCTGGGCAGGTGATTCTTGGTTGTAATCCTATCTCCTTTGCCTTCAGGAATATCATACTCCATGTCCTCTGAACTCTTAATGTAGAATCTGCCAAATCTTGTGTTATCCTGATTGTGTTTCCACAATACTGGAATTGTTTCTTTCTGACTGCTTGTAATTTTCTCTTTGACCTGGGGACTCCAGAATTTGGCTACAATATTCCTAGGAGTTTTCCTTTGGGGATCTCTTTCAGGAGGAAATCGGTGGAATCTTTTGATTTCCATTTTGCTCTCTGGTTCTAAAATATCAGGGCAGTTTTCCTTGATAATTTCTTAAAAGATGATGTCTAGGTTCCTTTTTTTTTTTTTGATCATGGCTTTCAGATGGTCCAATAATTATTTAAATTCTTTCTCCTCAATCTATTTTCCAGGTCAGTTGTTTTTCCAGTGAGATATTTCACATTGTTTTCTAATTTTTCATTCTTTTGGATTTGTTTTACAGTGTCCAGATTTCTCATAAAGTCACCAGCTTCCAATTGTTCTGTTCTAATTTTTAAGGAAGTATTTTCTTCAGTAAGTTTCTGGACCTCCTTTTCCATTTGGCCAATTTTTCTTTTTAGGGCATTCTTATCCTCATTGGCTTTTTGGACCTCTTTTTCCATTTGGGTTAGGCTTTTTTTTAAGGCGTTATTTTCTTCAGTATTTTTTTGGGTCTCCTTCAGCAAGCTGTTGACTTGTTTTTCATGATTTTCTTGCATCACTCCCATTTCTCTTCCCAGTTTTTCCTCTACTTCTCTTACTTGCTTCTCAAAATCCTTCCTGAGCTCTTCCAAGGCCTGGGACTAATTCATATTTTTCGTGGAGGCTTTGGATGTAGGAGCTTTGACTTTGTTGTCTTCTTCTGGTTGTATATTTTGATCTTCTTTGTTACCAAAAAGCAATTCCATGATCTGACACTTGCAAGGTTTGCTTATGATCTCAGCCAATTACTTGAGTTATAAACTCTTTATTAAGGTAGAGGTCTGCTTGGGGTAGCAATCCTGATATCAGACAAAGCAAAAGCCTAAATAAATCTAATCAAAAGAGATAAGGAAGGAAACTACATCCTGCTAAAAGGCACCATAGACAATGAAGTAATATCATTAGTAAACATATATGCACCAAATGGTATGGCATCCAAATTCTTACAGGAGAAGTTCAGGGAGTTACAGGAAGAAATAGACAGCAAAACTATACTAGTGGGGGACCTGAACCTCCCCATCTCAGCACTAGATAAATCTAACCACAAAGTAAACAAGAAAGAAGTTAAGAAGGTGAATAGAACATTAGAAAAGTTAGGTATGATAGACCTCTGGAGAAAACTGAATGGGGATAGAAAGGAATATACTTTTTTCTCAGCAACATGGCACATACACAAAAATTGACCATGTACTAGGGCATAAAAACCTCACAATCCAATGCAGAAAAGCAGAAATATTAAATGCATACTTTTCAGATCATGATGCAATAAAAATTATATGTAATAAAGGGCCATGGAAAGAAGACTAAAAATTAATTGGAAACTAAATAATCTAATCCTAAAAAATGATTGGGTCAAACAACAAATCATAGAAACAATCAATAATTTCATTCAAGAGAATGACAATAATGAGACAACATACCAAAACTATGGGATGCAGCGCAAGCAGTTCTTAGGGGAAGTTTTATATCTCTAAATGCTTACATAAATAAAATAGAAAAAGAGGAGGTTAATGAATTGGGCATACAACTAAAAAAACTAGAAAAAGAACAAATTAAAAATCCTCAACTAAACACTAAATTAGAAATATTGAAAACCAAAGGAAAAATTAATAAAATTGAAATTAAGAAAACTATTGAACTAATAAATAAAACTAAGAGCTGGTTTTATGAAAAAACCAATAAAAATAAACCTTTGTTAATTTAATTAAAAAAAAAGAAGAAGAAAACCAAATTACTAGTATCAAGAATGAAAAGGGTGAAGCTACCACCAAGGAAGAGGAAATTAAAACAATAATTAGGAATTATTTTGCCCAACTATATGCCAACAAAATTGACAATCTTAGTGAAATGGATACATATTTACAAAAATATAAATTGCCCAGATTAACCAAAGAGGAAGTAAAATACTTAAATAACCCATCTCAGAAAAAGAAATTGAACAAGCCATTGATGAACTCCCTAGGAAAAAATCTCCAGGGCCAGATGGATTTACATGTGAATTCTATCAAACATTTAAAGAACAATTAATTCCAATACTATATACTATTTGGGAAAATAGGTGAAGAAGGAGCTTTACCAAATTCTTTTTATGATAGAAATATGGTGTTGATACCTAAACCAGGAAGACAAAATAGAGAAAGAAAATTATAGACCAATTTCTCTAATGAATATAGATGACAAAAATTTTAAACAAAATACTAACAAATAGATTGCAGCAACTTATCACAGAATAATACACTATGACCAGGTAGGATTTATACCAGGAATGCAGGGTTGGTTCAATATTAGGAAAACTATCAGCATAATTGAGCATATCAACACCAAAACCAACAGAAACCACATGATCATCTCAATAGATGCAGAAAAAGCTTTTGATAAAATACAACACCCATTCCTATTAAAAACAATAGAAAACATAGGTATAAATGGAGTCTTCCTTAAAATAGTAAATAGCATTATATGTAATGGGGGCAGGCTAGAAGCATTTCCAATAAGATCAGGGGTGAAACAAGGATGTCTATTATCATTACTGTTATGCAATATTGTACTGGAAACCTTAGCTTTAGCAATAAGAGAAGAAAAAGAAATTGAAGGAATTAGAATAGGCAAAGAAGAAACAAAGCCATCACTCTTTGCAGATGACATGATGATATGCTTAGAGAATCCTAAAGAATCAAGTAACAAACTATTTGAAATAATAAACAATTTCAGCAAAGTTGCAGGCTATAAAATAAACCCACATAAATCATCAGCATTTCTATATGATTCCAACAAAGCCCAAAAGCAAGAGATAGAAAGAGAAATCCCATTTTAACTATAAAATATTTAGGAGTCTACCTCCCAAAACAAACCCAGGAACTCTATGAACACAATTACAAAACACTTTTCACACAAATAAAATCAGATCTAAATAATTGGAAAAGCATCAGTCGCTCATGGGTAGGCTGAGCTAATATGATAAAAATGACAATCCTACTTAAGCTAACTTACTTATTCAGTGCCATACCAATCAAACTACCAAAAAATTATTTTATAGAGTTAGAAAAAATAATAACAAAATTCATTTGAAAAAACTGTTGGGAAAACTGGAAAAGAGTATGGCAGAAAGTAGGCATACGTCCAAATCTCACACCATATGCCAAAATAAAGTCAAAATGGGTTCATGACTTAAATATAAAGGCTGATACCACAAGTAAACTGGGAGAACAAGGAATAGTTTACCTATCAGATCTATGGCAAACAGAAGAATTCATGACCAACAAGGAGATAGAGAACATTATGAAAAGCAAAATGGATAATTTTGATTACATTAAATTGAAAAGTTTTTTGCACAAAG
Source organism: Phascolarctos cinereus (assembly GCF_003287225.1). NCBI lineage: Eukaryota > Metazoa > Chordata > Mammalia > Diprotodontia > Phascolarctidae > Phascolarctos > Phascolarctos cinereus. The sequence continues at coordinate 26,923,075 of NW_027555736.1, read as the reverse complement.
CCAATGCAACTAAGATTAGAGAGAAGGTAGAAAATTTGGAAAGAATTTTTACAACCAGTCCCTCTGATAAAGGCCTCTTTCTAAAATATGTAGAGAATTAAGACAAATTTATAAAAACACAAGCCATTCCCCAATTGATAAATGGTCAAAGGATGTGAACAGACAGTTCTCAGATGAAGAAATTAGAGCCATCTATAGCCATATGAAAAAATGCTGTAAATCATCATTGATTAGAGAAATGCAAATCAAAACAACTCTGAGGTACCACATCACACTTATCAGATTGGCCAACATGACAAAAGAGGAAAATGATAAATGTTGGAGAAGATGTGGGAAAATTGGAATATTAATACATTGTTGGTGGAGTTGTGAAATGATCCAACCATTTTGGAGAACAATTTGGAACTATGCCCAAAGGGCTACATAAATGTGTATATCCTTTGATCCACCAATAGCACTTCTAGGGCTATATCCCAAAGAGATCATGCAAGTGGGAAAAGGACCCATATGTATAAAAATATTCATAGCAGCTCTTTTTGTGATGGCAAAGAATTGGAAATTGACAGGATGTCCATCAATTGGGGAATTGCTGAGCAAGTTGTGGTATATGAATGTAATGGAATACTATTGAGCTATAAGAAATGATGAACAGGATGACTTCAGAAAAACCTGGGAAGACTTATATGATCTGATGCTGAGTGAAGTGAGCAGAACCAAGAGGACTTTGTACACAATAACAGCCACATTTTGCAATGACTAATATTGTTAAACTGAACTCTTCTCAGCATTACGAGGAACTAAGACATCTCCAGAGGCCTCGGGATGGAAAATGCTGTCCACATCTAAAGAAAGAACTACGGAAGTCAAATGTCTATCACTTATTTTTACCTTCTGGTGAGTTTTGCTTCATCTTTCTGATGGTTCCTCCTATTGGTTCTAATTTTTACTTACAACTTCACTAATGTGAAAATATGTTTAATGGGAATATAAAAGTAAAGCCTATAACAGATTGTGTGCTGTCTTGGGGAGGGTGGTGGGGAGGAAGGGGGAGAAAAATTTTCAACTCAAAAGCACATGGAAGTGATTGCTGATAAATCAAAATAAATTAATAAAATTTAAAAAAAAAGGTTGAAGTCTGCTTCCAATGGGGAGAATGTACTGTCCCAAGCTTTAGGGATTTTGTGCAGCTGTTTTCAGAGATACTTCTAGGGGCCTGTAAATTTTAAGTTCTTCCAAGGTGTTATGATAAGTGGCAAGGTGTTTACTCCTTTCCTGGCCTGTGTGCTCTGGTCTATGAGTGACCACAAGCCCTCTTTTCTGTCTTGGAACTGTGAGGAGGATTTTCTCTTTACCACCGCTGCAAGCTCCACCACACCAGCACTGCTCCTTGCCCCAGGACTGCCACCCAGAACTGTTACCCAGATTCAAGCATGGGCAAAGCAAGAGAATTCTGCCTCAGCACTGGCAAAGAGATCCCTGCAATTCCACTCTGATCAGCCACTCAATTCCCCCTTAGCCTGTGGGCCAGAAGCTCAGGAAGCAGCCATCACCCTGGGCTATGTTCAGGATCTGGGGGGCTGAAACCTATCTTCTCTCTCACTGCAGAAACAGTTTTCCCACTGACAATTTCTACATTGTCTTTGGCGTTTGTGGGTTCAGAAGTCTGGAAACCATCATAGCTGCCTGTGATTCAGTCCTCTGAGTCCTGCTTCAGGTTCACTGTGATCTGCGTGTCCACACTGAGGAAAAGTTTAGAAGAGAAATAAGACTGATGCAAGAAAATCATGAAAAAAAAGTCAACAGCTTGTTAAAGGAGACCCCCCCAAAAATGCTGAAGAAAATAATACTTTAAAAAAAAAAAAGACTAACCCAAATGGCAAAAGAGGTCCAAAAAGCCAAAGTATCTTAAAGGCAGAATTGGCCAAATGGAAAAGGAGGTACAAAAGCTCACTGAGGATTATAATTCCTTAACAATTAAAATGGAGCAAATAGAAGCTAATAACTCTATGAGAAATCAAGAAATTATAAAAGAAAACTAAAAGAATGAAAAAAAAACAGAAGACAATGTGAAATATCTCATTGGAGAAACAACTGACCTGGAAAATAGATCCAACAGAGATAACTTAAAAATTATTGGACTACCTGAAAGGCATAATCAAAAAAAAAATAGCATAGACATAATCTTTCAAGAAATTAACAAGGAAAATTATTCTGATATTCTTGAACCAGAGGGTAAAATAGAAATTGAAAGAATCCACCAATCACCTTCTGAAAAAAAAAATCATAAAAAGAAAACTTCCAGGAATACCATAGACAAATTCCAGAGTTTCCAGGTCAAGGAGAAAATATTACAAGTGGCCAGAAAGAATTCAAGCATTGTGGAAACACAATGAAGATCACAGAAGTTTTAGCAGCTGCTACCTTAAGGGACCGGAGAACTTGGAATAAGATTTGAACTAGTCAAAGGAGATACAATTAAAATCAACAATCCCCTACCCAGCAAAATTGAGTGTAATCAATGAGGGAGGGGTGGACATTCAATGATGTACAGGAATTTGATGCATTTTTGAGAAACCAGAGCTAAATTAAAAAAAAAAAAATCACTTTCTAATACAAGGCTTAAGAGATGCATGAAAATGTAAATAGGAAAGGGAAATACTAAGGGACTTATTAAAGTTGAACTGTTTACATTACTACATGGAAAGATGATATTTGTCACTCATGAGACTTTTCTCATTATTATGGTAGTTGGAGGGAATACATATTGACAGAGGGCACAGGGTGAGTTGAATATGAAGGTGTGATATCTAAAAAAGAAAATTAAGGAGCGAGAGAAAAATGTACTGGGAGAAGGAGAAAGGGAGAAGTAGAATGGGGTGATTTATCTCATGTAAAAGAGGCAAGAAAAATAATGTTTACAGTGAAGGGGAAGAGGGTGAGGTGAGGGAGTGAGTAAACTTTACTCTCATTGCATTTGCCTTAAGAAGGGAGTAACACACATACCCAGTCGGGTGTGGAAATCTATCTTACCCTATAGGAAAGTAGGGAGGAAAGGGATAAGAGAGGGAGGAGTGATAGAAGAAAGGACAGATTGGGGGAGGGGATAATCAGAAGCAAACGCTTTTAAGGAGATACAGAGAAAAACGAAAGAATAGAATAAATGGGGGAGTGAGATAGGGTGAAGGAAAATACAATAATTTTTTGACAACATGACTATTATAGAAGTGTTTTGCATGAATACATATGTATAACCTGTGTCAAGTTGCTTGCCTTCTCAATAAGGTTGGGTGGGGAAGGAGGAACAGAGAGAATGTGGAACTCGAAGTTTTAGAAAAGAATGCTGTAAATTTTTTCTGTATGCAACTGGGAAATAAGATACACAGGCAAAGGGGTATTAAAATCTATCTTACCTTATAGGAAAATGGAAGGGGAAGGGAATGAGGGGGTAATAGAAAGGAGAACAGATTGGGTGAAGAATGCAAACCATCATGGATTTGGGAGAGGGGAGGTATGGTGAGAGAATTTGGAACTCAAAATCTTGTGGAAGTAAATGTTGAAAACTAAAAATAAATAAATAAATTAAGAAAAAAAAACAACTTCCAAAGCTATTTTCCTAAAACCATGTCAACTTTCTATTTGTTACACTTTAATAGCTCCCCATGATCCCTAGTATTGAACATAAACTTGTCCATTTTGGTGAGTAAAGCTTCCCTTCCATCTATACGATCTTCCTTCTTGATTAAGTCACTTTCTTTCTCTGAATGGTCATTGTCTAATCTGTAAAACATGTTTAGTAATATTTCTACTTATCTCACTTTTTAATGGAGAAAGATCTTTATAAATTATTCAACAATCATTTATTAATCCCCTGCTAATTGTCAAGCCCTCTGCTACGTACCAGGGATACAAAGACAAAAATGAAATGATCCCTACTCTCAAGGACCTGTGACTTTTATCATCATTATTTTTACATCACCATCATCATCATCATAAATTGGAAAGTATGATGGATTTGGAATCCATAATCTGGAGTACATACCTGGCTTTACTAGTTGAACTCTTCCACTTGCTATCATGCTTAAGTGAAAGGTGGCATGGTACACCTAAGCTATCACCATTAAAACATGGCAGTAGATGGCAAGACAGACATTCAACAGTGTCAACAGGCTAAACCTTCAGAAAAACAATATGAGTTAGACAAATATTCAGTTCTGCATATCCCCTTGATTCCTGACTCCCGAGCCATTTGAATGCCTGGCTAAGGAAACTGACATTTATTAAAGAGAAGTGATTTGGCTATGGCCCATAGCTCTTAAGGGTGAAAGTTGCCATTAAACTCCCTGCTCCATTTTTTTATTTCTCCCATGCTGCCTTATTAGCCAGAGGTTTTATAACTATAAGTATGTACACAAAATTAGCAGATATGAGTATGAAAGGATGAGAATATGGCGGGGATTACAGAATTTCCAAAATGGTATCAATAGGAGAAGCCTCTGGCTTTTATGCTATATTGCAGTCAAGTTATCTCTTCTAATTAAATGGCATCTTTCTCTTGCCGTGTGTGAAGTATCCCCTCCCTTGTGTTCAGCAACCGCTTCTTTAACTAGGACACTTAACTGGGATATTTAATGGTCCTTTTGATACTACTTGAGCTTAAATGGCTAATATGCCTCATACGGAGCCCTGAGTTCTTCAGAACAAGGACTAATTAGCTGTATTGTTCCTAACAGTTTCACATGAAGCATTAATAGGGTTATTGCACTTAACAAACTAATTAACATGAAAAAGAGAAACCTATTTAACTCCTTGAGATAGATATGTTGGTATTTAGGAGCGCTGCCTTGAATAGTCCCAGCGAGGGGTTTGACTCTTGACCTACCTGGTCCCACCATATGTAGAAGAATTGCAGACAGACTCTACCTTGGGACAGAAGAAAAAATCTATCTGGATTGCCCTATTCTGTCCACCCCCTTTTGCTTATTCTGCTCTGTGCCATTATTATTCATTGCCTCAATGAAGTTCACCAGACTTTCTTATCAGCTAAGATACCACTAAGAAATCACTAAGGAGATTTGGACTAAGACACTCCCTGTCTTCAGTGTTTCAGAGTGTAATGCAAGACTTTGGGAAGAGATTAATTCTTCCTGAACACTATAGCTAGATAAATAGGGGCATTTTCATCTGGTATTAGAGAGCAGGGTGGGGGAGGAGGGGGAGTAAAAGGAAGGAGACTAAGAAAAGAAAGTTATTGAATATGAAATAAAAGTTGCTGACTTTCTGTCTCTGTCTCTGTCTTACTGTCTCTTCCTGCCTCACTGCCTCTATTTCTATCTCCTTCTCTACCTCTTTGTCTTTGTATCTATTTTTGTCTTCCTCTGTGTTTATTTCTGCCATTGCCTGTCTCTCTGTTTCTGTTTCTCTGTCTCTGATTCTCTTTTTCTATCATTGTCTTTATCTCTGTCTCTCTCTCTCACACACACACACACACACACACACGTATGTATTCACACACAGTTTGTTGCAAAGGAATGAGTATTGTAGCCAAAGGCAGGAGATCTTGGTCTCAATTCAGGCTCTGAAAATTACTTCCAATCAATTGATAAAACAGTTACATATTGACAACAATGGTATTTGTTTAGTATTTTAAATCTTGCAAAAACCTTCATGAGTATCATCTGATTTTATCTTCAAAACAATCTCTGAAGTAGGTGCTATTACAATCTCCATTTTACAGATGAGTAAAGCGAGTTTGAGGGAAGATAAGTGACCTGCACAGAGTGACATAATTGGTAAATATCTAAGGTAGAATTTGAACTCAGATCTTCTAACTCTGATTCTTTTACTCTATCAATTATTCCACTTAGCTGCTTCTATTGTGTACCAGCCCTGCACCAGGCATGGTGTCAGACTGAGCATACAAAAGCAAAAATGAAACAATTCTGCCCTCAAGTAGCTTATATTCTAATGGAGGAAGACAACAGAAACATACATATGAATACGTGTATGTGTATATACAAATATATACATGTGTGTGTGTATGTATGATATAAAACAGATGCAAGGTGATTTGGTAGGTCGAAGGCACCAGTAGCTGAGGGGAGATCAAGAAAGACAGTGAAGTAAATGCTGCTTGAGCTGGGTTTTGAAGGAAATTTGTGATTCTATGAAATAAAGCAGAAGATGGAAAGAACTCTAAGCCTAGGAGACCAGCTGTGCAAAAGTAGGAGGACAGGAAATAGACTGAAACATATGAGAAATGACAAAGAGGCCATTTGTGTGCACAAAGTGGATTAAGGTGAATAATTTTGAATAAGCTTGAGAAGATGGTTTGGGCCTGCAAGTCATTTAATATCATGGCCTGGATGGGGGAGGAGGCTTTGTAAAACTTAAAATGTTATAGTGATTTGAATTATTATTTCATTATGAAGCCCTACATTCCATCCTGGGAAGCAAAGAGGAATAACCTGGGGGGTGGGGTTAGTTCTATTGCTACCTTATCCACACTAGTGGCAAATCCAATCAAACCATTCTATGACTAGCTGCTTCCTACAAACATAGCTTTTCCCAGGATTGTGGTTGGTGACAACTTTATGACAATGAGATTCTTTGGTGATTCCATGCTCTGCTGGACAACTGGGAAACTTGCCAGAACCTGGCAAAGTAGGGGGTAACTGAAGGCCACCTGGCATTCAAAAAACCTCTCATGAATTTGTGCCATCCCATTTTTCCAGTTTTATCTTTTATTAAACATCTCCATGCACCGTCTACTTTTTCCTTCAGCCAAACTGGACTCTTCTGCTCTTCAATACCAGTCCTTCACCCCATCTACCTGTTATACTGTAGCTCCCAAACTCTGCACTCTCCTGCCTCCTGTCATTGCTCAGTATATTTCCCATGTATGAAATGCCCTTCCTGTTTTTCTCTGTTAAATTCCTATGAACTCCTAACTTAAAAAAAAAACTACTTCCTCTAGAAAGTTCTCTTTAATCCCATTCTTTCATAATGACTTTACCCCTGTGACACCCTATAGTCCCTGAAATCAGCTTATTTTTAACAGAGCATTCTTTAGAATTGATGGGCATCCTCAAGTCAACCTAGAAAAGAAAGAGTGACAGAGAGACAGAGAGAGAGAGAGAGAGACAGAGAGAGAGAGACAGAGAGAGAGAGAAGAAGAAAGAATGGAAGGAAAAGAGAAAGAAAAGAAGGGGACTAAAAGAAAAGAAGACAAGAAAGCTAATGCTAAAATATTTTGGGGGGAATTTTTATGGTTTCCCCCTTAATATGTAATTCTTGTTTTTATAATTTTCCTTTTTAATACGCAATTTTTCTCTTTTATATATGTCTCATAGTGGGATTTCTAGCTCAAAGTATGTGGCTATTTAAATTAGAGTCATTGCATAATTTCAACTTCTGTTCCAAATTTGTTGGGCCAATTCTTAGATCTGTCAGCAATATGTCAATATGATTCTCTTTCCATAACCATTCCAAAATTGATCCTATCTTGGACAATTTGCTGAGTATTAGGTAAAACTTGAGTTTTATTCTCATTTACCTTGATATTAGTAATGGGAAGCAATAGTTTATATGATGATTAATAGTTTTGATATTTTGGAGAAATTCTACATAATTTTTTACCTTTTACCTAATGTGAAACAGCTTTTGGTCTTATATCTATCTTGGACATTGTAATCTGGTTACAAATTTCTCCAAATGCATAAACTGACAAGGCTATAAGCAGCCATTTATTCTGCAAGGCCATTATTATGCTAATTAAGAAGCCACTTCTTGTGTGCATTACAAGATTCATCAAATTATTCCTGATTTTTATTATCCTGTCCTTTGATGTGCAGGTGTTCTTCCCCTATTTCCCTCAAGTTCCTTAGCAACATCTGTTTGGTACCCCCTTGCCTCCTGGTGTCACTTTAAACATTTCAAACATTTCAAATTGATGCTCTTCTTAATAGAGACAAATGTGAAATAATGCTAATAAGCTTTGGTGCCATCTTCCTTTTATTTCTTCCCCCATATTTTGCTGTATAACTGTTCACTTTCATATATCTAAAAGTTTTAAGCCTTTCCACTGATGGAATCATTTGTTAAGAGTAAATATGTATAATCATATTCTGAAAACTCATAAATTTCCATAAATGTCCCCTTTTGTTTTGTTCCAGAAATTTGCAAGGGCTTAGGTCAATCTTTAAAAAAAAAAAAGCCTACCAGTTTAATAATTTCTAAGAATGCCTACTGAAACCTGAAGTGAAAATCGATCTTGCCTACAAGATGAAACATAATACATGGAATGTTTCTGAAGTCTCTCAGCATGTATGGTCATCTTCAGCAAAGATTCATTCATCTATAGCTAGGGTCAGCAAAATTTCAATTTAATTCAATAAATTTCTATTAAGCACTTACTCTAAGTAAAGGACTGACTTAGGTTTATGAATATAACAATAATAGAAATAAACCCATGCCATTATGGAGGGCATTAATTTTAAAACAAAATGTATGGGTAAACTGATTGATATTTGTTAAGGTATAATAGCAGCAAAGGAGATATTCAGACCACATGTCCTACTGATATTGAGTAGGGAAGAACTCTTTCAATGGGTAGTTGTTGGGGGTAGAGGCAGGAGGAATCATGAGAGGATATACAAAATTGGAGGGACTTAAGCTGATACTCAAAAGAAAAGAAGAATCATGAGAGGCAAAAGGGAACAGAGAATAAATTCTAGGTAAGAGGCACGAGGTGTGTGATTTAAAAGACATGAGAAATAAGAAATGGAATGCCAGTTTCAGAGAAGAGCTGATCATCCAATTGGCTATATTCTAGAAGGCAAGGAAGGGAGGTGATATGGACTAAGTCTGTAAAGGAAAGTTATGATTAAATTGCAGGCTGAGGAGTTTACATTCTATCCCAAAGGTGATGAGGAGCAGCACAGAAATCTGTCAGCATAAGAGTAACATGTTGATACCTAAGCCTTAGGAACATTACTTGTCATTTATAAAGAAGATGGATGAAGGAGATGCAGGGGGAACACATAGGAAAATATTGCAGTAGTCAATGTGTGATAACGTGATGATGATGATAATGATGATGATAATAATAATAATAATAAGCTCCAGTATTTATATAGTGATTTATGTTTTGCAATGTCCTTAAAATATTACTTATGTAATTTGGTCCTCAAAACAACCCTGAATTGTACTCATTTTATGGATAACCAAAATGAATCTGAGAGAGGTTAAGTGAGTTACTTAACATCCTAGAGCTGGTAAGTGTCTGAGGTAAGTTTTGCAGTCATTGCTCTTTTTTCATACTATTCGTCCAGGATTCTATCCCCTACATCAAGCTACTTGTCTTAGTGACAAACGTCTGTTCTATAGTCACATGAGTGGAGAGAAAGGAAAAAAGACAAGATGTGGCAAAATTAATAGGATTTAACAGTTGATAAGATGTGGAGGTTGAAGCATGTTTCTCACATTTTGAATGTGGAAGATTGGAACAAAGATATTTCCTTCAATAAAAATATGGGATTTGGGAGTACTGCTAACTAGGTTAAGTAAAGGCGATTTGAGTTCAGTTTTGGAAATACTGAGTTTGAGATATGAATGGAACTTACAGGTAGATATGTCTAATAGTCAGTTGGGGCTGTAGTGTGTGTGTGTGTGTGTGTGTGTGTGTGTGTGTGTGTGTGTGTGTGTGAAAGAGGGAGAGAGAGAGAAAGAGAGGCTGAAACAGTTGAAATCATCAAAGAAAGAGGAGAGAGAAAAAAACTTAGTGGAAGGGGCAGGAGATGGATATTAACCTACAGAAGGGTATGAGAAAGAGCATTAAAAGAGGGAAGAGGAAAACCAGATTAGATATTTGCCCAGGAAGCCAATGAAGGAGGGAGTATCAAGATGTATGGTAAGGTCAAAAGTATGCAAATAGGAGGGAAATTTAGAACAATTAAGGCCATCACACGTGGCAGTTAAGTCCTTTGGGAAAGGAGGGGGGAAGGAGGAAAGTCCTTTTCTTTAAGCAACTCTTGGAACAATAAGGGAATTAATTTTTTTTTCTTCCATGTTAAAAGGAGTGGGGTAAGAATCATTATTCTCTCAGGCATTAGCTAGGAGTAGGATAAAGAAAAAAAAATACAGTCATCTTTTGTTCAAAAGTAACAGTACCTCTATACTGCCTCAGACCTTCTTCATGATTAGATTGTAATTATTTTATAGGTGAAAAGGGGGGAAGGAAGAAAGCTTCTATATATCCCTACCACTGGTCAAGTGCTGTTCTAAGTGCTTTACAAATATATGTCAATACTAACCTAAATTAATCCTCACAGCCCTATAAGGTAGGCTATTATAATCCCCATGTTATAGTTGAGGAAACTGAGGCAAATTGACAGTACGTCATTTGCCCAGGGTCACACAACTAGTAGGCGTTTGAGGTCAAATTTAAACTCCGGTCTTCCCGACTCCCCCTGTATCTACTCTGTCAGCTATCTGACTCAAATTCAGTAGAAGTATATATTCAAGAGCATTAACAGACACAGGAGAATTTTTCTGAGATACTTCTATTTCAATTATTGTCACTGCAACTCACTTGAATTTAACCAGGTCCCTCTGTTAGAAACTTAACAATAGAACCTGGGCTATGCATTCCAGTTTCCTTATATCTAACCTTTTAAAAAGAAACTTTTTTTGTAAATTCAAATGAGAATGCATATGAAAATGCTTTGAATATTATAAAAATACAAAAAGAATCTAAAATAGTTTTAATAAAAACTAGGCTCTTTGTTCCTAGACTATTTCTACAGAAACTTTAGACACTGATGGCATCAACCACAAAGAAAAAAGGAGAAAAGAAGAAAAAATAAGTTAAAAATAAGTTATCTCCTTCCTTCCTTTCCAAATCCACTTTATATATAAGAAAGGCAGTTATTTTGAGGATTTAGAAGGCTTAGTATATGGCACATTATATTGGATGTTACAAATTTCTCCAACAGGCAACATTTCTGTACTAACTCTACAAATGAACTTTGTAATTGATATGTAACAGCTGGTTCAACCATTTGGAGAAGTCAGCATTGATGTCCCATCTATGAGCTCCCTGGGGGAAAAAAAGGATGAAAAAAAAGTTCAGAGAGGAGAGACCTGTATTGTCAAATCTCATGTGAATTCAGGGAGACTGGAGTGGAAAATGTTCTGGATGTGGAAAGAGAACTTCCTTCATTCCTAGTTTTATTATTTGTTGCTTATATGAGCTTGGATAGGTCTTTTGCTTCTCTGGGTCTCAATATAATATAGAAGTTGGAAAGACATTTTGTGACTTTGGTGTTTTCCTTTTCTAACTTCAGTCAACTGGCACGGAAATTTTGTAATATTTTCATTTTTCTAAGGGATACTGTATATGCCACTGATCCTTACAGTTTTACTTTTCAGGATGGATAGTGTTGTTGAACATGTTTTTATGTGTTGTTTTCTTTCATTTAAGTGTGCTGTGGATAAGTTCACAACCCTAATTCCAACCTTGGCAGTATACTTTCTAGGGATATATACATTGATAATGAGGTCGACACATACATTGCCAGAGCTAGCTCAGTGTTTAAGAAACTGTGAAGGAAAGCTGGAGAGAAGAGATATTAAACTAAATATGAAACTGAGGGTCTACAGAGCCATTGAGCTGACTTCATTGTTGCATGCCTATGAAACCTAGATAGTGTACCAGCACCATGCCAGGAAACTGAATCACTTCCATTTGAATTGTCTTAGGAAGATTCTGTCTGGTATCTTATCCTACCAAGTGATTTTCAAAATCCAAAACTATAATGAGCTGACCACATTGTCTGAATGCCAAACATACAGTTGCCCAAGCTCCTCTAGGACAGGAAATTTCTTTTTGCTTTATTTGTATCATCAAGACCTAGTGCAGTACTTGGAACATCATAAGATCTTAATAAAAATGTGTTGATCACTTACTTTGCAAAGCTTCAGAGTGTTTTATTTGTGTTATGGAGGTGGGGTAGGGTGGTCCAGACTTGCACTTTCATCACTATAGGAAACTCCATCTATCAACACAGATTTATAGGTTTGTTGTTTGTTTGTTTTATTTTCAACTTAAAGATTAAAGAAGTTGTCTGGGAACACTGAGAATGATAACGGATTTGATCAGAGTCACATAGACAGTGTGTGCCAAAGGTTATATTGCTCCTAGTGATTTCCAGATCCAAGGACATGCATTTATTCACTCTGATATACATCTCTTAAGACACAGGGAAGACCCTGTTAAAGAAAATGTAGTAGACAGAAAGCCAGCTTTAAACTTTCAGTGCTCCAAAGAAACCTAATGCAACTAAGATTAGAAGGGAACAAGAAAGCTGGGAAGTAGTATTTACAGCCAGTGTCTCTGAAAAAGTCTTCATTTCTAAAGTATAGAGAGAACTAAATCAAATCTATAAAAATACAAGCCATTCCCCAATTGATAAATGGGCAAAGGATATGAACAGGCTTTTTTTCACATGAAGAAATTAAAGCTATTTATAGTCACATAGAAATGACTTAAATCACTATTGATTAGGGAAAGGCAAAGTAAAACATCACACCTATCAAATTAGCTAACATGATAAAACAGGAAAATGATAAATGTTAGAGAAGAATTAGGAAAATTGGGACACTAATGCATTGTTGATGGAGTTATCATTCTAGAGAGCAATTTTCAACTGTGCCCAAAGGGCTATACAAATATGCACACCCTTTCATTCACCAATATCATTACTAGGTCTGTATCCCAAAGAGATCATAAGAAAGGGAAAAGGACCCATGTGTGCAAAAATATTTATGGCAGCTCTTTTTTGTTGTGGCCAAGAATTAAACATTGAGGGGATGCCCATCAATTGGGGAATGGCTGAACAAGTTGTGGTATATGAATATAATGGAATACTACTGTTCCATAAGAAATAGTGAGCAGCAGACTTCAGGGGAAAAAAGTGACCTGGAAAGATTTGCATGAACTGATGCTCAGTGAAGTGAGCGGAACCAGTAAAACATTGTCCACAGCAGCAGCAACATTGGGTGATGACCAACTTTGTTAGACTTAGCTCTTCTGAGCAATGCAATGATCTAAGACAATTCCAAAAGAGTCAAGATTGAAAGCGCTACCCACATACAGAGAAAGGACTATGGAGTCTGAATGCAGATCAAAGCGTACTATTTTTTTCTCATATTTTTTCTCTCTCATAATTTTTCCCTTTGGTTCTGGTTCTTTTTTCACAAAGTGACTACTGTGGAAATATATTTAATGTGATCATATATTTATAGCCTATATCAGATTGCATGTTGTCTTGGAGAGAAGGAGTGGAAGGAGGAGAGGGGAAAACTTAGAATTCAAAATCGTGTAAAAGTGAATCCTGATAACCAACAATAAATAAATAAATACATTTTATAAAAAAAATAAAATTGCAAATAAATAAACTCTCAGTGCTCTAGGAAAATCTCGAAGACAGTAAGTTGGAGAAAAGGTGCTGACCTGAATGAGCTGAGAGATTTTGTTCACCAGGGATCAACTTAAAAGAGTAAAATCACAAGTACAGTCATAATTCTGATCCTAAACTCTAGTAAAAGGTAAAATCTATCAATAAAACATTTTTTTAAAGAAAAAAAATAAATGAAAAGGTTAAACTTAAATTGAGTTTTGGACATTGGGATATTTAATCTCTATTTTTCCATCTTAGAATTTTTTTAATAGTGTTAGGATCCAAGACCCTCAATCTCTTTTTAATCTTCTTTTTTTAACTATTAGGAGACACTGCTTTCTAGAGCTAAGCAGCGGCAAGCCGTCTGTGCACTGAACACAGCATAACTACAATCCTTTGTGCTCACTTTCTGGATGAATTCTGCTGTAACTGAATCACAGAACTAAAGGTATCTGAGCTCAGGTGAGCATCAACAGAGCCAGACATGAAAACCTGCTATGAATGGCCTTTTTGTCATTAGAAAACCTTGTTTCACTGTTGCTGTTCTACCTCACTTTTGTTGTACTTCACCGCTGTTGCTACACTGCACTGTTTGATTCTTTATCTAGCAACGAATATACAAATCAAGGTTTAGCCCCACTGCCTTGGGTCACCTACCAGAGGAGGCCCCGACACATGTTTCTAATTTCTCTCCCCCCAGTTGAATAAAGAAAGCTTTTTGCTTTTAACTTCTGTGAGCTCTTTGGTATTTTTGGAGTTAACAGTGGTTGCAAAACCTCTGTGACTCTTTGGTCATTTGTTACCAGAGTTGACAAAAATGTATAATTTTTGGTGTTATTAAAATTTTAATAACCCTGTCTTGTACTCCCATCACCTAAGACATTGTATATAGTTGTATATAGTAAGGATTTACTAAATTCTTGTTGAATAAACAAATTTCACTTTAATACACATACACACACACACAAACACACACACACACAAACACACACACACACACACACACACAGAGTTAGCTGCATTTTCCTTCTTCCCTTGTGGTTGCTTCTCCCAATTGAAGGGTAGGGGGTTCCTCAATGACTTGTTTGTCCTTGAATTGTTGGTACGAGGAAGTTCATGGGGAATGACTGTGAAAAGCTATCAATCAAATATTTATTCAGAACAACTATGTTTCACTTCCCGTTCTAAACATGAATCAAAAAGACAAAACTGAAATGATCCCTGCCTTGGAGGAGTTTGCCTTTCATTATTGGAGGTGACTTCTACATATATAAACATATATACAAAATAAACACATAAATTTAAAATAGAAGAGGGAGGCACCTGGCAGATATTTGGAAAGGCCTCACGTAGAAGGTAAGACAAGACCTGGGCTTGTGATACAAGTGGTACATGACAAGAAACAGGAATATAACCATCAGGCACTCAGACTTCCTAGTCCAGAAGGCCCCCTTATGTCCAGGGGGATGCAAAATTGGGGGCTATGTAAAGGAGGATAATCTGCACAGTAATCAAAACAATACAATACCAGAAAATAACTGGTACCAGGCAAGTTCTACTGATCCATAGGTATAGTGGCATCATATTAAGAGTTTGTTTCACTGGGATGAGATAACTCTGGAGCTGGTATGAAACATAAAAAAATAACTTGATGGGCTTATCCTCTAGTTATGATCTCAGTTTAAAAAAAAAAAGAGAAAATCAAGCAACTTTAGAATGACTGAATTCAATGTTGGGGACTCCCACTACAAAAGACAGTTTTGCTAAGAAGTTTTGGCACTCAGGGAAAAATACAAGATAGCAGACCAATGGACAACTGTACCATTGCACCTAACTGACAGTACAAACATGACTCAAGTCTACACAAAAGGTCTGAAGAATAGTACGGGCTCTGCAAATATGATGCATTATAACCACCTGTTATACATAGAGTTGTTGGCCTTATTCCTTCTTCATTAGGGGAATAAGAGCATTAGAGAACCTTCTAAGAGATCTCCAAAGGGAGAAAACAATTCAATGTCAAAGAGATTGTTGGGGCCATCTATTTTCTCATTTTCAGTGAATTGACATAAGGAAAGAATTGACTTTTAATAACCTCCTAAAGTCAATAAAATCAGGTGAAATTACCTAGGAAACTACCTAGGAGATTTCTGCCCAGACAATGAGGCATAGCTGAAACTAATGGAAACCATATTTTATCTAAGAATCTTTAGTGAATCAGAAGCAACTTGTAGACCCTGCATTATTGTTAATTAGAAACAGATATAACTAGCTGGAATTATCCATGAGCTCAGTATTTGGCCTAAAAACTAATATACAGGTAATAAAAGGGGGACAAGATGAGTTGCCAAACACAGTATGATTGCCAGGATTCACAGGCCCATAACTAGGCTGACTTATGATGGTTTGGGAGTAATAGAGTGGGGAGATAAATTTAGTCAGATGACTTCTATTGATAGAATGAGATCCACATGTTCTTTATATTTGAAATCCATGAACTAAATTTCTTTATCAGCTGCATTCACACGGACCAAGTTCCCTTTCTGGGAAAGGAAGTAAAAGATCAATATTTTTTTTCTCCTGTCATTTCATTTCATTTCTCTTTCATAAATCAAGGGTAAGAAAATCCCTAAACAGAAATTTCTATACCAAAAGGCTAAGCTTCCATAAATATGGGGAAGACTACTCCAGGAAATCCATTTCTTTATTTTATTTTATTTTATTTTTGAATTTTATTAATTTATTTTGATTTATCAACAATCACTTCCATATGCTTTTGAGTTAAAAATTTTTCTCCCCCTTCCTTCCCACCACCCTCCCCAAGATGGTGCACAATCTCATATAAGCTATACATTTACATTCTTATTAAACATGTTTTCACATTAGTGAAGTTGTAAGTAAAAATTAAAACCAACAGGAGGAGCCATCAGAAAGAGGAAACAAAACCCAACAAAAGAGAAAAAAAATGATAGAGATTCAACTTCCATAGTTCTTTTTTTGGATGTGGATAGCATTTTCCATCCCAAGGCCTCTGGGGATGTCTTAGATCCTTGTATTGCTGAGAAGGGTTAAGTTTATCAATATTAGTCATCACACAATGTGGCTGTTATTATTTACAAAGTTCTCTTGCTTCTGCTCATTTCACTCAGCATCAGATCATACAAGTCTTTCCAGGTTTTTCTGAAGTCAGCCTGTTCATCATTTCTTATAGCACAATAGTATTCCATTGCATTCGTATACCACAACTTTCTCAGCAATTCCCCAATTGATGGCCATCCTCTCAATTTCCAACACAAAAAGAGCTGCTATGAATATTTTTGTACATGTGGGTTCTTTTCCCATTTATATGACCCCTTTGGGATATAGCCCTAGAAGTGCTATTGCTGGGTCAAATGGTATGCACATTTTTATAGCCCTTTGGGCATAGTACCAAATTGGTCTCCAAAATGGTTGGATCATTTCACAACTCCACCAACAATGCATTAGTGTTCCAATTTTCCCACATCTTCTCCAACATTTATCATTTTCCTGTTTTATCATGTTGGCCAATCTGATAGGTGTGATGTGGTACCTCAGATAATGATTTAGAGCATTTTTCCATATAGACTATAGTTGGCTTTAATTTCTTCATCTGAGAACTGTCTGTTCATATCCTTTGACCATTTCTAAGTTGAGGAATGGCTTGTAGTCTTATAAATTTGTCTTAATTCTCTATGTATTTTAGAAATGAGGCCATTATGAGAGAGACTGGTTGTAAAAATGCTTTCCCAATTTTCTACCTTCCTTCTAATCTTAGTTGCATTGGCTTTGTGTGTGCAAAAACATTTCAATTTAATGTAATAAAAATTATCTATTTTGCTTTTCGTGATGTTCTCTATCTCCTATTTGGCCATGAATTCTTCTGTTCTTCCCAGATTTGATAGGTAAATTATTCCTCATTCTCCCAGTTTGCTTATAGTATCAGCCTTGACATCTAAATCATGAACCCATTTTGATTTTATTTTGGTATATGGTGTGAGATTTGGGTCTATGCCTAGTTTCGCCCATACTCTTTTCCAGTTTTCCCAACAGCTTTTTTCAAAGAGTGGGTTCTTATCCCAGAAGCTGGGGTCTTTGGGTTTTTCAAATAGTCATTGACTACTGTGTCTTGCATATTTAACCTATTCCACTGATCCACCACTCTATTTCTTAGCCAGTACCAAGCAGTTTTGATGATTGCTGCTTTATAATACAATTTAAGATCTGGAATTGCTAGGCCACCTTCCCCTGCATTTCTTTTCATTAGTTCCTTTGATATTCTGGACCTTTTGTTTTCCAAATGAATCTTGTTATTATTTTTTCTAACTCTATGAAATAATTTTTTAGAAGTTTCATTGTTATGGCACTAAATAAGTAAATTAGCTTAGGTATAATTGGCATTTTTATTATATTAGCTCAGCCTACCCATGAGCAGCTGATGTTTTTCCAGTTATTTAGAGCTGATTTTATTTGTATGAAAAGTGTTTTGTAATTGTGTTTGTAGAGCTCCTGGGTTTGTTTCATGAGGTAGACTCCTAAACATTTTATAATGTCTACAGTAAGTTTAAATGGGATTTCTCTTTCTATCTCTTGCTGTTAGGCTTTGTTGGTAACATATAGAAATACCGATATTTTATGTGGGTTTATTTTATAGCCTGCAACTTTGCTAAAGTTGTTTATTATTTCAAGTAGTTTTTTACTTGATTCTCTAGGATTCTCTAAGTATATCATCATGTCATCTGCAAAGAGTGATAGCTTTGTTTCTTCTTTGTCTATTCTAACACCTTCTATTTCTTTTTCTTCTCTTATTGCTAAAGATAAGGCTTCCAGTACAATATTGCATAACAGGGATGATAATGGACACCCTTGTTTCACCCCCTGATCTGATTGGAATTGCTTCTAGCCTGTCCCCATTACATATAATGCTTGCTGAAGGTTTTAGATAAATGCTATTTATTATTTTAAGGAAGACTCCATTTATACTTATGCTTTCTAGTGTTTTTAATAGGAATGGGTGTGTATTTTGTCAAAAGCTTTTTCTGCATCTATTGAGATGATCATGTGGTTTCTGTTGGTTTTGGTGTTGATATGCTCAATGATGCTGATAGTTTTCCTAATATTGAACCAACCCTGCATTCCTGGTATAAATCCTACCTGGTCATAGTGTATTATTCTTGTGATAAGTTGCTGTAATCTATTTGCTAGTATTTTGTTTAAAATTTTTGCATCTATATTCATTAGAGAAATTGGTCTGTAATTTTCTTTCTCTGTTTTGACTCTTCCTGGTTTAGGTATCAGCACCATATTTGTATCATAAAAAGAATTTGGTAAGACTCCTTCTTCACCTATTTTCCCAAATAGTCTATATAGTATTGGAATTAATTGTTCTTTAAATGTTTGGTAGAATTTCCATGTAAATCCATATGGCCCTGGAGATTTTTTCCCAGATTGTTGTTCAATTTCTTTTTCTGAGATGGGGTTATTTAAGTATTTTACTTCCTCTTCTGTTAATCTGGGCAATTTATATTTTGTAAATATGTATCCATTTCACTAAGATTGTCAAATTTGTTGCATATAGTGGGCAAATATTTCCTAATTATTGTTTTAATTTCCTCTTCCTTGGTGGTAGCTTCACCCTTTTCATTCTTGATACTAGTACTTTGGTTTTCTTCTTTCTTTTTTTTAATTAAATTAATCAAAGGTTTATCTATTTTATTGGTTTTTCATAAAACCAGCTCTTAGTTTTATTTATTAGTTCAATGTTTTCTTCATTTCAATTTTATTAATTTTTCCTTTGGTTTTCAATATTTCTAATTTGGTGTTTAATTGAGGATTTTTAATTTGTTCTTCCAGAAATCCATTTCTACCATGTAACAAAGAGCTATATTTTTCAATGAAATCATGAAGAAAACCTTTAAAAGAAGACAAAATATCTGACATGTGTGCCAGATCACTTTAATAGGTCAGCACTAATGGTGACTCTTCCCAAGTATCTTCTTTTTTACTGTCCAAACCATTCATCATGGGGGCTTTCTAGGTTGTCCCGCTGTGATCCAGGGATAATAGAGAAAACCAAGAGAATATGATATCCTTAGTTTGTGTTTCTTTTATATGAAATATTTACCTCACTGACCATGAACACTTTTGTTAGTTTCCAATCCAAATGGGACTGTGCTCCTTTGCAGATGTCATTTCTCAGCTTGGCATCTGCCCCTTCTGAGACAGAGACAAAGTTCTAAAATCTAAACTCTATTATTTACAGTGCATTCCAGCTTCCCTACTCTACAATGAGGAATAAGAATGTGGTGTCATTGCAGCATCCCTCCATCTTATTCCGATGCTTGTGCAAAGGAATGGGTATGACACTATGTGACTTTAGAGGTTGCAGAGATAAGAGAAGTTCAAAAGTAACAAAGGATGTTCCTTCATTTTTCTGCAGGTTCATAGCATTAGCATTTTTATGTCTTTTACATTGATATCAAACCATCCAATGAAGTTTTTGTGCACTTGTTTCCGTGTGAGTAGCATGTGACAGTATAAGTTCCATTCAGGCCAAGACCACATGGGTTAAAATAGATGCTGGCAGTATTATTTTGTTTTGCTTCTATAGACCATGATAATGCTACAAAGGAATAGCAGTAGGTAAGACATTGCTATTCTTAATGTCTATGAGAAATATTCTTTCCCTTTGGAAATATTTCCCTGGAAAACTAGCTATAATTTTATCCTGTTAATGAGTGACTCATAACCTACATTTCCCTTGCAAATCAGATGTTGATTAAACACACTACATGAAAAGGTCTTTTGTTTCCAACCAGTTAACCAACTAGCATTTATTAAGCATGTTCTACATGCTAGGCACCAGGCTAAGCACTGCAAAAACAAAGAAAGGTGAAACAAAACAAGGCCAGACACTTTTCTCAAGTAGCTCACAGTCAAATAGGGGTGGTACCATGCAACAACACAATATAAGAGATATTCAGGAAAAATTGGGAGTAGGATCAAAAAGAAAACAATAAGATTAGAAGCCTGGGAAAAGATCTATGCAGAATGTAGAATTTTAGCTGAAAGTTGAAGGAATACAGGGAAGCTAGGAAGTGAAGAAGAGAAAGGAAAGAAGATCGAAGAAAGTCCATAAAAAAGCCCAGAGTGAGGAAATGGAGGATACTGGATAAGGAATAGTAAGGAAGCTAATGTAACTAGGTAAAAGAATACATAGATGTAGAAGATAAGGTAGAAGACAGAAGATGAAAAAAGTTACTAAGAGGACAAGTTTTAAACATGTTAAAAGACAGAAGATCAAAGTATTTTATATTTGGCTCTGCAGTTAATAAGGAACTATTGAACTTTTTTGAATGGAGGGTAACAGGGAGTCCAACCTGCTCTTGAGGAAGACTTATTTGACAACTTAATGGTGTTTGGATTTTGATCCAGTTGGGTAGATAGATAGATGTGAATATATGTATGTATGTATGTATGTATGTATGTATGTGTATGTTATATACACACACATATAAAAGCATATATGTATGTATACATACACAAATGATATACACATATATTACATGCATATGTATGTATGTAGAAAGAGAGTCTCAAAATGTATATATGATTTAGACTTAAAGTTTGATGTTACAAGCAAATTATGGGAGAATGGAATAGTTTACCAGTCAGATCTATGGATAAGGGAAGGAATTATGATCAAACAGGAGATAAAGAACATTACAAGACATAAAATGGATAATTTTGATTTTATTAAACTAAAATGGTTTTGCACAAACAAAATCAGTGAAACCAAGATTAGAAGGAAAGCAGAAAACTAGTTAAAAAATTACACCAAGTTTCACTGATAAAAGCCTTATTTATCAAATATATAGAGAACTGGGTCAAATTTATAAGAGTACAAATCATTCCCCAATTGATAAATGGCCAAAGGATAAAACACGTAGGTTTCAGATGAAGAAATCAAAGCTGTCTATGGTCACATAAAATGTTCTAAATCAATAGTGAGTGGAGAAACATGAATTTAAATAATTCTGAAGTTCTAATTCATAGCTATAAGATTGGCTAATATGACAGAAAGGGAAAATAACAAATGTTGGAAGGGATATGTGTTAATTGGGACACAACTACAACGTTGGTGTAGTTGTCAATCTCTCCAACCATTCTTGAGAACAATTTGGAACTATGCCTAAAGGGCTATGAAACTGCGTAACTTTTGACTGAGAATAATACTACTAGTTCAACATGCCAAAGAATTTTTTTTTAATTGAAAAGGATTTATATTTACAAAAAAAATGAAATAAAATTATAGTAACTCTTTAAGAGGTGGCAAAGAATTGGAAATTTTGGGGAAGCCCATCAATTAGGAAATGGCTAAACAAGTTGTAGTACATGACTGTGAAGGAATACTATCATGTTATAAGAAATGATGAGCAGGATGCTTTCAGAAAAAAACATGGAGGGGCAGCTAGGTGGCACAGTGGATAGAGCACTGGCCCTGAAGTCAGGAGTGCCTGAATTCAAATCCAGCCTCAGACCAAACACTTAACACTTACTAGCTGTATGACCTGGGCAAGTCACTTAAGCCCAATTGCTTAAAAAAAAACACACACACACACAAACAAAAAAGAAAAAACATGGAAAGATTTTCACGAACTGATACAAAGTGAAGTGAGCATAACTAAAGGAACAATGTACAGAAAAGAGCAAAATTATACAATGACCAACTGTATATGTTTTAGTTATTATCAACAATATAAAGATATAAGACAATTCTGAAGGACTGATGATAAATGTTATACACCTTCAGAGAAAATGTGCATTCAGACTCCATATATATGTATATATATGTATATATGTGTATATATATGTATGTGTGTGTATATACATATATACACACATACATATATATGTATATATATGTATATATGTGTATATATATGTATGTGTGTGTATATACATATATACACACACATACATATATATACACATATATATGTATATGTATATATATACATTGAAGTCTAAATGCAGACTGAAACATTTTTTTTTCATTTTTTTGGAGAGAGGATATGGTCTGTTTTTTTCTTCCACAATGTGACTAATAAGGAAATAAAATGCAAGTATATGTGTATGCATACATGTGTATATGTACATGAGCAATTTTGTTTGCTTCTAATTTTAATGTATTTTGATGTTATTTTAATTGCAATTTGGTATAATTTAAATTTTATTTTAAATTATACCAAAAATGAAATAAATTTAAATAGAATTATATGTAAAAATAAATAAATTTAATGTTTTGATGGGTGGCGATCTCTTAGTCTATTTTCTGGGACTTCATTCTATTAGGTTAATATTTCACTGCTAGCTATTCAAGCTTTCTCAGACTTTGAAATGTGATTCTTCAATTGCCCACCATATGCCAGCTGTCTGTATTGTCTATTTCTTCTCTTTGTTTCCTTAGTTGCTGAATGGTGAAAATGTAAACACAGATGTCTCTATGGTGACATTTGTCAGCACTTGAGCTCCCCATGGAAAGTCCTGGAGTTTCATATTTTTTTTTTTTGTCAGTTGAAAATGTTCAGATGGCAGGACCTCTGTAATTCATGTGCCCACTTTTTCCCACTGGTTCTTAGATGGCAACTGCACAGAGTAAGTGGTTGACAGTCTCTCTAACTTTATCTAAAACACTTAGTTTTAACTTTGCTCTCCACTTGGAAATAGTTATACAAAAACAAGTTGAAAATGCCCTTTTTCCTGCAATGTAATAAAGATAGACAATGTTTTCTTTACTAACATCAAAGAAAGCTGTACTACTTATTTTATTTAATATTCACCACACCCTGTGAGGTAGATAACACAAGTTAAATCGATTTCTTTTGACAGATGAGGCAAGATGGTGTTCTTGGAGCAAGTATCTATTGGTGATATGCACAAACCTGCTCATATACACAATGGGTCTCTGCATAAAATTTTGGCTAATATTACATTACTTCATAGCAATAAAAATTCATTAGAAGACTCTTGGTGTTGAAAAAATTAAGCTTCATTTTAGGATTCATTAAAAGCACTGGATAATTTCTTTTCATCGTATTTGCTAACTTTCATGAAATTTTATTCAGGAGCCTTATTAGAGTACATAGATTATTGTGGAGGAAAAACTCTTGCTATCCCTTTGCTATAAACCAGGGTTATCAATCTCAGATAAATGAATTTGCATATATATAAATGTAAATGTGCAAATATATACTTTTAGACATATATACACAGATATGTATATTGTATATACATATATAACTGTACTTCCACAAAATTTCTTTTCTGAATCTATGTATTTTATTTTAATCATTTAAATATTTTTTTCTGAAAAGTAGTGCATAGGGAAGCCTAACAAAACATAAAAAGAAGGAAAAAATGGCAGAAAAGTAACAGAAGGAAGAAGAGGAGGAAGAAGATAAAGAGGAGGAGAAGGAGAAACAGAAGGAGAAGGAGGAGGAGGAGAAGAAGAAGAAGAAGAAGAAGAAGAAGAAGAAGAAGAAGAAGAAGAAGAAGAAGAAGAAGAAGAAGAAGAAGAAGAAGAAGAAGAAGAAGAAGAAGAAGAAGAAGAAGAAGAAGAAGTTTAGAAACTTTGATGTAAAAGCTTTGTGGATGGTCATTGTGTTAGATGTTTTCTGTTTCACACTGAGTACTTGTCACCAGAAACTTGGTGACAAGTTAGAAACTTGTTATACACACAGACATATACATATACACATGCACACATATGTACATATATGAGAGAGAGAGAGAGAGAGAGAGAGAGAGAGAGAGAAAATATCACCAAGTGCTGAGCCAGATGTCATTTTTCTGTTCCCTACAAAAACTCTCTTTTGGATAATTTATAATCTACATACAGAGTCTAGAACATATTTGATGAATATGTAAGGGGGGATATTTTGATATGAATATGTAAGGAGGGACCTAGAATCTTTCACAAATTATATTATATATGAAATAACATGCTTACTATTTCACTGAATATTCACCTCCTCCCCTGAAAGATTATGCTCACTTTCACTGGGTAGTTGATCCCTGATTGTATCCCAAGCTTCCTTGTCTTATGGAATATCGTATTCCAAGCTCTCCAATCTTTTAATGTAGAAGCTGCAAGATCCTGGGTAATTCTGGCTGTGGTTTCATGATATTTAAATTGTTTCTTTTGGGATGCTTGCAGTATTTTCCCCTTGACCTGATAAATCTGGAATTTGGCGACAATATTCCTAGGCATTTTCTATTTGAGATCTCTTTAAGGGGTCGATCAATGGATTATTTTGATGATTATTTTACCTTCTGGTTCTAGGACTTTAGTGTAGTCTTCCTTAATAATTTCGGGAAAAATGTTGTTCAGGCTATTTTTTGATCATGAGTGTTCATTAGACCCCTGATTCTTAAATCATCTTTCTTGAATCTATTTTCTAAGTCAGTTGTTATTCCAATGAGATATTTTATATTTTCTTCTATTTTTTCCATTTTTTAAATTTTGTTTGATGATTCTTGATGTCTCACAAAATCATTACATTCCACTTAACTAATCCTAATTTTTAAGGAATTGTTCCCTTTAATTAGCTTTTGTGCCTCCTTTTCCATTTGGCCAATTCTACTTTTCAGTGAGTTGCTTTCTTCAGGACACTTTTTCCCCCCATTTGGTCAATTGCATTTTTTAAGGACTTGTTTTCTACAGTGGCTTTTTGTCCTTTCTTTTCCAAGGTATTGACTCTTACATACCTCTCTTTTCCTACTGTTTCTTCTACCTCTCTTATTTGACTTTTAAAACCCTTCTTGAGCTGTTCCAAGGAGGCTTTTTGGGCTTGAGACCAGTTCACAGTCCTCTTTGAGGTTTCAGATGTGGGTATATTGACAATGTTGTCCTCTTCTGAATTTGTGTTGTGATCTTCCCTATTCCCATAGTAAGAATGTTATGATCACTGTCCATTTTTGCTCTTAGTCATGATGTTTGCCTATTTCCTGGTTTTTAAAGTTGACCTTTCCTGCTAGAGCACAGGTTGGGGGGGTACTGATTCTACCTTATAGTGCTGGAGGTCAAAGACCTAGTCATTGGCTTTGTGTGCTGGGGCCTCAGTTGCTGGCAACTGGAGGCTTTAGGGGTCTGGCAGCTTACCTGGGGCTGACCTGAGGTCGGCAACACTGAACCTCTTGGGGTACAGGGGAGTCTGTCCCCCTGAGGATGGCTGCTTTGAAGCACCAGAATGTTTGGTTGCTGGAGGATGCCTGCCTGCCTGCCTAGAACTGTGCTTTCTGGAATTGTGTTAAAGCATGTAGAGATTCTACTGCTGGATTCTACCAGTTCACCTGACTGTGCCAAGGCATTGAGGGGATCCTCGTGTTGGCACTTGCCTACTTCACCACATTGGGTCTCAGGAGTACCTGAGTTCAAATCCAGCCTCAGACCAAACACTTAACACTTATTAGCTGTATGACCTGGGCAAGTCACTTAACCCCCATTGCCTAAAAACAGACCAAAACAAAAAACCCCCAGAAAAACCATGGAAAGATTTTCATGAACTGATACAAAGTGAAGTGAGGTAGCACTTGCCCCTGGCTTGTTGGAACACTTCCTGTCTTGTACTGTTCCCCTTCTACCAGAGAAAGAGGGAGCTTTCCCATTAATTTCCCAAGTTTCCCAGGTTAAAAGTCCACTGTGCCTCATCTTTCTGCTGGCTCAGTTGGTCCAGGGTTTTCCCTGGGGTGATATTTTCTGGGTTTTTAGAGGTCAAAAAAGGAGAGTAAGAGCTGCTTACTTCTTACCATACCATTTTGGCTCCCAGAAGTCTTCTCAGCTGAGCTCAATTATTTTAGAAAAATATAGAAAGAGTTTCACAAAATAATGAAGAATGAAATCAGCAGAACCAAGAGCACATCATATATAGTAACACAAACATTGTTTTGGCTTGTCTTTCAGAGGTGTAAACACATTTCAGGACCTTAAAGTACAGTATATATGATAGCTACCGACTTTGTAAGGATTGTAAAAGGGAAGGCCCTTGTAGATCCTTGGGTGTGGCCTTTTGATTGAGCCCAAGTTTTATATAACAAACCCTTTTATTAAGGGGGTTTGTTCTATGAAGTTTGGATTCAGTCAAAGGGCCATACAGGAGGACCTATATGTGCCCTCCAGGAAGCAGATGTCCCACCACTATGTAAGGATATATCAAGGAATTATCCTAGGGAAAGTCTCTGAATAGAATCATGACAAGAGAAGGTTGAAAATGCTACTAGAGAGATTGGAAGATCATTTTAATAAATGTAACTAGTGCATGCAATGAAAAACTTGAAATCTATACCTTCCAAATAAAGGCCATAACAACAACAAAAACACTGTGGAACATATTCTGGAGAACAAAGTTATATCAGAAATTCTAGTTTATATTAAATAGAAATTGTACACAAAATTTTGCATGAGTGATGGAGACTTGGCATGCTACATGGTGAGAAGAAATCCAATGTAATGAAAATCCAATCTGTACAGAATATAAAATAAAATAAAAATTTAAGCCTTGTGAGTATAATGAAAAAAAAAAAACAATTATTTTAAAGGAGGTACAAAACAAAAGAGGAACTCAAAAATAGTTTTAAAAAGTTGGATGGATGAAATGTTATATGAGTTACAGTTAACAATCTACTCTGTGAAATATCTCTTCCATAAAATTAAATTGTCATTTAGATTCTGTGAGTATAAATTTCTTACACATCAATGAACATTTGAAACAGAAGGTTTTGAGCTTGAATATGGAGGTCAAATAGAACTAACGAACAAAATCAGGACATCAAATCTTTGGCTTCCTTGAAAAAAATACATGAAACATAAACCTATCAAGGAAAAAACTAAGGCTATGTATGTCAAGACTTATTGGTATTTTGAAATCAAAATTCACTGGGAAAATGTTTTTAAACCTATCAACACCTATACAACACTAATGATGACATACTTTTCAGTATTTAAAATGTTCAATAATTGATTTGGAACATATTACTTATCAGCCTTATGTGTAGTTGAACAATTTATGAATAAATAAGAGATCAAGAGCAAAGATAGGTGTGAAATGGATCATTTCAATTACATCAAATTAAAAGAGGTTTTGTACACATAAGACAAATGTAACAGATCAGAAGGAAAGAAGAAAATTGAAGAAAATTTTATAAACAGTTTATCAAATAGAGGTTTCATATCTAAAATATATAAAGAACTTTCTGAAATCTGTAAGTATACAAGTCATTCACCAACTGATAAATGGTCAAAGAATATGAACAGGCAGTTTTCTGATGAAGAAATCCAAAGAACTTATATTCATATTAAATGTTCCAAATCATTATTCATTAAGAAATGGAAATTAAAACAACCTTGAGATATCATTTTATACCTACTAGATTGGCTAAAATGATAGAAGGAGAAAGTGACAAAAGTTGGAGAAGATGTGGAAAAATTGGGACACTAATTAATTGTTAGTGGAATTGTGGCCTGAACCAACAATTTTGGAGACCATTCTGGAATTATGCTCAAAGAGTTATTAAACGATCTTCTACCCTTTAACCCAACAATATCACTGCTTGGTCTATTTCCAAAAAACAGTTATGGAAAAAGGAAAAGAATTACTATATTCTATAATGTTTGTAGCAGCTCTCTTTGTGGTGGCAAAGAACTGGAAATTTCAGGGATGCCTTTCACTTGGGGAATGGCTAAACATATTGTGGTGTTTGATTCTGATGGAATACTAAAGTACCATAATTGATGAGGAGCTCAATTATTATAGAAAAAACACGGAAAGATATGCATGAAATAATGATTAGAGAAATGAGCAGAAACAAGACAACATCATATACAATAACAACAATATTGCTTTAAGAATAACTTAGAGGTGCTGCTAGGTGGAGCAGTAGATAGAGCTCCAGGCCTGAGGTCAGGAAGACCTGATTTCAAACCTAGTCTCAGACACTTGACATTTACTACCTGTGTGACCCTGGGCAAGTCACTTAAACCCAATTGCCTCACACACAAAAAGAATGACCTAGAATGAATATGTTTTTACCTATTATAAGTACCCAAATTAACCATAAAGGATATATGAAGAAAGGTAGTATCCGCATAAAGAGAAAGAAGTGATAGATATTTAGTTTTATACACAAACACATGTGTGTGTGTGTGTACAGATGGAGGTACATGGACATATCTATTTATGTCTCATGGAAGCCATCTCTAGGGCAAGGGGAAGGAAACAAAATAAAATAAATTTACACAATAATTTTGTTGTACATTTAAAGGAATAGCAACTTGTACATGGTAGATATGCAGGTTCAGGTTCAATCATTTTTTTTAATTGTAGTGTTATGGAAATTCTTGTTTTATTCCATAAATTAAAAATAAAAAATCATAAAAAAACAGCAGATTTGGAAAATGTTCTATTAAAAACTGTTCAATATTAATGAAATGTCAAGTCAGACACCCTAAAGTAGTAATATAAAGATTAATACTTCTTCAATTGGAAGAAGAGATGTAATGAAGGTACTCAAAACAAATAGTAAGCAGGTTTAAATTTATATAAGTTCTTATTATAGCAATCTACTTCATGGACCAATAGTAAAGATTTAAAGTATATACATCACTGGATTTGCCACATGTAACCCAAAAGTTTTATCTCAGGTAGAGCCTATGAAATGACTGAGATCAAAGAGAGGAACCAAATGGCCTCCAAGAGTGACAGCTGTATGAACCGAACTAAAAATACACTAACAAAGAAGTTTCTAATATATCACTGCCGTGTTTAAAAAAAAAAAGTCTATGATGGCAATTCATCCTTTGGTAATACCTCCCAGAAATTTTAGAAGTGCCATCCTTAAGGAACCTGGACTCACTGATCAATATTTATTATGGAAGGAAATGGACAAAACATAAAGCTGCTAGGTGGCACGATGGATACCATATTGCCTTTAGAGTTAGAAAGACTCATCTTCCTGAGTTCAAATTCAGCTTCAGACATTTACTAGCTATATAACCCTGGCAATTCATGTTACCCTGTTTGCCTCAGTTTCTTCATCTGTAAAATGAGCTAAAGATGGAAATGGAAAATCACTCCAGTATCTTCACCAAGAGAATCCCAAATGGGATCATGAAGAATTGGACTTGGAGGCAGAGCCAAGATGAAAGAGTAAGGGCAGGAATCAGCTGTGCTTCCCCCAAACCCCTTCAAATACCTTTAAAAATGACTCTAAACCAATTTTAGAGCAGCAGAATCCACAAAAAGATGGAGTGAAACAAATTTCCAGCCCAAGAGGACTTGGAATGTTGGCAGGAAAAGTTTGTTGCACCAGTATGAGAGAGAAGCAAAGTCCAGCACAGGTCATGCCAGTATGGACTATGCCCCAGCAAATCTGGAACAGGCCTCATGGTAAGTGAATCACTGGGAGCAGTGGCAGTTTCCAGATTTCTCACCTCACAGATACCAAAGACAACTTAGGTCAGCAGCAAAGGTCTGTCACACTTGTGTGAGAGGGGAGCACAGTCCAACGCAGGCCCCATCAATACAGCTCTGGCCCCAGCAAACCAGGAGCAGGTCTTGGAAGTGAATTGCAGCAGTTGCTTCAGGAGCTCTCAACCGAAAGAAGGTAAGGGTGTAGAACAAGTGGTCAGAAGGAGATTATAGAGATGTTTTTGTTCTGATCAAAGCAGGACTTTGTTGCTTTGCCCATACTCAGATGCAGGTCTCAATCCTGGGTGGCAGTGCCAGGGTATGGAGGAGCACTAGCATATCAGAGTTTGTAGAAGCAGTGGAAGGGGGACCCTTCTCAGAGTTCCAGGGCAGAAAAGAGTGTTATGTTCACTCACAGATCATAACACAGGCCAAGAGAGTAGTAAACACCTCCCCTTAGATCATACCACCTTGGAAAAACTGAAAACTTGGAAATACCTAGAAGTATCTCTGAAAAGAGCTACACACAACCCCTGAAGTTTGGGATACTACACCCTTCACCCTGTAAGCAAAGCCCTACTTTAACAAAAAGCTAAAATTAATAGGCTGGGGAAATGAGCAAACAATGGAAAATAAACTAACTATAGAAAGTCACTATGGTGATAAGACACACTCAGAAAAAGATGACAACAAAGTCAAAACTCCCACATCCAAAGCCTCCAAGAAAAATATAAATTAGTTTCAAGCCACGTAAGAGCTCAAAAAATTTTCAGAATCAAGTAAGAGAGGTAGAAGAAAAATTGGGAAGGGAAATGAGTGATGGAAGCAAATCATGAAAAATGAGTCAACATTTTGGTAAATGAGACACACACACACACACACATACACACACACACACACACACACACACACACACACACACACACACACTACTGAGGAAAATTAACATCTTAAAAACAAACTAGGCCAAATGGTAAAAGGGGTTCAAAAATCCAAAGAGGAGAAGAATGCCTTAAAAAGCAGAATTGGCTGAATGAAAAAAGAGGTCCAAAAGTTCATTGGAGAAAATAATTCCTTAAAAATTAGAATGGAGAAACTGGCAGCTAATGAATTTATGCAAAATCAGGAACCAAGATGGCGGAGTGAAGAGGTATTCACTTCCACTCTCCCCTGTCAACCTCTGAAAACCCAGAAAATATCACCCCAGAAAAATACCTTGGGACAGCTGAAGTAGAAGAAGGACAGGGAGCAATAGTGCAGCAGCCCAGCAAATGGGTCTCCCAGGCCTCAGCAAAAATAAGGGAGGTAGAACTACAAGGGGCCCCAGGTGGATAAGTACCTGCGGCATTCATCTGAAAGGAGGTGAAGAAAGCAACATAAAGCTCTGGCCTTGCTGATTCCAGCCCAACACGAGGTGAGCTGTAGGAGCCCTGCAGCCTCCAATTGTGAAGAAATCCTGAAGGCCAGGTGGTAGAACAGGCAAACACCAACACCTGGACCTCTGAGTGCCTCAGTGAGGGTGGGGGAACTGGTGGAAACCAGCTCAGAAAACCACCAGGTGCCTCAGCACTCTACCACAAAGGAATCTCCCAGTGCATTAGCAGAAACAAGGGAGACCTCACTGCAGGGGGCCCCAGGCAGATAAACACCCTGCAACACCCATCTAAAAGGAGCTAAAGAAAGCTAAAGGAAAGGAAAAGCAGGCAACCTAGAATTGCCTGAAAGTTCCAGCCTTGCTTTTTCCAGCCCAACACAAGGTAAGCTGCCAGAAACCTACAGCCTCCAACTGCCAACATAATAGGCCCCAGCACACAAAGCCAGTGACCAAGACCTAGGCTCCCAACACAAGAAGCTTGGATTAGTGCCCTCTGTTGCCCAGCAGGAGAGCTCAAATTCTTTAAAGGCCAGGAATAAAGAAACACCATGAGTAAAAAGAAATGTACCATAGATTCATATTATGAGAAGAATGAAGATCAAGACAGAAATTCTGAAGAGGACAACATTGTCAACAAACCCACATCTGCAACAACAAAAGGGAATATGAACTGGTCTGAAGCCCAAAAAGCCTTCTTAGAAGAGCTCAAGAAGGATTTTAATAGTCAAATGAGAGAGGTAGAAGAGTCCTTTAAAAATACAGTTGGCAATTGGAAAAAAAATACACTGAAGAAAACAAGTCCCTAAAAAACACAATTGGCCCATTGAAGAAGGAAGGACAAAAACTAACAGAAGAAAACAATCTGTTAAAAACTAGAATTGGACAAATGGAAACTAATGTCTCTATGAGAGAGCAAGAATCAGTTAAACAGAAACAAAAAAATGAAAAAATAGATGAAAATGTAAAATACCTCATTGGTAAAATAACCGGCCTGGAAAATCGATTCAGGAGAGACAATTTAAAAATTATTGGACTACCTGAAAATCATGATGAGAGAAAGAGCCTGGACAGTATCTTTCAGGAAATCATAAGGAATTTATGCAAAATCAAGAAACAATAAAAACAAAACCAAAAGAATGGGGAAAAAAGAGAAGACAATATGAAATATCTCATTGAGGGAAAAAATAACTAACCTGGAAAATAGATCCAAGAGAAATAATTTAAAAATTATTGAACTTCCTGAAATTTATAATTAAAAAATAGCTTAGATATTATCTTTGAAGGAATTATTAAGAAAAACTTCTCTGATATTCTAGAACCAGATGGTAAAATAGAAATTGAAGAAATCCACTGATCACCTCCTGAAAGAAATACTAAAATGAAAACTGCCAGGGATATTATACCAAATCCCAGAGTTACTAGATCAAGGAGAAAATATTGCAAGCAGCCAAAAATAAACAATTTAAGTATTGTAGAGCCACAGTTAGGATAACACAAGATTTAGCAGCTTCTACATTAAAGGATTGGAGGGCTTGGAATATGTACAGAGGGCAAAGTAGCTAGAATTACAACCAAGAATCACCTACCAATCAAAACTGAGCATAATCCTTCAAGGGAAAACCTGGATATTCAATGAGATAAAGGCTTTCAAGCATTATTGATGAAAGAACAGAGGTGAATAAAAATTTTGACTTTCAAGTATAAGACTCAAGAGAAGCATAAAAAGGTAAACAAGAAAGGGAAATCATAAGGGACATAATTGATTTAAACTCTTTATATCCCTACATGAGAAGATGATATTTGTAACTCATAAGCTCTTTCTCATTATTATGATAGTTAAAAAGAATATATATATATATATATATAGACAGAGAGCACAGCTGTGGATTGAATATGAAGGGATGATATCTAAAAAATAAAATTAAGGGGTGAAAAGAGAGGAATGTACTGAGATAGGGAGAGGCAGAATGAGGTAAAGTACCTCACAAAGAAGAGGCCAGAAAAAGTTTTACAATTTTTCCCTTTTAAAGAGGGAAAGGGGAAGGGTGTCAGGGGAAATGAACCTTTCTCTCATCAGAATTGGCTCAAAGAGGGAATAATAGAATAATTAAAAAAAATAAATAGAATAATAATAGAAGAAATCTGTCTTACACTAGAGGAAAATAGGAATGGAAGAGGATAAGAGAAGGGGTGTGATAGTAGGTAGTCAGAAGCAAAACATTTTTGAGGAGGGATAAGGTGAAAGGAGAGAGAGAGAGAATAGAATGAATGGGGGATGGGATGCAAGGAAATATCAATAGTAACTGTGGGAAAAAAATTGAAGCAAGTTTCTGTGATAAAGGCTTCATTTCTCAAACATATAGAGAACTGAGTCAAATTTATAAAAATAAGAGCCATTCCCCAATTGATAAATGATCAAAAAGATGAAATAATAAAAGCTATCTACAGTCATATGAAAAAAAATACTCTAATTCACTGTTGATTGGAGAAATGCCAATTAAAATAATTCTGAGGTACTACCTCATACCTATTAGATTAGCTAATAGTACTGGAAAGATAAGTGATGGAGGGGATGTGTGAAAAATGAGACTTTAATGCTGTGCTGGTGAAGTTGTGAACTTACTCAACTGTAATGCAGAGCAACTTGTAACTATGTCCAAAGGTCTATAAAACCATCAGTGCTAGGTTTGTATCTCAAAAGAGATTAAAAAAACCCACCGAGATGTACAAAAAATATTCATAGTAACTCTTTTCTGGGAGTAAAGAATTAGAAATTGAGGGTATGCCCATCAATTGGGGAATGACTAAACAAGTATGGGATTATGATAGAATACTATAATACTATAAGAAATGATGAGCAGGATGCTTTCAGAAAAAAAACCTCAAAAGACTTGAATGGGCTGATGCAAAGTGAAACATACTGTGTTCAAAGTTACAGGATTATTGTAAGATGATCAGCTATAGATGACTTAGCTATTCTCAGCAATACAACAATCCAAGACAACCTTGAAGGATTTAGAATGAAAAAAGTTATCCATCCCCAAAGGGGGAAAACAAAACTTATGATGTCTGAATTCATATTAATGCAGCCTTTTAAAAAAAAGCTTTATTTTTCTTGTGTCTTTGTTTTCTTTCAGAACATGACTGTTATGGATATGTTTTGCATGAAAACACATGTATAATGCATATCAAATTGCTTGCCTTCTCAATAAGGGATTGTGGGGAGGGAGGGAAAGAGAGAATTTGGGACTCAAAGTTTTTAAAAGAAATGTTTAAATCGTGTTGTTCATGTAACTGGGGGGGAATAAAATACTAAATAAAAGCTAAAAAAAAAAAAACAGAGTTGGTCATGTCCGAAATGACTGAACAATACTTACTGAGTAAGTAGCAAGCCATGGTCAGTTGGCATAGAAATTTATGTGAGAACTTAGCTATCATTGACATGCTAATAAACTACAAATCCTCATAGTAGAAACACATACTTCAAAATGTAACAGACAAGCAATATTGGAGACATAGAATTACAGGTAAGATCAATTAAAAATAAAACTGAGTATACTGTTTTTAATAAATGTCAAGATTTTTTTGGAAACATAATTATAACCATCATGATGTTTGAAACAAAAGTTATTCCAAAACTCAGGTACCTACTAGAAGCTATCAAAAGCTTGTGGAGAAAGAATATTAATTTTTATTGCCAGTACTCATTTCGCTACTGGTATTGTCCCAAACATGTTTTCAGGAAGACTATAGGTGACGACCTTTAATTTTGATATTTTCTTTCAATTCCAAAAAGCAATTATTTTAGGTTTACTTTGCAATTTTCTACAGGGTGCATACAGTAAATATATAAGAATAATAAAAGCATAATGAGTTGGGAAATTCATATCTGAACTTTATCAAATAAGATGAGAAAAATAAGCTGAAAAATAATCATCAGCATCATAACTTATATTTACATCAAGTGTTAACATTTGGAAGTTTCTTCCTCCACAACATTTTGAAATCAAATGGCATAATTCCAATACTTATTTTGCAAATGTGTATTCTGAGGTTTACAGAAGTTAAAGGTTTTTCTCCATGTCTCCCATATATTATATGTCATAGATAGGAGTGAAACACAGGTCCTTCTGACTCAGTATAGTATTCTCAGGAAGCTCAGATGCCAGCACATGTTCCCAGGCAGAGAGATAGCAGCACTGAAAGTTTTGTCATTTAGTAACTCATGGAATGAGAAGATGAATGAACAATTTTAACAGGTAAAGATTTGTACTACATGTTCACTGAGGTCATGTCCAAATATTGTTGCATTGACCATGTCTTTTGGAATCCTTATTTCTTCTAAGTGTTAAGAAATAGGTTGATTTCCAAAGAGTAACACAGAAGTAGCTGAAGAAGAGGTATAGGTAACTAATTTGACTCAGAGAAAGGCCATCAATACTGAGATTCATTCAGTGATGATAATCCCATGCATTCTAGATTAAGAAGAAAATGTTGTATATTTCTGACCACACGTGTCCAAACCATGCTAACTTTCCTTCCTTCCTTCCTTCCTTCCTTCCTTCCTTCCTTCCTTCCTTCCTTCCTTCCTTCCTTCCTTCCTTCCTTCCTTCCTTTCTTTCTTTCTTTCTTTCTTTCTTTCTTTCTTTCTTTCTTTCTTTCTTTCTTTCTTTCTTTCTCTTTCTTTCTTTCTCCCTCTGCATTTATTTGAAATTAAATTTTTATTTCACAACTAAAACTGGACATCACTATAGTCAACCAAATTTCAGCTTACTCAACCTCTATGAAATCTTACTTTTATCTGTAAAATGGATTCAATGATGCTTACACATTCTACCTGTAATACTCTCCTAAAAAAATTATTATATTTTATGTCTAGGTAATTTAATGTCTCCTCAAGTTCATAGCATTTCCTCCTCTAATGTTTTAGGGAGTTTATATTAGGCAAAATGTTAGGACTTTAGACACAATTTCTCTGAGTCCTCAGTGAAAAAAAACTTAACATTTACATCAATCTATAATTAACCTCTGTTCTATTTGTGATTTAGATAAAATTTAGGTTATGATAAAGGTTTGGGTTAAGCACATTTAAGAGGTGATGGCTTAATATCTTGCTTCTTTGTTTAGCTCAGTTCTATTTTCTCTTTCTTGTTTTAGAAGTTGTCCTAGGCTGATAGTTTTTCTAGGTCTGCTCTGCATATCTTGACTCTATTCTATTTGCTTAGAGACCTCTGGAATTTCTCTAGACTCCAAATCTCAATTTCTGGGCTATGGATTGGACTACTGTCAAAGATGAATAGGGAGTGATTCTTCAGCTGCTTAGAACACTCTTCCTTTAAATTTCACTTCAGTTTATTTAAGGGCATTTCACAATCAAAATTACTTAATGTATTGAATAATTGAGATTTTTCCTCAACTGATTAATGTATCCAACTCACTTATTGTAAGTGGTGTGATGTCACTTGATTGACCTCAAATCAAGACCCTGCTATACATACCTAATAGGAGTATTTCAATGAAACGGGGTTTTTTGTTTGTTTTTAAAGCTCAAGAATCTATAGAAATGTTTTCTTTTCCTATTTTAGTCTTGGTAATTATTGTCTTCCAGAATTAAATGTATGAAGGAATGATCTAAAGGAAGTATTAATATTTTACCTTCTCTAATTTAATCATTATTGGATATGAAGCTTTGTTCCCTTTTTTTCGCTTCAGAGAATAAATCTCTTATGAGAAGAGAAGATTTTTTAGGAGACAGATGAATTGCTTATCATACGTTATGTTCCTTTTGTCTATACACGCAAGTTTATCTGCTTACAGATTTTACAAAAGAAAATAGTAATAGTTCAAAAAAACCTATCATTTTTCTTTCATTATTTCCCCCCTTTATCATAGAGCCACATCAGCTGGGGATAGAGAATCTGCATAGACTTATGTGCCTGACCACCTTTCAAAAAACAAACAAAAAAACCAAACAAAAATCTTGATCTCAGCACTTTGATGTGACAATTGCTATTTGGCTATTCAGAGGCGGGCTAGTTATTAGTCTATGTATTTTAAAACCTGTGCTCATCAGAACATCCTTAGGAAGGAAGGTGACTGTGATCAATTTTTCATAACCAGACTGATTTCCCTAGATTGTAAATGTGCCCCCAAACTGATGTAACAAAATACACTTTTTCATCATTTGAGGACATCATTTTTAAGTCCTGCCGGGGGCAAGAAGAAATTGTAAATGCATTAAATTTTGGAGTGAATTATGAGTTCCATGATTACAAAAGTTAAGTGAGGTAAATTATTAAACAATTATTCAAAGAAAACTCAGTTACATGAAGAGTCACTTATTTTCTGGGTGAACTTTTCCTCCTAAAGTCAATCTCATGCATAATGAACTTTCCAGGGGGACAACTGAAAAAAATGGATATCCCAGGGTAGCTAAGCCTAATGAGAATTCAGCGTTCAGTAAAGTCTGTTTATTGTCATGGTCCAGATGGTCATTCAATATGCCTATAAGGTATACTAATTTGGATTCAAGGAAATTTAACAAGCATTAATTAAGCACCTATTATGTGCAAAGCACTAGGTTCGGCAATAGAGTCACAAAAATAAAATAAAGCTAAACAACAACAACAACAGAATAAACCGATGATTTAATTACTTATAGGATCAGGTTTATTTTCTTTGGAACTTCCTGAACATTGGAGCTTCCAATTTCAAATATGAGACAAGCTTTTACCACTGCAACTGCTCCAGGTTAATATAGACCGCAAACAACGGTATCTCCAAAACTAATTTTGGCTGTGTCTGGTTTTCCCCTCACACCTGCTTCCGAAAGCATTGTTTTTGGTCTTTGTGAAAGGGACTCCTAACTCCCTTGGGGTGACAGCTAAACATCTCTTTACTCTCCTCTCCCTTCTCTGCTTCACCTAGCTACATGGCATCATGGCCAAATCCTACCATCAGGAGATGAGACAGCATCAGGACCTTTGGGAATGACATTCTTTACTGCTTATAGCAATAGTGTGATGGAAAACAAAAAGAACGAGAGTGAGGAGACAGTGAATTTTAATCATGGATCTGCCATAAACTTGCTTCCTGCTCCAGTATCCCCATGAATATGCAAAATGAGGGGATTAGATGAGACTGTATCTAAGTTCACTTCTGGTTCTAGAATTTTGCTAGCCTTCTCTGCCATAGCAGAGCCAAAGTTTAGCCCTAAGTAAGGGAGATCTGGAAAAGAAAGCTTGTTCATTTTCTTTTTATTGCTTTAAAACTTAGCTAAGGTTATTGGTATGACTGAAACAACCATTATAGGGGATTTTTAAAGACTGATCACAGTTTAGGAAAACTGTGTCTTGCCACTATATATAATGGGATTTTAATTTAGATTCTCTTACCAACTAAAAATAGCTTCTGTAGACAAGGAACCTATGACTAGCAGAAATTAAGTCCATGTCAGCTGTGAAAAGACAATTCACCACTCATTACCAGAAAGGTCTACATTACTTTCTCTATGCACACAATTCAAATTATTTAAATTTAAAATATTTTTAAAAATTAAAAAAACAAAAACAAAAGAAATACTTTCAGGTTTTTTTTTAGTGGAACTATTATTTTTTATTTTTTTATTTTTTTTCCCCATGAGAGTTTACTCCCTTTTCACTACCATCCCCAATCCTTATTGCTCAAAGCTACAAGAGTTGGCAGAACTACTTTATTTTTTTCTTCTAATGTTTTACTAATTTATTAATTTTTAGTTTTCAACGCTCACTTCCACAAGATTTTATGTTCCAAATTTTCTCCCCATATCATCCTTCCCCCCACCCCAAGACAGCATGCATTCTGGATACCCCTTCCCTGAATTGGCCCTCCCTTCTATCTTCCTACACCTTCTCCTATCCCCTTCCCCTTCTATTTTCCTGTAGGGCATGATTTCTATACTCCATTGCATGTATATCTTATTTCCCACTTGCATGTGAAAACAATTTTTAACATTTGTTTCTAAAACTTTCTCTCTTCCTCCTGCCCTACCCACCCTCAGTGAGAAGGCAAGCAAGTCAATACAGGTTATACATGTATAGTCATGCAAAACACTTCCATAGTAGTCATGTTGTGAAAAACTAAATATATTTCCCTTCATTGTATCCTGCTCCCTGTTTATTCTATTCTATCTTTTGACTCTGTCCCTCCTCATAAGTGTTTCTTTCTGATTAGCCCCTCCCCAATCTTCCCTCCTCTCTATCATCCCCCCTTACACCTTCCTCCCTATTTTTCTTTTAAGGTAAGATAGATTTCCATACCCAATTGAGTGTGTATGTCATTTCCTCCTTAAGCCAAAAGCCACTGCGAATAAGATTCACTAATTCCCTCTCACCTTCCCCCTCTTCCCTTCCTCTGTAAAAGACTTTTCTTATCTGTCTTATGTGAAATAATTTACCCCATTCTACCTCTCCCTTTCTCCTTTTCCCAGTATAATCCTCTCACAACTTAATTTTATTCTCCAGATATCACCCCTTCCTCTTCAACTCACCCCGTGCTATCTATCTATGTATCTATCTATCTATCTATCTACATAGAATTTTCCCCCCTCCAACTACCCTAATACTGACAAAGGTCTCATGAGCTACATATACCATCTTTCCATCAGTAATGCAAACAGCTCAACTTTAGTAAGTCCCTTATGGTTGATCTTCCCTGTCTATCTCTTCATGCTTCTCTTGAGTCTTGTATTTGAAAGTCAAATTTTCTATTCAGCTCTGGTTTTTCATCAGGAATGCTTGAAAGTCTTCTATTTCACTGAATGTCATTTTTCCCCTGAAGGATCATACTCAGTTTTGCTGGGCAGGTGATTCTTGGCTGTAGTCCTATCTTTTTTGACTTCTGGAATATTATGTTCCAAGCCCTCTGGCCCCTTAATGTAGAAGCTGCTAAATCTCATGTTATCCTGATTGTATTTCCATAATACCTGAATTTTTTCTTTCTGGCTGCTTGCAATATTTTCTCCTTGACCTGGGAACTCTGCAATTTGGCTACAATATTCCTAGGCGTTTTCCTTTGGGGGTCTCTCAGGAGCTGATTGGTGGATTCTTTCCATTTCAATTTTACCGTCGAGAATATGAGGGCAGTTTTCCTTAATAATTTCTTGAATGATGATGTCTAGCATCTTTTTTTGATCATAGGTTTCAGACAGTCCATGATTTTTAAATTATCTCTCTTAGATCTATTTTCCAGGTCAGTTGTTTTTCCAATGAGATATTCTATTTTTTCATTCTTTTTTTTTTGTTTGCTTACAATGTCTTGATTTCTCATAAAGTCAGTGGCTTTCATTTGTTCCATTCTAATTTTTAAGGAAGTATTTTCTTCAGTGAGCTTTTGGACTTCCTTTTCCATTTGGCCAATTCTTTTTTTTTAAGGCACTCTTCTTATTGGCTTTTTGGACCTCTTTTGCATTTCAGTTAGGTTATTTTGTAAGGTGGTATTTTATTCACTATTTTTTTGGATCTTCTTTAGCAAGCTATTGACTCATTTTTCATTATTTTCTTGCATCACTCTCATTTCTCTTCCCAGTTTTTCCTCTACTTCCCTTATTTGCTTCTC
This sequence comes from Phascolarctos cinereus, assembly GCF_003287225.1. Taxonomy (NCBI): domain Eukaryota; kingdom Metazoa; phylum Chordata; class Mammalia; order Diprotodontia; family Phascolarctidae; genus Phascolarctos; species Phascolarctos cinereus. Next base: position 26,882,165 of record NW_027555736.1, on the reverse strand, counting down.
AAAATCCTTTTTGAGCTCTTCCATGTCTTGGGACAGATTCATATTTTTCTTGGAGGCTTTCGATGTAGGATCTTTGACTTTGTTCTCTTCTTCTGGTTGTGTGTTTTGATCTTTTTGATCTTCTTTGTCACCAAAGGAAGATTCTATGGTCTGACTTTTTTGGGGAGCAGTTTGCTCATTTCCCAAGCCAATTTCTTGAGTTTTAAACTCTTTGTTAAGGTAGGGGTCTGCTTCCAGTGTAGAGAACGTACTGTCCCAAGCTTTGGGGGTTTTGTACAGCTGTTTTCAGAGATACTTCTAGGGACCTGTAAATTTTCAGTTCTTTCAAGGTGGTATGATCAAGGGAGTGCTGTTTACTCCTTTCCTGGCCTGTGTCACAGGATTGTGGCCTCTATCACACAAGCAATCCTTTCTGCTTTGATATTGTGAGTAGGATCCTCTCTCCACCACCATTACAAGCTCCATCACACCAGCATTCCTCCTTGCTCCAGTACCACCACCCAGAACTGTGACCCAGATCCAAGCACAGGCAAAACCAGAGATTCCTGCCTCAGCACCAGCATAGAGATACTTGCAATGCCCCTCTGATCACCCACTAGATTCCCTCTCAGCCTGTGGACCAACAGCTCCAGAAGCAGCTGCCACCCTGGGGCTGTGCTGGAACTGGGGCTGGGATCAAGCTTCTATCTCACTGTGGTCACAGACCTTTCCTACTGACCTTCTAAGCCATCTTTGGTGTTTGTGAGTTGAGAAGTCTGGAAACTGCCATGGCTCCCTGTGATTCAGTCCTTTGAGGCCTGCTCCAGATTCACTAACGGCTGGTCTTTGCCTGTGCACCCACTCAGAACTGTGTTCCTTTCCCAGCCTGGCACAATAGACCTTTCCAATCAACATCCAGATTGTCTTGGGCTGTAATTTTTTCACTCTGTCTTTTTGTGGGTTCTGCTGCTCTAGAATTTCTTTAGAGCCATTTTTAAAAAAAAAATTTCTCCCCATCTTGTCCTCCCCCCCACCCCAAGATGGCATGCATTCTGAATACCCCTTCCCCTCATCTGTCCTCACTTTTGTCTTCCCCCCACTTTCTCTTATTCCCTTCCCCTTCAATTTTCCTGTAGGGCAGGATAGATTTCTATACTCCATTGCCTATGTATTTTATTTCCCAGGTGCATGTGGAAATTTTTTTAACATTTGTTTTTAAACCTTTGGCTTCTACATTTTCTCCCTTCCTCCCTCCCCATCCACCCTCATTCAGAAGGCAAGCAACTCAATACTGGTTACACATGTGTAGTCATGCAAAACATTTCCATAGTGGTCATGTTTTGAAAACTAAGTATATTTCCCTTAATCCTAACCCACACTCCATTTATTCTGTTCTCTCTTTTGACCCTGTTCTTCCTTAGAGGTGTTTGCTTCTAATTACCCTCTCTCCCAGTCTGCCCTCCTCTCTATCATCCCCCTGCTCTCTTGTCCCCTTTCCTCCCTTATTTTCCTGTAGGGTAAGATAGATTTCCATACCCCATTGTGTATGTTATTCTCTCCTTAAGCTAAATCCTATGAGAATAACATTCACTCATTCCCTCTCACCTTCCCCCATTTCCCTTCCACCGTGAAAGCCTTTCCTTGTCTGTTTTCTGTGAGATAATTTATCCCATTCTACCTCTCCCTTTCTCCTTCTCCCAGTGAAATCCTCTCATCCCTTAATTTTATTCTCCAGATACCACCCCTTCATTTTCAACTCACCCTGTGCCCTCTGTCTGTCTATCTATCTATCTATCTATCTATCTATCTATCTATCTATCTATCTATCTATCTATCTATCCATTATCTATACATACATACATATATATACATACATATATATACATATATATATACATATATACATATATATATGCATACACACACACACACACACACACACACACACACACACACACACACACACATATATATTTCCCCTCCAACTACCCTAATACTGACAAAGGTCTTATGAGTTATAGAGATTTTTTTTACATGTATTTGGAGGGGTTTGCGGGAGAGCTCAAGCATGTAACTGATATTATTTAACTGGAAGGACATTAGTTGTGCTGTACATAAGATTAGTGGATAGAGCTCTGAGCTTGGATTCATGAAGAAGCAGATTTGAATCTTGCTCCCAGAAAATTGCTAGGTGTGTGATTCTGAGGAAGCTTTTTTTTTAAACATCTTTTTGCCTCAGATTCAACATCTTTAAAACAAAAGGTTTAGATTTAGTGGCCTTGATGATCACTTCCATCTCTAAATATATCACTTCCTGATCCTAGATCAAAGGCAAGATTTAACTACTGAATAAAGTCTCAAAGAAGGTGCCTCAACTAAGATCACACAGTTAAATTAGTGGTAGAATAAGCAATGGAATCAAATTCCCAAGATTCTGAAGCAAGGGATAATTCTAAGCAAGCCACTCAGCTGCCTTTAATTTGGGAAGGTAGGGCCAAATGTCCAAATTCATTGGGTACATTTCAGAAGTTTCATAAGTAAAAGAGAAATTAGGCAGAGCCAGGATGGCAGAGAAAAGCTAGGAAGTTGCTTGAGCGCTCTCCAGTGTCCCTCAGAATCAATATTAATTCAAATCTTTCAATGGATTTTGGAGCAACAGAACTTACAGAAATAGGGAGTGAAACAATTTTCCAGCTTAAGATGACTTAGAAAGACTTCAGGAAAGGTCAATTTCACTTGGTTAAAAGGGGAGTGAAGCCAAGAACAGACAATCTCTGTGTAAGCCATCAAGAGGCTCTTAGCCACAGCATAGATCAGCAACTGAGGCCCCTTGGGACAGAAGGCTAGCTGTGAGACCTCCAGCCCATCACATGACTCTATAAAACATTAAGAATCAGTCAAACAAAATGGAAAGAATGAAAAACTAGAAGAAAATGTAAAATGTCACATTTGAAAAATAAAACAATTGACCTGGAAAATAGATCCAACAGAGACAATTTAAGAATTATTGGACTATGTAAAAGTCATCCTTATCAGAGAGGGAGAGAGAGAGAGAGAGAAGAGAGAGAGAGAGAAGAGAGAGAGAGAGAGAGAGAGAGAGAGAGAGAGAGAGAGAGAGAGAGACTGGACAACATGTTTTAAGAAATTATAAAGGAAAACTGCCCCGATACACTAGAAACAGAAGGTAAAACAATAATTAAAGAATTCACCAATCACCTCCTGAAAGAGAGCCTAAAATTAAAACTTGAAGGAATATTGTAGCCAAATTCCAGAATTATCATGTTAAGAAGAAAATACTATAAGTAGCCAGAAAGAAACAATTCAAATATCAAGGAGCCACAGTTAGGATTCCATAGGACTTAGCAACTTCTCCATAAAAGAATCAGAGGGCTTGGGATATGATATTCCAAAAGGCAAAAGATCTTGGATTACAACCAAGAATCAACTACACTGCAAAATGGAGTATAATCTTCCAGGGTAAAAGATGGCTATTCAATGAAACAGAGGATTTTCAAACTTTCCTGATGACAAGACCATAGCTGAACAGAAACTTTGATCTTCAAATATAAGACTCAAGAGATACATAAAAAGGTAAACAGCAAAGAAAAGAAAAAAATATGTTATTCAATAGGGTTAAACTGTTTACATCTCTACATGGGAAGATGATACTTGTAACTCTTGAGAACTGTATCTCTATTAGGGCAGTTAGAAGGAGTATACATAGGCAATGTTTGGGGGTATAAGTTGATTTGATTTGATGTGGTAATATAAAAAAAAATAAGGCAAGGAAAAAAGATTGTACTGGGAGAAGAGGAAACAGGGAGGCAACATAGAGTCAATTATATCACATGAAAAGGCACAAAAGACCTATTATAGTAGAGGGAAATAAGGCATGAGGTAAGCATTGTTTGAACCTTATTCTTATGGGATTTGGCTCAAAGAGGAAGTAACATACACACTCAGTTGAGTAGGGAATTTTATCTTACCCTATAGGGAAATAGGAGGTGCAAAGGAAAAGAAAAAGGAGGGAAGGCTGATAGAAGGGAAGAAATAAGTAGGAGAGCAAAGGGGACAGAAAAGTGAGGAGGATTTGATAGAAGGGAGAGCAGATTGGGGGAGGTAGTACTCAGAAACAAAACACTGGTTAGGAGGAACAGTTGAAAGGAGAGAGAAAAATAAACATGGAGGGAGATAGGATGGAGAGAAGTGCATATTTGGTAAACAACTGTGAATGTGAACAGGATGAACTGTCCCGTAAAATGGGAGCAGAGAGAAGAATGTACTAATGACTAGAATCCCACAATACGTTGCTTAGGAAAAAAAAAAACATTTGATGCAGAGAAACACACAGAGTAAAGGCAAAAGCTTAAGCAGAATATATTATGCTTCAGCTAAAGTTAAAAAAAAATGCAATTAGCAATCCTGATCTCAAATAATGCAAAAGCAAAACTAGACTAATTAAAAGAGATAAGAAAGGAAACTACATGTTGCTAAAAGTTATCATTGACAAAGAAGTTATATCAATACTCAACATGTATGCACCAAAAGACATAGCATCCAAATTCTTAGAGGAGAAGTTAAATGAGTTACAGGAAACTATAGAAAATAAAAATATATTGATGGGGGATGTCAATCTCCTCCTCTCAGAATTAGATAAATCTAACAACAAAATAAACAATAAAAAAGTTAAGGAGGTGAATAGAATTTTAGAAAAATTAGATATGATAGACTGCTGCAGAAAATTGAATAGTGGTTGAAAAGAATATACATTTTTCTCAGTGGTACACAATACCTATAAAAAAAAATGATCATATTAGGACATGAAAACCTCACAAGCAAATGCAGAAAGGCAGAAATACTAAATGCATCCTTTTCAAATCATGATGTGATAAAAATTACATGTAATAAAAAAGCCAAGGAAAGATACATTAAAAATTAATTGGAATCTAAATAATCTAATCTTAAAAAATGAATGGGTCAAGCAATATATCATAGAAAATAAATCACTAATTTCATCAAAGAAAAGACAATAATGAAACAACATACTAAAACTTATGGGATGCAGCCAAAATGGTTCTTAGGGGAAATTTTATATCTATGAATGCTTACATGGATAAAATAGAGAAAGAGGAGTTCAATGAACTGGGTATGCAACTAAAAAAAGCTAGAAAAAGAACAAATTAAAAATCTCCAACACCAAATTAGAAATTCTGAAAACCAAAGGAGAGATTAATTAAATAGAAAGTAAGAAAACTACTGAACTTATAAGCAAAACTTAGAGCTGGTTTTATCAGAAAAGCAAGAAAAGAGATGTAACTTAATTAATTGGATTTAAAAAAATAAGAAAACCAAATTACTAGTACCAAAAAGGGAAAAGGTGAATTCATTACCAATAAAGAGGAAATTAAAGCAGTAATTGGGAGCTATTTTGCCTAACTTTATAACAATAAATCTTACAATCTAAGTGAAATGGATGAATATTTACTATATATATATATATATATAATGTGTGTGTGTGTGTGTGTGTGTGTGTACACAAATATATACATATATACATATATATGTATGTGTGTGTAAATATATATGTGTGTGTGTGTGTGTGTGTGTGTGTATAGATAGATAGATATATTGCCCAGGTTAACAGTGAGGAAATAGATAAAATTCTTAAATAACCCCATTTAAAAAAATAAATAAAATAAATTGAACAAACCATCAATGAATTACCCAAGGAAAAAATCTCCAGGGCCAGATAGAATTACAAGTGAACTCTACCACACATTTAAAGAACAATTAATTTTGATAATATATGAACTATTTGGGAAAATAGGTGAAGAAGGAGTCCTACGAAATTCCTTTCATGCCTTAACTATGGTGCAGATACCTAAACCAGGAAGACCCAAAACTGAAAAAGATAATTATACATCAATTTCCCTAATGAATATTGATGCATAAATTTTAAATATAAAACTAGAAAAGAGATTATAGCAATTTATCATGAGGATAACACACTATAACCAAGTGGGATTTAAACCAAGAATGCAAGACTGTTTCAATATTAGGAAAACTATCAGCATAATGACAATATCAATAACAAAAGTAACAGAAATCACATGATTATCTCAATACATGCGGAAAAATCTTTTGAGAAAATGCAACACCCATTCCTATTAAAAAAAAACAACTAGAGAGCATAATAATAAATGGAGTTTTCCTTAAAAAAAGTACTGTCTATCTAAAACCATCAACAATCATTATATGTAACAGGGATAAGCTAGAAGCTTTGCAAATAAGATTGGTGGTGAAACAAGGATGCCCATTTTTGCCACTATCATTCAGTGTTGTACTAAAAGTGTTAGCTTTAGCAATAAGAGAAGAAAAAAAGTGAAACAATTAGAATAGGTAATCAGGGAACAAAACTATCACTCTTTGCAAATAACATGATGGTGTTCTTACAGAATCCTAGAGAAGCAACTAAAAAACTACTTGAAATAATGAACTTTAGTAAATTTGAAGGATATAAACCAGAAAACTCATCAGTATTTTTATACATTATAAACAACATCCAGCAAAATAGACAGAAAAAGAAATTTCATTTTAAAGAATTGTAGATAACATAAACTGTTTGGGATTCTATTTGCCAGGACAAATCAAGAAACTATATGAACACAATTACAAAGCACTTTTCACACAAATACTGTCCATTCTAAACAATTGGAAAAAAAACAACTGCCCATGGGTAGGCTGAAATAATATAATAAAAATGACTATTCTGCCTAAATTAATTTACCTATTCAATGCCATATCAATCCAATTAACAAAAATTATTTTATATTATATATATGTATATATGTATATATATATATATATATATATATATTGCATTTTATACAAAAAAAAATAAGAAAATTCATCTAGAAGAACAAAAGGGAATTAATGAAAATATTGCAAACAAATATACTGTTCCAGATTTAAAACTATATTATAAAACAGCAAGCACCAAAACTATTTGGTACTGCTAAAACATAGAGTAGTAGATCAGTGGAATAGGTTAGGTACACAAGATGTAGTGTCCATTGACTGTAGTAACCTATTATTTGTTAAACCCAAACACTCTAGCTTCTGGGATAAGAACACATAATTTGACAAAGCTGCTGGGAAAACTAGAGAATAGTATGGCAGAAACTAGGCATAGACCAACATCTCACACCCTATACCAAAATCAGTTCAAAATGAGTATATGATTTAGACATAAATGGTGATACCATAAGCAAATTAGGAGAGTAAGGAATAATTTACATGTCAAATCTATGGATGTGGAAAGAATTTTTAACCAAACAGGAGAGAGAGAACATTACAAAATGCAAAATGGATAATTTTGATTACATTAACTTAAAAACCAATGCCACCAAGATTAAAAGGAAAGTAAAAAGCTGGAAAACAGTTTTAAAAGCTAGTGTTTTTGATAAGGGAATCACTTCTCAGATATATAGAGAACTGAGTCAAATTCACAAGTATACAAATTATTCTCAAATTAATGTGGTCAAAAGATGTGAACAAGCAGTTTTCAGAAGAAGAAATTAAAGCTGTTTATAGCTATATAAGTATGAGTGCTCTAAGTCCATATTTATTAGAAAAATATAAATTAAAAGAACTCTGATGTGCCATATAAATGGTGGAGAAGATATGGGAAAACTGGAACACTAATGCATTGTTGGTATAGTTGTAAAGTGATCCAATCACTCTAGACAGGGATTTGGAACTATGCCCAAAAGGCTAAAAGACTATGCGTACTCTTTGATACAGCAATAATACTACACCTGTATCCCAAAGAGATCATAAAAAAAGGAAAAGGACCAATACGTACAAAAATATTTGTAGTAGCCCTTTTTTGTGGCAAAGAATTAGAAACTGAATGAATGTCCAACAATTGGGGAATGGCTAAACAAGTTGTGGTATATGAATGTAATGGAATACTATTGCGCTGTAAGAAATGATTAGCAGACAGAGTTTAGAAAAACCTGGAAAGACTTAAATGAACTGATTCTGGGTGAAGTGAGTACAAGCAGGAGAACATCATTCATAGTAACAGCAGCATTGTGTGATGATCGACCAAGGCAGACTTAGCTCTTCTCAACAAAACAATTATCTCAGACAATTCAAAAAGATTCATGATCAAAAATGCCATCCACATCTGGAGAAAGAACTATGGAGTCTGACTGTAGACTAAAGCATACTATTTCCACTCTTTTTTTCCTATTTCATGTTTTTTTCCCTTTTGTTTAGATTTTTCTTTCACAACATGACTAATGTGGAAATATGTTTAACATGATTGTATATGCATAACCTATATCAGATTGCTTGCTGTCTTGGAGTAGGAGTAGGAGAGGGAAGGAGGGAGAAAAATTTGCAACTCAAAATCTTATAAAAAATAATTGTCGAAAACTAACTAAATAAATAAATAAAAGCTAAAGAAAAAAAGAGAAATGAAGTTCATTTTTAAGGTGCAAATGAGGGAAAATTGAAAGACAATTTTGTTGTATCCTTATAGAGAAAATAATAATTCTTGAAAAGTGTAACAGGGGACTGGCCAAGGCAAGCCCAGTCTTTGACAGCACGGGGACTCTGGCTGATACAATTCCACATGCAGACTTTGAAGCATTGTCATGGAATTTTATGCCTCTTTCCTTTGCATTTGAGGTGTGTTAATGAGGATCCTTGTGATTATGGAGATGAGTGTGCATACAAAAGACATTAACCAGCAAAATCCACTCACCTTTCCTGTTCCCTTGCTATGATTGACTGAGGAGGAAAAATTAGAAGTTTTTCCTATAACGTTCCATGTGAACCAAGGTATTGGGATGCTTTCATCTGCCCTTTTACTTTTTGATGGCAGTGATCATCTGTATACATGGACAAATTTGTGGCTAGCATTCAACTGGCTTTTATCCATCCTTTCTTTTGCACAGGATCTTGTTAGAAATCAAAAGGTCAAAATAGTAGACATTTAGTAATTTGAGAACACCGTAAGGTCTGTTGATAGTTGAGCTCAGTGAGGAGTGAGATTGACCCAACATAGATATGCATTGATGGTAGCAAGGACTTGATGTTCTACCAAAGGAGAGTAACATGTCAAACCTCTAGAACACATTCAGAATTGACCATAGCCTGGAGTATCCTTTGGATCAACATCATTAAGTTTAAGCACTTTCTGCCCAGGAGCCAAGATAATTTAGTTTACAGAAGAGTTTTTCCTTAGTGTTGGGGGATATGTTTTGTTTTTAAATTTATGTTCTTCTACTAACTTCTAAGTAAATATTTTAAAACATAATTTATGCCAAATTATTAAGTTGATAGTGTGGAACTAGTGAGTATGTAATTAACAAGGTAGAAGAGATATTGACTGGCACGCATGACTGATAGTAGGAAGAACACAACAAAATGGGGGCAAAAACTAGTAGCTTTAGAAAAGATCACTGTATCTTCTTAGTATTACCCCTAGAAGTTTGAGGGGCAAGGTATCAAGCAGTCTTTTTGGAACTCAATTCTCAAGTAGTAGCGAGAATGAAACATGGATCCCTAAAGTCTATAAAGGATATCTAAAATATAAGCACCTTTACAGAAATTTACTAAGGAGAGGAGCAGGTAGGTGGTGCAGTGGATAGAGTACCAGCCCTGGATTCAGAAGGACCTGAGTTCAAATCTGGCCTCAGACACATACTAGCTGTGTGACCCTGGGCAAGTCACTTAACCCCATTGCCTAACCAAAAAAGATTTACTAAACAGAAAGTATTTGTAAAACAATACACTAATGGCTAAGAATCAGACATACAATCTCTGCCTTTATGAGGTTTATTATTTAAATGACATGGGTACATTGATTAGGGTCAAGAACGCCTACCTTCAAATCTAGCCTCAGATATTTAGTAGCTCTGTGACTCAGAGCAAGTCACTTATCCTCTGTTTGCCTAAGTTTCCTCAACTGTAAAATGGGGATGATAACAACACCTACTTCCCAAGGCTGGTGGGAAGATCAAATGAGATAATACAAGTAAAGATCTTAGCATAGTGTTTGACACATAATAGATGCTATATATGTGTTTATTCCCTCCCCCACCCTTTCCCTTCTTTGACCAGAAGATAGGATCTTACTGGAAAACAGCATTAGATCACAAATAATACACCAAACTTGGATGTGGAAGACCTGAATTCAAAAGCCTTGTTAGACACTGTCTAACTGTGACTTTGGACAAATCATTTAACATGTGGAATTCAGTGACTTCTAAGGTGCTTTATCCTCCAAATCTACAACCTCTTCAAGGCAATCTTTTAACACACCCCAAAAGATTCATATCCTACTCACTACCTCAGATTTTCTGAATGTTTTTATTCCTTCTTAAATCAATAGCTCCCTCTTTCCAGATGCTCTTAGCTGAATACTTTGCTTCATATTTCACTAAAAACAAAAAAAAAAATGTGATTTTTCACTAAGGACTTCCTTTTCTCCCCTGCTCCTCATCTAAAATCACTCAGATTCCTTCTTCCACTATACCTTAATTAACTGCTGTTTTACATGAAAAGGTGACCCTTGTCCTTGCCAAGGAAAATCTCTTTACATGCACAATCTCATTCCATCTCATTAGTTCCAACAGATTGCCACATCTTTCCTTTTTTCTCTCCAACTTTTCTTCAATCTCCTTATCTACTAGCTGCTTCTCTACTATTAAAAACATGTCCATGTCTTCACCAGCCTCAGAGAACCACTGCTTAATCATTTCATCCACACTATCCTCTATCCACTCTCTCCTCTATTTTTTCTTTTTTATTTCCCTTCTCCCCATTTTCCATACCTTCCTCCTCTTTCTGCTGAAACTCCTTGAGTATACTCTAAACATTAGAAGTCTCTGTTTCCTTTCCTTTCACTCTCTTCATTTTGCAGTCTGACTTTCAAATATCATCATTCAATTTAAACTTATCTCCAAAGTTACTAATGGTCTCTTCTTAACTCTCATCTTTCTCTACCTTTCTACATATGCTGACAGCTTTGGTCTTGATCTTTTTGACATTCTCTTCTCTTTTTGTTTTTGTAAAAATCTCTTCCCTCTGTCTCCTTTTCTTGATTTTTATCTACATTATGTCTGCCAGCAGTGAGACTTCCCCAAGGCTCTGGCTTGGGCCCTCTTGTCTTCTTTCTTCACAGATTTTTACTTGGTGAGCTCATCAGTTTCCATGGTTTTAATGATCATCTCCATGTAGATGACTCTCAAATGTCCTTTTCCAGCTCTCTAGACCTCTAGTTTTTCATCTCCAACTGTCTTTTAGACATCTTGACTTTTAGACATAATGCCTAGGTGTTATCCTCACATCATCATTCTCTTTCACACACTCCTATATCCAATCAGTGTTCAAATTCTGTCCTTTCCACCTTTGAAACATTTCTAGTATATGTTCCCTTCTCTCCCCAGACAGTGCAAACATATTGGAGCAACCTCATCACCTCATGCCAGAACTGTTACAACTATCTACTTGTTGATCTCCCTTCCTGAAGTCTCTCCCCACTGCAGTCCATCTTCCACTCACCCATCAAACTGATCTTCTGAAATATCAAGTCTGACCATGTCACCCCCAGTCCTTATTCAGTAGAATCTAGTGACTCCTTATTACTTCAAAGATCAAATAGAAAATCTTCTGTTTGGATTTCACAGCCCTCCATCGTGGGATTCCTTCCTACCTTTTCAGTTTTCTTATGTCTTATCCTCTTCCATATTTTTTTTAATCCAGTGACACTATCTTCCTTCTTATTCCTCCTACATAACACTCTATCTCCTAAAAGAGAATTTTGTCCATGGAATAGCCTCCCTCCTTATCTACCTTCTAACTTCCCTATGTTCCTTCATTTTTTAGATAAATAGTCCCATATTCTACTAGAAGCCTTTCCAAGTCCTTTTGAATCTTAATGACTTCCCTCTGAGATTATCCCAACCTATCATGTACATCTTGTTTATAAATAATCATTTGTATGTGGTATCCCTTGCTTTTCATTGTATTCCCAGAGCTTAGTATGGTCCTGGAACATGGTATGTATGTAGAAAACAGTCTTTGACTGATTGGTTTTGAAAAATCCAGAGATGAATGAACATGGCAGAGGGATCATGATATAATTGAAAGAGGGTTAGTCTTGGAATCAGGACATACCTGGACTAGAGACCCAGTTCGGATAAATCACAAATAGGTAAGTAACAAATACTGTCTGAATCACAGTTAGCTCATCCTTGACATAAAAACAATAATTATCATGGCACCTTCTCTGGTAGTTATTGTGAGCAAAAAAACATTATTAACTTTCTTAGCCAGAAAGTATTCTAGAAATTAAAAAAAAATGGCCCTAAAATATAAACGACTCAAGGGGTCATCATGCATGCCCTAAAATATCCAGACAGCATCTGAACCATCCTGATAATTTCATATGAAAGAAGTGTTTTTCTCTAGAAAAGTTACCTAAAATGGATGTCAAGACCCTGGGATTTTAATTTGGTTTTCTACATTCCATAAAGAGCAAAGAAAAGAACTTCAAAGACTTCTGTTTTTGAACTCATTAGGCTGAGCCCCCCTGCTCAAAACCAATTAAGACATCTTCTAAATAGTAGTCAACTTAATTAATTTTCTTGGTACTTGGAAGCAGTTTGAGCTCAAATTAAGTGGGATCACAATTCATATATATTTATTTGGGCACATCTCCTCATCTCCAAATTGGGCAAAAGATGCCAAAGTGGGAAAATAAAAACAGAAATAAAGGGGATGCTTAAATTTTTCAATGGGAAATCAATATCATACCATTCTTTCTTTCTCTTTCTGAAAGAGCCCACTCATTATTTTTCCTTTACAATATTAAGGACTTTTTCATTGCTCTTCAAATTTCATTTATTCTGTCTACATAACTTATGTTTTGAAAGTCTGTATCCAAGTTTCCAAGGCATTGGTTTTATTTAGAACACATCTTACATTGCTGATTCTTCGCTGGTTATCTTTTATTTTTTACATCCTTTCAAAGTTTACATGACTGGGCTTCCTGGGGCATGCATAAGACTGATTTTTTTTTCCCTTCCAAAGATTAATATGTGTATTGAGCCTCATAATAAAGAGCAGACATGCTGGACATAGAGAACAGTGGCCTCATGAAGAGAAGGTCTCACAATTGGCCTTTTACATTCTCAACAAATGGTTTCTGCAGCTTTTCCATTCATTGTTGAATAAGCAGGCTGAATGAGGAATAGAGTGTAATGAAGCAGAAAAGGGACAGATCTAGAGTCAGAAAGTACTAGGTTCGAATTTCACCTCTGACACATACTCTATGTGTCCCCGTAGGCAAGTCATTTAACCTCCTCAGTGAGGTTCCTACTCTATCACTTACTCTAGAAGTAACAAAGGAGTTCTTGATCTGCATTTATAGAGCGAATTTCCACACAGCAAGTTCTGACTGACAAAAAAACAGATCTGCCTCATCCCCATCTCTTTCTGCTTCCCTCCACCTCCATCTCCATGCCCTCCTCATTTACTGGCTAAACTGGCAAATTCCATAGTCAACATTAAAAACAATTTCTTATGGATCTTCTCAAAATATGCATACTTCTACTCCTCACTTTGAAAGAACTAAAAATAATATGTAATTACGTCAATTAATTACAGCATGATAGAGGAGATGCTGAGCTATTTGACCTGGTTTTAAATCTTTTCTCTGGCACTTACTAATTATGTAACACTGGTCCAGTCACTTAGCTCCTCTATTCTTCACTTTAGTAAAAATAAATAAATAAATAAAATTTAAAAAGGGAGATTAGTATCATAATATCTGTATTGCTTCGTTCATTAAATCACTGGGTAGTTAGAAAGGCCAAAAAGAAATGACACATGTAAAGAGCTTGGAAAGCTAAATGATATTCAATAAATGCCAACTAGGATTAGTATGAATTACTCAGAATGACTTGCAGAGCTCGCTCTACCGAGGGAACCTTTGAGAGTATTCTTCTGAACCTGAGTGGTCATTGGCATTGTCACCCCTACCGATCTATCGAGAAAAAATAAAGCATATGGTTCTGTATTTAGGGAGAGAATAAAGGACTAAATCTTTTGATCAATAAAATTGCAGCCCAATCCTAATAATGTACGGAACACATTTAATCCCCATCTGATTTATAAAAACATATTACTGTTTCTCAGTTGCCTCTCTTACTCCAAGTTCAGGAAATGCACAGTCATTTAAAAATAGTCATCTAAACTAAATATAATACTAAACATAAAATTATTGGGAAAACAGCAATAACAAAAGAATAAGTAAAAGACAGCAAAAATTTCTTCTGTTATTATAGACAATTGTAGATTACTTAGATTCCCTACTCTAGGACCCTTAGTTTACATATTTCATAATATAGGTAAGTATTGTAGTTGTAGCAGTAGTAGATATTTATGATAGTCAGTTAGTCAGTGTGGGACAGTAGAAAAGCCTCTGGATTCTGAGTCAGTGGTGGACTGTGTTCAGATCCCACTTTTGACACCATTTGTGGGATCTAAGCAAATCATTTAAACTCCTTTGTGCATGAGTATACATACTTATACACATTTGTGTATGTATGTACAGTCTGTGCATACATATGTGTGTGCACACATCTGTGCATGTAGGAATGGATGCATTCCTGTACATATGTGTACATATGCATACACACATATATACACATGTGTATATACATACAATTGCATGTGCATGTAAGATATATTTACACAGCATATTGCGTATGTTTACAGAGTGCACATGTGTGCATAGGCATGTTATATGTGTATGTACATGTGTGTATATTTACATATATAGATATACATATATGCATACAGAAACACAACGATGCACACATATAAATGCACACATATATAGACACGCAGATGTCATATGCCTATGAATACACATGTACATGCACATGTGTATGCACACATGCATATACACATGTGTATGTCTATATATGCACATCATCTTAAAAAAAGCACTTTTCTCATGTATTGTACCTAACTAACTCATGTGGCAGGCATTTGTAGGATTCCATCCAATTTACAAATGGAGAAGTTGAGATTCAGTGAGTGAATTTTCCATGCACAGGTAAGCAGTAAAATGCCAGGCAATACTATTAGACCCCATGCCTTTCTCCATCCTAACTTCAAGACTGGCCCCTGTTCTATTGCATAACTCAGAAAACCACAAATAAAATAAATCCTGGGGTTTGATTCTCCATCCTGATGACCTGCCAAAGTCCCATGCTTCAAAAAAATCACTCAAGAAGATGCATGATCTATGGCCTGGAAGACCTCTCCAACTATGTGGAACAATTGGAATATGTATTTGTTGGTGGGAAAAATGATAAAAGAGCATGGAAGTGAAACTCTGAAAACCAATTTTAATTTTAGTTGTATGTTCTATAAGTCAAGAATTTCTTCAATATTCAAAAACCTCTTGAAGATTGAGTATTTCTCCACAAAAAAAGAAAGATACATTGTCTATAACAGAGACACTTTGCTTTTAAACATAATGAGGATGAATGAATAAATGAATGAATGAAACATTTATTAAGCATTTAGTACGTGCAAAGTTCTTTGATAAAAATTGAAGATAGAAAAAGTAACAGTCTCTGCTCCCAAGAAGCTGACATTTTAATAGAGAAGAAATCAAATATGGAAGGCAACATCTGCAAGTCAGATGGAAAAGTCCCATGGTCCTTTGGGTAGAGTGGTGAAGCAGATGGCAATGCCTCTTCTTTAATGCCATTTCTTCTGATAAAATGATAATAATTTCTAATTCTGAGCCATTTGACATTACCAAGGACTTTGGTGAGGAGAACTTTCTTTTCTGCATCTTTAGTATCTGTTACTATAGCACCACCAGTAAGAGCATTCACTGGGCTAAGTTTCCAAAGGGGTTATATCCCAACAAAATGGCTATTGGCACTGGGCATTGGGATAAAAAGATTTCTATTCTCACTGCTCTTGGTTTCAAGGTGGACTGTCTCCATTAGGTCTAAAGGGAGATAATATTTTTTTTCTTTTTTTTTAAATTGTATTAATATATTTTGATTTATCAACAACCACTTCCATATGCTTGTGAGTTTAAAATTTTTTCTCCCCCTTCCTCCCCACCACCCTTCCCAAGACAGTGCACAATCTGATATAGGCTATACATTTACATTCGTATTAAACATATTTTCACATTAGTAAAGTTGTAAGTAAAAATTAAAACCGGTAGGAGGAACCATCAGAAAGAGGAAACAAAACTCAACAGAAGAGGAAAAAAAAAGATAGCTATAAAGGGAGATAATTTTCAATGTGGTGGTAGTGGCTGTGATCGGATTTGGCTTGGCACACACCATCTTCCCCCATTCTCTTTCTCTGGTGCTACGTTGCTGCGACTGGACTAGCTTGCCTCCCCCATATGTGATAGTCAACTAGCGGTAATCAGAAATAGCTCATCTCCTCTCCATAACAGTTGTTTTCTCAGGTGATTACTGTGAGGGCAAGGGTGTAAGCAGGACTAGTGGCCAGGACTGTGCTTCCCCTTCCAGGGCTCTTGATCCCCAACTCAACAACCATCTCTTATTATGGGCTCTGTGCTAGAAGCCGATCTGGTAGCTGATGGCAGGGAGAGGGATGGTAATATTCCTATAGCTCTTGGGTTCAGTGCCCAAGGCCATTCTCATTAGGATCTGAACAGAGATGACAGTCAAGGTGGTGGTGATTTAACTTTCATAGTACGTGGTGCCTCTCTCTGTCCTCGAGTTGTATTGCTCCTTCAACTAGGCTTGCTCACTTCTTCACATAACAAACATGAAATGCTATTTTGGTGGATGCAAATCCTTTCTTTCCTTATTTCCATAGTCAGCCAAATCTGACTTCCACTTACCCCAAAAGTATCATTTCAGTATGAGATGCTTTAATTGCAATATTCAGTCTTTTCTTTCAAAGAAAAACTCAATCTTTTTGAGGTCCTTCCTGACTTTGAGAGCTTATCATTTACTGGCCCAAGGTCATATACCCTATCACATGAAAGCTCAAGAAGGTGTCCAGAAGCTCTTGATGGCTAACTCAAGGTCCCCTTTATTTAACTGCATTCTTTTCTTGCTATTTTCAAAGATACTATGAATTTATGCCAGAAGAGTAGGATAGAGACTTGCTAGTGACCTAACAATCCTTCACATTCTGATGACCTCATTTTCTCCTCTTAAACCAGTCCATTTTGATCTGGAAAAAATAAAGATCATTGTCATTAATAACCACTGTCTCTAACTCTACCTCATGACCTGGCAGAAGGAACACTTGTCATCCACTTAAATAAGCATTAAGCTTTTTGAGTCTGCATGGTTTGACTGGATGAAATAGTCAAAACTTTGTCCATTATACTCTACATCATGTAGCTTAAAGGCTGACAGAGAAGGTCACATGTATTTGGCATTTAATTAAATTCATTTTACAAGGAAAAAAGTCAAGCCTCATATGCAGATTTGGAAAGGCATATCTAAATATTACCAAGTATAAACCATTCTGAGTGTCTGTACAATATGCAGTAAAACCACCAAATTAGGATGAATGGAGACTCCAATTGAACCCCAACTCTGCTTTGAAGGAACTGTGCAAACTCTCTAGAAGACACACCATTACCTTCCCCTTATTATAAATAAGTCAAATATCAGAAAATCTTCTAAAATCATATTTTGACCTTATATTTTCTGTTTTGACATTTCATTTTTTCCCTCTATAACCAGAGCTACCTTTCACCAAATTGCCCCTTCAAATACCTAACTTTGTATCTTATATCAATTTTTTTGTATGTAGAGTTCCCCAATTAATAATTATGATGATAATAATAATAACTAATATTCATATAGTGTAATGCAGAACATTATTTTACCATTCCGTTTAGGCCATGGAAAACTCCAAATTCCTTAGCAAGACCCTTATCTGGCTGCTCAGGCTCCAGCCCTCAGATCATATCTCTGTAAACTTCCAAATTCCTTAGCAAGATCCTTATCTGGCTGCTCAGGCCACAGCCCTCAGATCATATCTCTGGAAGCCTCCATTGTGAGAAAGTTTGCAGAGCATTATCATATCTAGATAGAGGGAGAGGGGTGTCCTTGACCAGCCCCCCCAAAAAAAAACTCTTCCTCTTGCCAGACTTCAAAGATCCATCCCCCTCCCTGTCCTGTATATTCCCTATATAAACCCTGGCTAAACCCCTGATGAGGGCTGCTTGATTTGGATGTGAATATCCCTGGCAGCCGCGCACTAATATAATAAAGTCCACAATTTAAATTAGTCTGGGTCAACTTGCTTATTTTTCGGTATAACAATAGCACCTACCATGTGTCAGCCACTGTATTAAGCACTTTAAAAATATTATCTCATTTATTCTTCATAATAACCCAGTGGGATAGATGTTATTATTATCCATATTTTACAGATGAGAAAACTGAAACAGAGGTTAAGTCGTACTGGTAACTAGTAAATGAAGCCAAATGTGAACTCAGATCTCCTTGATTCAAGTTCAGGGACTCTGTCCTCTGTGCTACCTAGCTTGACCAGTTGGAATTAAGCTCCTTGGTGGAAGGAATTGTTTTGGGTCTTGCCGTTTATTCTTATTCCTAAGGGTTGCTATAGTGACTGACAATTAAGTGTGAGGGTGGAGTTACGAATTTACTCAACACAAGCCTACCCCATTTAAAGTAAATAAGATACCCAATCAATCCATAGGTCATAATCTAAACACAAAAATGACTGTGATGGAATGATTTTGTAGAAGATTCCTCTTTGGGTAAGCTGAGGAAGCCAGTTGAAAATAAGTTCATTCCAGAAATTGGAGCAAGTGTGTCTTTTCAGCATGCCCTGGGAAACCAAGTTAGTATAGAGAGGAAATAGTCCAAAGAATCTTTGACCCTGCAGATATGGTGAAAAATAAGGGGAAGGGGGTGAGAAAAGATCTAAAAAATCTCTCACCCCTAAAAATTCCCCTATCTGTGCCCATCTATCCATAGACACTATAATATAATCTATTGTTCTGTTATCCAAATATTTCCAGTAAACTGCATTTTGACTCAAATCCAAAGAGGGATGGAGCCAACTAGAGACTGACTTCAATGTAGGCTTAGGCAGAGAGCCCAACTTCTGCCTAAATATTCGGATTTTTCTAACTGGAGATTCAAAGTAACTGTGACTGAGCTGTTTTTTTTTTCTTATGAAAGAAATTCCCTAAAGCTGAAGAGGATGGAACTATGCAGACCTTAGGGGTGACTAGAATGCACCTTTGCTCCTCCCTACACTCATATACGCCATTAGAATTTAAAAAGCTAATTATTGTGTTATATAAGTACTTAACAAATATTTGTTACTATATTACATGACTTTGGTTTATCAGTGGCTTTGCCAATGAAGTATAAATTCTACCAGGGAGACAAATAAATTAGGTATGATGCTTAGCATTTTGTCCCTCATGCCTTAAGTAATGTAAAAAAAAACCTGACCTCACAAGAAAGAGTATTATGTATTATAGGAAGCATCTAGATGTGCCAGTCATCATCATTTCTTCCCTCACACTCAATTTATTGTAATTGTCCTAATTATTTTTCTGTATTATGTTCACATTATGAGTTACAAGGAAGATTAAGAATATATTTGCTACTGTCCTGCTTGCATTCTCTCTGCTGCAATTGATTCTCTAGACACTTAACAGATTGATATTCCTTAAACAACGTCACTCATCTCGGAAAGAAATCTCCAGTGGCTCCATATTGCCTCTACCCTCAAATACAAAATTCTTCTGCTCCCATATAAAACCCTCCACAATTTGGCCTTTGCTTACCTATCCTTTCCAGTCAAACTGACTGGCTACATGACCTCCGTGCGTGATATTCTATTGCCTGCATCTGACAAATGATACCTGGGTTTGGAATATATTTCTCATCATCATCACATTATAGAATCCTATACTTCCTTTAATTCCCATTTTAGGTGTTGCCTTCTAAAAGGAATAAAAGAGAATCCTTGAGGAAAGAACTATTTTATTTTCACTTCTCTGATTCCAGAAGTGCATTCTATGATGACTTGCATGTATTAGATGGTTAATAGATGTTTGAAAAATGGATGTCATAGGCCAGCAAAGATTTAAAGACTTTGGGCAAATTCAGGCAATTTACACTGTCCAAGGATCTCCCTAGCTACCTTCAGAAAAGCTTATATTGTGGTTGGGTGCAGGATAATGAATATTAAAGCCATAATTACTTAAGAAGACTATCAAAATAAAGAGTAAAAATCTGACTAAGTGGAGGGAGTGTCTCAGCCAAAAATATCACATATCCTGGAAGTTTTGAAGTTATCATGTATCATCATCATCATCATCATCATCATCATCATCATCATCATCATCATCATCATCATCATCACTGTTGTCATCTTTAGCAACAGCAGCAGCAGTAGCAATGCCATAAGAGATGATATAACATAAGAGATACAGGGCAAGGCTCAAATACAAGTTTGGGTTAAAATTCCATGGGCAAGACATATATTGCTTTTTGTCATTGGGCACACCACTTGAGAAGTTAATTTCCCAAGGAAATTTCTCAAAAGAGAAACTGAAGGAAAGTTGCAAATCTTTCAGATGGAGAAAATATCTCACTAGGATTTTCTTACATAATTAAATCTAGATAATGATAATGATAATGGTCATATAACAATGAGAATCGGAACTTTTAAATCAGAACTCAATGTCAAAAAACACTTATAACCACCTCCAGAATACCAATCAACATATTTTTAGATTATCAAAATCAAGAACCCAAAATTTGATGTCTCCTAACAAAAATCCACATAATATTTGCAAAACACAAGATGTCTCACACCAAAATAGCTATAGAAATAATAACATTTTCTCATCAAAAGGAGAAAGATTTTGGATAAATATATTCAGAATATTTAAAAACCATACATATGTGTGTATATTATGTATGTAAATGCATATATATGCATTAGATATAATTTATTGAAGAAAAAGGCCTTATTTCACAAAACAAAAGGCAAAGAGCAAATATACATCACTGGATTTTTCAAGGCTAACAAAAAGTGACTTGACTTTGTATGGTCCCTATTTAATTAGAAGATCCAACTGGGTAGAATTAAAAGGTGCTGAATATACACAATTCACATGACATTAACAAACATGGAAAAAATGACTGAATCATATGAATATGTGTGTGTATTATATATATACATATATATACACATATGTATGTATATATATGTATATATATGTATTATATATACATATATATACACATATGTATGTATATATATGTATATATATAATATACACACACATATATATATACTACACACACACACACACACACACATACATATATATATATGTATATAATACACACACACACACATATATATATTGAGAATCCAATACCTATAATATCCCAGAAGTAGAACACCATAACAAATGAAATAACTTCCTATAATTGCTCAGAAATAATATTTATTTGTAAAATATTAAGAATATATCTAAATAGATGGCATCTTATAAAAAAAATGTTTATGAGTTCCAAACTGTGTGGAATGAAAACCTTTCAAAATACACAATTCTGATAAAAGAAATCAAAATCATATGGAAACAGGATGAGGTATATATCATCTCCATAGTCCTGACTTCTACTGGTGAGGGGAAGGAAATAAAAGAAGGGCATAAGCATTTATATAATGCCTAGTATAGGCCAGGCATTATGCCATTATTTCATTTGAATCTCATTATACATTGTGAAGTAGGTGCTATTATAACCATTCTACTTGGAAAAAAAACTGAAGCGGACAATGGTTAAGGGACTTACCCAGGGCAACACAGCTAGTAAGTGTCAGAGGCCAGATTTAAACTCTGATCTTCTTGACTCCAAGCCCAGCATTCCACTCACTGTGCCACCAAGGTGCCTCAATTCCTACTGGAATTGTCTCATTTTATTTTATTGGGACAATATCATCAACATAATTGTTAATACTTTATTTAAAAAGTAGTTAATTTTTATGTGTTTCTATCTATATTTAAAGAATTAAATATTTAAAAAATTACTTTTTCTAGGGTTATTTCTTTCTGAATCGCATAAAAGATGAGTATGAGAAAATATAATAATCATATCACATTTCTATAACATTTTAAATTTTCGTGAAGAATTTTCATCACAAATCTATGAGGTATTATATTCAGGATAGAATTTTTTCTTTACTTTATCAGATTTGTATGAGAAAGAGCATTGACAAGTTGCGAAGTTCCATATCATCTGTTCTATCTTCCATTCAAACTGCTCTTCTTTTTGTTTTCTCTACTGTACATTTCATCTCTCATCTCCATGCCTTTGTATAGATTGATCCTCACAGCTAGAATGTCTTTCTTCCTTACCTTACCTCTTAGAATCCATAGCTCCCTTTCCAGCTCAGTTTGAGTACCACATCCTATGAGAAGCTTTTCTTAATACCCACAGTTTGTAGGGCCTTCCCACAAAGATTTTTTGTATTTATTTTTGTATATTTTGTATATGTTTTTCTATGTACAGTGTTCTAATAGAATGTAAGTTCCTTGAGGGCAGAGTATATTTTATTGTTGGATTTGTATTCACAGTGCCTGACACATAGTCAGTGATGATTAAATGTTTGTTGACTGGTTGGCTGATTATTGGATCTCTCAAATGAGATGATAGGTAGTGTGGTGCATTGGGAAAGACACAACTTATAATGACAGTTCCTGAGGCTGAATCTCTACTTTGCCTCACACTACCTGCGTCATTGAGGGAAACTTGTTAAATTTTCTTTGTCCTCAGTTTCCTCGTTAGAAGTAAAAGATCTGGACTGGACAAGCTCTTTTTTTCCCTTCTAGCCCTAAATTTTGGAGCTATGATTTTTAATCAGCAACATGGTGAGCATTTTAGTCTGTCAGAAGCACAATAGTTACTACAACAGAACCAGAAGTATTTATTAAGCACTAATTACAGACGAGGCACTCTGCAAAGCATATTAGAAACATATACAAAAGAAAGGTAGCTTCTGACATCCAGGAACTTATATTTGATTAAACAAATAGATTATGTTCATAGAAACCTACATAATGAATATATACAAAATAAGTCTCCAAGAATGGAGCAGTACTAATAATTAGTAACAGGACTAATAAGTAATAATCCTCTTGAAGAGTAATAACCCTCTTGATCTAACCCCAGAGAAAATTTGGGTTAGAAGGGGCAGAGATCTGAGGGAGATCATTTAAGGTATGAGCTACAGATGGAGCAGTCACAAAAGGAGATAGAATCCAATATAGAGAGACTACCAAGCAGTCCAGTCACTCTTCCTTTCTAGCATTTCCCCAATATTAAAATCCCCACTTTGCTATTTTCAATATTTTTTATCCCTAATAATCTTACTTGAGTCATAGAAACTTTCCACACACCTTGAAATCACTGGCTCAGTTGCACTAAGGAATAAAATGATCTGATTTCCCTCCCTCTCTTATCTCTGTGTAGTATTTGCACTACCTGATATTATTTTCTAAAACACCAAATAGCCAAACTCTTTTTTAAATTCAATTTTATTTTATTTTCAGTTCCAATTGTCTCCCTACCTCTACTTTCTGCTCCTCTTCTTACTCTTAATGGAAAATTTTATATTCTCTGAAACACATTAGTAGTCTATTCAATAAAATCTCTACATTTTAATATCAGCTTCAAATGAGGAAACGGACAATAGTCTCATGGAATTCAAGCCTGGACACAAAATCTAATTTTTTAAGACTCCCTTTTTTAAAATTTTCTTTTTGATCTTCAAGTGATCATCAAAAGGTCCGAGCATTTCAATATACAAAAGAGAACATAGTTTTTCTCCAATCAGTAAAATAGTAATCATTCATATGATTGTTTTGGGTTCACAAAATGCTTTCTATATATTATTTCATTTCTTCCTCACAACAAACCGTGGAGGTGATCTTATTACACTGACCTTGATAGATGATCAACACTGTGTTGTGTGTCCCAAAGCTAGTAAGAGTCAGAGCAGGAGTTGAACTCAAAGTTTTCCTGAGTCCAAGCCTACCACTCTATCCATCATAGCTCTTGGTCACATATTTGTGAATTGCAGAACAATACATTCCCCGAAGAATCAGTTTCAACGATATAAAGAACAATGGAAGAGACAAATGGTGCACATCAACAGGCTACGTCATATTATTAGGGGCTATTTTAATGCCCAAGTGCAACACTCGTACTCAAGTGAAAAGACTTAAACAAGTTATCCAGGCTGGATACATCTGGAAAGACTGTTAGCTGAGTATGTAAGGCAGTATCTGTTTACATCATAAGGGACAAAAGCAGAGCCAAATAAAAGATATGTGGATGGAAAGAAACCAGAATAGGAAAGGGAAAGTGTAGATAGGTTGTGACCTGAATCCTTGGGAAGTGTCTGTATATGGAAGGATGACAACTCATGTAGAAGGATAGAAACCTATGGCCAAAGAGATTCACTTAACCTGTTTTTCTAAAATGTAAGCACCATTAGATCATTTACCCCCTTCTCATGAGACATTAAGCTACCAATTAAACCAGTTGTATTGTTCTTCTCTGGTCCACTTCTAGTATCTACTTTCCATTACTTTCAACTTAGAATAGAATATAAGCCCTCTGAAGGCAAGAGCAGCTTTGATTTTTGACTTTGTATCTCTACTACCTAACAATATTCCTAGTCATACAGATTATTTTTAATTGAACTGATTATTAAGATTATACTAGAGTAAGGTCTTGGGCAATAACAAAAAAAATCATAGAATCAGTCTCAGGCCATTTTGTGTTTTATTACCAGTGATCTGAAGAAAATGGCCAATCAGTGTCTACACAATTGGGAAAAGCTTTTTAAAAAGATGCAACCAAAAGTTTGCTCAGATGACTTTGACAAGCCAACACTGAGAGAAAATCAAAGATTTGTCTCAAGCTTCACAGAAGTTAAAAAGTTGAAAGTTTTAGAAACCAATAAGGAATAGTGAGAAGTGGTAGCTTGTGAAGACAATAGGCAGTCATCTTAGGGCTTGTTCAAACCTTTATTAGTAAAGAAGAGATAATAGAAATGTAAGAGCCAAATATAATCACCTTTATGGAAATTCAATAGCTGAATATATCTACATAAAGAATTATCTCCCAATTACCTTCATAAAAGTGACCCTCATCTATAGCTACAAAAGATTGAATCAGAAAAAAAAATCCTCTGAATTTCTTGGGAGGAAAAATAAAGTCATATGGGAAAGAGGTAATAAGCATTTATATAGTGTCTATTATGGCTGAGAATTGTTCTAAGCACTTTAGAAAAAAATGTGTCTCATCTATTCCTTACAGCAACCCAGAAAGGTAAATGGTATTATTATCTCCATTCTACAGTTGAGTAAATTAAGACAAAGAGAGTTTCATTGACTTGACCAGGTCTATATAGCTCATGAATATCTGAGGTTGAATTTAAATTAAGATCTTCCTGACTCCATGACCTTCTATCTACTGTGCCACCAGGTAGCCTTAGAATGTCTTGTAAATACTAAAAATTGCTAATTTGTTATTCATTCTTTTTTCTTTCACTGTCCATTTTTGGATCTCTTAATGCCTAGATTCTTTGTTTTGCTAATACAGAGGTACTCAAAGCATAGTATCAGAATCCTTAGTGTTCCCTGAGATTCTTTCAGGGGGGCCATGAGGTCAAAGCTATTTTCATAATGATGCTAATATGTTTTAATTTCTAATATGTTAAAATCTTATAGATATAACTCACATAAATAAAAGCTCTTTGGTGGGGAAGTCTTGAATGATTTTTAAAAATATAAAAGGGTTTTGAGACCAAAAAGTTTGAGAACCATTAATCTAAAAGAATGTGTGCTCATTAAGGGCAACCAAAGTAATTAGTAAGAAAAAATTTATATCTCTAGCTATCTATCTACCCATCCACCCATCCATCCATCCATCTATCTATCTACACTTTCATAAACAAAAGAGTGTAAGAAATTAAAGAACTGGGCATGTAACAAATGAAGAAAATTATAAACACCATAAATAAAAACAAAAATTGAAATTCTAAAAATTATACATATATATGTGTGTGTTTGTGTGTATATACATATATATGTATATATATATATACACACATAGAGAGAGAAAGAGAGAGAGAGAGAGAGACAGAGAGAGAGAGACAGAGAGGGAGAGACAGAGAGAGAGAGAGAGAGAGAGAGAGAGAGAGAGAGAGAGAGAGAGAGAGAGAGAGAGAGAGACTCAAAACCACCAAAAGCTTGGCAAATAAATTTAGGAACACTTCTAAGATTAAGACATTAGAGAAATCATTTTACAGTTAGTTTGACCAAAAAAAAAAGGTTAACCAATTTGCAAAAATGAAACATGGAAAGGGATTCAAAATAGATAAAGAAGAAATAAAGGAAAATGTTATAACATTTTTTTCAATTATATGCCAACAAAAATTATAAAACATGAAACATAAATATTTGCAACAAAACCTAATACTCAAAATGACCATACAAAAATAAGATAATTGCATGACCCTAATGCATAAAAATAAATCAAATAAGACATAAAAGAACTTCAAAAGAAAAATAACTATGATTCATGATTACTATTGCCTCTCTGATATTGCTATGAGAAAAGTGCTTAGTAGAGCTTCGATTGTGATAGAAGTTTGCATTATTATTTTATTTCTTGAGCACACCATGACCTGAACAAATACTAACCCCACAAAACTGTCCACACTGTGTTAAATACAAATGTGCTTTTACTGAGGCTTCACAGGACCTGCACATTTAGACATCTTTTATTTATGGCCAGGTCCATATTTTGGCTGTTTTAAAAAATATATATCTCAAGGTCTGTAAAGGTAATTGGAATCCAAATGATTTGCAGTCCCCTGTTCAAATTCCCAAAGAGGTAAGTTATTGACCTGCTGTCACTTCATGCTTTTCTGGCCTTGACAGATTTGCTAAATTGGTCCCCGATTTCTATAAGGCATCTATTTTCATGTAGTGCTTCTCTCATGGGAAGACAATGACAAACAAGTAGAACCTGAACAGTCACTCTGAAAGGCCCTGCAATATGAGAAATGGTCCATTTCACCAAAGAGCTGAATAAAATATTATCTTTTTGCCCGTGAACTGCTTTGGGGACATCAACTTTCAACACGTTGACACCTTACACATAGATTGGGGGAAAAGGTCCCTGTCTTTTGCCTTCAGAATTTGAAAGCTAATGTGTTTTCTGGAGAATGAGAGTGAAGGGAAGACAGGTAGTGGCTGAAGATACTTTCATTTGGGCTGTGATCTATGAATGCATTAGAATGGGGACAAGGAAAATATCAGAATTTTCTTGCTGGTAAGCATTCTTACCAATGCGTAGCTTTAAAGATTTTTACAGGACATTGGCCATATTGTTTAAAATAGAATGAAACTTTCTTTTGAAATGCCATGTTAAATAATGATTATGTCCTTTTTGATTCTTTTTTTTTTGGGGGGGTTGCAAATATTTGTTAGACAACTTACTATGGGCAAATGACTTGGTTCAATATTGGAGTGAGATTTATAGAGAGAGAAAAAAAAACAAACTTTGTGATCATTGCTTTTCCCAAACCTATCTGTGACTGGGACAATGAATGATGACATGAAACAAGAGAAGAAGCAATCTTAAATGGTTGCAGCAAAGAACAGTAGTCATGTCAGAGAACAAAGACTGCTGGGGAATGCAATGCTGATGCATCTAACTGCAAATTTCATTCACTCTTCTACATGATGTATTAGCTGCAACCAGACAAGGTCTCAAGTCCCCATGAAAGACTAGACAGCTCAGATGGGGAGGCATCCTCCCTCCTGAGTTAAAGCCTGAACCATTTCCTAAGTTGTACATTCATGTTTCATGATTAAACTCACTTTTAGACTCCAGATTCCCTCATGTGCACTTGATTACTAATTGTTTGGAAGTATCAGTCAAATCTCCTACGTAAACTGTGTTTTGCTTTCCTCTGCCTTCTCTAGGAGAGACTCAATTGCACATTCCTTGGAAATCCTGGGACTAGATGGCTCACGTGGATCAGGTTACTCCCAGGGCTTAGGAGAGTAATAAGTATACAGCTAGGACAGCTAACTGGTGCAATTGATAAAGCATCAGGCCTAGAGTCAGGAAGATTCATCTCTTCAAATCTGGCCTCAGACACTTACTAGCTGTGTGATCCTAAGGAAGTCACTTAATCCTATTTGCCTCAGTTTCCACATCTGTAAATGAGCTGGAGAAGGAAATGGGAAATCCTCCAGTATCTTTGCCAAGAAAACCTCAAATGGAATCAGACATGGCTGAAAAACAGCCGAACTGAACTGAACAAAGTATACATCGCATAATTAAGATGCATATTGCTTATGCTTATGAATTGCTTTCATTTGGTAAATTACCAGTTGTTTACTTATTACTGACTTTAAGCTGGGTATAAATGTTATATATAAAATTTCAACATGCATGTCTCTTTCCATGAGAAATTAAGTCTAGAAGGTAAAGTGCATGTAGCAAGTAATTATTGAAATAAAATGCTTTCCAAAGGAGGCCAGGTAAGTCAATGGCAGGAAACTTAGAGCTAATTTCTAATTGATAGTTCTACAAATCCATACCCCTTCAGTAGACGATGATTGGAATTATTTGAAGTGAAGAGCAGAGGTGAATGATCTGCATTTGAGACTGTTTGATAGAGAAAGCATAAAACTTACTAAGAACTTTGGCCCAAGTGAGGTATGAACGGAAGAGTGGAGTGAGCATGAGGTCCCCCAGTGACTGGCTATCAGGAACATCTCATGGGCTTCAAAGCTCTCAGTGGACTTATACTCTGATGTTATATGGAGAAAAGGAGCATAGTACACTTGTTAGAGTGCCAAAATCATAGTCAGGAAATATAGGGCTCAAATCCAGTCTCTTATACATCAATAAAACAGGGCTATTTTGACACAAAGTGACAGATACCAAGGAATAATTTTTGCTAGTGGATTAGAATAATTTTTCAGGTTATAAACCAGGAGCTGAAGGTAGAACTATTTCAAAGGAGAATGCTACCTTTTTCTCCCCCAGCCAAAAAGAGAAAGACTCTTCAAGAGAAGATACGTATGAGTGTGGAACAATAAGTCCTCCTCCACGCCACAGGTTTTGAGCTGTGCCAGGGAGACAGTGGAGGCACTTTGGATTTGCTTCTGATTGGAGATGAGAATCAAGAAGAAGCAGAAGACCAGAGAAAGGGAGACTGGGTATTGAAGTGACATGGTTGAAGTGGGAATATCCCCGGAGCTTCAAACGCTGTAGCTATATCGACCTCAACGGTTACATGAGACAGTCACAGACTTCAAAGAGACAGCTGCTACACTACCTGTAGTAGCTGACTTTCCATTCGGGAGAAGTTATCAGTGAAGTGCCTATCTCTTCCCCATAACCTGCTTCCACTGTCTGAAAGGGTATTCAGTGCCTAATTTCAAAGTTTTCCTATTCTATTTGGTTAATGTATACTTTCTTCTTTAGTTAGTACAACAGCCAGCTCAGATAAAGATTTGATCAATCATAACTCCTATGGCTTGCACGCATTTTGTTTGTGAATGGGTATTTTCAAAAGAGGTGAGGGAAAACAGCAAGTTTTCGATAAAGAAACAAAAAGCAAGGTCTGTTTGCATCTCTAAGAAGAAGGGTTTTATTTTGTTTATAAACTCTCAAATCAGGACTAAGGAGATAAATTATATTATTTTCACATTGTTATAAACTTTCAAAACTAAGAGAAACATAGATCAGGTTCTTCCACCCAAGGAGAGAAAAATAGAATTTGTTGGACTTTTAGGTAGGAAATATGTTAGATGTTGCAATGAGCATACTGTCTTTTCCATTCAAGTGCAGAGAAATCCCTCAAAAGGGTGTACCTAAGGGCACTCACTAGAGGGTACCATAGGTCATTTTAGTAGGATGAGTGGAAGAGTGGCTAAAAATGGTTACTCATCCCTACATTTCCAGGGTGGGGCCAGAGAGAAGGGAGAAAACATTGTATTCCTCCTACAATATAGCTCACATACGTAAGTCATTAATTAGTCAGGTCAGTCAATACAGATTTATTTGCTAGGTACTATGCTTAGTGCTGAGAATACAAAAAATGCAAAAGACAGCCCCAGACCTTGTAATTTCCTCTTCCATAAAAATGGGGATAACACCAGCTTGTATGCCCACCTCCTGGCATTATCATGAAGCACAGAGAAGATAATGAGTATAACGTGTTTTGCAAGACTTTAAGCTTTTATATTTTCAGAGATCCCATAGAAGGAATGCCTGTTCAGGTATGGTTTAAACTAGTCACAATGCCTTCTAGTCAAATGTTGCCTCAGATATTTACTAGCCTCTTGACCTTGAGCAAATCCCTTACCTTCTTATAATCTTTATTTCCTCATCTGTACAATGGGAATAATAAGAGAATTTACCTTACAAAGCTATTGTGACATCAAATGAGATAATTTATCTAAACCGCTTTGTAAAACTTAAAGTACTATATAAAGTTATTCACTTATTATTCTATAATTATAGTGATTTTATGATTATAATTTCTTATGAAATGTTAAGTATAATTATAGAAAGTTATTAATAATAAATAATAGTTCCCTTTCATTGTGATCAGTAAATGTCAGGACAAATTGAATAGTTATTATTTAGCCCTCCAGCAAGCAGGAATAAGTAACCCTCAAGACGCTTCTTTCCAATTTGTAATTATTCTTTTTGTTACTAAGGTTTTCCTCGCAGCAATCCTAACCTGGCCTCTTTTCCAAATCTATCTTCTGCTCCTGCTTCTGCCCTCCAGGGCCCAAATCCACAAGTCCAACCTTTCTTATAAGTGAAGCCAGTTAGAGACTTGAAGACAGCTGTCATGCCCTCCCTAAGACTGTTCTCACACAGATTTCACCCAGTGTGATTGACAGTCTGTTGAGCTATTCTATCAGTACTTATCTTACCCAGACACTCCCGATGAGCTAGACCCAGAATGAGATAGGAGGAAGAAAGTAGTAAAATTTTATTTGGAAAATTTTACAACATTTACAACAATGCTCAACTGCTCCCTAGAAAAATGGCCAATCTTTTCAATACTAATGTTCTCCTTGGCATGCTACATGACTGCAAATCAGAGAAAATCAAGATCCCTGAAGATTCAGAAGTACAGGTGATGCGAAAGTGAATGGAAGGTATGTGATGGATCCAAGTATACTCCAACATGTTGTTGGGGCTGACTCCTGTGTCAGAAGTCATCTAAGACAACTTCACGAGCATGTAATATCAGAAAAGGAAATGGGCAGGTCAGTTGGCTTGAATGAATGAAAACAGATGGACAGGCTGAGTTGGATATCAGTATCCATGAGATACGTAAGGATCCAGAGAAAAGCTGCTAGCACAACAGAAATATATAAGGAAGACTTGCATAGGAGGAAAATGAATGGATGCATTGCTAAGGGCACCACCAGAAAGTGTGTCTTCTCCTGAGCAATGACAGCTCCATCAAGGTATCAAAATAGCCTCATACACAAAACATGCAGAACATTTACTGAATTTTTCACCTGGACATTTTATCTTTACATAGACACAGTTTTCCTTCTCTGGCAATGATACAGTTCTTTGCCTTGAACATATGGCTCTGGGAAACAAAGGCATATAGAATCCAAAATTGTGTAGTTAATGAAAATTTAAACATCTTTCCAACTTTCTTTTAGAGAAGAATTTAAATAGTATAAGGTTTTTGAGAATGTATTTGCAAAGGGGAAAAATTGGGCAATTTAACTCTTCAGAGTTGATTTTGTCTCCTTAATTAAAGTCTTTTAAATGAATAATCAACAGAATTTGGGGAACTGAAATTTGTAATATATTAACTCAGATTAATTGTGAATATAAATTTAGCTCTTTGATTCATTGATCAAATCAGATCCATAAAGAATAAAATAAAATGAATTTTAATGTTAGGAAAACAAAATCTGGCAAACTAGCCTTGGGAATATAACACTAATATGTGAAATGCATACATCTAGATTAAATACGATTCCATCAGGGGCTCCAAACCCTTTTCTAAATGGAAGCTACACTTTACTCCCCTAATTTTTCTGTATGGGTGTGAGGAGAGTTGATGATTTTTTTTTCCATTTAGTTTTTTGCCTGGCAAAAAAGACATGATGTTGGTAGCAGCCGTATTTACATAGACTGATCAGATGCCTTGACATAGATTAAAGAAGATTTGAAGTGTCAAAGTCCATAGAAGGAAGCATGGACTGCTTAATAAAATATTAAAACAAGACAGCTTTATTGAGGGAGAGATGCTCACAAATTGGAGTAATAATTAAGGAAGAGAGGCACAGGGCCATCCCTTGGAGTCCTGGCCCTGGTTCAGATTGTCAGTAACTATGAGGATGATGGTGACTTCAACAGTAATAGGGAAGAGCAGAAAAAGGGAGAGATTTTAGGAAAATACATAAGAATGAAACATTGTACATCCATAATTCTTCATCTTGTTGCCAAAAGAAGAGATGTTCATTTCCTTACCTTTTTTCCTGGGCCAAAAATCCTGCCTAGCCATTTCCAAATCCACCAAGAGATCTAAATAACCTTGAGAAGTGGAGGCTTTACAAAATGGTGCCTGCAGCATTATCTCTGACCTCCCACTGAATGGGAGTGAGAAACCCTCACACTAAATAAGCCAATTGAAAACAAATATAAGGTCCCAAGGAAAGAAATGGAAAATAAGCAGAGATGACATCAGAAAAAACACCAAGGAGACCTTTCCAAGGCCCAATAGATAGCTAAGATTATTTGACTTTCAAAATGACATATTTCTGATCAAAAGGTTTCAGCAAGGGTATTCATCAGAGCCTTTACCTATTCATGCAGTGAGCTATGAAACTGTGATTTTTAAGACACTGAGTTTTTCTCCTGAGCAGCACTGATTTTGAGAGGGGATTTTAAAAGTTGAAAAGTCCTGCTATTTAAAGCTCCATGACAACAATCCATTCCACTAGTTTCAAATGAAAATAAAGTTGAGAACTAGGAGGCCACATACATCACTGGAAACTAAATCACTGCCCCATTTTTAAAAGCTAAAGTTACATTTTATCCCAGCACATTTGACCTCATAAATCATGACCTATGGACACATTTTATAACAGTAATACTATTCCATCTACATGTGACCAAACAACATGAGCTGAAGCTACATTCACACATAAAGGATGGATTGATAAGGAATCTGTTCCAGGACACTTTCTTTAGAGGTCAGTAACAGCATTTGAAGTCCCTTTGTCCTGTGGATAGGCTTATTTCTCACCTTTCCATATCCTCTATCCCCTCTGTATCATACCCTTCCCAAAAAAAGCACTGCATTAATGTGCCTGGATATCTTTATCTTCTCTCCCTCTACCTGCCATGGGGCACTGTCTTAACTCCTCCCTATATAAAAACTGGAAAAAATGATGATGATGATGATGATGATGATGATAATTATAGAAAGATAAATGATAAATGAATGGATGATTGATAGATAGATTGCCTTTATATAGTACTTCTAGGTTTGTGAAATGAATTACACAGTCTATATCATTTAATGCATACTTGTCTTGCTTCCTTCCCTGGAAGCAAAAAAAAAATGGTAATTGAGAGCTCTGATCTCTGAGGTTTGGGACCACCATTGTCTATGAGGCTGCCATCTTTCTGATATCATTGATTTAGACCTGGAAGGGATCTGAGAAGCCATCTCCCTTATTTTTTTTCAGAGGAATAAATTGACAATCAGGAAAGTTAGATGAGTTGCCCAGTGTCAGATGGTACATTATGCAAGGGCAAGTCAAATTTAAATGTGAGTTATTGGGGGCCATGGCTCAGAACTCTGTGCATCAATACAGGTTGCGTGAGATGATGATAACACGTCTACTAGGAGAAATATATGGAAAAGGAGACAGGAGAAACAATAATAACAGACATTTATATAGAGCTATAACATTTGCAAATTGCTTTATGTACATTATCTCATTTGAACCTCCCAGCAACTCCGTGGGGTATGACAGAGAATTAATTCAGTCCTGTGCATTTTCCTGGCTTAGCCAAGATATTTTTATTTGTTTTGTACACACGGAAAGGCTGATGACATGGACAATCAAACAGTTCTCACAACCATATCCCATCTGCCTTCCACACACCATGTCCCCTGCCAAGGTAGAGTATGTATGGCCAAGTTCTAGTCTTACAACCAGAGTAAGGGGCCTGACAATAAATTAGAAGTGGTACAGGATTCAAAAGTCAAGGGAGAGAGGCAGTAGGGCACAAAAAGACAAATACAAGTCATGTGATTAATGAAACTATTGTTAGTGAGAAATGGTGACTGAAGTTTGATTAGACTATTTTAGAAACAAGCATTTCAATTTCATCTGTTCATTGTCCCACCTAGGGTCCACATTCTTTCACATAAGTACACATTTCCCTATAGTTCCATCATGTTACCAGTACCTATCTGACCCATAAGCCTTTGTAGCTATGTTAGTCTCTCTAGGGACACAGCAGGAATTCTTAGAATCTTATTTCACAGATAGCCAGGGCAGACAGAGTCATCCTTATTTTACAGATAAGGAAACTGAAACTGATACAGGTTAAGAAACTAGACCATATAAACTGTCTAACTAAGCAGAGAGGAGTTTGGTATGGAGCTTTCTTTCATCCAATTAGGGGGCTATATCTTTTAGGCTATGTTGCCTAGGAAGAGAGGAAGTAATGAGAATAGTGACACAAATATGGAGAACGTTACTTTTGGTACCTGATGCTTTAAGTACAAGTGAGGGGTGAGACATAAATATGGACACATGAATAAAGAAGAATCAGGAATTATATCTCCCCAAGCATTAACCTATGGAAGCATGGTGAAGACCTGAGCAAAGCAGACACCTAATTATGGAATCAATTATGCATTTAACATGCTAGTGGATCTCTTATTTCTACACTAACCAAAAAGCATTATTTCATAAAATGGATACATTCTATTCTCTTATCTTAGGAAGAATTAATGGGGATGGTTCAGTATTTTTAATATGAGGTGGAGTAGAAAGGTTGCTCAAGCTAGAGTTGGAAAACCTGAGTTCAAATCCTTCCTCCAAATCTCACTTTATGTGTGATCTGAGACCAGTTGCTTAAAGCCTTCTGTTTCCTCATCTATAAAATCTGTCAGTTAACATTTATTAAGCTCTTACCATGTGCCAAGCAGGCAGGAAGGTCACTCAATGGATAGAATGCGGGGATCAGAGTCAGAAAGACTCATCTTCTTGAGTTCAAATCTGGCCTCACACACTAGCTGTGTGACTCTCAGCAGGTTACTTAAACCTGTTTTCCTCATCTGTTTCCTCATCTGTGCAATGAGCTGAAGAAGGAAATGGCAAACCACTTTATATCTTTATCATGAAAACTCGAAATGGGGTAATGAGGAGTTGGACCTGACTGAAAATGATTAAACAACAACAACTGCTAAGCACTATGCTAAGTACCTCAATAAAAATAAAATAGGAAAAAAAAGCAGTTCCTGTCCTCAAGGAGTTTACATTCTACTGGAGGAAGACAATACATAAAAAGAAGCAGAAAAGGGGAGGTGAAGGGAGGAGAGGGGAGAGAAAATCCTGAGTGCTACCAGAAGACAAGAGAGAATGGTTGGTTGAGTATCCTCCTTAATTGGAGTTTCTAAGAGGAACCATCCCATCAGAAGGAGACTTGAATTTGTTCATACTTAATTTTCTCATTTATATTTAATTACTTGTGTAACCTCTGTCCTAAGGCCATTGGCATAGAACTCTTTCTTTATTGGTAGAGATGAGGCCCTGCCCTTTGGGAGGTGTGGGGCAAAGTTGGCAAGAACTTCAGATTTCAGCTAGTCTTCCTTCAAGCTCTTCAGAGTCGGTCCCCTCTTTGGGGACTCTTCAAGGGGTGGACCCAGTTTGGGACTCTCTAAACAAGGATTTTCTTCCAGTGAGCTTTGAGTCAGTTTCCAGCTTCAAGAGAGAAGATGGAGCTATCAACCCCACTTGAGGTTGCTAAAGAAAAATACTCTGGGAAGACATAAGAAAACTCACCAGTCTCCATCATTACCCTGTTCCCAGATTGTTATTCTAGAAGCTTTAGTGAGTTTGGGTGAGATCTAGGATCTTCTCTCTTGGTTGAGCTGACATTTCACTTCATCCTCTATGTCTATCATGTATGTTCTCCTATACAAACCTTCTCTGATTTCTATTTTGCTATGATTTGGATTAATAGGCTTCTTTTCTACTTGCTGAGTGTGTTCATTGGGGAACACTAGCATTAGATGGGAAGGGAGTCAAGCCTTGGTTGTAGCACTTGGGCTCCCATTGTTCACCAGAAATAACAAAGTGATCAGAATTTGGATGGAACCTGATCGTATCCTTGGACAGTATACTTGGAGCCCAGTATCCCCTCTCTCTGAGGAGAGCAGAGAAGTGGCATCCAGTCCAACTCCTGCTTCCCCTCCTGGCAAGAATTAAAGTCTCTCTTGGAAAAAAGGTGGAGGGAGAAAAGATCAGAAAAATCTATTCTGCTTCTTTTCTTTTTTAAATTTTAAACATTTTTAATAATTTATTTTTAGTTTTCAACATTCACTTCCATAAGTTTTTGAGTTTTAAATTTTCTCCCCTTTTTTCCCCACCTACCTCTCCAAGAAGATATATATATATATATATATATATATATATATATATATATATATATATATATATATATATGTGTGTGTGTGTGTGTGTGTGTGTGTGTGTGTCTACTACAGCCTCTGCACATACATTTCTAGAATACATATTTTCATGTTAGTCATTTTTGTTGTTGTTGTTGTTGTTTTAGGCAATTGGGGTTAAGTGACTTGCCCAGGGTCACACAGCTAGTAAGTGTCAAGTGTTTGGTCTGAGGCCAGATTTGAACTCAGGTCCTCCTGATTTAAGGGCCAGTGCTCTATCCACTGTGCCATCTAGCTACCCCTCATGTTAGTCATTTTGTAAAGAAGGATTAGAAACAATAGGAGGAACCACAAGAAAGAAGAAACAAAATAAAACAGAAAAATAAGAGCAAATAGTATGTTCCAATCTGCATTCAAACTCCATAGTTATTTCTCTGGATGTGGATAACATTTTCCATCATGAGACTTTTGGAAAAATTTTAGATGCTTGCATTGCTGAGAAGAGCTAAGTCTATGAAAATTAGTTATCGGACAACATACTTGTTACTTTGTACAATGTTCTACTGGTTCTGCTCACTTCACTCAGCATCAGTCTCTACAAATCTTTCTGAGTTTTTTTTTCTGAAGTCTGTTTGTTCACCATTTCTTATAACACAGTAGTATTCCATTATATTCATATACCATGATTTGTTCACCTTTTCCTCAATTGATGGGCAGCCCCTCAATTTCTAATTGTTTGCCACCACAGAAAGAGCTATTATAATCATTTTTGCACAGTAGGTTCTTTTCCCATTTTTATGATCTCTTTGGGATACAGCCCTGGAAGTGCTATTGCTGGGTCAAAGGGTATGCACATTTTTGTAGCCCTTTAGGCATAGTTACAAATTGCTCTCCAAAATGGTTGGATCAGTTCACAACTCCACCAAAAATGTATTAATGTTTCAATTTTCCCACATCTTCCACAATATTTATCATTTTCCTGTTTTGTAATATTAGCCAATCTGATAGGTGTGATGTGGTACTTCAAAGTTGTTTTGATATGAATTTCTCTAATCAATAGTGATTTAGAGCATTTTTTTTGTATGACTATAGATAGCTTTAATTTCTTCATCTGAAAACTACCTGCTCATATCTTTTGACCATTTATCATTTGGGAAATGATTTGTATTCTTATAATTTTGACTTATTTTCTATATATTTTAGAAGTGAGGCCCTTGTCAGAGACATTGGTTATGAAAGTTCTTTCCCAGTTTTCTGCTTCCCTCCTCATCTTAGATTCATTGGCTTTGTTTGTGCAAAAAAACTTTAATATTTGTAATCAAAATTATCTATTTTGCATTTCATAATGTTCTCTATCATCTTGTTTGATCATACATTCTTCTATTCTCCATAAATCTGACAGGTAAACTATTCCTTGCTTTCCCAAATGGCTTATATTATCAGCCTTTATATCTAAATTGTGTATCCATTTTGATTTTACTTTGGTATAGCGTACTTTTTTCCCCATTTTTTAAAATGAATTGTTCAATTTTTCTTCTACCTCCCTTATCTGACTTTTAAAATCCTTCTTGAGCTCTTCCAAGAAGCCTTTTTTTTTCTGCCAGAGATCAGTTCATATTTCCCTATGAGGTTTCAGATGTGGGTATATTGACAATGTTATCCTCACCCTAATTTATGTTTTGATCTTCCCTGTCACCATTCTATGGTCATTGCACTTCTATGTTTTCTTGTTCTTTTTATTTGGCTTTTTTCTGACTTTTAAAGTTGATCTCTGCTTCTGGGGCACAAGAGGCACTGTCCCAGGCTTCTTGTGCTGGGGGCTGGAGGCCTGGTTGCTGGTTTGCTAATGTGGGGCTTGCCACCAGCTTGCTCAGACTCCTCCCACCTTGTACCGGTCTCCTTCAGCCACAGCAAGAGGGATCTTTCCCGTTAATACTCCTAGCCTCACAAGCTAAAAGACTGCTGCATCTAGTCTTTCTGCTGACTCTACTATTTCAGGATTTCTTCTGGGGCAATATTCTCTGAGTTTTTCAAGGTAAATAAGGGAGGGTGAAAATGGCTTACTGCTTACTTCACCATCTTGGCTCTCAGAAGTTGCAATAGGTAACCTTCAAACATTCAGTCTGTGGGCTAATAGCGCCAGGAGTAGTGCTGCCACTGCTACTGCTGCTGATTCAGTAACTCCCAAGGCCTGTTCCTGGTTTGCTGGTGCCAGTACTGTATTGCATGCCTTGCAGCCCTGTGCTTGACTGTGCTTCTCTCTCACCCAGTTCTAACACACCACTCCTGCTGACTTTCTAAGTTGTTTCTGGCATCTGTGGGCTGAGGAGACTGGAACTGGCCACTGCTGCTGGTGATTCAGTCCCCTGGAGCAGCTTTGCTTAGCCACCGTTTGCTTCTGTGCCCTGTGTGTTGGATGCTCATCTCTCAGGCAGGTGCAACAGACCTTTCCTGCCAAACTTCCAGGTTGTCTTGGGCTGGAAATCCACCTCACTCTGTCTCTTTGTGGATTCTGGCACTCTAGAATTTATTCAGAGTCACTTTTTAGAGTTATTTGAAGAGATTTGGGGGAGAGCTCAGGCAAGTCCCTGTTTTCACTCCACCATCTTGGCTTCACTTTATTCTGCCTCCTTTCAAGTCATATAATGACAGTGGCTCCTCTCTTTACACATGCAGTCCTCACTATGTTTGTGGGAACCCCCACTCCATAGCCCTGTGCTTACACTTAAATAAAAGATATATACAATGCATTCATGTGGTACTATTTAAGTCATGTTTAAACAAATAGCATGAAGAATTCTGAAATCTGAATTCACTTCAATGATCCAAAAAACTTAAGATCCTTCCAAATTTCCATATTTCAAATGTACCAATGGAAGTGCTTCATTTATTAATTTCTTCATCATCATCCTCATTCTTATCTCCACCACTACCATCATCTCTTTGTAACAGATTTTGAATCTGAGTATAATAGAACTATCTCAGAATAAGTTTTTAGATAGTTCTACCCTCTTTAAAATAATTGTAAAAGTGGTATATTGGCAGAATATGTAGAATAAAATGAAATTAATATGCCCCTGTTGGAAATTATGGAGATAAGACACATTTTATATTTTTTCCATCATTTTTTGCTTATAATTCAATGATGTCTCAAGAAGAGTTGAACGTGGGGTCATAGACTTAAAGAGTGATAGGACATTGGGGGAATGTCATTTTGAAAATGAGAAAACTAAGGCACTAGAAAGTAAAGATAAGTGTCCCTGGTTAGATACAGACAAAAACCCAGTCCTCCTAAATCCATATCTAGGTTTTAGTGAATTAAAACTAGGGGAAGTTTGGCATAGCAAATGAAACAATGGAATTGGGGTCAGAAAGGTCTGAGTTCTAATCCTTCCTTTAATACTAGCTGTGTGCCAGTGAGCAAGTCATTTGCTTCAGTTTCTTGTGAGTTAGAATGGGGAAAATGATAGCACCTACCTAATAAGATTGTTGTGAGAATCAAATGAAAAAAATATGTAAATGTATGGAAAGAATTACTCAAACCCTAAAGCACTTGTAAATATTAATGCTATTATTAAATCTGATAATACACTCTACCCAAAGTACAACATTACCTTGCTAAATGTTTTAAATGATTACTGTTGTTGCTGTTGTTGTTATTATTGTTGTTGTTGTTGTTGTTAAACTGCCCTGAATTTAGACATCAAAATTCAGGCATTTCTTTTGCCATTAAAAAAAAAAATTGTGTTGATTCTCTCTCCCTTTCCTGATAAAATCCCATGTAAAGTATAATTTATTTTAAAATTATGGTTTAAAACCAAAAGAATGGCAAAGATAGCCATATAATCTAATGTTAATATAAGTAGTTGACTGAAGAAGATATAAGAAAATTTTCTACGAGGAGCAGTTTCTCAATTTAATTCAACAAACATCTCTTAAGTGTTTAATATATACTTGATTTTAGGTGCCAGTTAAAAAGAAATGGAGTCCCTGCCTTTTGGGAGCTTCTATTCTACTGGGGTTGGAAGGTGAAGAAAGTACAATATATACCAAGTAATTTGAAAAAAAAAAACAGAAAACACTAACTTGAAAGAATCAGGAAAGGAGTATATAGGAGTTGGCACCTGAATAGTATTTCACACTCAAGAAAATTATGAGGCAGAAGTCAAGAGGGAGAGAATTACAGATAAGGGAGAGAGTCTGTACAAATGAATGGAGGCAGGGAAAATAATGTCACATGAAGGGACTGCAGCTTGGCCAATTTGAACTGAATAAGGGTGCATGATGGAGGAATTCTGTGAAATAAGATTATGAAAGTAGATGGATAACCATTACAGAAGGCCTTAAAGGCTGGATTGAGAATCTAATATGTATGTAGTCTTTTTTTCATAAGAAAAAATCCATATAATTCAGATGCGACTTTTGATATGGGAGCTTCTGTTTTTCTCACAGCATAGTGAGTCACTGGAGCTGATGAGCCATCCAACATTAATTAGTGATCACAGTGATGCTTCCTTAGCTTTCCATAAACAGAGGCAGGTCAAATGTGTCTTCACTCAAATGGATATTAATTATTTGCACATCACCTGTAATTTATTATGCAGATATGAAAAATGGTTCTTCATAATGAATTCTCACACGATTAATCAAGTTCCTTAGAAAATGTTACTCTTTACCTCTGAAAAAGCCATACATTTGCCTTATTATAATAATCTATTTCTTGCACCCCTCCAGATCACTCTATGCCTGGCTGTAGGAGATTGTGCATGGAGGTGGGGGTTCTGGTTTCATTTATTAAAAATACAACATTTATTAGTTTCTAAGAAATTATAGACAATAAGCCATTCTCCATATAAACTACCAACAAAGTATATCTACAAAGAATATGGAAATCACAGAATTTCAGGGTTAGATGAGGACTCAGTAGAAAAGGGTTCCAAAATACCTTGAAAACCTAAAGAACAGAAAATACTAAAGGTGGAAAGATTTAGTAGATTTTAGATTCTATATTTGTTGATCAAGAAATATATAAATGCATAGAGCATTAGAATGTGTATTAATTGTTGGCTATGCTCTGGACACTGTGTTAATCATTGTACATGAATATATAAACAAAATTAAAAAGATAGCCCTTACCCTAAAGGAGCTTACATTCTAATGGAGGAAGACAACATATAAAAGGGAACTGAAAAAAGGGATAGAGATTTCTGAGTAAGGGTAAGGATGCTGGTGAGGAGTTGGAAAAATCCAGACATTGAGGAGTAGATTCAGAATACACCAGGAATGAGAGACACCTCATGAAATGATGGTCCAGGTGAAGGGCTTAAGCATCATAAGAAAAAATCTTGAGGGAAAATGTTTCTCCAATTTGAGAAGGCTGATCCATTTATCTTGCTATCAATTAACTTCTCTCTTCTTAATTATCATTTTTAAAAGCCATCAACAATCGTAAACATTTCAAAGTATGGAATTTAAAAGAGGATTTTATTAAAAACTTGAAATTTTATTATGCACAAGTTTTAAAAATATTGAATTTAATTACATGATAACAACATTGTCCTGTTTGCCCTGATCTTAAATGAATCTTTGAATAGGGTTCATATATTGGCTGTTGGGGGCTCTCATGACCCTAAGCTCAGATTTGAAAAGCCATGACCACTAATGGTTCTACGGAAAAGAACAGATATTTATATTAACCTATTACTACATCATCAGATTAGGTGCAGGGGTGATGGGATTTAAAGGCAAGAGTGAAACACTATTTGGTCTGAAAGCTTGTACATTTAATAAAGTGTATGTGGTGTGTGTGCGGGGGTGTTGCGGAGAGGCAAAGGCCAATATGTACATATGTAAGTTTGTCTTAGCCATGCTTCCTTCAGTTATCACCCAAAAGACCAAAAGATAGATGCCTCCTAGTTTGAAGCTGAAATCTCCCAGCCTATCCATTAATATCTTCCTAAAGAGTTTTGTCCTGATCTTAGCACTGGAGATAGCATGACTTTGACTGACAAGTTCCTCCTATCCCACTCTTTGGATTTTTAGAAAGAAGATAAAGGAAGAAGCTGTAAGGGAGCCAGGAGATATGGAAGCCATTGGAGTTGTGGTATATGAAGAAGAGAGCGAGGGGCATAAGCCACAAGGTTTCCAACATTGAATTCTGAATATCTGGTGTAGGTAGATATTTTTCTGCTGAGACCTATCTGGGTTATAGAAAGAAAGCACTGCTTCCTTGGGTTTTTATCTTCTACCCATCACTCTCTTCAGAGTGAGCATTAGCCTGATCATTTCTCTTGCACACTCAAGTCAGTAGACTAAATTCTACTTCTTATAGGTATGCTTATTCATTTTGTAATTAAATGAATGCTTATTTTTTTAAGCTGGCAAATATGATAAAGTTTTGGCCACATTGATTACAAAACCACGTTATTTTTCAAATTCCAAACTGAAGGGACAATTAGAAGCACCCGTGAGGAGAGAGAGGGACATTTCAAATTTCACTCTTTTGCCAGAATGTGATTTCTGTCTGGGGAATCAGAGCTAGAGGAGAAAATTTTTACTCATTTTTATAACTTTCTAGAGTAGGGACAATACTTTTAGCATAGTTTCTCTTGGAAAATAAATTGGTAACAATGTCGGGACAGTGACTACCTGGGCAGGAATTGAGGCAGATATATACCATTTCACTGGACAAATTTGAAAGGAAATCCCTTACCCAAAGGGGAAGGGCTGAAGGAGACATGATAGAGAACATAACACTAAGAGGAGTACTCAAGTGCACAAAATGGTGGGACCAGCTGTTAAAGTCTGAAATCTTTGCTCGCCATTTCAATATATTCAGTATAGCAACACCACTCTCTCTCTTACCTAACAGACACACACAAGGAGACACAACATAAATACACATATAGAATAAAAAGAAAAAATGAAAAGAGGTTTAAAGAAAAGGGACACTAGTGGCTGGGGGAAGTATGTTGAAGGTGGTGCTTGAGCTTTTTATTTTTTTCAACTTAAAAAGTTTAACATTTATTTTGGTTCCAAATTTTCACCCTCCTTCTAGCCCCTCCCCCATCCATTGAGAAAGTAAGCAGTATGATATGTATTATACATGCTTATCACGTAAAACATATTTCCATATTAGCCATGTGGCAAAAAGGCAAAAAAAAAAGTGAGAAATATGCTTCAGCCTGGACTTAAATTCATCAGTCCTCTCTCTGCAGGTAGATAGCATTTTTCATGATGAGTACTTCAGCTATTTTGAAGGAAGTAAGTTGATCTACAAGTCATGGATGAATAAGTGTGTTGTAGGCATAGGAGATGTGCAAAGTCATGGAGAATGGGGATCTAAAATCATTTATGAAAAAAATGGCAAGAAGGCAAGTGAGTCAAATTATAGAGGGCTGGAAAGAGAATAAACTAAAGATGTTTGAAAGGTAGTA
Organism: Phascolarctos cinereus; assembly: GCF_003287225.1. Lineage (NCBI taxonomy): Eukaryota > Metazoa > Chordata > Mammalia > Diprotodontia > Phascolarctidae > Phascolarctos > Phascolarctos cinereus. The sequence goes on along the minus strand of NW_027555736.1, from coordinate 26,837,922 downwards.
TGAGGCCAGGTTTCAAATAACTTTAAAAGTTCAACATTGGAATTGATGTTATATCCCAGATCCATCAGGGAGTCAATGGATTTTGGTGAACGGGGATGATTTTGTCATATCTAATCTTAAAGAAAATCACATTGGAGATTATGTGGAGGATGGCTGATAGTAGAAAGAAGCTTGAGGTAGGGAGACTAATTAGTATGCTATTGTGACAGTCCAGACAAGAGATGATGACAGCCAAAAATAAGTTGTTGGCCATATGACTAAAGATCTGGGAACAGATTTAATATAATAATGGAGGTGGAAACACCATATGGAGGATTTGGCACCATACTGACAATGTGGGCTTACAGAGTGTGAGGATATAAGGAGCTGAGTTTGCAAACTTGAAAGACTGAAAATCTGGTTATGTTGTTGGAAGAAATAGGAAAGTCCAGAAAGGCTAGGTTTGAGGGGAAAGGTAATGTGTTCTATGTTAGACAGAGAGGGTTTGTCATACTTTTAGGCCATGTCATTTAGGATATCCAATGGGCAGTTTGTGATGCAGGACTTGAATTTCAAAGACTAGGCTATGAGTCATATGCATGGAGGTAACAGCTAAATCACTGATAGATTCCACAAGGGAGAGAAAAGGAAAGGACAGGAGAGCAGAGGAAAGGAGAGAGAGCAAAGAACTTAGGAAATAGCACAATAGCCAAGACGTTCAACTGAAGCCAGGAGATGAAATAACAGACAAGTTCAATTGTCACATGCCCAGTGAGACCCTATGGGTCAATATGTGTGAAAAGATAATGAGCATGAGAGATCACATAGAGATTTAATTGATAAGACATAACAATTGATCAGAAGGGGGAGGGGAGTGAGGAAGAATGACAATGACAACACCCACTTTGAAAACATCAGTGACAGAGAAGTTCATTATACTCCATGCAGAATTAGAGCAATTGAAGAAAGAGGAAAGTTGTGGGAAATGATAATAATTAAATAAATAATGTTTACACATAATAAACTGCTAAATGTTTATTTTTTATTGGTTTAATTAATTTATTTTGATTCATCAACAATCACTTCCATACGCTTTTGAGTTTAAATTTTTTCTCCCCCTCCCCAAGATGGTGCACAATCTGATATAGGCTATACATATACATTCCTATTAAACATATTTTCACATTAGTGATGTTGCAAGTAAGAATTAGAACCAAGAGGAGGAGTAAAATGTTTATTGAATGAATGGATATTTATTGAGTGGAAGATATGGGACTAGGGACTGTGGAACATACAAAGATAAAAAAAGATAGAGCTGTCTTTTAAAGAACTTGGAGAAAGATACTCAAATGACTATAATGTCATAAGTATTATAGAAGAGATACAAGTATATTGATATGGAAAATTAAGAAAAGAAAAATAATGAAGAGGTAGAGTGATTTACATTCTACCAGGAGCAACTGACCTCTTCCAATTCTTTTAGATGTTTCAGTGGAATCCTCTTTGGCCCCACTAATTAGCCTTATATCTTTCTGGACCAAACCGACCTTCCTTTGCCACCATTGTCCCCTGATGGTTTCCAGGGGTAGGGAACCTGAGGCCTCAAGGCCACATGTGGCTTTTTAGATCCTTGGGTAAGCCTTTTGACTCAGTCCAGATTTTACAGAACAAATCCTTTTATTGGGGATTTGATCTGGGAAGTTTGGATTCAGTCACAGTAATCATACCTTATGACCTAGGGGACCACATGTGGCCTCAAGGCCACAGGTTCCCCACCCCTAACAGACCATAATAATTTTGCCTCTCAATTAAAATGTAAGGACCTTTAAGGCCAGGACTCTTTGCTTCTATATTTGTGTCTCCAGAGCTTAGCACAGTGATTGGCACAGGGCACATATTTTTTTAAATTTCATTTTATTGCATTCATTCATCCATTCACTCCATTTATTCATTCATTGATTCATTCATTCATAATCTCAAATTTGAAAGAGACCTAGGAGGCTATCTTGTCGAAGGTTTTTATTCTATCTTTGTTCCTGGAAACCTTTGGCAGTGTTTGGTGAAACCTATGTACTTCTATCAGAATGACATGTTTTCAATGCATACAATAACATCGGATTATAAAGGATAAATAATCATATTGAAATATAGTTATAATTTTAAGTTTGTGGACCACTAGATAAGAAATGATCTACCATACCTGATCAAATGCAGCTCGTTCCACATTGTTGTTGTCTTTCAGTCATTTTTTCAGTCACATATGACTCTTTGTGACCCCATTTGGGGTTTTCTTGGCAAAGATACTGTACTGGTATACCATTTCTTTCTCCAGCTCATTTTACAGATGAGGAAATGGAGGCAAACAGGGTCAAGTGACTTGTCCAGATTTATACAGGAAAGAGTCTAAGGCCAGTATTGATCTCAGGAAGATGGATCTTCTTCTCCTTTGGTACAATACTCTATTGACTTTGCCACCTAGTTGGACACTCGTAATTGTTAGGATTTCTTTTTTCCTGACCTCAAGGCTAAGTTTGCTTCATTCAGACTTCTGCTAATCCTTTCTGTGTCTGCCTGGTACAAGTAGGATAATTTAATCTTTCTTCCACAGGAAAGAATTTCAATAATTGAAGAGCATAATCATGTTTTTCTAAGATACTTTGTTCTTTGCTAAATATCCCCAATTTGTTCAATCAATAGCCATATAGCATGAACTCCAAGGCTATGCTGTTTATCTTCTTCTGTACTGCCTCAGGTTTATCAATGATCTTGATAAAATATGGTGCTTGCTGAATAAGATTACATATATGGTATGGTCAAGGCAAAGCTCAATAGTGCTCTCATCTCCCTAGAGCTGGTTAATATCAAAGCTCAGGCAGTAAGGTGGCTCATTGGATGATGCACTCCATCTGGATTCAAGAATACACTTAATAGTTTTAGGATTCTGGGCAAATCTATTACATTTGTCTATCTCAGTCTCTTCCTGTATAAGATGAGATTATGATTGCTACTGCCTACCAGTACTGTTAGAAGGATAAAATGAGATTATATCCATAAAGTGATTTGAAAAACTAAAAGCACTATATAAATGCTGTCTAGCTGTTAATATTATTTATGCAACCTAACTGATATTAAGTTTTCTGACTAGCAAATTATATTATTGAGTCATATTGAGATTGTAGTCTGTGAATTCCAATTATTTCAAATAGATATGTGTCAGTGGCCTATAAGGGGCAAGATTTTAAAGCATAGCATGATGGAAATTGGATAATCAAGTACATGGATTGTTTTGATTTCAGATGGTATGGCTATGATGGTGCTCATGTTGTGCCAATTTTTATACTTATTTAAGTTAATTTTTACCTTCTAATTACTTATCATAAATCAAATATCTATGTCTTATTAAAGCTTATTAATTCAGGTACATCTTATTTCTAATATAATTGCAATAGTTAGGAAGGACAAGCATACAAGACTCACCTGCATACCCAAGAAAAGAAGATTTGCAAGAGCTAAGAGTAGATATCTTGCACTTCCAAAACTTCCAAGGTCTAGACACAGGATAAAATTCTATCTACTACTGGCATCAATCTTTAATCCATCACTAGACTTCTATTGTACAATTACTGTGACAGGAGAATTTATCTTTGTTACACCCACCGAACCACAATGGAACAAGATGCTATCACCATCTTATATGTTAGTACCATGAAAAGCTCAATAAATCAAACTCCTCTCATCTACCTGTTGAGGAGAACACCTATAAAAAGTGTAAAATAATCAGAAATCATCAATCTATACAGACCTTATAAATTTTTCTTGGGGAAAGAATATAGACATAATCCTCAAAATAGGATTTAAAAATCCTCCTTAACATAAATATAGAAAGGCAAACTTCAATATAAAAAAATCTACCTGTTGGACTTAGATCTATTTGAGAGCACTGTATTTGAAAGGATTGCAAAATGCAGTTTATTCCTTTCACTTAAGGACCCCTTCATAATCTGGTAGTGCTAAGATTGGCATGTTCAGATCAAATGGGTAAAAACAATGCTAGTAATTTTTAACTTTGATGTTGCTTTTATTGTTTATGTATTTGTTTATGTTTGTGTTTTCTGGGTTGGATAGGATTAAATTCCTTGCGGACAGCAACTGGTTTAATGTTTATCTTTGTGTCTAGTTTCTAGTACATACTGATTTACTGAGTTTAATGGTATATGGCTGTAATCATATCTATGTGTCCCCAATCTCACTAAAAAGGCAACCTGAGTATTACATCTTCAGTAAACAAGAAATGGGTTCAAATGCTACCCCTGACACTCCTTAAGGGTGTGAAAATCGATGTCACTTTGTTGAGCAATTCCTGTGGCTGTCTCCTAAACTGCATGCCATGATTGATTATCTTAGATTCTAAACTTAGTCTTCTGCCCTGATAGAAAGGGTTCCTGCACAGAGGAAATCACAGAGCAATGATATATTGACACCTCCTAATGAAAAAGGTTATGATTTGACACCAGGACATGTGAGGTTTGCAGAAGTCAATTTGTGCACCAAGCCAAAGGAAAATAAAAAAGGATAACTTTTAATGAGATGGTTCTGTTTGTTCTTTGGCAAAAGCAAGACAGTGATGGACATCTTCAACATCAATAACCTTGCCAGATGAAATTAACAGATGCTGAGAATGTTTCATTGGATGATATTTTTAGAGCTGTAATCAACCACCAAACCAATCAATGCATTTTTTTAAAATGCCTGATATATGCCAGGAAATACATTAGGTGCTGGAGATATGAAGACAAAACCAACATTAACCCTCACTTCAAACTGCATTTTGCTGGAGGAATCAACACATACCCAAAATCATGTACAAGAAAGATACAAAGTGAATAGGAATACCACATGGAGAAAGAAGGAGCAAGAGTCCTTAAGATAATTAGGAAAGGTCACATGTAGGAGATACTACTTGAGGTGATATTTCATTTTTTAGTTTTATTTATGTATTTTGATTCTATATTACAAATATTTACAGATTATCCCCACTATGTGAAAAGTCTCCAGAAACAAAGCAAAATAAAACTAATATTACAGTGATCTCATCTTTCACATATATAGCACCTCCACCATTTTTTTAATAGACATCTACAAGATGAACCTTGAAAGAAACTAGGGATTCAAAAAGACAGAGGGAGAGAAGAAATTGATTTCGAGAGTAGTAGTACCTTGCAAAGATCTGGAGACCACAATAACAGAGAGCAAAGTGGCATGAATGTAGACTTCATGAATAGGAGTAATAGGCAATAAGCCTGGAAAAATAATCAAGAGCCACATTATGGAAGACTTTAAATTGCTATCACTCCAAAGACCAATGACTTTGTTTCTATAGATCATAGGGAACCAATGGGGCTTTTTGAGTGGCAAAGTGACAGTTAAAATCATACCTAAGCCCTGACTTAGGATGGTGTCCATATGAGTGCGGTAAAGGGGGTGTATGGGAGAGCTAGCATCAAGGTAAAATTGACCAGATCTAGTGGGCATGTCCAAAATGTTATATAGGATATGTTGGCACAACTTTCCCCTCATAAGAAATAATTGATGTCACTGGGGTGGCATACAGTTTGCTACCAACATATGCCCTTCGAGGCATACTTACACAAAACCGGGCAATTGACCGGATATGGGGGAAGACGTCAGAAAGTGTGAGAGTGGAAGATGACCTGAAATTGCAAACCTTGTAGATTGGAAAAATGACAGAAATAGGAAAGATAGGAAGGGGGGGTTGGGGAAAAGGACCATGAATTCTCTTGAACATGTTAGGTTTCAGACGCTAACAGAACGTTAACTTGGAGATTTCCAAAAAAGCAGTCGATGATCATAAAAATGATATCAATAAAACTGGGAAGGACATCAGAGGCCATTAAACCCTTTAATTTTACAGATGAGTGAACGGGTCACAAGGAGATTCAGTGACTTCCTCATGTTCACATAGTGAGGCAGAGCTTCTGACCTGAATCCAAACCCAATGCTCTGTTCCTGTGCACCACACTGCAGGCATGAGTTTGGGTATATCCTTAAAAAAAGAATAAGAGAAGGTGAGGGAAAAAATGGATGATTCTTTTTATTTGTTTGTTTAATATCGTCTGACATATAGGGGAGCTATTGATACTATGGCCCACACTGCTTAGACCCTAACTGCAATTTTGCTGAGCTTTCCCTGCTTCCCTCATTCTCAGATCACTTGAACTGATTGAAAGACAGCCTCAGGGGTTGCAAGAAACCTTTGCTCAAGATGAAACCACCTCATCTCTGATTGCTGGCATCAAGTTGAGATTTGCTTCCTACCCTTTTTTTTCCCCAGTGGCTCATCACTACTTTCTCCTTTGTTCAACTACTTTAACTTATAGTGAAATGCAGGCATACTCTCATATACCTTGATGAATTGGCTTTACGAAAATACAACCTTAAGAGAAATAAATGTGAAACATATTAGTGAGTGATCAAAATTCATGTTCAATCTATCATGGTTAATCCCCACACCCATAATCCAAATATTCTCCTCCTATTCCCATCCTAAATAAGCAGGCCTCCTCTCCTGATGAGGAATATGTTGGGATTACAAAGAGTCACCCTACATTCTACCTGTCCACACGAATGTGCACTAAGGAAATGTGGGGAAGTGTATTTTCCTCCACAGAACTTTCTATCTTACCCCATAACTGGTCACAGCACCCTGAAGGTAGGCAAGCAGAGTGTTATACTTGAAGAAGGGTGGCAAAACTTGAAAGTGCCTCCTTGTAACTCTTGTGATCCATTCTTGGCAATATTTTCTCTCTTCACCTCAATTCATTCATGCCTACTCATCTTATGTAATTATTACCTACATTTCCCCATAAATCTTGCAAAGATGATCTGAACTCTCAGTATGTCTTTGGGAATGTCAGAACTTAATTCACTAATCTGTAAAGTGAGAAAGTTGTATCAGCACCTCTAAGCTCTCCTTCAGCTCTATGGCTGTGATCTATTATCTATTTAATTTCCAGGGGATTTTCCTCTGTGCCTTTTATCATTTCCTGGGTACCAATGCAGCCCTCTACTTAAACATCTGTTTCCTTTATTCTGGCTTCGTGATCACACCTCCATTTTCAATCATATAATCTTTGTTTGATGTGTGTTATACTGTGTACACAAGTAATCACTGGTACTATCATTGGTGCTACTGTTATATTCTATTATACTATAATATAGTATATTAACCTCATGCCTCTCCATTTCCCTTTTGTTTATCTGCAACCATTCAGTTGCTCCACAATTCCTAGAGACATTGTCTCATTGGAAAAATTTTGCTCTAAAATATAGCTTTGGAGTCAGGGATGCACTTAAAAACAATGTGCAATTAAAATGATCATCTCTAATTAATGGCACCATTTATTTTTTTTCATTGAATGAACATTTATTATACTCTTGGGTTAAAAGGACTTAGTGCCAGTGGTGAATGTTGCCACAGACACACAGACACACACACACACTAACCCTTGTCTTGAAGGAGCTTACATTCTGTTGATGAGAAATACCACAAAATGCAGATATATAATGATATAATACATAAAAAGGAATTAGGAGGAGTGATGTGTAAAGCTTACAGCAAGGGGAGAGAAGTGGCACCAGAACTGACTTTGTGTAGGAGATGATATTTCAATTGAATCTTGAAGGAAACTAAGGATTCTAAGAGGTGGCAAGTGAGGGCAATCAAGATACAAAACCTGTGTTCAAAAGCATAGAGATGAAAGATAGCATATGAATGGTGAGGAGCAAATGCAAACATTTTATGTGAACATGGGAATTGTGTAGGAAAAATGTATGGTTAAAAAGACTGTGAAGATAAACTATGACCAACTTTTAAAGTGTTGCAGATGAGAAACAGAGGAATTTGTATTTTTTTCCCTAGAATCATTTAGGAGCTAAAGTTGTTTCTTAAGTATTGGTGTGCTATGGTTACATATAACATGGTCACAAGGCCCCTACTTAAAGAATATTAGCTAGAAAACAATGTGAAGGATATGTTAGAGAAGAGATAGGATAGAGGCCTGGTGACCAGGTAGGAGGCCACTGCAATAGACAAGATGAGAAACAAAAGGGTTATTGAAAAACATTGTTGGTCAGGGAAAGTTTCTGTGTAGTATTGTGCTTGTGTCCTCATAACTGGTGTGATTATTACATGTGAACAGACTGATTTACTCTTTACTTGGTGTTAAAAGCACTCCTCTGTACAATAAAGTACCCCTCCCCCCTCCTTGTGGTGACAGAAATTGTAAAGAAGAAAGTTTTCTCATTTAAACAAGGCTTTGATGCTCATTAAAATGTATACCTTACTGTGATTAACTTGGAGGGCTCTTTTTGATTTATGTCAAAATATTTTCTCAATAAAATCACACAAAACAACCAATATTTAGTGTATTGTCACTCTGTGGCCAGCACTTTGCCAGCTACATTGCTTTGTGGGAGACAGAATGTTACAGGGATTCTATAGCAGGGGTTCTTCCCCATGGACCCGTGTTTTATTTTTGTCTGTTTTATTTTGTTTTGTTTTTCAGTGAGACAATTAGGGTTAAGTGACTTGCCCAGAGTCACATACCTAGTAAGTATCAAGTGTCTGAGGTCACATTCAAACTCAGGTCCTCCTGACTCCAAGGTGGGAGCTCTATCCATTATGCCATCTAGCTGCCTCCATGTTTTTTTTTTAATTTCTTTTTTTTTTAAGTAGTCTGGAAATGAGGAATAGTCCTCGGCCTTGGGGCCACATGTGGTCTTGAGGCCACAGGTTCCGCACCCCTTGTCTAACCATTGGCTCTTAATCTGGAGTCTGTAAATGTGTGTGTGTGTGTGTGTGTGTGTGTGAGTGTGTGTAAATATTTCAGACGTAGAAACTCTTTAATTGCAGAACTATTCTTAACTTGAAGTCTATAAAATTGTCTTTAGATATATTGATAATTGTCTTTCAATAGAATTGGTTTCCTTTGTAATCTTCTGTATTTTATTTTATTCACTTAAAAACACAATTCTGAGAAATCTATTATCTCAACCTGTCTGCCAAAGGAATCCATGACACACCAAAAAATTAATATTTTTTTTCTTTAAATTCAGGTTCAAATCCTGTTTTTGATACTTACAATCTAGTCATCTTGAGAAGTGCTTAACCTTTCTGGGACTCAGTTTCCACATATGTAAAAGAAGAGAGCTAAATTGAAATGACTTCCAAGGTGCTTTTAGCTCTAAAGCTATGTTAAAATAGAGCACCTGAAATAGAGTTTATATTAATGTGTTTATTGTTGAAGATTAAAAATGTTTCTATATGTTCTCTGTAAAGGATGTTATAATCTAGCTGAATGAGGTGGCTAAGTGATGTACTATGGAGGTGTCAAACACATGGCCTTCAGGCTGCATTTACCCTAGAGTGCTTTGCTGTGTCTGAAATGTCCTCCTTCCTTTCTGTATTATCTACTGAATCCCTTCCCATCCATTCAAGACTAATTGAAATAGCATCCTTCCATGAAATTCTGCCTTGATTCTCCTGTTCTGATGACCGTTTCCCTAAGCTGCAGATTTTTTTTTTTCAGACCTGCCAGTTAATTGGCATAGGGAAATTCTTTCTGTTAACATCTTGCTTCTTTACTCAATTTGATCAGCAACTGTCCTGATACTTGTATTGTGAGACAACTTTGCAAGGACATTAGGAACTGAAGTGAATTGCCCTGGGAACACAGCCAGTAGGAACTGAGTCAGAAACAGAAGCTGAACCCAAGTTTTCCAAATTCCAGGGCCAAACTTCCATCTACCATGATTCTTACATATGTCATGTGTCACATAGCATTTTTGTCTCTCTTTAAGATATTTGCTATGTAGGCATCATAATTATTTTTCCCCATTTCAGCTCCCACCATGGCTGTGTGAGTTAGATTATAAGGAAAGCTGAGTACTTCAGAATTGATACTTTCAAATTGTGGTAGGGGAGAAGATTTTTGAGAGTCCTTTGGATGGCAAGAAGATCAAATCAGTCAATACTTAAAGAAATTAATTCAGGCTATTCATTGGAAGCTGAAGATGAAATACTTTGGCCAAATAAGGAGAAGATAGGACTCACTGGAAGAGATTCTGATTTTGTGTAAGACTTAAGGCAAAAGGAAAAGAGGATGGCAGAGAAGGAGATGGATAGAGAGTATCATGGAAAGAGCAAACACAAACTTGGATAGATTTCAAGAGGTAGTGGAGGATTCCTTTCTGACCTGGTCCTGCACAAGATGGCTCCTGCAAAGAAAGGTGGAGAGAAAAAGAAGGGACGTTCTGCCACCGATAAGGTGGTTACCAGAGAGTATACCATCAACATTCACAAGAGGATTCATGGAGTAGGCTTCAAAAAGCGAGCTCCTTGGGCTCTAAAGGAAATCTGCAAATTTGCCATGAAAGAAATGGAATTCCAGATGTACACATTGACACCAGACTCAACAAAGCTGTTTGGACCAAAGGAATAAGGAATGTCCCACACTGTATCTGAGTGCATTTGCTGAGGACATGCAACGAGGATAAAGATTCACCAAACAAGCTGTATACATGAGTTACTTACGTACTTGTCACCACTTTCAAAAGTTTACATACAGTCAATGTGGTTGAAAACTAAATTGAACTTCATTTAAATAAAGCTTAAAATCTCAAAAAAAGGCGATAGTGGAGGATAAAAGGGCCTGATATGCCATGCTCCATATGATCATGAAGAATTGGACACAACTGAATAACTGAACAACAATTCTCATCACATTATAACCACTATGAGGGCAAGAACCATGTGCTTTCTAAATATTATATTTCCTAAAAACCTAGAATAGAATTTTTCACACAGTAGGTGCATAATAAATATCTGTTACAGCTTATGATACAATCCTGACAATAGTCCTAAAATACATCAATGGATTAAACTACTCCCTGTAACAAAAGAATATTTACAATGAAGCTTGGGAAGAAAGCCATTTGATAATAACATTGCATATTGTGTGCAAAGAAAGGAAATGAGGCAGAAAATTATAAAAAATGGGAACTCAAGCTCACGTCTGATGTGATTTTGTCTTCCATTTCAGGCCTCAAACACTGCCCAGAGAGCTGGCTCACCTTTCAGCCCTAAACATTTCAGGCTCCATTTCTTGTAAGACGCTGCTACCCACCATTACCTGAACTAATTGAGAATCAGAGATAATTAAGGCCTCCTGTGATCTCTAACCCTTTTATAATGTCTTCATGAAAACAACACACAGACAAAAGTGATCACAATCAATGGAAAATTAAGGGGGAAAAAGTCTTAGTATCGAGAACAAAACAACAAAAAAGGTAAGTTTTCTACTTCTCCTAAAAATCTTTGAAGTATCAAAACTGAAAAAATACAATCATGTGAATTTTTCCAATTATAGTTTTTTGTTTAGATTATATTTTACATCTGTATTCAGTTTTCTTCTTAGCATCAAAGCTTAGAAAACAGTAAGTGAAGGAGCTATCCGCATAAACATAACATCTTAATCAAGCCAGATTTTTTTTAATTGACAAAAAAAAATGTATTTAACATGGTTGACTCTGGACCCACTCTCTGAGGGCCTGTCTTGTTATATCTCATTTTCTGGGTAAACCAGAAGCCTGAGAATTTGTAATATAAATTTTCTCTGTCATTGGCTTGAACCTCAACCATATGTATCCTGCCTATTTCAGAGGCCCAGTGACTATTACCCCAGTTACTTTTATTTACTTAACATCAGAGTAGTGTTTTTTGTTTGTTTGTTTGTTTTTTTACAAAATAATATTTACTTCAAAGATAATGTCAGGACATAACTCAAACATTTCCCCCAACACCTCAGGGGTGCCACTCCCCAGCCCACCTCAATCACAGTGATGCAACAGATTAGATTAATAAATTATCTCAGTTTCTATAGACAAGTTTTAGTAGTATTAGTCACTAATATCAAAAGAGATCCTTTTCAAATTATTCAATGATAAGTATTACTATCAATGCTAACATGTATTTCTGTGATCTTGGGGAAGTCAAGGTCTTATATAAAGTCTTTTCTGGTTTTCTTTATTTTAATTTATTTTCATTCAACTGAATATGTTCAATTTACTAAGCCACCTTTAAGGTTTTTCCAGTGGGAAGCAATGAGAGTGATAACAACCTTCAGGCCATCTCTTGTGGAGGAACTGAGGATATATCACCTTGAGAAGTGATGACTTAGAAGAAATAAGGTTACTGATTTCAAGTATTTGAAGGGCTATTTTAGGGAAAGAAGGTGATGGTCTGCTATAACTGAAAAGACAGAAGTAGAAAAGATGGTTAGACATCACAGAGAGAAATATTTCAGCTCAATTTACCAAAAAAATCCTAATTTAAATTATTCTATAGGGTAATTTACTGCCCAGTAGGTAGTAAGTCTCTCTCCTCTCAATGGGACTCATTGCAAAAAGTTTAAAATACAGCTTGTAGAGGAAATCTATATTCAAGAATGTATTGGCCTCTGTGGTCTATTCTAAATGTGATGCTCTGGGATTCTTTGTTTGCCTTATTAATAACTAAAACATATGCATATCCCTCTCACAAGATGTGTGAGCGATTTAGAGGTAGTATAATCTACAAACTGCAATTTGAAGAAAAAATAGGAAATCTAAAATGATAGTGAAAATACTGAAGATTATGTATGGATGAAGATGATGATGATAATGATGAGGGTGGTGATAAATGAAGAAAGGGTAATGATGACGATTTCCAGTTATTTATCAGTCTTCTGTCTTCTAAGCAAAGTTTAAAAATAAATGCACGTCACAGCCACCTACAGATTCACTCAAAGGAAAAGAATGGAAAAGTCTTTTCATTTCCAATAGCTAGCTATTCACTCTAAAATTTATAGGTTCTTTAAGTATTCATCCTACCCTTGCATTTGTAAGTTAAAAAGATAAGTCATCAAGGAGCTGAGACGTAATTTCTGAGCTATGGTAGACCCAACTACGAGTCAGCTGACCAATGGTTTCTATTTGTCTCTGCCACTAACTGGCTGTGTGATTTTGGGTCAGTCACTTCATTTTCTGCACTTCTGTTACCTGAAAGGTTGGAAATAATCATTATGGCTTATTTCAGGTCTAAGATAGTTATTTCTCATCCATGCCAGTGATTGGGATGGGGAAAGACAATTCCGTTAAACAGCATCTCTCTGTTCTTGCCCGTCTGACCACAGCACAGTGGGGAAAGTTTTGGATTTAGAGACAGAGAATATAGGTTCAAATTGCAGGTTTTCTCCTTGCTGCTGATATGATCTTGGGCAAATCACAGCCATTCTGGACCTTAGGTTTATCGTCTGTAAGATAAATGAGTTGGATTAGAAGAATTCGACAGTCTTCTTTAAACTGAAATTTATGATGATTGACACTCATCATCCAGTCACTGGGCAGCTAGGTGGCACAGTGGATGGAGCACCAGACATGGAATCAGGAAGATGTGAGTTCAAATCCAACTTCAAACACTTACTAGCTCTGTGACCCTGGGCAAGTCATTTAACCCTGTTTGCCTCAGTTTCCTCATCTATACAAAGAGCTGGAGGAAGAAATGGCAAACAATTTCAGTATCGTCGCCAAGAAAACCCCAGTTGGGGTCATGAAGAGTTGGACATGACTGAAAAACAGATGCAGTCACCATTGTTTCTCATTACTCCTGATATTTTAACTTAGCCAGATCTTCTGCTGGTCCATTATTTGAAGTGAAAGGGGAATCAGTTAATAGCACCAATAGTAGGGAAGCAATGACATAACAGAAAAGCAGAATCAGCCTAGGAATATCATAAGTGAAAAAGTGTATATTTCTTTTTTTAAAAAAATTTTTAAAGTGTATATTTCTTGATCTAAATAATAGTTCATGAATTTACAAGATTACAGCAAGAATCAATTATAGATATAAAGTAGTTCAAGTCTCATTTTCCACTTGAGGATATTCACATCTGTATAAAGCAACGATCTTACTGGCAGCCTGAGGATAACAGAACTGAGAGACTAAGTACTGGAAGGTTCTGAATCCATGGAATCCACCCCAACTCGTGCAATAGCAATGCAATTCAATTCAAAAAGCATTTATTAAATTATATATATATATATATATATATATATATATATATGTATATATATATGTATATATATGTGTGTGTGTATATGTGTGTGTGTGTGTGTGTGTGTGTGTGTGTGTGTGTGTATAATTCAGTGCTATAGATACAAAGATACAAAAGAGTCAGGTCCTGAGGCATAGCCCTTTTCGTGACCCCTTTCCAAGTAGCATTCAACCATGAATAATAATTCTTCAAACTGTATCATTCAATTATTGTCAAATCAAAAATGTTATCATATAGTCCAAGTCTATACACATTTTTCTCACAAAATATGAGATAATTATTATATGTGTTGTTTAAACCTAGTCTGTACTATCTACAACTTTCCCTTTATCAATCAGTTCAGAAATGCTTGCCAAAAGAAAATATTAGTCTGGTAGAGTCTACTTTTGATTAAGACATTGTAGATTTCTGTGATCATCACTTCCTTTTCTAAAAATACACAAATCAATTCTATTCTACAAGTTTTCCAGGAGTCAGTCCACAGATCTATATTCGTTACTTTGTTGCCTTCCTAAAAATCAGTACATCATCTGTCTTTCTTTAATTCTTCAATTTTTTTTCTTGTTTTCTGTGATCTTTCTAATATCCTAGGCAGTGATTCAGAAGTCACAGATGCTACTTCTTTCAGGACAGGAGGATAAAGCTCATCTGGCCATGTGACTTGAATTCATCATGGATCACTCAAGATTCTTCTCTTATTATCTGCTTATTTATCCTCACTAGGTCTCTTAGCTTATAGCCATGAAGATTTTCCAATAGTGAAGGACCTAAGAGCACATCTAATCACTGAACTCTTTTAAACTACTCTGGCCCCTATAATCTCCCTCTGAATCATTCAGTTAAACTCTCAATTAATTTTTGGATAGAAATCACTTGGTTCTATTGGCTTTTATCTTCCCACTCCCCCTAGGACATGTTTTCAGGGGTCTACTTCTAGAACCAAAAGGGAATTTAGGAATATCGATTACAGTAGTGAAGAACATGTCTTTCTGCTGTTAATGTTTTTGATATCTCTATCTCACCTATCTCTATTTTATGAAAATTGCAAAAAATGTAATTTTAGGGAAAAAATTAAGACTGTTTACTTTTCTCCTACAACCCCTCTTTTGCATATCTCCAGCAATAGATTATATCCAGAGTTTTCTATACATATTATTGTGGTTGATGTAAATTTTGGTTTGTCTTCCTTTTCTATTATAGGCTAAATATATCCTGGCCTGTGGCATAACTCTTCTATATCTGATATTGTACAAATCTCCTATACTTGAAAAATAATTTTTTTACTCAAAGATGGTTGCATTTTTCTATGTCAAAATTCATTTTTGTTATATTCAGTTTATCATTATATATTGTAAAGATCCTTTATTTTGGTTCTGAACTTAGTAATCTATTATGTTACCTGCCCCTCCTAGTTTCCTATTATCTGTATATTTCTCAAGCATACTTTTTATGGCTTCATTTTCAAGTCATTGATAGTAGTGGTCAATGGTGAAGGACTAATGATCATTTTCCTAAGGTACTCCACTCAAGACCTCCCTCCAAACTCACACGAAGTGCTCTTTGCAGATCATTATTCAGTTAGAACTGATTTATATCATCTATTCCATGTCTCTCTGGAGACTTTGTCCAAAATGAAAAATATTTGCCAAAAACTTTGGTGAAATATGAGTGTCGTATATCAATAGCATCTCCCTGATCTACAAGTTCAATGATCCTCTCACCAAAGAAAAATGGAGGCTACTTGGCATTTCTTAATTAGATAGTGCTAGATCTTACAACTCACTTTTTCATTTTCCACTAATACTCAGAAATATGCCTCAGAGATCACTTCCTGTGGGAAGCAAACAGACATCCTCTTTCACAGATCAAGCATAGTATGGTATTGCCTATGTACTGTAACTGATTTACAAACTGTGTGACCTTGAGCAAAACACTGGACTTCAATTTCTTATCATGTAAAATTAGAGAGCTAGACTAGATGATAATTTGGTTACATTTATAGAGTATTTCAAGGCTGGCAAAGGATTTACAAATTTTACCAGATGTGATCCTCCCAACCATCCCAGTAAGTACGAAGTATTTTCATGACCATTTTCTATACGAGGAAACTGAGGTTCAGAAAAAATTAAGTGACTTGCCCATGATTACATGGCTAGGAAGTATTTGAGGCAAGATTTGAACTCTGAAATTCAGTCTAAGTCCAGTTCGTTATGCCAGAGTGCTGCTGATGTAAGGCATCTTTTCAGCTTTAGATATAGAGATATATGATCTAGAATCCTGTGAAAAATCAATTAAACTTTATTTTTTTTTGTTTGATTTCCCACTTTGGCTCCTCAGACAACTTTGTTTTGTGCAGCCCAGCTGAGGTTGTGTGGCACTGGAGCTATATTTAGCCCAGAAACAGAAGGCAAATAATAAAAAGGTAAATTTTAATTTTAAAAAGATGCAGAAATAAGATATACCAGTCCCCAGATTCCAACAAAGTTACTAGGTACTGTATGGTAGAGTGTGGCGCTAAAAGAGAAGGGTGAACTAGATACAGAGATTTTTAGCCAAAAAATTAAGGCTGAATAAGTTGTTTTATATTTTAAGGTAAGGACAAGCTGTGATCAAAATGGTGCCTTGGCACAGTTTGCAGCTTTAGATTTCATTGGCAAAAAAAGATATGTTTTATAGTTTTTGGGATAATGACTAAAATAATGTAAAAATTGGACATTATGTCTGTTTCCAATAGATGTTCACTTAAAAGTAAATAAAATCATCTGAATATACAACCTAATAAAAAGTGCTCAGGGTATCTATGAGTCACATTGCCAGTAGGTTTCAAAGGTAGGATTTAGCATTCGGCTCTCTCTGACTCTGAACTCAGCTCTCTAGAAACTTTGCCAACTTACCTTTCAAATATAGGTTCTCTATACTTCTATATTCTTCAAGCACCTGTTAAAAGCAAAGACAGGTGACCTTTTCTCAAAAAAAAAGATATGATACAGTCTGCTTTTTGGTCTTCTTGCTTTATGTCTCTCCCTATTCCAGTCCACCTTCTTCTCAGCTGCCAAACTAATCTTCCTCAAGAAAAGGTTTGACTGAGCTAGACCTCTTCCATAAACTCCAGTGGCTCCCTATCACCTCCAAAATGAAAAATAAAATCCTTTGCCTGGCTTATAAAAGTCCTTCACCACCTGGCATCTTCCTATCATTCCAGTTTTCTTGCACATTATTCTACTCTCTTTGATGCAGCAACACTGGCATTCTTATTGCTCCCAGCATGACACTACATTTATTGACTCTATGACTCTACACTAGCTGTTTCCTGCATCTAATGGGCTCTCACTCTTCACCTCTGCCTCTTGCTTTCCCTGGATTCCTCCAAAATTCAGTTTATATCCCACTTTCTCTAAAGGTCTTTCCCATCTCCCAATTCTCCACAACTAGTGTCCTTCCTCTGAGATTATCTTCAATGTATACCGTATGTGTCTTGTATGTTCGATAGTTGTTTGCATGTTATATCTTCCATTATACCATGAGCTCCATGAAAGCAGGGGCTATTATTTTGCTTTGTGTCCCCCAATGTTGGCTACACAATAGATGCTTAATATGTGTTTGTGGTTTATGATGATCGTGATTCATCTTTATGATCAAGACAAGGAATTGCACATGAATATTAGTGGATCTATAATTCCATCTGGTCTGGTACTTCATCCAGAGCTATTCCTCTATCAAGAATCCCAAAAGTTTAGAGTTTCAAGAAACATCAGCAGACATCTAGTCCAACTATAAAGTGAAAATAATCCTTATTACAACAAATCTGGCAATTACTTGTCCAGGTCATACTTAAAGTTCTCCAAGTAGGGGGAAATCTGCCCTTCTTATTATACCTCATTTCTTTTTGAGAACATTCTTATACTCTGATAAATGCCTTTATCAGGAATGAGAATCAGTTTTTACCAAAGTACTCAAATCTACTTGACTTCAAGAAAGACCCTCTCCTATACGCTTGCTCCACCACATATTCTGTAGACAGAAAGTAATTCATAAACAGTTGTTAGCTTGAATTGTTGCACATTGTAATCCTTGCATTCCCACTCATATTATGATTATTTTTAATAACCAGGAGATGTTAGAACCACCACAGGACATGTTAGGAGTGCACAAGGTCAAGTACAAGAGTATAAAACCAGCTACATTTTCACAGCAGTATAAAAACAATTTTGCTACGCATTATACAGTGTGGTATAGCAATAGATATAAAAACACCAGGAGGTCAGTAACAAAGCCAACCTACTGCTGAGGGAGAGAACTTTTGTACCAAACAATTTTGAAAATGAATGAAAAATCTACAAGATTCCATATAATCTAATCAGATTGCTTTCTGGATACTTCATATCAAACAGATGGTGATTTTTAGGAGAGGAAGTTAAAAACAAAAACAAAACAGTAAGGGGTTAGGTTATAGAATGGATATCTTACAAGAGATAGTAAGCCTGAATAGGATACTTCTAGCAGCCTGACTATGGTGAGCTCCTGGAAGCACAGGTGAGAAATTCGAATTTGACATGGAAAGCATTGAAGGATGATATTTAGAGCTAAAAAGATTGTAAGGACTACATAATAGGGGCCTATCATGTTACAGATGAGGGAACCAAGACTTAGAAAGGTTAAATGATCTTTTCAGTGTAACACAGGTAGTAACTAACCATCAGAGGCAGAATTTGAACCCAGCTTCTCTGGTTCCAAATAGATCACTCTTTCTATGTTGCCAGCCTATTTTTAGATATTAAAAGGTAACTTCATTTACGTCTACTTCTCCCCAGTGCCTACCCTGTATCTACATACCTGGAATCCGAGAAATTTTTGCAAATATCTTTTCATCATTGCATTCTGCCTGAAGTCCTGAGGAGGGCTTGGAATGGTGGGGCAAGGGGACAAGGTTGATCCAAGTAGTGTAAGCTCACTTTATTACTGAAATCTAATAAAACTTAAAGGATATTGATCCGCTGATGGACCAACTGAATTTTTTTTTCCTGAATGCACCGTGCACAAGAAATGGAAGGTATGAACTTGGGAAGCTTTTGCTCTTCAAGGAAAACTGTTGCACCAGATACTGATAAGCCAAAGTCACAAAACCTGGTGACCTTCATCAATGACTCTTCTTTAATTGCTCTCCTGGTTTGCCCTGACTTCATCGGTCTGAGATTGTGTATTTCTCTGATGATGGAACTAGGCTCCTAATGCTCCAATTCCACCTCCCCCACACACACACACACACACACACACACACACACCATATATTCCTGAGGAGTAAATGTATTTTGGTCATTGCTTTGCTTTATATCCCTAATGTTTGTTATAGTGTCTCACTCTACTTTTCACAAGCAGCTCTTCTTGATTTCAAGTCTAGAAACAAGGTGACCATTCAAGGATAAAAAGATCATTCCAAATATCATCACCATGCTGCTAACTCAGCCTTGGATACTCCAACACTTCTCCATCTCCCTCAGTCTTTTCTCCCCACTGCTTGTATGTCTGGTGGGAGGCTCACTAAACTCTTCCCAAGGCATTCCTTTCTAGAGGGTAGGATTTAAACTTTCCTGCTTACCTCAATTTTTCATTAGCAGCTCTTCTTGGCTTCTACTTCATGGAGCATTGGGCTGGGAAATTCCAGGTCCCTCCCCTTTCCAGCTTCTTTTTGTATATTGTCTTCCCCTATTAGATTATAAGCTTCTTGAGGAAAGAGACAATTTCTTTTTCTTATTTTTAACCATAGGCCTTAGAACAAAGCATGGCCCATTTTTAAAGAAATGTTAATTGAAGTGAATTGAATAGGGCCTGGCATAAAGTCCTTAATATACGCTTCTTGACTTGACTAGAGCAAGTAAAAAATAAAGGTGCCCAGATTAAAAAGAGGAATCATATTCCCACATAGACAAAAGAGACTGCTAAGCAACAAACATTTTAGAATGATTGTGACCAATTAAGAAGCTAATATTCAGGCCTTGTTGAAACATTTACAAACATATTCTGATTAAAAAAAATGTTCATTAGCTGTTTTACATTTCAACTGTATACAGACCAGCCAAATCAATGCTGTCAGTTCTTTCAGTCTCTCTCTCTCTCTCTCTCTCTCTCTGTGTCTCTCTCACACTCATAAATATCGATTAATTATACTATGTGCAAAATGAAGTTCAGCTTGTAATCACGCTAGAAAGTGAAATCATGGGTAAGGAGTTTAAGTTCCACCCATGCCACATACTGGCTCTGCGATTCTGGGCAAATCATTTCAATTTTTCACTACTCCACATGCACATAAGTTTGAGAAAATTTGCCAGCCTGCATTAATGAAAAGAGTGTCCCCACTGGAAATTCTCTATGCTAATAAAGCTATAGCTCTTATAGCAACCAAAACAGTGAATGAAATGAAATGTTATATGGAGCGTAAGTGCATTGCCAAAAGGGTGTTTCTTTGGGTCAGGTAGAGTGAGATGTTTTAGAAAAACTTCTTTCTCACAAATGCTAAAGGCATTTATTGGAGACTAAAGCTGCTCTTGAGAAGCAGTGTGAAGCACAGGAAAGAGGACTGAGCTTTCTGACAAGAAGATTTGTTTTTATACTCCTCTGACAAACCTAATTCCATTTGTTTCTTTAAGGCCTGTGTTGTATCTGCCAAACTGGAAGCCAAATAATTTTGGCAAAATGTTCCATCTGTCTCTTACTTCATTCTGCTGGGATTCCTGAAAAGTAGGATTGGTGGGACAATCTGTGTAACTGTAGGCAACTCACTTAAATTTTCATTGTCTTTGACACTTCTCTAAGACTCTAATTTGAAGAGGAGGTGCCATTGTGTATTGACAGGCCTTCTTACACTGATGAAATTACAGGTTCTGAGGGGAAAAAATAGCAAAAATATAAGATGCAATTTTGGGCCCTGAGTAAGATGTAGAAATTTTTAAAAAGACCTTGTTTCTATCCTTAAGTATATAAAACTCTAATTGGAAAGATGATACAAAATTACAATGAGATATAAAATGTTACTTTGATACTTATAATGAGATTGCAGACAAGTCACATCACTTGCAGGAAAAGTACTCTCATCTGCAAAATCGGGATAATAACACTTGTATTTTCCTGAAAAATTGGTTTATTGGAAAATATTCTGTAAAAAGGAAGGTGCTATAGAAGAACCATGAAGATGATGATGATGATGATGATAGGTGATGGTGTTGATGGTTCTTTATGTTGATTATTTCCTTTCATATCTTGTAATTTTTTTCAAGATATTTATTTTAGCATTATTTTATTTAAAAATATCATTGCATCCAAAGTCTCTGCCTCCCTCCTGCCCTTCCCACACCCAAATGAGAAGGCAAGAAATACATAAATTACACGTGTGAATCATGAAAACTTATTTCTATGTTATTCATATCACAAAAAAGTAAGAAAAATAAAGACAATGATAAAATTATATGTCACTTTGCACTCAAAGTTTATCAGTTTTTCTCGGAGGTGGAGAATATTTTTCATCATGAATCCTTAGGAATTATCTGTCATGAAATTGATCAGAGTAGCTGAGTAATCATCTTTACAATTTTGCTGTTACTGTGTACACTGATGTCCAGATTCTGCTTCATTTCACTTCACATCAGTTCATACAGGTCTTCCCATGTTTTTCTTGTTAAAAAATTAATATTTTATTTTTCTCCAATTTAATGCAAAACAATTTTTAACATTTTTTTAAATTTTGAGCTCCAAATTCTCTCCCTTTCTCTTTTCTTTTCTCCCTTATTGAAAAGTCAAGCTACTTGATATAGGTTATACATATGCAGTTACACAAAACATATTTCTGTATTACTTATGTTGTGAAAGAACAGACAAAAAAAGAAAAAGAAAGAGAGTTATAAAAAAATGCTTCAATCTGCATTCAGACTCCATCAGTTCTTTCTCTGGAGGTTGCTAGCATTTTGCATCTCAAGTCCTTCAGAGTTGTCTTAGATAATTGTATTGCTGAGAATAGCTAAGTCATTCACAGTTAATCGTCATACAATACTGCTATTTCTGTGGGCAATGTTTTCTTGCTTCTGTTATCTTTACTCTGCATCAGTTCATGTAAGTCTTGCCATTTTTCAGAGAGCATCCTCCTCATCATTTCTTATAATACAGCAGTATTCCATTACAATCATATGCGACAAATTGTTCAGCTATTTCCCAACTGATGGACATCTCCTCAATTTCTGATTTTCTGCCCCCACTAAAAGAGCTTCCAGTTGCCCAATTTTAACTTTTAAGGAATTATTTTCTTTAGTTAGATTTTGTACCTTTTCCCCCATTTAGTCAGTTCTGTTTTTAAAGATTTATTTTCTTCAATGAATTTTTGTGCCTTCTTAACATTTGGCCAATTCTGTTTTTTATGGTGTTATTTCAGTATTTTTGTGTCTCTTTTTACCAAGTTCTTGCTTCTATTTCCACAATTTTCTCACTTCACTCTCATTTCTTTTCTTAATTTTTCCTCTACTACTCTGCCTTTTTTAACTGCTCCAGAAATTCATGTTCAACTTGTGTCATATTTTTCTTTTATGCTTTGTTTTTAACTGTTTTCGTTGTTGTGTTTTGAGTTTGTGTCATGGTCTTCCCTCCACCAGATACTGAAAGATACTTATTTCTGCAATTTTATTTTTGATGTATAAGAGAGAACTAGAAAAGCTTAGTAAAATGTGGCATGTTATTTTCCCTTAAATGCAGGCTGATTTTTTCAAAGACTTCTGACTTACAGAAGTTTTATTAAGAATTCTAGATATTCTGGCAGTGAACGTCACTTGCTATTATCTCTTCCATTTTGTAATAATAATAATGGTTTGCATTCATAGAAAGTGTTAAGGTTTGCAAAGTGCTTTATGTGGGTTATCTTATCTGTTCTTCTCAACAACTTTGTGTGATATTTGGTATTATTATTTCATTTCATAGAAAAAAAGAAACTGAGAGAGATGAAGCAACTGGTCCAAAGTTAGATAACAAATGACTCTAGTAGGTGTTGAAATCACAAGTTGCTGACTATATATCTAGTGCTCTATACTGTATATTACATAGTTTCTGAGGCCTGCCAACCCATTGTTACAGTAGTACTCTGAGATTACATTGAATGTCTATGGCATCAAACATTGCTCTTCAAATAGAACTTTCCCACACTAGGATCCTCCATCATGGCCCCTCCTGTGAGCTAGAGCAGAACATATTTTCTGTTTGGCAAACACACTTTGAAAGGTTTGAGGATGACATCTGTAAGTAGTTCTGAGAAGAAACTTTACTCCCATATTTTGAATGTTGTTTCAGCCCTACTCACATTCTATATGAAATTTTTCTCCCTGCTCCTTGGAGACATCATTCAGCTACCTTTACCTTTTTTTTTCTTCTTTCTAATTGGTTAAATTAGATTTATGTGGAAAAAAATTAATATTTAAGGTACCAAATCAACTGAGCACATAAAAAAAAAAAAGAATTCACAGCCTTTACACAAAATGAAGAGGGGATAGTGAAGGGCATTTTTTTTGGGAGGGGGATGAAAACACTTTTCAGAAAGCTAGAAAAGATGGCTTTTAATGCTTCTTTTCTTTAAACAATGTATGCTCGCAGACAGATACAACTCAGATATGGACCTTTTATTTTAACTGTAACCCAGAAAGAGCATAACTGATGTGGATAAAAAAGGTTTTGGAATTAGGAAAACCCTTATCTTTCAAACTGAATATGTTTATGTATGCTTATGGGCATGTTTCTGTGTGTGTGTGTGTGTGTGTGTGTGTGTGTGTGTGTGTGTGTGTGTATGTGTGTGTGAGACAGACAGACAGACAGAGATAGAGAGAGAGTGAGCGACAGAGAGAGAGAGAGAGAGAGAGAGAGAGAGAGAGAGAGAGAGAGAGAGAGAGAGAGAGAGAGAGAGAGAGAGAGAGAAAAGGGATTGAGATCCTTACCTCACCATCAAAACAGTGAGGTGGCATAGTATTTCGAGTGTTAGTCTTTGACTTTGGAAGAACTAAGCTTAAATCCAGGTAGATATTTACCCTGGGCAAGTAACTTAACCTCTATTTGCCTGACTTTTGTTGTCTGTGAAATGAGGATAATAATAGTACCTACTTCCCAGGGTTGTTGTGGGGATTACATAAGATAATTTTAAAGAACTTAACACCATATTTTGCCCATAGTAAATGGTATATAAATATTAGCTGCTGCTGCTGCTGCTGCTGCTGCTGCTGTGGTTGTTACCACCAAGCTTCAAACTCATCTCAAAAGAAGATCAATGGATCAACGAATTATAGCACTGAGCAGAAAAATCATGTGAAATTACAGTTTGGGAGATTCAAGATTAGACTGGCTTATTGAGTCAAAGAAGCAGCACCGCAAATTAATGATAAAATTATCTGTGCAAAGCCCAACTCTGCTGATAAGCATATTTTGTTCAATAAGCTATTGCTTTATTCAATGAATGGAAAATGAAGTTTTCATTTAGACTGTTTTTCTTTGTCTATTAATAAAGCGCAATTGACCAAGAAATGGGGCCCAACTTTTTTTGGGGGGAGGAACTAATTTGGGCACCAATATTCTTCTCTGAATAGTAGGAATCATGGGTTTGCATAATAAATGCTCTTGCTTCTGGGAGGAAGGAGATGGCATTAATTTTTCTCCTCTAAGCCTAAGGTCAGCAGAACTGAAAATAAAGCCACTTATGGATTCCAACTGATTGACCTGCCTGGGAGAAGCTGGGGGTCCCATGACTAAAGGTAGGTGAGGGAATCCTTTAAGCTAATGAGAGATCCTGACAAAGCAATCCCCACTTACCCACAAGAATGCTGTGTGGGTTGCTGGAACATTTGTTTCCATGTAGAGGAAAGAAATTGATGGTGAGTGGGAGTTTGTGTTAGGAAGGATGCATTGTAAATATATTTCCCAGTGAATCTTTTTCCACATTTACAGACAGGCAGAAGTGCTGAACAGACCCGAATAAAATGGTAGAAATAATAGCCTGTCATGGTCTTTAGCCAGGATGGAAACATTGAAAACAGTAGTGTCCACATAAACAAAAATAGTCAGAGGGCTGGGAACTCAAAGGAATAAAGCCTGTGTCAAAAGGCAGATCACTGATTAAAAGTTACAAGGGACCTTAGAAACCATCTAGTACAACTCCTTTATTTTATAGATAAGGAAAATGAAGTCCAAGGATATTCCGAGACTTTCCAAGGTAATAGAACTATGTAAAATAGAAGCCATATAAATCACCCTACTCACTTAATAGATGGAAACTTAAGTCCAAGAAAGCTTGATTAGTGACTTATCCAAGGCCACACAGGTATTTAAGTATCAAAAGTATGATTTGAACCCAGGATTTCTTAATCTAGAGTGAGTCCTCTTTCCACAATTTCATGTGAGGAAACTAAATTGCATAGGTATTGAAAGGATAATCCTAGGTAAGCTCAATGGTATGGCAGAAAAAAAAAATCTAATGTGACCTTAGGAAATATTTGGAGAAATTTGTAGGCTATATCAAGGGATGTGCTATCTCTGTTGTCCTCTATGCTGATTGGACCAAAGCTAGAGTATTGTAATGAGTTCTGCATCTTACATTTTAGAAAAGTATTGGGCAGTTTAGAGAACAATTAGAGAATGGTGACCAAATGGTGAGGTTGATCATACCAATGATATCAGTGATGGGATCATTGATTTTATAGCTGAAAAATCTGAGACTAGGGAAGGTTTAGTGACTTACTCAACCTCATGTGACTAGTAAGAAAGAAGGACAAGATTTGGACTCAGATTACAAAGCCAGCCTCTGATTACAAAGCCAGCATGACATGATACGAGCAAAGAAATCCCAAAATGACTAGTATAAAAAGACTAAGTGAAAGAACCAGGAATGTTTAGCATAGAGAAGACGTGGCCAGGGAATGTGGAAGTGGGTGATGGAGGGTTGGATAATGAAAGGAAAAGAACAATCACCACCTTCAAAGATTTAAAGATATATCATGAAGACAGGGATTGTAGTAATTTTAATTCTGTCTTGAGAGCAGAACTAGAAGCTGTTTTCAGAGGCACAGATATCTGCTCCCTTTAAGGAAAACTTTTAAGCTATGGAAATAGTCCAAAAGTGGAATGTGCTACCTCCTCATGAGTTACTACATTCCTTTACCATTGGAAGCTTTTGGTCACAGGCTGGCTGACCAATTGCCAGGGCTACTGTAGATGTCATTGTCACTTAGGTAAAGGTTAGATTAGTTGACCTTTTGGGTCCTTACTTAAGAATCTGTAGTACTGTAGTAAAGAAGGGTAGCATTTCTGTGTTGCTATGGTATTAATAGCAGGATAATTAAGAAAAAAATGGGAAAGGGGTTACAAATTATTGGGAAAGTGGCCACTTCTATGAAGGAAAAGACTAGCATAAAGGGGAAAAAAGGGTTCCTTTAGATTGAGGAAGAAGTGAAAAAGATGGGTATGAATATCAGAATGAAAGTAAAGGAGCAAAAAAAAAGATAATGCAATGACAAAGAAAACAACACAGTGAAACTATATAATCCAGTATGGTACAATGTGATGTGATGTAACAAACATATATTAAATATGCACTGCACCTGGTATGATACAGATTTAAAGATTAGGTAAAACACAGTTTCTATCTTCAAGTCATTCTGAATTAAGAATCACATGCAGATGATAGAAAATGGGCTCTCAAAGTGTTGTCTGGGTACTCTAGAGTCCTCCCAGAATCTTTCAGTGGGATGTGATCTATATAAAATAAGGCTTTTGGGGGGTCCCTTCTAGCAAATGAAATTGTCTCATTAATATATCTCAATTTACTTGCTCTTCCCTAGTGCCTATAAATATACCAAAGTACTTCCTATTTTCAAGAAACTTGAATTTGGTTCATCCATCCATCCCTTTTATGATCCCATAGATCTCCTCCCTTTTGCTTTTAAACTTGAGCAGGACATCTAGAAGAGCTTCTATAATTTTTGTTTCCTCTCACTTTCTTCTTAATTCTGTACTGTGGCTTCTGAATTTATGAGTCAATAAAACATACTCATTGCTAAGTTACTAATGATAACTTAACTGTAAAATCTTTTCTTCATCTTCATCCTTATTAACCTTTCTGCAGCCTTCACCATTGTCAATCACCTTCTTCTCCTAGATACTCACTTCTCTCTTAGTTTTCATTACACTGCTATTACCTCATGCTTTCTTTGATCCAGTGACATTGGTCTTCTTGTTGTTCTATGAGCAAGACACTCACTCCATCTCTCACTTCCAGGCATTTTCTCTGGCTGTCCCCATAATGTTTTCCTTTCTGATTTTTACCTGGTGGCTTCCTTGACTTCTTTTCAGTCCCAACTGAAATTCCATATTCTGCAAGAAACCTTTCTAGACTCTTAGTTCTAGCACTTTTCATATGTTAATGATTTCCTATTTAATCTGTGTATTTTTTCCTATTTTTTTCTTATCTCCTCCATTAAATTGTGAGTTCCCTGAAGGCAGGGGCTGTTGTTTTCCTGTTTTCCTCCTTGATGTTCCTGTCAAATAACACTTCTCTGGACTCTGTGCATTTTCATTGATTAGCCACCATCCCTGAAATTCTCTCCCTTCCCATGCCAAACTTTTTGCTTTTCTAGCTTCCCTCATTTCTTAGATAACTCCCCTCTTTCTGTTGGGCTCCCTCTCCAGTTTTGATAGGATTAGTGCTTCCCTGATGCATCTTGATCAGACAGTTTTATAAATGGAAAAGAGCTGTGTCCAGAGAAGCCACTGTATCTTTAGGTGATATTATAATTGCGTTAGGACAAAGTAAATCTTGAGTTAAATGTTCCATGACTTGCATGTGCTTCATTTGATCCCAATTTAAACTGGAACTAACTGTGTGCTAGTGTTTGAGCCATGCTTCAGACAGTAGTCTTCCTTAGTGTTAGTGACTTCCATGTCAGAGTATCCCCAATATATACTACATCTTATATATACATAGTTATATACATGTAATCTCTTCCATTAGGTCATTTGCTCTTTGAGATAAGGGACTGCTTTTGTTTTATTATTGTTTTTGTTTGTTTGCTTTTCTCTCTTTTTTTTTTTGTTTATATATTCCCAGTGTATAGCCATATGCCTGGCACATAGTAGGTGCTTGTTGGCTGAATGTCTGCATATTTACTTGTATGCTTTGATACTGTACCCCAGCACAATATTTACTGACTTAAAGTTAGTGAAAAGAACCAAAAAGAGATGAAATACGAAGGGGAGATAAGTAATCAAGAGAAATCTTAAATAATTTGAGGAACCGCATTAAGTAATAAGAACAACACAACTACATTTAAATAAACAGAACAACAGAATCTGAGATTAAAAAAAAAGGTAACAATGTTTACCCAACCAAGGCCTTCCTGAGCCAGAATCCATCTCCAACACACCAAATAAGTGTTCATGTCACCTTTGTTTTATGACTTCTAGAAAAGGGGAGTCCAATATCCCCTGAAGTAACCCATTCTTCTTTTGAATAGTTTTGTTAGAGGAAAAAAAGCAATAAACCAAACATAAAATTGCTACTTTGGTTTCCACCCATTGCTCCTAGATCTGCCCACTGAATCTAAGCAGTAAAAGCTGAATCCATTTTCTGCTTTTTAGCCCTTCTAGTACTTGAAGACAGACATTATCATTGCATGCACATGGTTATATAACCTAAATTCAGAAGACTAAAGATCTGGTGTCTTGTAAATTGGTGGATTATAATCTTAATCTCCTAAATCTGTTGTTTGTTTACATTGCTTAAAGTTTAGATGTGAGAGGTAATCCTAATGGCCAATTAGAGAAAATCCTGGAATTCCTTAATTGTTTCAAAACTAACATTAGGGAAAATATACAAAACACCTTTCACCTTTTCTTGACATTTGTGGCCTTATATAAAGTAGTCCATAAATCCTTCCCAATTTCAGCTCCCACTATTGCCCAAAATGACTCCTCCATTCCATCCAGGTTAGTCAACTCAGTACTTTAACAAGAGATGAACACTAATATCTTAACACCTTTTTCTCATACTGATGTCCCAAATTCAGGACACAATACAAGGGATTTTGTACATAGTATCTTCATTTGTCAATTTTTTAATGGGGAGGGGAATTCAGGACAATTTTGCTTGGATAGCAAACTTCCATTGTGAGTATATTATGCCATCTTAAAGGTAAGCAACTCAGAGACTTAAAGATTTGGCTGGGTATATATAAAACAGAAAGATGAAAAAGATGGATTTCTATAATTTGAGTGTCCTCCAAGTGCCCAGCACAGGGCCTCAAATGTAGTCTATAATTTGATGTTTGTTGAGTGAATGCATTACTACAACAACAACAATATGCCTAAGACCTCAGGTAGCTCACAACTAATCTTTGCCAAGGTGACCCTATGTAGGAAAACAGAATGATACATGGAAATCTTCCCAAGAACAGCAAGCTCTTGATGCCATATTCCTTTATCGTTAAGTGGCCATACGATCAGAGATGTGGAGCTGGAAGGGACCTCAAAAACCATGCAGCTGAAATACCTCAGTTTGTACATGAGCAAACTGAGATGCAGGCTTGGCCAAGATCATATATATCATAAATGAAAGAGAGATTTGACCTCAGCTTCTGACACCAGAAATAGTGTGCTTTCTACTGTACTAGAGCAACAGGTCTCATTTTCTCTCCATTCTATCAAGAGAAGGGACTTTTCAGGAACAGCAGGTCAGCTAAACAAATATCACCATAGAGGTCCTTTGTTCCCCCCCCCCCTTCCTTTTATCTTTATTCTACAGAGAACAGGAGAGCAGGCCTGGAGAATCCTTAAGGTTTATGCCCGGATTGGCTATTTCCCACTTCCCACCCTGCCACAGCCCAAGGGTCTTGACTTCATTAATGTAGATAAAAATAAGGGGATCAGCAGGCATCTGCAAATTGTAAATTTGTGTGTGTGTGTGTGTGTGTGTGTGTGTGTGTGTGTGTGTGTGTGTGTGTGTGTAGTTAGCAAGAGGTCAGAAGACCTTTAAAAGTAATGACATTAGCAAGTACAAAGGGTATATTTACAATGAAGAAATCTAGAAAGAAATTGTTTAATGTAGAATAAGGTTATGAAAAATTTTCAAAAGAAAAATAGAAAGGTGAAGTTTTTTTAATGAAAATTCTATAAAAGCAAACTATAAATAGAAAGTTCAGAAAACAATGCCAGAGGAAAAATGGCGTGGTTATATAAGATTTTTTTAAAAGGCTTGAGGAAAAAATAAAGATTTGTGTTGGTCATGCGGTGCATGATGCTGAGGGTCAAATCTGCTAGAATACATGCTCTAGACCAACTCTCCCAAACTCCATTCTCTCATGTGCATTGGGTACAAGTACAGTGGCTACTATACCTCTCCCTTAGGATCTAAAGAATACTGAGGGGATGGGGAGTGTTTTTTCTCTGCCCTCCCAAGTTAATATTTAGTCATTTTTGATTAACTTTCTTCAGGAAGGTTTTCTCAGGTAATATAATAATAATGCTTTGCATAAAATAGTTCTTCCACCAACCCTAATGTGTGTTAAAGATTCTCCCACAAGTACGCACAGGGTCCAGAGGAAAGTGGACTCAAGCTTGTAGAATAAAGAACATGGGGAAAAGGGAATATTCTCAGCTCTTTGAGGTCACTTTGCTGGAATCCTGAAGATGTCCCTCTTGGAGAGTCCATAGATTATATCTACTCAGTGTATCTGCTTTGTCCTTGGGTCCTAGACACCTTACAGTCACTGCTATTCAGGGATGCTGCTAGGACAATGAATTGTCCAATTCTGCTTTTCTGAAGTTCCCAAGGTCTTCCTTTGTCTAGGGGGTGGGAGTGAGTAAAGGTCAGGAGACAGAAGCTTTTCTCTCCCTACCCCCTAAGTGATTCACTCCCAGGGGCTTGACTAGAATTGGTGTTGCCATGCTTACCATCAAAATTCAGGTACGTGAATTGCTTTACTATTTCATAAAAGAGTCATAACTTAGTGGCTCCAGCTAAGGACAGCACATTTCCTGATGCACCTAGTTGAAATGACTTTGGTTGATTGACTAATGGACTCAATGGGTATAACTAGTCCTTGTTCACACCTAGCTCTTCTCTTTCATGGATTTATTCTGTCAGAAGTCTGATTGATTTCCACACTAGGGAGGTATATTGTAATATCTGATCAACATAGGACTGTAAGATAATTTTGGATGTGGAGTATAATGGGCATAAGGATGAAGATTCATTATTAGAAATCTATGTATACATGCAGCATACTCCAGCATACCTAGGCACCTTTCCATGTTCTTCTACAAAATAATGCAAATTTTCATAGAGCCTGACTCAAAAAGTGAATAGAGCTCTGGGCTTTATGTCAAGAAGTCCTCTGGTCTTATCCCACCTTTGATTTTACTAGCCAAGGTCCTCTTCAAGAACAAAATACAAACAACAGTATACCCCTGGGCAAGTCATTTTGTGTCTGTGTGTCTCTTGCAACTTTCTGTGACTTATACGTTCTTGGCAGAGATCACCCATACCTCCACCCCAGTGAAGAAATGGATGTTCTTTTGTTTAGTTTAATATGCCAATGGGAAATCATAGAACCACAGAAATTTCAAAGGAAATAAGAAACATCACTGAACATAAAGTCCCTCCACTCTGCCTTGTACATTAATATTCACCACTACTATACATTTGGCAACTATTCATCCAGTCTCTACTAAACTTCTGAACCTCTCATCTCTTTAGGCAACCTGTTCCACCTAGAGTCAGTTATAATCGGGAAGCTTTTTGTGACATTGAAGCTAAATTTGACTTTTTATAACTTCTGATCACTGTTCCTGACTCTGCTCTTTGGAGCCAGAAACTATGGATTTTTCTCAGAAATGTGGCTGTTAGCAAGTGAATGAGTGAGTAAGTGTATGTGCATGTGTGTAAGGGGATGAAGTAGAGAAGTATAAAGAAATTAATCTCATAATTAATCCTGAAAAAATAATTCTTTGGCACAGAAGGTAAAAGTGCTTCATAAAATGTTTTTGAATCAGAGAAAAAATAATGTCAGATTGCAAAGTCCAGAAGACAAGGAGAAGAATGGAAATTAGGCCTTACTAAGAGGCGAAAGGGAAATATGTAAAGAAAACAAATGTTTGTAGATTTATTTTGATTGAGAAAATTAACTGGATATAATAAATGAAAGACTGTAAAAATATAATTTATAAGATTAATCCTTTGAATTTTTCTTATTTATTTCAACTTTCAAAGTTTTATTTTTCTTTAAATGAAAGAGCTGCAGAATGAATACTTTTTAAACATGAAATCATTAAATGAATTGGATGGGTAGAATTTTAGCAGGTATTCAACAAATGCATTTATTTATGCTTTAAGGCAATATCACTTACAGAGCAGGGGGAGAAGATCTTTAATATGAAACTAAGTCACGAAACTTTACAAATATGTGCCTCCATAATTTTCACCCACTTAAACACATCTTTTGCTGCTTACTCGCAGTGTAATGTGGTAAGTGATAGCCTTTCTCCATAGAAGTGTGGTTTAAATAAGGATAATGAAGCTTAGAACGTCAATGCTGAGGGCTTGGCAGGCCTTTATACTGTCAAGAGCCCAGTCCTCAGTGGGAGGCACATTCAACTGTGCAGACATAGGACACAGAGCTGAGAGGAAAGTACAGACAGCCAGATCACTGACTTGGCTTGCCAAGCAGGCCACTGGCAGCCATGCGTGCATGGGCCCTGGGCAATGAATTTATGTATAAAAGAACTAGCACTTGTCTGTTGAATTGATAAGGGAATGTCCCAGGTGAAGATAATGTTGTATTGACCACTGAACTAACTTTTCTATCCTTCTCTTACCTTTGAGCATTCAAGGTAATCCATGAAAAAAATTAAAATAAGCTGATTAGGAAATATATTCCTGATTGGAACAATATGAATCCTGCCTCCAGCTCCAAACAGGTGTTTTCTTTCCACTCTTTCTCCTTGATGCCAGTCTGTCATGAATGATATGACGAGGGAATCTTCACTGAATTCTAAATTCCAAATGCTATCAAATAACCTGCAAACCACATTTGTCTTTGGCAGCATGTATGTAATTCTCTTGCTGACACTTATCCCACTTACTCAGTCTGTTTGCCAGGTCCATAATCAGCCCACTTCTCCCCTTCCCACCACTTTGGGGTAGAAGATAGTGCCCTTGGGAAATGTGAAAGGAGGGTGGTGGAATTTTCTGTTGCTTCTGAGAAGTGTATAGCAGGAAAGGGCAAGGAAGATTTCCATGCCCTGAATAAAGCTTTTAAGTCCCTTTTACTAAACTCAGCCTCTGGCCCATGGATTAAAAAAATCAGGTTGAATTACCACAAAGGTGGAGAGGAGGGAATTCAAAATTTGCCATCCCAGCTCTCTCACCCTCCCCTTTCCCATCACATAATGTACTATCATAAAACAAGGGAAACAAAAACAGTGACAACAATAACCACAGGGCCTAGGCTTCCACATCTCTGATTAACTCTGAAAGAGCCTGAAAGAAATGGGATTTATTAGAAAGAAAATTTTACCTAAGGATCTTTGGCTAGGGTAGTGGTGGATTCTCATAAAAATTTGTGTGTAGGGGTGTGTGTGTGTGTGTGTGTGTGTGTGTGTGTGTGTGTGTGAGAGAGAGAGAGAGAGAGAGAGAGAGAGAGAGAGAGAGAGAGAGAGAGAGAGTCTGTGTCTGTGTCTGTGAAGGAAACAGACTGTCCAATGAAATCCCAGTCCCTACAGTATATATCATATGCTTTACTTGGATCAACCCGTATAAAGGATTGGTGACCCTGTTTCCAGAAACGAGTGAAGGAAGGACTGGCAATGTATGCCTCATGATAAGCACATATATTAAATGATTATTGTTCATTTACCATGCAGGGGTCACGAAAAAGGCTTTTAACTCATAGCTGAGTCAAAAGTGAGTGCACATGCAAATTCTCTAACAAAAAACATTTTTTCTCTTCTTGGTTGCTGGCAAGCAAGACAAGGACTGACGTAAGCCTCTAGGTAGAAAGGGAAGCAGCAGCAGCAAAGGAGGTAATAGTCTGTATCCTGTCCTCACTTACCTTGTCTCACTATTCCAATGCAATATAAATCCTTGATACATCTTCCTTTCCTTTCTGTTGTGATTCCTTTTTTTTCTTCACATTATAGGTGAATGAATATCAGTGACAGGCAAACCAGCTTTTAGGCTTTTGGAAACTTCAGAAGGGCAAAGGTCTTCTCAGCATCAGAAGCTGATAGCTCCCACAGCTGAGCCCAGTAAATAGTCAGTGACCTTCACTACCTAGCCCAGCAGTGAATCAACTCTAACAGGTGAAACACCCTGACCTGACAGCAAGGAACTTCTTCTCTAGCTATACCACACCCAGAAATGTACTATGTGTGGGGAATATTTTGTAGCACCCACCCACCCAGTTTGAAGTCTACTCTCTTCAGAGAACAAGTGGTAGAGGAATGATGTAAGTTTGGAATACTTGATTTTTATACTTTGTATAAACACTCAGTCTATAATTCTTTAATTTCTTAAATGATATTAGAGAGATCAGTCAGTACATCAATAAATATTCCTTAATGGCTTACTAAGTGTCAAGCACTGTACTGGCCCTGGGGACACAGAAATGAAAAGCAAATGATATCCCTGCTATCAAGTAGCTTACAATCTAACACAAGAACATAGCACACAAAAGGAATCTGGGGTGAGGAAGGAAGGAAAGTACTTGGCAGAGGAACTGATGGAAAAATCCAAAGGAATACAGGTAGGTGAGAAATGAGAGCTAGATGAGTGGAGGTTCTGGGAGGAGCTCCCAGATATTACCTGACTATTCCTGGAGGAGCCTTACTCATATTGGGGCTTAATGACAACATGATTACAAATGTTCTCCCCTTAACCTTTCACAGTTATACATAGAACACTCAGGGGAGATGTAGCCAGCTGCAATCTGTAGTCTCAACCTGATAAAGTGACAGGGGTTTGGGACAGTGCCTACTTGCTACAAAAAGATAGATAGACACAGAAAGAGAGAGACAGAGAGAGAACGAGAGAGAGAGAGAGAAGAGAGAGAGAGAGAGAGAGAGAGAGAGAGAGAGAGAGAGAGAATAAAAAAGAATAGGGATAGAAAGAGAAAAGACATTTATGATAATATAATAAATATGTAATTATGTGTGTGTATATATATATGTATATATATATGCATATTATGCATCTATGGATATTGAAATGGCACTATGATTGAAATCCACCTGATCCTTTATGGTTAACACAAAGACTGAGCAGTTTATTTTACTCAGCATAACTCATTAGCATCTAGAGACAAACAGAGTGTGACTGTGAATTAGAAAGCTGGAGAAAGACAGAAATGGAGAGACAGAGACAAAGAGAGACAGAAAGAAAGGAAGAGATGGAGGTGAAGACAGAGAGACACAGAAAAATAAATGGAGAGACAGCAACGTGAAGGTACAAAGAAATACAGGAGCAGAATGAAAAAGTGAGCATACAGTAAGATGGCCTCTAAAATGGTGCTTTTCAGGTATCAAGGGGCCACTTAGGGCTTTGGGGCTTCTCATCACGTTGCGTATGTCTATTTGAATAGTATTTGATATTTTAGCAGGGACATCCAAAGGTTGAGAACACCTTGAGCCATTCAGTCCAGGAAGGTGAATACAAACTGACAGTGGAGCGATTTCTTCTGGGAATGGAGGGCTGAAAATAGGCCTAGACTAGCAATGACACTGAAGGTTTTTGCCTCAAAGTAACTGTACCACATATCAAAGGTCTTTCAAGGAAACTGCTATAAAATAGATTCTTTAATTCTGGAAATCCTTGATCCGAGAACACTATCATTCCTACTTTTCCCTAACATATTGGTGACTACAGGCAGCTTCATGTAAAGGGACTTTGTAAACTGGAAAATACCAAGTAATTGCAAAATGGCCCCATATTGTGAGCCTCAGAGGAAGAATCATTCTTAAAGTGGTACCTTGAGGCTGGTATCTTTGCTGGTTTTGTAAACTGAAGAAAATTCCTTTCAATAACAAAATGGCTTCAGGGCTTAGTAAAACAGAAACTAAGTCAGAAACCTAAAAATGAGTAATTGAGTCTTCTAGAATAGCTTATTTTAGTTACTCCAGTGCAGGAAGGAAGTGTGATGGCAACTTCACTTTCAGAAAAATAAAGGACTATGAAGCCTAATCCTGTCACAGTAAATAAATAGATTAAACAAAAATCAGATGAAGGAAGGAAGGAAAAATGGAAGAGGGGGAGGAAGGAAGGAAGGAAAGATGGTGGAATAAACAACCAATCACACAAATGCATTTATAAAAGGAGCAACGTAAATAATCACTACAGACATATTGTTGGTGTTGTTCTGTGACAATTATTATATTAAGCAAATATTCTTCAGGAAGCATGATATGTATAGAATTCTTGATTGGGATTCAAGAAATCAGGACTTATTTCAAATCACAGGTCTGACACATAATTGCTATATAACACTATGTAAGATGATTCAGCTAAGAAAGGCAATTCATTTTGGCTGTAGGTTATGATGTATTAGGCTCAGTCTCAATGGGGAGAATTTGGACAGTTGAAATCAGAGATCACAACATTGCAGAATCTGAGAAATGGTCATGTAGTTTAAGCCACCTCACTAAGGCATTCTGCTATAACACATCCAGCAATGTTCAATCTATCATCAAGAAAGTGGTAGGAAGCCAGAATTTCCCAAAGCCATCTATTTCACTTTGGAATGTCTATAGAAACTATTGGGAAATTTTTCCTGGTATGCAGGCCAAATTGAGTTCTTTGTAACTTTTGTCCTTTGCTACTGGTTCTGCTTTCTGGGGCCAAACAGAACAATTCTAATCTTAACCCATGACAGGCCATCAAACTTTGGAACACAGATATAATGTCCCTCATGGGTCTTCTTTTCCCCAAAATAAATGTTCCCAAATACTTCAACTTATCCTCATATGTTATAAATTCATGGGCTTTCACCATCTTGGCTGCCCTCCTCTGAATACTCTCATATTTATTAATATCCTTTGTAAAGTGTTGTGCCCAGAACTGAATTAATACTCAACAGAAGGGCTAAGAATTGTAAAGTGGGACCATCAACTCATTATTCCTGGGGACTATGTCCTGCCTAACATATCTCAAATTTTCATTAGATTTTTGACTTCAGTATTACACTCCCCATTCGTATTCAGCTTATAGACTCAAAAATGTCCTAGATCCTCTTCATGGCTATTGTTGTCTATCTATCAGTCCACCCAATATAATAAGCATATATTTATTTTTGTTTGCTTTAAGTTTTAGTCAAGTGAAAGATTTTACATATACTCTTGCTAAATTTTATCGTATTTATTTTAGCCATTTGAAATTTAAAGGTGTTAAGACATTTGTGGCCCCATTTTTAGAATGTAAATGGCAGACAACATATATTAGGAGATATTAGGATGTGACTCATTAAACACTACATGACCCATTCATATATGAAAATATTTGGAAACTAGTTGAGGATTGGTAAAAATTATGGACTTGATAATCATCAAGAGTTTAAAAGAAGAGAAACTGATCCTGGTAGAGAAAGTTCCATCTATAAACAAGAGTACTCTCTTGTTGGATAGAGAACCCAATTCATTATTTTTTTTTCTTCTTCAAAAGTACAGCAAGGTGTGGAGTGGATTTTTCTTTCATATCCAGTTTCACATTAGCTATGAGAACTTTTTCTTAAACCACATGGCAAGGTCCAGTAGGGTAGAACTTGGCTATCCAGTTGATGACAGTTGGAAGTTCATTACCAGGTACTGGGATCCTTCTAAGGAGATGGTAGGCCTCAGAGCTGAAATTCCTAATGCTTTCATATATGAATTAATCACTCATAGCCTAAAAGGGTTACCCTTTATACCTCCATAATCCTGAAAATGGGACAACTCAAAGTATGGAATCACTGTAATTTCTTCTACTGCTTTGTAGGACTCAATTATTTAGCTAACCACTAATTAACCCCACCCTCAACCTCTAGTATAAGATATAATTTCTCAAGGGGAGGAAGTAAATTAAATTTTTGTTTATGAGACTATCCCTCTTCTACTGTAGCATGCTGCTATTAATTATTGCCTTTAAATTTTCTATTACTGTCATCATTATCCTTCTCATCACCACACAGAGAGGTTAAGGGTAAGCTATAACACGTTACACACAATGTTACTCAGAGGATGTGGTACGAAGTATCTTGTCAAAGAAATGTATGACTGTTAAAAGTATGGGCCAGTAAGTATGTGAGGGAAAAGGAAAACCAATGGATAGCTCCCATTCCGTATTAGTATCCATATAATAATTACATCCCAAAGGCTTCACAATATGTTAGGTATATCCCTTATGATGAACTTATAAAAGAGAAAAGATTACACTTGCATAGGAAGGGCTGTAACCTGCATCTTTGGAGGGAAAATGCACATCAATGAAATTGTTAATCTCTTTTGAGAGAAGCAGGCTATTATTAATATTACTAAGAAATTAGGATGGTGAAAACACCCATCCTTGAAGTTCTCATTTCAACGTGGAAGTGATCCTGGATTCTCAAAAGCTAGGCTGTGGCACACCCTACTTATGAGAGAAGTTTTTTTTTTGTTTTTTTTCAAGGGATAGTCCTGTCACCCAAGAATAATTCTAATTCTATCCCAAGAGCTTAATCACCCAAGTGCAGGCCCATAGACACTGAGAGATGATTTTTGAGAAGGGAGGGTGCATGACAATGTAGGGAACCTCAAAAAAAAAAGGGAAGGGTAAGTCATCTGCAGTGTCAGAAGAATTAAGTCAACATATTTTGAGATGTTGAAAAAGGAATGAAAAGTAAGGGAAGGAGGTAATCTCGAGCTAAAAGTCACTTCTTGCTCTTTAGAAGCACCTGCCAGTAGAATTAGGAAGCAGTCATTTGCTGGATCTGATAATCCAAGAAGAGGAACGTCTACATCTCAGTCTTCTTTCTCACATTCCAGGCACCTCACTTGCTTAGGGGCAGGGCACCATGACTAGTATTAGAAAAGAACTCTAATGTATTTTATGATACATATTAAATTTCTTTGGTAGCATTCAGTCTATTTTATTTCTTTACTATTCTGACCAAATTTATATTATTTGAGAATTTTTCATTCTTGTTGCTCCTGCCCCTCAAAAGCTTCTTTCTGTTTTCTCTTATACAAAGTTAAATGAAGGGTACAGATGGAATCCATAAAGGAATTTGCATAGTAATCAATTTTCCTATTTTTTTATATTGTGAACATCCAAAAGAGCTGTATGAATAATCAATAGATAAACACTTTTTAGAGCCTTCTATCTGAAAGCATAGTTCTAAGTGCTAGGGATAGAAAAATAGGCAGAAGAAAGTCCCTGCCCTCAAAGAGCTTACAATCTAATGGGAAACAACATGCAAGCAAATATAAATAAAACAAGCTAGATAAAGGATAATTGGAAATAATTAACAAAGGGAAGGAACTGGAATTACTAAAGATTGGCAAAGTCTTCCTGTAGGAATGGAATTTTAATTGGTAATTAAAGGAATCCAGGAAATTCAGTAGTTGGATTGGAGAATGGAGAACATTACAGGCATGGGGTGGGGGGGTGGGGCAGAGAGAACTGAGAGAATGCCTGAACAGAAGAGATGGATTTTCTTAGTGTTGGGGAGTAGGATGTAAGAAGACTACAAAGGCAGGGTTAGGGGGTGGGGGGAGGTTAAGTTGTAAAAAGCCTTGAATGCCAAATACTGCATTTTATATTTGCTCTTAGATGCAACAGGAAGCCATTAGAGTACATTGCATTTAGAGATGACATGAATGATCTGGCATTTTAGGAAAGTCACTGTAGTGGCTGAAAGAAATATGGAATGACATGAGGAGAGACAAGACAGATGGACTGAGCAGTAGGCTTTTACCACAATAAGAACACGAGGTGATGAGGGCCTATATTAAAGTGTCA
Organism: Phascolarctos cinereus; assembly: GCF_003287225.1. Lineage (NCBI taxonomy): Eukaryota > Metazoa > Chordata > Mammalia > Diprotodontia > Phascolarctidae > Phascolarctos > Phascolarctos cinereus. Next base: position 26,797,749 of record NW_027555736.1, on the reverse strand, counting down.
GGGGAGAGAAAGGGGCATATTCAAGAGATGTTGCAAAGATAAATCAACTGGTCTTGGCAACAGCTTGGATATGGGGGTTGAGAAATAGTGAAGAATCCAGGATGTTTCCTAGGTTGAAAGCCTGAGGGACTAAAAGAATGAAATTGTTGCCCTTTGCAATAATAGAGAAGAGCAGAGTGAAAATATTTTTGGGGAAAGATATTTGGTTCTGTTTTGGACATACTGAATTTAAGATGTCTACTGGGCATCCATTATGAGATGTCTGAAAGGCAGCTGGAGATGTAAGATTGGAGACCAGCAGAAAGATGGAGCAGAAAAGGCAGATTTGAGTATCATTAGCATAAAGTTGGTAATTAAATTAAATCCATGTGAGTTTCTATTATTATCAAATGAAGGTGTATAGTGGTAAAAGAGAAGAAGAACCAGGACAGAACTCTAAGGAACACCTAGAATTAGAAGGTGTGATCCACAGGAAGACCCAGCAAAGAAGAGAGAGAAGCAACAGTCAGATAGGTAGGAGGAAAATCAGGAGAGCATGGTATCTGGAAGACCTAGAGAGAAGAAAGTATCAAGGGGGAGAGAGAGAGATCAATAGTATCAGAGGCTGAGGTGAGGTCAAGGAGAATAGGGGTTGAGGAAAGGCCAATGGATTTGGCAACCAAGAAATCATTAGCAATTTTAGAGTTCTTTTAGTGTGTTTTATTGTGTAATGATTACTTTCTTTAGAACGATCAGTAACATTTGTTGGAATTTTAAAGTCAGAAGCTGGGTTGTAAGAGGTTAAGAAAAGAGTGAGAGGAGGGAAACTGGAAGCATCTGTGCATCTTTTGTGGACAGCCTTTAAATCAGAAGACATAGATTCAAATCTCATTTTTGATGCATATTAGCTTTGAGATGGGACAACTAGGTGGTGCAAAATAGTAGACCTATTTATTACTTCTGGATTCTATAAAAACAGTGCCTCTAAACGCAACAGAGGCAGTTAGGTGGTATCATGGATAAAGTGCTGGGCTTGGAGTCAGGAAGACTTGAATGAAAATATGATCTCAGAAATTACTAGCTTGTGTGACTCTGGGCAAATTACTTAACCTCTGCCTCCCTCAGTTTTCTCAACTGGAAACTGGCAAACAAAATAACACCAACCTCACAGAATTTTTGTGAGGATCAAATGAGGTAGTATCTGTAAAATATTTAATCCAATGTTTGACATATGTTAGGCACTTAATAAATGCTTATTACTTTCCCTTACTCTATCAATGTAGTCTAAAGTCAATCATTTTTCTCTGCTGCATATCACACTGTTGAAATTCCAGTCCACTAAAATCTCTACTTTTTTTTTCAGATTATCTAGGCCAATCCTTCCAAGTGACAGACACTAAAATTGCCTCAGAGAGAAGTGACTCCTAAGATCCCATAGGTAGTAAATGGCAAAGTCAGGATTTGAGTTCCTTTTTTCTGTCTCCAAATTTGTTTCTCTTTCCATTGCACTACATTGCCACTCAAAGAATCTAGCACCACGCAGAGCTGTGTTCTTTGCATTTACGTGTGTATTGATTGTATTAGAGAATGTCTCCTACCGGTAAGATTGAGCTTGAGCATTGATTTGAAATTTATAATCTTACAGAGCAGCCAGAGACAGTGAGAGGGTAAGTGATTTACTTACTCAGGGCTGCAGAGCAAGTCTATGTCAGAGGCAGGAGACAAACCTGTCACTGTTTCTATAGTCAACACTGGATAATTAATATATCCAGTCATAATAAACAAAGTATTTGGGGAATGTATTAAAGCCCCTAACAAAATTCCTTTGGATAAGTATGAACGAGCTCCTGCAGGTAAACTTAGAAAGAGGTGGAGAAGACACGTTCACTATTCATTTCAAATTCAAAATGAGTCACAAAAAATGCTATCTTCAGACTAAAAGGTCAGAGGCCTTTAAACTCAGTGAAAATAAAGCACTAGATGGCCAAAATCATCTTTAAAGGATTAGTAACTTCTCTTGAGCTAGCCAGATTCACATTCTTAAAAGTGATCCCTATTGATTAAATAATTCACTTTGAATTAAATGCTAAAATTCTTCAATATAAGAGCTCATAAATGCTAGGAAGAATTAGGTTGTTGCTGTAAATCAGCTCTCCAACTCTGACCCAAAACTACAGCTATTTTTAAAGACTATAGTTAGATGTCCTTGAAAAAACAAAAACCATGAAGTTTGGTCTGTAATTCCTTAAGGTTTCAAGAGAAAGTATTCATTTCAATTTTGGAGAAGTATTTCTGTTTTTATTAATTGTTGAGTTTTCATAAAATGCTAATTGATGGGTAGAACAGCTATATGATACTTATTCAGCCTCGTAGAAGATTAAGTTTTAAGGGTAAAGTACCTATTTTTGAAGCCACGGACCTTATAAAACCTAGTGACAATTGGTTTTCAGTCATGAATTTATTATTATTTTGGAATGAATGTGTGAATAAAAAAGCATTTATTAAGTGCTTACTATGGGCTGAGTGCTCCCAGTGCTGAGAATACAAATGCAAAAGCAAAAAAAGTGTCCCCACTCTTAAGGAGCTAACATTATAATGCAGGAGCCAAAACACATAAACTTTTAGGGATGATGGGTAGAGGAAAAGAGAAGTAGATTGACATACCCCATCCAGAAACAATGGTAAAGATGATTTGATCTTAGTTGCTTGTTTCATCAGAGGGAAGGTGAGGGAAAGAAAAAAAGCAGTACTGGAAAGGCAGTCATTAATCAGAACAGGGCTATATAGTATGACTTATTTGGCTAGAAAAACTTAAAACTGATCATCAAAATCCTATTGCCTGCTTGTTCTTGAGTGTAAGTGACATAACAACAATTATCAAATGGGCGTATTTAGTCCCGGAGGAATCCTTTTAAAGTAAAGCTTCTTTGGTAGGAGCTGACTGGTGAAAAGGGGCATTACTAATACATAGAAATTAGAGGGGATGACTCCTGTCAAGGGAAAAAGGTCAGCCACTTGAATGTGATTGTGTAACTTGTAAAATGTAGACTACCCTCTTACACAGTGCTCCTCACTTCCCTTGCCCTGACCTCAGTGAACTCCCTCATCTTCTCTTGCCTGTTGTAGAAGCCACTTAAATATTCTTCCTGCTTACAGTCCCTCCCATCATCATGTTAAGCACAGTTTCCAGAGTGTTCTCCTTCAGATACAGTTTTAATCTTTCAGAAACCTTTAGTTTCTCCCAACCATACTTGTGGTAAGACATTCTTTAGCAAGGAATTTCAGGTCCTCCCCAACATGGCTCTAACCTACTTTCCCAGTCCTATGTAAAAAACTTGCTTTCATGCTATTTAAGTTTCAAACACGTTGGGCCGCAAACCGCTCCCTAAAACCTTTCTACCATAGAACCGCCTGTCTGCCAAGACAGAAATGCACACCCGTGTCGAATTTACTTGTTAATATCCTTTCCCCTTTTTAAAACCCAGTTCAGATGTCACCTCCTCCTTGATACCATGCTTGATTTTCTCCACTGAAAACATTCCCTCATTCAGAATTCCCTGGGGCATCATGTTTTATTCTCTCCTTTACATTCACCATTCCTTATCTCATATTAGTATCTCTGTGTGCATGACTTCCCCTTGTAGTAGAATATGTAAAGCTAAAGAGCATGCCTTTTCTCATCTTTGTCTCCCCATCTGCTCACACAGTGCCTTTTTTTTTTTCCAGTAGGTTCTGGAGAAATGCTAGTTTACTCTTGCTGAGCCTTTCAGTGAGTAGAAAGACACCAGGGTCATACATCCCCATTTTCCATATCCATGCTTCTCTCATGACATGGCATCTCTTTTTTGCCAAATTTTGTTTTAAAAAAAGCTAGCCTGATCATTTCTCCTCCCTCATCCTCCTCTTCTCTCCCACCTGCTGCCTCCTCGCCTTCCTTCTCCTCCTCCTTTTTTCCCCTGACCCCACTAAGTCAGGGCTGTAAAGATGCCTAGGATGATCCTTATGACTCTGTACTTTGGAGGCAATGTCTGGAAGCTTCTACTTTCCAATTGTTGGCCATCATGATAATCCAGGTTTTGAAATAGAATTTTTACCAGCTGAAAAAGTAGAATCTAAGCATGATCATCATCATTTCAACCAGTCCATAGCTCATGCAGCCCTTGGCCTAGTAGATGCAAATAGGTGGCTGTGTAATAATATGCACCTGAAAACTGTGGACAAATTCAATGAGTGGTTTGTTTCTGTTCTTGCTACTGCAGACCATGTGAAATTTATTACACTTCATGACGTAAGACAAGATCACGGAATAAAGAACCTCTTTAGTGATGTCTATGAGTTATATATAAAGTTAGCAATGAATCTATTTTATAAACCATATTCACCCATTGGATCAAGCACATTTGACATAAAAGTTCAATTTCTTGGGAAGAAACACCTTCTAAGCTGAATACAGAAAACTTCTTCAGTATGCGATGTCATAATATGCATTGTAAGTAAGAGCCAATCAAGTCTACTGTGTCTAGTCTTGGCTTTCTAAGCTTCTGTAAATGAACCTCCTTTCTACTTAGAAAGACTATAGGGCACCTTTTTGTTGGCATTTTTGTAGATGATCCAACCAAAATAATTTACACTTTTGAAAAATACTGTATTTATGAAGAATGCTAGATGAAGTGCCCTGACAATTATTTTGGCTTTAAAAATTGTTTAGAAGATTCCACTTTGACTAGTCCAATGCAGTCATCTTAATTAAATGGTAAATTAGGCACATGCCATATTGTCGATTTGGTTACCAGATATTAAACTGAAATATAAACATTGGCTCACAATAGGAAATAAAACTTACAGCATATGCATGGATTTTGCATATCTAAATATAGGCAATATTCATAGTGCTGAAGAAAATATTTTTTTTGTTTGTAATTTTGTACTAAGTATTTATCTGAGAGCATCAGGTATCATGCATGGCAGTAATACCAAAAAAAAAAAAAGCAAACTTAGAGTGTGAATAGAAGATTCTATCTATAAATGCAATGAAGTAGTTTCTGAGACCTAACGTTAAGTGTGTAAACAGTATACCTTAGCATAATCTTTTACCATTGTGATGTATTTGGAATCCTAAAAATGTTTTCTTTCCTCAACTAGAGTAACAAGAATGAGAACTTCATTGCCTCTTGATAAATTAGTTTCTTATTTTTGTAATGGTATTTATGTTATTTGCGTATTTTAGCTTTCAAGAATAACCTGAATTAAATAAAAGTTTGGCAGTTTGATAGAAAACATACAGAGCAGACTATAACTAGGAAAGTTGCCTGTTTTTTTTTTTTTTTGCATTGTAGGAAGTATGGAATCTTATTCTATAAATTATATGTTATGTTTGTAAACAGATGCCATGATCAAAACCGAATAGTTCCTGGAAAAATTACAAATGTCTAGAAAAGTATTATTGAATTCAATATAATAAAAGGGAGCTTTCAAGTAAAAAAAATAAACTAGCCATAATGACTAGTCCTAGTCTTTATTCTTAGCTTCTAAATCTTTGGTAGAGTGTAGAAGATCTTGAATGATTCCAAATATCAAATGGAGGCTATAAGGGTATCACTTTTAGAAAATTGACTTAAGGCAAATTGTCCCCATCACCTATGTTCATTTCTGGACACTTCCATCAACAGAGGCTCATCACCCCAGCACCTTGAAATGTTATATTGAAATTAGGCTCAAGAAAAGAGAGACTGAAAAGCTAAAAAAGACAGAGGGAAGTTGGCAAGAAAAGAAACATAAGATTGAAATGTATTCTCTTACTTGTAATCACAATGTTCTTAATTGGGAGGGTAGAGAGGACTTAGATTCAAATACTGACTTTTTCATTCTCTCTTTGTGATCTTGGTGGAACAGTTTACTTGCATGTCCTCAGTTTCTTCAGCTGTAAAATCAGTGTTATTCTTTATTTCTTCAAACATCCTGTCCATGACTAAATCTATGATTTTAGATGATAGGCTCATAGATTTGAAGGTAGAAGAGGTCTCTACTCCAAGTCCCCTATTTTAGAGACAAGTAAACTGAGGATCAAAATGGTAATTGACATGTTTGAGGTGATATAGACAGTTTTAAAAACATTCCTAGTACAATCAAAGACACCGAACTTGCCAACTGTCATGTGATAGTAATCAGATAATTTAGAGTGTAAATTCACTTTAAACATTATCCAGCTGTATTAATTTATTTTGAGGAAATTGAAACAACTAGAGTGAACTGACTTGCCCAAGGTCATACATAGAGTAAGTAGCATAGCTAGTTGTCAAACCCATATCCCTTAACTCCGAATTCATCATTCTTTCCAGTATATAACACAAAGGGATGCAGATTTTAGATGCAGACATTAGTGCAGACCTCACTCTAAGATTCATTTGTAATTGAAGTCTATATAAAGCTTAACATTAGAGTGATTTATGAATAATAACAATAGATTAGTGATTTACAATGATTAATTTTATCTTTGGAGTTTGCTGAAAAAAGCACCATGATTTTTCATCTTTTCAAACAATTTTTAAGTTTAAGTATCTAATAAATATACTCTTTTTTCAAATAAGAAGTATCAGTTAAATCTAGCTTATCTAAGTCCAAGAACCATGATTGGTACCCTACTGAGTTTCTTTAGATGTTTTAAATAGAAATGTGCCACTGGGGATTCACTATGGAAATAAATGTGTCATATTTGGATCATGTGTCCAGCACATTACTTCCAGCTGGTGCCAGTATACCAAAACTTCAGACTTATTTATTTGAGATAAAAACAAACAAAAATATTTTGAGTTGAAACTTAAAAGACAGTTATGAACATGATTGATTGCTAACTGTCATTTTGGAAAAAGGCATGTACACACTGTATCTCATATGACTCAAATTCAAACCACATGACTATTGTTAGAACTAGTAGTTTTAAGACAGAGAAGACTTGGGATGGGACTGAGGGGTAATAATTGTTTTCATTACTAGAAGTATCTCATCTAAGAGGGATTAGACATATTTTATTTGCCTCTCTAGGAAAAAAAGAAGGTACAGAATGTGGAAAACATACACTTACAGAAATGTATTTGATGCCTGGGGAGAAATAAACTAATGAAGAAAACAACAACAGCTTCCTAAGCATGAGAGCTATCTCCAAGTTGAATGGGCTGCCTTTCTTCTATTGGAGGCAAAGTCCTCCCTGGAGGACTTCAAGGAAAGACTGAATAATCACTTGTGAGAGATGTCATGGTGGAAATTCCTGTTCAAGTATACGTTTACTAGTTGGCTACAAAGTTTTCATATTATCTCTCTGATTCTAGTGTTTTGGACTGGGTCACTGCTAATTTATAACCAGTACATTCCAAAGACTTTATGTTAGTCAATGGAGTTAAGAAAAAAAAAACTGTGTAGATATTACTTTAAAAGCAAAGAAAGACTTTAAGCTACATTAAAAAAAGATTTTAAACATAGTTCATCATAAAAAAAGGTTAATGTTAATAAATGATAAGTAGTATAGAGCAACAGAAAATGGAGAGTATTTGGAATCAAATCAAACAAAAAATTGTGGTCAAATCTTAGCTCTGCTATTTAATGGTAGTGTAAGCATTAATAAAACTCTCCCATTTCTATGTCTCAGTTGTATCAGCTATAAAATGAGGGAATTGGATTCAAAGAATTCCATGATCCCCTCCAGCCCTAAAATCTATGAACATTTCTAGTTGTCTGTCGAAGGAAAAGTTTTAGTCTTTCTTCACTTCCATTTATCCTCCCTGACCTCCTCACTTCCTTTCTTTCCCTACCTCCTTCCCTCCCTCCTTCCTTCCTTCCTTCCCTCCTTCCTTCTTCCTTCCTTCCTTCTTTCCTTCCCTCCCTCCCTCCTCCTTCCTCCCTCCTTCCCTCCTCCTTCCTTCCTTCCCTCCCTCCTTCTTCCTCCTTCTTTCCTTCCCTCCTCCTTCCTTCCTTCCTCCTCCCTCCTTCCCTCCCTCCTTCCTTCCTTCCTCCTCCCTCCTTCCTCCTCCTCCTTCCCTTCCCTCCTTCCTTCCTTCCTCCTTCCTTCCTTCCTTCCTTCCTTCCTCCTCCTTCCTTCCTTCCTCCTTCTTCTTCCTTCCTTCCTTCCTTCCTTCCTTCCTTCCTTCCTTCTTCTTTCTTTCCTTCCTTCCTTCTTTTTTCTTTCCTTCGTTCCTTCCCTCCTTCCTTCTCCCCACCAGTATTAAGACTCTCTCACACTGAAATATACAGAATGCAAGGATAACATGAACTTTTCAGTTAAGTGGAAGGCAATCATTGCTTTTGAGGAACTCAAAAAATTCAATGAAACAAGCAACTATTAACTATCTACCAAATATAAGGCACTCTGCCAGATTCTGGAAATATAAAGACATAAACAAAACAATCATTGACCCAAGATGATGGGTAGGTAGGGAGATAGATTTAGATAGATATGAGAGAAAAAAAACCATCACCATCATCATCAAATATCCTTTAAATGCTAGCTATGTTCAGCTGTTTTGTCAGGAAAAAAATGTTAAGATTTGCCTCTGGTCTTTATATGTTATACTAGTTAATATCCAGGCAAGGAGATAGCTATAAACATAAAAAGCTATTTAACAAGACATTGGTAGTGCCATGTGTCTTTTATAGAATATAAGTGCTGATAAATTTTAAAGGGCATACAAATGTGAAATGAGTTTTTAAAAAATCTCTTGACATGCTCTTATGAAGAAAGCTAACCATTTTCTAAATGGAAGTTGAACAATTTGAGGATATATCATGAGCTCCCTACCTGACCACTGCATTAATAAACAATTCTTCCAATTATCTGAAAAAGTTCAAGCATCTCCCCAAATACCCAATATACCTATGTAGTAGATTGCTTTCTAAGTAAGTAAGACATGATCCGTTAAATGATCTTGGGCATAATGAAATATGCCTATATTTGTGTGGCTCTTTCTCACAATTTTTAAATGACTTCTTTCAAATTTTCTAATTATTGAACCAAGGGCAAAAGAGATTTGGATGAACTTACAAACCAGCCTCCCTTGTTCCTTATTTGTACTTCTCTGATGCCCTCACTGGATGAAAATCACCAATATTCCTGAATGATATAGAGGATTTGCATTATAAAAGTACATGAATTAATGAGTCACCAAGGAAAAAGCAAACTGCTCCAAGCAGTCATTTTGAACTAAAGGGATTTTCAATAACCCTCTCACCAACTCTCTAGCTAAAAGCAATATAGCAAAACAGTATTTGGCAAGTTTTTAAATTGTTTGAAAAAGAAGTAGGCATTGCTTTGAAGGAATAAAAAAAGCACACCAGCACTTTATATCTGCATGCTATTTGTTACCATGAAGCATGTATTCTTTTGTTAATAGCTTGTTCTCATTTTGAGGATGAGGCACAGGGGAAACAGAGCAAGTCTAGGAAAGTAACATTCATAATTTTCTTAATGATGGGCAAAATATTGAATGATCATAGGACCACAATGGTTTAAATGGGACCTCAGAGGTCCTATTGCCAACATCTTTATTCATTTTCTAAAGTTATTTTTATTTCATTAAACATTTCCCAATTATGTTTAAAAATTAATAGTGTTTAAAAATATTGAGTTCCAAATTCTTTCTCTCCATAGTGCCCCTTTCCCCTCCTTAAGAAGACAAGTAATTTGATATTGATGTTACATGTGAGGTCATGTAAAACACAATTCCGTATGTCATGTTGCAAAAAAAAAAACACCAAATAAAATTAAACAATAAAAATTAAGGTAGTAAAAAGTATGTGTTAATCTGTATTCAGAGATGATCAGTTCTCTGTCTCAGGGTGGATAGTATTTTTCATTATGAATTATTTGGAATTCTCTTTAGTATTGATGAGAACAGCTAAATCTTTCACAGTTTATCATTCTTATAATATTATTGTTACCATGTACAATGTTGTCCTGGTTCAGCTCCCCTCAATTTACATGAATGCATGTAAGTCTTCCCAGGTTTTCTGAAACCATACCCTTCATCATTTGTTGTAGCATAATAATGGTATTCTGTCAAGATCTTTGCTACAAATTGTTAAGCCATTCCCCAATTGATAAGCACCTCCTCAATTATCAGTTCTTTGCTATCACAAAAAGTTCATCTATACATACATACATAGATACACATATGTGTATGTGCATATTTGTATATTATATATGTGTGGATATATAATATATGTGTGTATATACGTATATGCATATTTTTTACACAAACAAAACCAGCATAGCCAATATTAGAAGGAAAGAAGAAAACTAGTAGAAAGTTTTTACAAAACTTATCTGATAAACACATAATTTGTCAAATATGTAGAGAATCAAATCAAATTTATAATAATGCAAGTCATTTCCTCCATTGATAAATGGTCAAAGGGCATGAACAAGCAGTTTTCAGAAGAAGAAAGTAAAGCTATCTATTGTCATATAAAAAATACTCTGAATTACTGTTGATTGGAGAAATGGAATTTTTTAAAACTTTTTTAGGCAATTGGGGTTAAATGACTTGCCCAGGGTCACATGGCTAGTAAGTGTCAAGTAGTTGGTCTGAGGCTGGATTTGAACTCAGGTCCTCCTGACCTCAGGGACACTGCTCTATTCACTTCACAACCTAGCTGCCCTGAGAAATGTAAATTAAAACAACTCTGGAGTATGACCTCACACCCGTCAGATTGATTAATAAGACAGAAAAATAAAATGAGCTAGATGTTCTCAGAAAAATCTGGAAAGTCTTAGATGAAATGATGCAAACTAAAGTGAGTAGAACCAGAACAGTGCACACAGTAGCACCAGTAAGTATGATCAGTTGTGAATGACTTAGCTATTTTCAGCAATACAGTGATCCAAGACAATTCCAAAGGACTCATAATGAAAAACACTATCTACCCCCAGAGAGAGAACTGATGAAATCTGAATGCAGATCAAAGCAGATAGCTAGAAAGATAGAGATATATAGATACACATACATACAGTTGTTTGTTTTACTTTTTTTGGTCTGGGTAGTCATTCTCTCCTCCTCACATAGCCCATTCCACTTCCAAAAAGAATCATTGTGAGAAAGTTTAATTTTTTATTCTCCCTTTAATTGCTAAAATATGCTTCTTTGTCCCTTTTACCCATTGTCACTAATTCTGTCCCTTGGTGCCAACCATCACAAGTCCAATCCCCTTTCCATATGACAGTCCATCAATATTAAAGTCAGGGAACATATGCCTTCAATGTCATATCTCTTGTATTATACCTCTTTTATTGGACTCTCACACATAATGAGCCAGGATGGCCAAATGTATATATGGTTGACCTTGAAATCTTGAATAGATAAGTTCAAGCTCAATCTCTGACACATAAAATCTCATTTTAAGATGAGAAAACTGAGGTAAGTGAGCCTTCCATGATCACACAGCTAGTAAATGTCTAAGTTCAGCTTTGAACTCAAGTCTTCCTGACTTCACTTATGCTACTTTATGCACTGTGCAACCAAGATGTCCTAGTATGACATAATTGTTTAACCTCTGTGCAGTCCATATGTTCTCTCAATTGATGCTTGAAAATAAATCTTAGTTGCTAAGTCTAATGGCCTTTTCTCAATCCTTGTACTCAGTTCTCTATTTTCACAAGTTTCTGTAGCTTTTAAAACTGCCTAGCCTCCTCACATCCCCAGCACTCTCTTCTCTCTACGTTTCATGACACTGATCTTTTCTGGTACTAATTCTACCTGTCTTACTTTTTCTGTCTTTTGATGAATCGGCATTCAAGTAATGACTGCTAATCATAGGTATGGCCCAAGGCTCTGTCCTTAACTCTTCTCTTTCCTCTCTAATTTTTTTTTTAATTTAGTGATTTCACTAGCTCCCACAGTTTTAAGAATCATCTCTATGCAGATAAATCAGATCCATTTGTCCATCCCTAACCTTTCTCTGGCTCTCCACTCTCTCACATCTCCAATTGCCAATTAAATATCTTGAACAGGATGTTCCATAGCTGCCTTAGATTCAACATGTTGAAAACTGAACTCATTATCTTTTCCCCAAAACCTTTCCCTTTTTGAAGGTTCCTTGTCACTGATACCATCATACACTAAGTCAACAAAGTTTGCACCCTCAGTTTCTCATATTCTCTTGATCCCCATATGCAATCTATCAGTGTTGCTTTTGCAACATATCTTGTATATGTCCCTTTCTCTTCTCTGACAAAGCAATTACCCTAGTGCATAGTCTTACCACCTCCTGGACTGCTGCAATAGCCTTTTTTGAACACCTTGCCTCAAGTTTATCCAGCCTAATATCCATTAAGAAGTCAAATTCATCTTCCTAAAGTGTTGCTGACTGTGTCATACCCCTATTCAAAAAACTGCAATAGCTTCCCATCAACTCCATGAATAAATATTAAATCTTCTGGTATTCAAAGAACTTCATTGCCTGGCTCACTCCTACCTTTCCAGGCTCCTTATACATTACTTCCTTTCATATCCTTTTTAATATAGTGGCAATAGCTTTCTTATTATTCCTTGTGCATGACCCTACATACCATAATTGGCTGTTTCCCATAACTGGAATTTTCCCTCCTCAGTTTTTCCTCCCAGCTTCCTTGAAGTCTCATCTAAGGTCTCACCTTTTGCAAACAAGCCTTTCCTAGCCCTCTTGAATGTTAGTGCCTTCTCTCTGAGATTGCCAATGTTTTTATGCTGCACTTATCTTGTTTGTGCATCAGCATGTGTGTATTGCCTTCCCTATTAAACTTTAAACTCTTTTAGATAAGAAAATTTTTCCCCTTTCTTTGTATTTCCTGTGGTTAACAAAGTGTTTGGCACATAGCAATCATTTACTAAATAGTAGTTAGTTGAATGACTTACAGTTCTGTGTATTAGAAATTCTTGGATTTTTTAAAAATAGTATTTCCTAAATATTGCTTTATTTATAAAATTAAAAGGAAATTTAATTGAATCATCATCATGGCAAATTCCATTCCATTTTGATAGTTTTAAAGCCTATTATGCTGTGATACCTTCTATCTACGCTGTCTAAGGTTCATAGACACGTAGAGATTTGTTTTGGAAAGGTCCTTTCCAACCGCCTACTCTACCACTTTATGTGATTTACCCATGGTTACTTTAATAGTTAATCTAAGAGTCTAGGCCTCATTAAAAAAAAAAAAACTGATCAGATCCAGCTTTCAAAAATATTATATTCTGATTATATTTAGAATGATTCTGATGTTTTAAAAGTTTAATTCTTCAAATACAGCTTTTGGAAATATCCATATTTATTTGTTATTCGAGGTTAGAATTAAAAATTGAATGGCCTGCAATGTCATACATAGTATATTCATTCTAGAGGTAGAAAGGAGCTCAGAAGCTCTCTAGCCCATCCTCCTCATTTTAAAATGTAAGAAATTGATACCCAGATAGACTTAATAACTCAGCTAAAGCTATACCAGTAGTATGAGGAAGAAACAGAATTTGAACCCCTGAACTATCCCTTTCATTTTTATTAAGATGATATGAAAATGGCTTTATAAGCCTTAAAGCACTATATATATATATGCTATGTAGCCATTTATAACCGGTGATAGTAGAAGTAGCAGGAGGAGTATTCTAATTTAGGATTCTTCTCTTTACCATATTAACTCTTTCATAGGGATTGTAGAATTACCATACTCTTAGTGACAACTTCATCTAAACTTTTCATTTTATAAAAATTGGAATTGAGAACTAGAATAGGAAAATGACTTAACAATGTTAATAGAGGCAGCAAGTACAGAAACGTAAATCTATTATTTCTCAAAAAACATCAGAGCCTGGGTCTCAGACTGTAAGTTTTACTAAGATACCTCTTTTCCTAAACTATCAAAATGCGATAAATACTCTGTACTTTGGAATATCATGAATTATCAAAGGACAACTTATTGCAAGTTTCATAACCAGGAATATTCCTCCTGAGCATGAGAAAACTAACATACAAACTATAATGGTAACACCAAAAATAAAAACCAAGACAAACCATTTATTTCTATAGGACACCAGGACAGCAGCATAAAAATGGATCCTAGTGACTTGGGAATTCTATACAGAGTTCTTTGACATCGTTTCATATTGCCTCACCTGCCTATCAGAGGGCTGAAATGTCTATCTGGCACTTCATTAAAACAGCTCCTGCTGAGATAACTTCATGATTCTGAATCGCTTCCAGGGAAACTGTCTCTTGAGTCAATGCAGCAATAAAGGAATTTGGAAAGATTCCCTGTTACTTGAAATAACTAAGAATTCTTCATGTGATTGACTCTCTCTGTGTGCATTAACTAAAAATATATATAGTCTTATTTGACTCTGAGACGTCTTTTATGAGAGAATCATTTACAGGGAATCGAGGGAAGAAAACTAGGTGCATAAAAGCCAGCAGCTAAAGAATAACAATTAACAACAGATTCCAACAAATGTATTATACAATACTGAAGAAAAAAGAATGACAATTATGGTAGAAGAGAAAAAAATAGTGGTTAAAATAAGAACTGAAAGATTTCAGGGTAGCTTGCAATTCTTTGGCCAATTTCAGGTCTAAATCCTAGGAAAATGGACTATAATTCAATTAAGAACCTGAAGATAGTGAGGCGGTGAATTTTACTTGATCAGCTGTAATGTAATCTCTGATTATAAAGATAGGTGTATAACCTTGTGCAATTGATGTCAGTCACACTTTAATTTATTTTGTAGTGAAAAGAAAACTGTATTTGGAATAAAAAAAAATAAAATCTCCGGGCTCAAATATTGCTGCTGTCACTCACTAATTGCAATCATTAAGCAAGTCATCCGACCCCTCTGATTTACTTTTCTTATTTACAAAATGGAAATGATAATACTTGCAGTAGCTATCACAATGAGTTTTTGTTACATTCAAATAAGTTTAAAAACTTAGGAAATATTAAAATGATAAATACATCAATTGCTATTAATTAATTCATTCCCTCAACCCCAAAAACAATTCATAAAGACCTTCTCCATTAAATGTTTGGAGTGGTTCAAAAGAAGTAGTAGCAATAATTCCTGACTACCATGATGTGGGTGCATCACATTTATGCATAATTAAATGAGATAATGATTAAATCCATATAAATGATCAAAATATAAATATAGAGGCTTAGATAATATAAAATACAACATGTCAATTTCATTCAGTTTCCAAGGGGATATAACAAAGAAGAGTATTTTGAATAGGTAAGATTAATCATTTAAACTTTCTTATGGAAGGTAAATCACAAGTTGATTCAAGAAAAATGAACAAAGGAGGCAATGCAATGTAGACAAAAATATCTTGTACTTATACTTAAAAGAAATGAGTTCAAATATCAACTCAATTTTTCCCTTCCTCCCTCCCCAGTACCCTTCATTGAGAAGGCAAGCAATTGATACAGGTTATACATGTGTAGTCATACAAAACACTTCCATAATAGTCATGTTATGAAAGAAAACATAGACCAAAAAAAGAAAAACCCTCAAGAAAAATAAGAAAGTAAAAAAAAGTATTCTTCAGTCTATATTCAAACACCATCAATTCTTTCTCTGGGGATAGATACCATTTTTCATCATAAATCCTTGAGAGTTGTCTTGGCTTCTTGTATTGCTGAGAATAACTAAGTCATTCACAGTTGATCATCTTAAATATTGCTGTTTTTTTGTACACAGTACAGTGCATTTTGCATCAGTTCATGTAAATCTTTCCAGCTTTTTCTGAAAGCATCCTGCTCATCATTTCTTATAGCATAATATTATTCCATCATAATCAAATACCGCAATTTGTTCAGCCATTCCCCAATTGACGGGCATCCCTCAATTTCTAATTTGTTGCCACCAGAAAAGCTCTGCTATAAATATTTTTGTACATTGTACAGATAAGCCCTTTTCATTTTTTAAAATCTCTTTTGGGACATAGTTCCAAATTGCTCTCCAGAATGGTTGGATCAGTTCACAACTCTACAAACAATGCATTAGTGTTTCAATTTTACAACATATTCTCCAATATTTATCATTTTCCTGTCTTGTCATATTGACCAATCTGATAGGTGTGAGGTGGTATCTCAGTTATTTTGATTTCATTTATCTAATTATTACTCAGTTTAAGCATTTTTCATTTGACTATATACATCTTTGATTTCTTTGTCTGAAAACTGCCTGTTCATATCCAAGAAGAATAATTGTTTCAGAAGTATCTCCCTTAAAATTTTGGCGCACTGTCTCTCTGCCCATGCCAGGTAACCAGAGCAATTCGTATTAAAATTATAGAGTAGATGTGGCCAAATGGTACACTTGCAGCTCTTTTTTTAAACATATTTTTTTCTTTCTCCTTTAATATAATTCATGAGTGCCCCTTGTGAGTCCATGTCTTTGTAGTCCTAAATCTGCCTTCCTTTCTTACCATCAATCATTACTGTTCTGCAGACTGTATTACCAAAGTCAGTGGGAACTCCAAATCTTCAGATGTTTACAGGCTTACAAGATCATTAGTCCAATTTGTAACATGGGTGGGGTTACCACAGTTTTTCCTTCCTTTCCTCAACCACTACTCAACTCGCTTGTTGCTGGAATATTCAAACTTCTGTATATACTTGCTGTTTTATCCCTAGTTCAATATACAACTAACTTTCTTAAAGGAATCATATAATACATCCTTTATGGTGTCTTCAGTCTTTAGCCGATGAACAAAGCACATCCTTACTCCCACATTAATTAGGGACTTACTTGAACTTGGTTTCAACTTTTGGTTGATCCAGTACAGAATGATGTGC
The DNA here is from genome assembly GCF_003287225.1 of Phascolarctos cinereus. Taxonomy (NCBI): domain Eukaryota; kingdom Metazoa; phylum Chordata; class Mammalia; order Diprotodontia; family Phascolarctidae; genus Phascolarctos; species Phascolarctos cinereus. The sequence goes on along the minus strand of NW_027555736.1, from coordinate 26,780,966 downwards.
CTTTTCTGTTTACATTAATTGTAGGGAGCTATTGGGGGAGTTCCAAACCCTTTCTCTCCTTTATATAGGGATAAGAATGATTTCCCTTAGAAAGTGTAAAAGTTGAGGGGAAAATATTATGTGTTGTGTGAATATATGTGTGTATGTGACATCAATCTCAATTGTCATTTAATGGTTATTGATAATTAGAGTACAGCATTCAGAATTTGAAAAAAACATCAGAGGATATCTTGTATTTATATTATAGAAGAAGAGACTGAGAAATTCAGAGATGTTTCTGAATTTCTCAACATCACACGTTTAGCCATATCAAAACACAAAATAATGCATACTGATCTCAAAGTGAGTATCCTTTCAACTGTGCCAATAGGGATTCCTAGATTTAAAGAGACAAGACAGAATTCTTTTAATTATTATTTTCTGGATTAAAAAAATATAGGAGCTGCAGTCATAATTTTGGATTTGATAACTAAAAAAATGAAAATCATCAAGAGAAACCATGTGTTTAAAGGCACCATTGAAAATGAACCAAAAACATCAGTTTTTAATTAGCAAAAGGCCTAGCAACTATGTAAATCATTTTGAAGCTTATTTCAGTGAAGAAGGTTATAGGTAGTTAAGTAACAATTATAGGAATTGCTTACCATTCAGTTTTGACACTTAGCAAATCTAATAGAAACTTAAACCTGATTTTAGACTTGTACAGATTATTACCAAGACAGATTTTGATAGAGAGATGGAGACAATTTAATGGGGTTTTTAAAGAGTATGCTTATCATTTACCTTCACTTAGGACTTTTATGATAATTTATCATGTGCCAGAGCATAAGTAACTCAAGCAAATTTAGAAAACAGAAATCTTTAAAAACATTTTATAAATTGAAACAAAATAAACATTCTGGTGAATTAAGATAACACAAACAAAAATACAGAAGGAATTGTTGAATTAAAATTATAGCCTAAAAGTGAATAAATTGAAAACCAAAAATTAAAGAAATATAGATGCATAAATATACCTAAAAGGTATGTCTATGTGCACACATTGTTTACATATTTATACTTTTTTTCTTCTGTTTGTATGTATTTGTAAGTTTATATAGCATCATAACCAAATATACACAATATAACTAGTGTAGTTCTAAGAGAGAAATACCATAATACTGGGTAAATTGAAGATGTCTCCTCTCCACACTGATTTTTCTCCCATAGCTCAAGGGATTATAGCTTTTGATATAAAACCTGAGAACAAAATCAAAGATATAATCACTGACAAAAGGGCTTAAAATTATCCCCTTTTACATATGAAATCATGATGTACTTAAAAAGCTTCCAAGAATACAAGGGTGAAAAACATTGGAATGATAACTTCAGTAAAATATCAGAAAACAAAAGAAATTCACAAAATGAGCATTTCTATAAAACAGTGAGAAAATAAGGAAGAAACAATTAGCAGAAAGATGCCTGAACACTCATCTTCTTGAACAGGAAAGTAGAATGGGTAAATGTATGCCTTAGTGACACCAGTTAACTCAAAAGTGGTTGAATGTGGCATGTTAGATGAGATTTCTTAGTGCTCAATTTTGTCCAGTACTAAAATTTTGTACCTTTCACGTGAAGAGATATCCACAGCTTCCTGAAACACGTTATTCAAACTGCTTTAAGCATTTGAGGACAATTCCATCTTATTGACTCTGTATTGGCGCTATGTTCCCCAAATCTCAGGCAGGATTCACCTTGCTTTTCAATACAAGAATCATTGAATCATTTCAAATTCTCTTCTCTTTCCCATTCTGATCAAGTGAAGCCTTTTCACAAGAGGCATTATTCCTGAAATGGTAATTTCACATGTACTATTGAAGAAGCTTCCTCTGTACAACTCTGATTAAAATTGTAATTCATCACTTACCTGTGGGAACATAGAACATTTCAAATGAATGCTATGCAGAGTTACATAAACAAAGGAGAAAAACAGAAAAGATAATTTAACAAAGGATCATTTTCTCATTGCTGTTATAAATGAAATCATCTCATGTGCACTAGTTTAAATACTGTGGAAATTCTTATTCCCTTCCCTCCATATATTATTCTGTCATCAACAATATGGATTTTATCACTGTTAGCACTCTTTCCCAAAAAATGTAATTAGTTAGTAAATTAATAAGAATGTATCAATAAACTACCCTAGTATGTATGAAGTATTGTTATTATGCACTGGGAACGTAATGACACAAAGAAAACAGCCTTTGCTTTCAAGAAGCTTACATTTTACTATCGAGAAGTCAACCAATCAAACACCATAAATTTATTCAACATTTTTTCTGCCTTTGGCACTGGGAATGTAAACACAATAAGAAAATATCTCCACTCTCAAGGAATGAATGTTCCATAAGAAGACAAATTGCAACTTCTCTGTGACAGCAGACAGTAAATTCTTGACCTGAAAATCTCCCATTTTGTAGTCAAACTGGTGATGAGATTTTCCAGGATTATTTAGACTTGTCCTTGGACCACAGACATACAGCAACAACTACAATAATACTTGAAGCATCCCCAAGTTTGTGAGATATTCCACATATTGTGACCCTTACAGCTGCCTTTAAAATTCCAAGGCCAACTCTGGCCTCCTGAATTTATTCATTTTTGATGGCCATCTCCCTTTCCTGGAACTCTCAGTTCATTACCCTTTTCCTAGTGACCTTGCTGGTTTTTTTTTTTTTTGAAATCTCAAAAGTATCTCATCTTCTGCAAGAAATCTTTCTTGGTCCTCTGTAACATATTATTTTCCCTAACATACAATAGTGACCTGTTAAATGCTTGTTGGTTTGACTTATCCAAGATGAGTCTTTGGAATTAAACTTTATTAGATGCAAATAATACTTCAAAACTTCTAATATTCATGATGGAAAACAATGGAATTATTTCATACATTAAAGGAAAGTTAAGCTATTGATTTATAGCTTGAAGTCACATTTGATCTTTATTAGTTCGGAAGGAGTTAGAGGCACTGGATTAAATGAAATAACATTGCTCAGGAAGGGTATTGGGTTTGGCTGAAGAGACTCTGTCATGCCATATGATTCCAGTATAAAATATCAAGTAGATTCAGAACCTGGGCATTTGAATGGAGAGAGGGGGGTAGACCTTTGAGATAAGGAATTCCAGGAAGGTCCAGACCAAAAAGCAAAACACGAACATTTGAATGGCAGCCAGGAGATAGCTCCAGTGTCAGAGACTATGGGGGAAGTCAGGCACTACAAAATCTCTTGACTTCTATGGCCTGTAAACCTGCAGATTGCTAAGGGCACACTACTCACCACTCCACACATTTTTCCTCCTGAATAGCTCATCTGTTCTTGTGAAATCTTTCACCTGCTCTAATCTGTGTAACTTTCCCAATATATGTTTACAGTTTAACCTTAACAATGAGATGAGCTATTTGCAATCATTTTACATGGACGAAATGTCTGGTAGAAGGAAAAAAAACCTGTCTGGTAGAAGATTTTACCCTCCTGAGAATAAATAGATAAATTGAAGTTTATTTTGAAGTCTTTCTCATACTGCTAGACTACAGACATTTTATATGTGGCAGAGAAATATAATTCTAACTTAATCTTCCTCATGGAGTAGTAGGAATCTGAGGAAGGGAACACTTATTCATGACTATATTGAATCTAACCTCCTTCATAAGACCATTTTGAATTGTACATACCTCCTTCCACCCTCTGCAAATCTGGAATTTTATGATTTCCTTTGAGTACAGGTATGACATCCAAGATCACTTATTTATTCTTACCATGTATGGCTCATCCATATTTATTGAAGATAGCTACCAACAATACATGTTTTACAGGAATAAAAAAAAAAAAACCACAAACAGTCATTTTGAAATTTGAAATAGTGTCATGACCCAATTGATTCTAAGCTACATGAGGTGAGGGACTAAAGATTTATTGTTTATATATATATATATATATATATATTGTATCCCATGCACCATACAAAGTCTCTGGCATATAGCCAGGATTTAATAAACACTTGATAAGTTAAATTGAATTAAAATCAAATTAAATGAGTAGAGCCTTCAAAATGTATCACAGCAATAGAAACTTCTTTTTTTAATTTTTTTTTTTATTTTTAGGCAATTGGAGTTAAATGACTTGCCCAGGGTCACACAGCTAGTAAGTGTCAAGTGTTTAGCCTGAGGTCAGATTTGAACTCAGGTCCTCCTGACTTCAGGGCTGGTGCTCTAACTACTGCACCACCTAACTGCCCCGGAAACTTCTATAACATACTCGGCATCTAAGGACGTGGAAATGCCATATCAATGCAAAATTCAAAATGTGTCGAGTATTTGCTAGAGTTCCACCAACACCAGTAAGTAAACCTTATAAGCAGAATGCCAACATTAATGTTAGTTGCAGAGTGACCCTACCCTCAGAATAAAATCATGAGATGAAAACAGGACATTGTTATGGTAGGTAAATATATCACTCTAAGTTAGAACTGGTGATGAGTTTCTTCAAACTTGGCCAGGCTGAGCTTCAGAAAACGCATATGAATTTCTCTGAGTCAATATGCTAACCTTTGGTGCTATTTTCCAAAGCTTGTGTCAAGTAGAATGGCTTTCAAGAAACCAGTGTCGCATACAAGCACAATAAGACATCAGAAAAGGAGTCAAGACCAAATCCTTTTCTTCTTCATCATCATCATTTTTGTTATTATCATCATAATGACTATCATTGTCATCCTTGTCATTCTCATCATACCATCATCACTATTAATATTCTCTTCATTTTTTAAACCTAGAAGGAATTTTAGAGAGCTTATGTTTTAACCTCTGTATTTTATGGATGAGTAAACTGAATCCCAGAATTACTAAGGAAGTGGATAAGTCCACACGGGTTATAACAAGCCAATAAAGAATTTGAAACCTGCCTCCCTTGACCCCAGAACCAATGTTTGCTACATTATACCACTATGAAATCTTGCAGCAATAACTCTTCATGTAGTGGTGGTTATTGCCATTTTTCAAAGGCTGCCCCACCAGGGTACAAACTCTAAGAGGTCTTACTAAGTTGGAAAGATTTCAAGAATGGACTTATCCACTAGCAATCAATCAATTAAATAGCTACTATGTTCCATGAACTACTATACTATAGAGGTTCAAATATAAAGAATGAAATAATCAGTACCCATGAGGAATACACACACACACACACACACACACACACACACACACACACACACACACGCGCACACACACGCCACAGTTAGAAGTAGATAGGGATATACACAGATGCAGATGTAGATATCTATATGTCTGCACATACGTATACCTATATGCATATATCTGCATACACAAATGTGTGCATGTGCACAGATGCACGTGTATATATACACATAAATATATGTATACACATACATATATATATATATATATATATACATATATACACATACACATAAACATGCACATACACATACACATACATATAGATACCTGGCAAAGGTTCTGTTTAAACACAAAGACCAATCTGATATTCATCATCAGGTTGGCCAAAGAGTGGAAAAGTCTTGGACCGCAGCATCTCTCCCAGCCCTTGGAGGGCTAGAGGACAGAGCAAAAACATTCTTCCTCCACTTTAAGAGGACCTACATACCAACTACTTCTTACCCTCTGCTCTGCTTAGATTTGACTTCCACCTTCCATTTACAGCTTCCTGTTGTGCGTTGTCTTCCTTCATTAGACCTCTAAAGTGTAAGCTTCTTGAAGGCAGGGCTATATTTCTTTTTCTCATTTATATCTCTATACCCGCATAAGGTGCCTGGCACATGAATGATGTTTAATCAGTATTTATTAAGTTGAATTGAATTGTTAGATGCCTACTGAGTTTTAGTGAGGTTATAATGTATATGGTAGAACAATTGACCAAACCAATTAAATCATGTACGTTAGAAATAGAATAGCAGAAGTGTTCTTTCTATTACACAACACCAATCTGTCTTCTAAGGCTCTTGCACAGAATAGGAGCTTAATAATTATTAATTTTAATGACATAGTTGTGAAAATTCAGATATCATGAGATTAAATAATTTGCTTAAAGCCACTTATGTTTGTAACTTATATTCACTTCTTTTCCACTTGACCATGTTCACTTAATCTAAGAAAACATAAAGATTTCTCTGTTTAAAAATACTTCCACAAATTAATTTATTTTAGGAGAATTATGTATATTTAATTAGTTGTCAAGGCAATCTACCATATGTATGCAATTGACCTCATTTATCCTTATCTTCCTACTGTTCCCATTATTCTGGCCTGAAGGAAAGAATGGAAGTCACTCCTCTGTGTTCCTCTTCCCTATTTCTGATATGTAATTGGAAAAAAATCCTGAGAAACTCCATTTACTGCCAACATTCATTGATTAAGTATATATAGCATTTTATAACCCAACATGCCCATAATTTCCAAGAATATTTCCAAGATATACCCATCACTACATATCCTTCCAAGATACCCAAACTGTTGTTTACCCGTTTTAACGTGCTATTCACATATCCTCTTCAGGCAGTTAAGCAAATGTGTGTATTTATTCCATGTCTATAAATTTTCACAGAATTAGAGAATCCCAGAGTTGGAAAGTCCCTTTAAGGCACTCTACAATCCAGGAGTGGGGAACCTAGGGCTTTGAGGCCACATGTAACTCTCTAGGTCCTCAAGTATGGCACTTTGAATGAATCTAAACTTCATAGAACAAATCCCCGTAATAAAATGATTTGTTCTCTAAAACTTTGACTTAGTCAAAAAGCCACACCAAAGGATTTTGAAGACCACAGGAGCTTAGAGGCTGCAGGTTCCCCACCCCTGCTCTAAACCAACTGATAGTTAAGAAGGTATCCTTTATCTCTACAAATTCTTGGAAGGCGGTATAGTTATTCAGCATCCTGTGATGACCTATAAGCTGGTAAATCTTACAATGAGGTAGGGAATATTAGGAAATTTGACCTTAAATGTAACTGAAATATATTCCCTAGAGCATGCAGTTCTCTTAGCTCTACTCTGAGACCACCTCTAGTGGCCAAGTAAAACAAGTCTAACCTAGACCTACACCAAATATTACACAACATTAGGTAAGAGCTTTCAGAGCTATCTCAATTCTTCCCTTCCCCAGCCTGAATACCCCTAGTTTCTCTAACTGCTTCTTATTTGATATGGTCTTCAGATCCTTCTCCAACTTTGTTGTCCTTTTATGGACCCAGTTCAGCTTTTTCAGTGGTCTTCATGCACACAACATGGTACCCAACAAAGAGCAAATGCTCCAGATGTGGTCTACCCTGGCAACAATTCAGCAAGTTCTGTAAGTTCAGTAAGACTATAACCTCCCTGAATCTGTATACTATGGATCTATCAATTAATTTCATTAGCTACTTTCATCAGCCACATCAAAGTGTTAGCTCCAATGGACCTTACAGAGAATGAAAATCCTCAGGCTACTTTCCCATGAAATGCTATCTAACTCTGTTTTTTCCCATCAGTGATATAGGGCTTTGCATTTTACCATGTTTTATGCCCTTTTGTTATCTGAAAAGTAGCCTTTTGTCTTCTAAGATTTTTTAAACTATAGTTCTATATTTAATAGATTAGTTAATACCCTCAATAGGGAAGTACCTTCACTTTGCCCTTCCTTAAACCCTTATTGAATTCCTAACAACTGCCCTTGATAATAAATTTTTGACCTTTTACTCCCACCACACTTCACACCTCTGCATAGGACAATCTTTCTCAATATCATTTGTTTTAATATAAAGTATTTCAATGTTACTTCATTTATCTAATGAACTCCATTTCCAAATTCTATGGCTAGTGAATGAACCTATTCATTCCCTACCCATTTGGTTAATTGCCAAAGCAATGGATCAGGAGCTGGTTTACAAATAAATTCTGCCATAATTACTATTTGTATGCCTGTAGACAAATCACTTAACCACTCCAAGCATTAGTTTCCTGATCTATAAAACAGGAATTATAATATTTGAACTACTTATTTTAAAGGTAGGGGTGTGTGTGTGTGTGTGTGTGTGTGTGTGTGAGAGAGAGAGAGAGAGAGAGAGAGAAGAGAGAGAGAGAGAGAAGAAGAAGAAGAAGAAGAAGAAGAAGAAGAAGAAGAAGAAGAAGAGAGAAGAAGAAGAAGACAGAGACAGAGAGACAACAACTGAGGGTAAAGGATTTAATAAACCTTACAGCACTATATAAATGTCAGATTACATTCAGCAATACCTTTGTAGAGAATCAATGAATCTCAGAGTTGGAAGAATGTTCAATGCTCATATAGTACAACATATACTTATATTAAGAATCCCCCCTAGAACATACAAGAGAACTCTCATCTAACCTTTGCTGAAGACATTTAACACAGGGAGGGTCCCTGTTTGTAAGCCGTATTCTGCTTCCTAAAGCAGACTACATCTAATTTTGTAACCTCCAATTACTATTAAGATAACACATGTATTGACTTCAAATGGAATAAAGGTCATATAGTTCAAACCCTTTGCTTTAACATATGAAGAAACTGAGGCACAGAAAATAAATTTTGAGGACACATGAAGAGCTAGCATCAGCAATGACGTCTTCAGTCTCCAAATCGAATACACAGTCCAGTTGACCATTTTACCTGAATTTGTTATTAGAATGTGAGATCTTTAAGGAAAGGGACTTTGTTTTGTTTTGTTTTGATATTTCTTTGCATCCCCAACATTCAGTACACTTGCTGGCACAAAATAAGCTCTTAATAAATGTCTGTTGACTTGTTGAGTGAATTGAACTTAATAGCACACGTATCTGACAATATGGATTTTTTAATGTTTCTTTTTTTTTGGATATTGTTACCTGAAATTTGCTTGTCCTCTCCACTGATTTCCTTTTGCTTATGCCACATCTGCTATTTTTTGTGTTACCATGCACATCATGAGAACAGTTGTCTTCCTCCTCTTTGATTTTCCTCACTAATAAATGAACACCTCTGTGAATATGATTCTAAATAACCACAGCAATTAAAGTAGCTGTATATAGCACATCAAAGGAGGAAGAGTGTGGGGGACATTTAAGTCCTATAGATTTTTCTTTTATTCATGTTAAAATGTTCTACCTGTGGAATCTGCCAATAATTTTGATTACCAGTTTGGTGAAGCACATAACATACAAAGGATGCACTCTCATTCTGGGTGTCAACTTAAGCATGATATGGTATACAAAACATGCCATTTTCTTCAGCAGTCCTATTGCTTTGCCTAGTTACATTTAAAGACTGAATTAACATTTTAAAAGGTTATTAATAGAGAGAACAATCCCTAAGGGTAGTCTTTTCAAACACCCTTCATTTTATGTTTGTTTCGGGTGCATGTTTTCAGAAATTAAAAAAAATGGAGGGATTAGCATGCCCCCTACACAAATATTACATGCATATTTATGAAGCATCCCATGTTCTTGTGGGGCAAATGAAAATCTTTCAAAAACAATATGAGACAGTGTGGCCTATCAGATAGACAAGTGGCCTAAAAGTAAGGAACACCTCAGTTTAAGCTCAACGTCCTTACATATCAGGTGTGTGACTCTGGGCAAGTCACTTGATTTCTCAATGCTCTAGTCAAATACAATCCAGGGATTCTGAATCTAGATTCTGTGGAATCCCAAGAAGCTCTGGGACAGATTACAAAGCTCCACAAACTTGCAATAGGAAAAAAATGTGTTATTTCATTTTTAGTTTCACTAAACTCTTACTTAAATATAACATTTTATCATTTATTAAAAAAAAAAACCTCTGTGAATGCATCCATAGTCTTTACAGAATGACAAAAGTGTCCAATGAGCACGTACACCCACATGCACGTATTCTCATACATACATATTCATACAGATTTAAAACAACAAAAACAACTCTGTTTTAAGGTTAGAATTTACAAAGGAAGTGCTGGCTTGCCTTTCTAAAAGGATTTTCTTCACACAGTGTTCCCTAAACAAATTAAATCAGAGGTACAGTGTCTATCATTGTCCCTTTGTGAAGAGACAATCAGAACTAGTGTGGGAATGGAGCAAACCACACTGACTCCATCTGGTGACTCAATTCTGGATCTAGGTCAGTTCCCTCTCTATTCAATTATGGGAATTGGGTCTAGTTCAATTTCTGTCTTGTGAGAAAATGTTATTCAATTAGGAGAATTGTGTGATGACTTGATTGCATTGTCTGAACTTAGCCCTGAATAGCTTGGAAGATGGACCACCTCTACCTATTGCTTAGAGACCTTTAACTAAGGACTTAGGCTTTGCTGACCAGAAACTCAGTCAGATCCAAAGATTAATGCAAGGAGTTTCCTCATAATTATACATCTCAAGCAACCTCAGTCTGAAAACTGACCCCATACTGATCGGTTACTGTTTCTTTGTGACTCTGATTTAATATACACATTAGTGGAGGATAGCCCTTTTTTTTCTGATTTCAGGGAATCACTGATTCTTTCCATCCTAATCTTTCCTCTAATAGAAATCAGATTATCCAATCTAGTATGTTGGTTTATAGCTTGTTAATTATTTTATTTTAATGCATAGAAATCTGTATCCTCCGTATTCTGGGTCCAGTGCCAATCTGAGGCGGCCTGTTCCTGATTTGTTATGAAATCGGCATGCATTGCTTCATAAATTCATATGCTCAGATGCTCAAACCTTTGTTTCTTCAGTCATTTCAATTAATCCACATGCCACGCTATGGAGTTAATCTCTGATTTAGTGATTTGTTTTTTGGTATATTGTGATTTTATCCATGTAAGAAACTTCCAATGTGAAAACTTCTTTTTCCTAACTACGCAAGTCAGAAATTCTTCTATCACTTAGCAACTAATCAGTCATGATTAGATGTTCTCTGTGTGCTAGGCACTAAGAGAATACAAAGACAAAACTAAAATCACTTACAACATTTTATATCAGCTTGGGCAATCACTTGTCTCTAGCTACCCAGCTAAAATATACCAGGAGCAGGCTTGAACCTCCATCTTCCTGACTAAAAGGCTAGCTTAAGATTCACCCTCTCATACAGCTTCTCTAGCAATACCACGGCCAGTTTTTATTTGTTTGTTTTGTTTTATTTTGTTTTGTTTTTATCCTAAAGTTATCAGAAAGGCGACTAGGTGGAAGAATAAATAAGACACTGGACCTGGAGTCAGAAGTGCCTGAGTTCAAATCCAGTCTCAGACATTAAGTAGTTGTGTGATTGACCCTGGGTAGGTCACTAACCTCTGCTGCCTTACTTTGTTCATCTATAACTATATACAATGATAAGGCCTACTTGCCAGTAAAGTTAGGATAAAATGAAATAATGTTTATTTCATATAGATGGCTGGCTTTAGAGGGAGGAAAGCCTGAGTTCAAGTACTAACTTCAGTATGTATTGTCTATACGATCACGGGCCAGAAACTTAAGCTTTCACATATAGAGAAACACACAAATAAATAAAAAGAAGACAAGGACATTTGGAAATGATTATAAGATGAACAAACTCAAAATAGTGTTCATATTGACTACATCTATATTGAAACATAAATAAAAGCAAACATTCTCACAAAACAAAGGCAAAGATAATGAAACTTCAGAAACTATGTGACTTGCATGAAGTAATGAAATCAGAATTTGGGAAAACAATTTTCACAGTGAAGACAGCAAAGCAAATGAGAACAATCAGATCAATCTGATTTTTGTCTTGTTATAATAATCAATATTATATTGGTGGACCCAGAGAATTTATCTTGTTTTTAAATTTTATTTTGTATATTTCTCCCTATATATGTGTATGTATATACATATACTGGGGCAGGTAAGTGGTGCAGTGGATAGAGTACCAGGTCTGGAGTCAGGAAGATTCCTCTTCATGTGTTCAAATCTGGACTCAGACACTTACTAGCTGTGTGACCCTGGGCAAATCACTTAGCCCTGCTTTCCTCAGTTTCCTCATCTATAAAATGAGCTGAAGAAGGAAATGGAAACCAGTCCAGTATCTTTGCCAAGAAATCCTCAAATGGAGTCACAAACAGTTGGACACAACAAAAAAAAAATTACTCAACAACAACGTATACATACATACATACATACATACATACATACACACACACACACATATGGGGAGGGGCTGTCACTTCTGGTACAATTATAAATAGCTTGAAGGGAAGGACTGTTTGTTTTTCTTCATATCCCAAGTTCCTGGAAAAACTGTTTTGAATCCACCCTATCTCCCCTCTGACTTACCTCCTCTACTTCTTTCCACCAGATCTTCCTTGATGCTGGCTTTGAATATCTGGGCTTCAACAAGTGAGGTTTCAGTATATCTTGACTACAACCAAGCCTCTTTTTCACTTCTTAGCTGTCTTTAATCCATGCTGCTGGGATTGACAGTCTTGCTTACTTATATTTCTACCTCCAGAACTTAGCACAGTGCTTAGTACATGCTAAGTATCTAATGAATGCTTATCATTCATTCATTCACATAATTAATACTTCTTGATAAATTGAGTTCTCTGTGACAAAGTTCTGAAGGTGGTTCATTGGTACTGATATTTGTTTTTGATGAATGAGAGAACTATATTCTCCTTCCCTCTGTATTTTTTTTTAATATAAATGCAACTGAGTGACTGCATTGGCCATAAAAAGTCAACCCTCTTGGTATAACCTATATATTGATAAGACTCAGAATTAGGAAGACCTGAGTGTGAATCCAGTTTCTGACCTTCTGAGCTTTATGATCCTGTATAAATCACTTCATTTCTTTGGGCTCAATTTCCCCATGCAGAGAAAAACAATAAGAGATACAGATATGCTGTGTAGCTCAAACGATACAATATCATGTAACATACATTGAAAAGTCAAAAGCATTTTTCTATTGTTGGTTATTCGTGTTCCTTCTTGCCTTTGGACAATGTATAAGTTCTACTACGACTGGAGAGCTAAAAGAGGGGGGAGGTAATTAGATGACTTTATCTAAAAATAGAATGAATAAAAGAACCAAGGAAAAGAGGGAAGAAAAACACAAACCATTTGTGAAAAGCATAATTGATATTTTCTCTGAGATTTTATCAGGGTCACACACATCCATTTCAGGCTCATTCATTTTTAGATAATTCTTTAAAAATATAAAAAAATCATTTAGCTCATTCTTGCATCACAATTATTTGCTTTTTTTCTTTTTTTTTTGATATTATCATGTTTTATTTTGTTTTTCTCTGTTTCCTTAACCACCACCCTTTGGTTCTTTGCTTCTAGTTTCAGTATTTCAATATTCCTTTCTCATCAAACACTAATTAAAATTGAAAATTTTTTCTGGTCTTCATGAATCCATACATTATCCTAAAGACCAACAGCATACTCCTTTCCTAATTAAATTGATTTTTGCTTTTTCATATTAAGAAAGGGTTGGGGCAAGACAGGTAAAAATATTCCAAAAACATTCTCCAAGTTCTTTGGGAATCCTATCTGACATTCCACTGTATTTCTAGTCCATTTTTCAAAATGCAAACATTAAGCAACCTATTTCCTTGGCCACTAGAAATGGCAAGCTCTTGTCTATATCTCTTCCCATATCTTGATGTATATTTTTCCTAAAGCTTTCAAACTCTTTATACTTCTTTTTTTTTAAATTTTATTATTATTATTTTAATATCAATTTATTTATTTTTACTTTTCAATATTCACTTCCACAAGTTTTTGAGTTCCAAATTTTCACCCCATCTCCCCACTCCCCCACCCAAAGATGGTATGCATTCTGAGTATCCCTTCCCCTAGTCTGTCCTCTCTTCTATCTCTCCCCCCTTCTCTTATCCCCTTCCCCTTCTATTTTCCTGTAGGGCAGGATAGACTTCTATACCCATCTCCTGTAACATATGTTTTTAAAACTTTAGGTTTCAAATTTTCTCTTTCCTCCCTCCCCACCCACCCTCACTGAAAATGCAAACAACTCAATATAGGTTATATATGTGCAGTTATGCAAAACACTTCCATAGTAGACATGCTATGAAAAACTAACTCTATTTCCCTTAACCCTATCCTGCCCTCCCACCTCTTCTATTCTTTCTTTTGACCCTGTCCCTCCTCAGAAGTATTTACTTCTGATTACCCCCTTTCCCAATCTGCCATTCTCTCTATCATCCCCCTGCTCTCTTGCCCCCTTCTCCCCCTATTTTTCTGTAGGGTAAGACAGATTTCCATACCCAATTGAATGTGTCTGTTATTCCCTCCTTAAGCCAAATCCTATGAGAATAAGATTCACTCATACCCTCTCACCTTCCCCCATTTCCCCTCCACAGTAAGAGACTTTTCTTTCCTGTTTTTTTTGTGAGATAATTTACCCCATTCTACCTCTCCCTTTCTTCTTCTCAGAGTATCATCCTCTCTCATCCCTTAATTTTATTCTCCAGATATGACCGTTAATCTTCAACTCACCATATGCCTCTCTCTCTCTCTCTCTCTCTCTCTCTCTCTCTCTCTCTCTCTCTCTCTCTCTTCTCTCTCTTCTGTCTCTCTCTCTGTCTCTCTCTCTCTGTCTCTCTCTCTCTCTCTGTGTCTCTCTCTCTGTCTCTCTCTCTCTCTCTCTCCATACATATTTTTTTTTCCTTCAACTACCTAATACTGACAAAGGTCTCATGAGTTACAAATATCATCTTTCCATGCAGGAATGTAAACAGTTCAATCTTAATAAGTCTCTTATGATTTCTCTTTCCTGTTTACCTCTTCATGTTCCACTGGAGTCCTGTATTTGAAAGTCAAATTTTCTATTCAGCTCTGGTCTTTTCATCAGGAATGCTTGAAAGTCCTCTATTTCACTGAATTACCATTTTCCCCCTGAAGGATTCTACTCAGTTTTGCTGGGTAGGTGATTCTTGGTTGTAATCCTATCTCCTTTGCCCCCCGGAATATTACATTCCATGTCCTGTGGACCTTTAATGTAGAAGCTGCTAAATCTTGTGTTATCCTGATTGTGTTTCCACAGTACTTGAATTGTTTCCTTCTGGCAGCTTGTAATATTTTCTCCTTGACCTGGGAACTCTGGAATTTGGCTACAATATTCCTAGGAGTTTTCCTTTGGGGATCTCTTTCAGGAGGAGATCTGTGGATTCTTTCAATTTCTATTTTGCCCTCTGGTTCTAAAATATCAGGGCAGTTTTCCTTGATAATTTCTTGAAAGATGATGTCTAGGCTCTTTTTTTGATCATGGCTTTCAGATAGTCCAATAATTTTTAAATTCTCTCTCCTGGATCTATTTTCCAGGTCAGTTGTTTTTCCAATGAGATATTTTACATTGTTTTCTAATTTTTCATTCTTTTGGATTTGTTTCACAGTGTCTTGATTTCTCATAAAGTCACTAGCTTCCAATTGCTCTATTCTAATTTTTAAGGAAGTATTTTCTTCAGTAAGCTTTTGGACTTCCTTTTCCATTTGGCCAATTTTTCTTTTTAGGGCATTTTTCTCCTCATTGGCTTTTTGGACCTCTTTTGCCATTTGGGTTAGGCTATTTTTTAAGGTGTTATTTTCTTCAGTATTTTTTTGGGTCTCCTTTAGCAAGCTGTTGACTTGTTTTTCATGATTTTCTTGCATCAGTCTCATTTCTCTTCCCAGTTTTTCCTCTATTTCTCTTCCCAGTGTTTCCTCTATTTCTCTTACTTGCTTCTGAAAATCCCTTTTGAGCTCTTCCAAGGCCTGAGGCTGATTCATATTTTTCTTGGAGGCTTTGGATGTAGGAGCTTTGACTTTGTTGTCTTCTTCTGGTTGTATATTTTGATCTTCTTTGTCACCAAAGTAAGACAATATAGTCTGACTCTTTTTGCATGGCTTGCTCATGATCCCGGCCAATTACTTGAGTTTTAAACTCTTTGTTAAGGTAAGAGTCTGCTTCCAATGTGGAGAGTGTACTGTCCCAAGCTTCAGTGGTCTGTACAGCTGTTTTCAGAGATACTTGTAGGGACCTGTAAATTTTTAGTTCTTCCAAGGCAGTATGATAAGGGGCGAGGTGTTTAGTCCTTTCCTGGCCTGTGACAACAAGTACTCCTTTCTGTCCTGTAACTGTGAGGAGGGGTTTCTCTCCACAACCACTGCAAGCTCTACCAGCGTTCCTCCTCACCCCAGCACTGCCTCCCAGAACTGTGACCCAGATCCAAACATGGGCAAAGCAAGATATTCTTGCCTCAGCACTGGCAAAGAGATTCCTGCAATACCTCTCTGATCAGCCACTGGATTCCCCTCAGTCTGTGGGCCGGAAGCTTGGAAGCAGCTGCCCCCCTCAGGGCCACGCTCTTGGGGAATGAAGCTGAGACACCACCTTCCTTTCTCAGCACCAACAGAAACAGACATTTCCCACTGACCTTCTAAATTGTCTTTGACATTCATGGATTGAGGAGTCTGGAAATCTCCACAGCTGCCCAATTCAGTCCTCTGAGGCCTGCTCCAGGTTTGCTGCGGCCTGTGCGCCCACGCCACGCTGTGCTGCGCTCCCAGCCAGGCGCGATACACCTTTCTGATCAATCATCCAGGTGGTCTTGGGCTGGAAATTTGTTTCACTCTTTGTTTTTGTGGGTTCTGCTGCCTCAGAATTTGTTTAGAGCCATTTTTTGTGAGTATTTGGAGGGGTTTGGAGGAGAGCTCAAGCAAGTCACTGCTTTCACTCCGCCATATTGGCTCCACCCTCCTTTCTTTATGCTTCTTAAAACCAAGATTTATACAACATCATATATGGTATCAATAGCCTTGCCAAGGCCAATTTTCTTTCTACTTCATTATCATTGTACCACTCTTCTATTTACAAATATTAAATAATTCCCTATGGACAACCACGGCTAATCAATATTTCTTTGCTTTGCTTTCAAATAAATGTCTAATTGGTAGACTCCATACCTATTTTTAAAAATTAATCAACAAACTCCACCTATCTTCCCCTTTCACCTATCCCCTTTCCACCTGAGAAAGTCAGAAAAACAAAACCTCTTTAAGGGGATATGTGTGTGTGTGTGTATACATATAATATATGTGTGTGTATGTGTGTGCATTTGTATATATTTATATATGTGTATATATGCAAATTTTTGCATTTGCCATGGATCTCTATTTATGTCTATTTCTGTATATATGTGTATATAGATGGATAGATTAGATTATATAAAATATGTGTATAAATATATACATATTAATGTACAATGTATTGCCATATGAAATTTCATATACATATAAATATGAATTCTGTTTTCATATATGTATATAAATATCTGCACACACAAATGAACGTACATATACTTCAATTTACAATCTGAATCCATCTCTCTATTCACAAGTAAGAAGTATGTTGTTATTATGTTTCTTCTGGAATTGTAGTTACTCCCTATATTGCTTAGGTTCCCAAGTCTTTCAAAGTTGTCTTTACAATATTTTCATCTCTCTATAGATCACAATTTTCATACAGGTGTTGCCAAGCCATCATTTCTTACACAACAGTATTGTATCATATTGATATTCCATAATTCCTTCAGCTATTCCACTATTTTCAGTTTCTAATTCTTTTTGACCCCTAAAAGAAGCACTATGCATATTTTTGTAGTTTGTCTTTCTGAGGACTATTTGTAGGAGTTTCCCACTTCTTTGATTTTTCCTTATTTGGAATTGCAACCAAATCAATTCTTTCATTTCTTTTGAAAGGATGTATCTGTTTCCCTGATGGTCAAACTTATCATCCCCATAACTTTTAAAAAAGTACCTTTTAGCCAACACTGTCATTTTCTGTACTTTTTCCTTCTATTGAACATATAAAATCTCACTGATTTTAAATTCCAGTTACATTAGAAATCCAGATTTTCTAATCATACCATCCTAAAACTCTGAAGGTCAGTTGTGGACTGAAAATTTTACAAATTCAGAGACAAAAGGAATCTTAGATATCATCTTGGCCATACCTCACTTTAAAAACAAGAAAATGGAGTGTCAAATAATTTCATTTTTTTTCTTTATATCCTAAACAAAAGTACTTAAGTACTAAAAGTAACTAAACAACAGCACCTTTCACATGGTAGATAATTAATGGTTATTAAATTGAATTAAATTCACCCAATGTTCCATAGTTGCAGACCCAGAATTTGAACCCCCTTATACTATTTCTACTTTTAATTATCTTTCTACCATAAAACATGGCAGCAACAACAACAATAGGAATATGTAAAATAGACACAAAAGAACTCTGCTTCTACATCTACCTACCTATACATTTATTCATTATACATAAACATAGTTGGTTTTCTTATGTGCCTGAAGTTGTCTCTTAATCTATAGAAAATGTGCTTAGCTCTGCTTTCCTAGCAGTATTTTGGCCCAGCTCCCTTGGAGCCAATGGTACCGATTTGCAAAATGATTGGCCCCTTATGAGGAAGGGTGCAGTCTTTGTCCTTGGGACAGATTTAAGCTGAGAGATCCCACAGGGCTCAAGTCCATGGGCAGAGTTCATTAGCAAGAGTATACTGTAACCAAACAAATTCTCCAGGACATATAAGGGGTGGGGGATCACCTTAATCAATATTCTTCACTACTTGCTTAGCTGAAAACCTTGATTACCCTGGAGAAAGGGAATTGTTAAGGATGCCAGTGCATATAAAATTCTGATGTCAGTCCCTGAAGAGAATTTCTAAAAAGGCTTAGACTCTAAATTTCTTGAATAATATTTTTCAACCCCAAAATTTGAATGCTCCAGACTTATATTCTGATAACCTGAGTACATGTTTCATGGTAATATGAATTTTAGGCACTTGATTTGAAACAATGAATACATGTCATGCTGAGCAGTGGTGTGTGTGTGTGTTCAGTTATGTGTACTATATATATATATATATATATATATATATATATGTGTGTGTGCATGTGTAGGGGAAGGGAAGGGCAGAACAGTCATAGAGTGTTGAAATGAAGTGAATTTAACCTATTTCCTGCAGTAGCACAGGACTCAACAACTACAATGAAAATGATGTCCTGATGGCTGGCCACTTAGGAAATGAGCCCTGTTGATGATAGGAATGATGATGATGATGATAAATGAAAGTGAAATCCAGAGTGCTTGATTAAGCACTCTGGCCAGTGCTTCCTGATCATAATTAGTCACAAAAAAAAAAACTGCATTTGCAAAAACACTGCTGGAGAGCACTGTCTGTTGCTATGCTACCCTTATCTACTCTCATTAATGACACTTTTGAAGCCTAAAATTTGTTATGGCAAGAGTCACTTCTTAATGTGGATCCCATTCATCACAGATTTTTCCCCTTTTATTACCTTTGGCAACCCAGTTCAATTCAATAGGAAATGTATAAGGCACCTACTAGGTGGTACAGTGGAAATATTGTGTACTTTGGAAGCAAAAGATCAGTTTTCATATCATATTCTATTGCCTGCTCCTTGTGTAACCTTGGACAAGTTACTTAATATCTATGGGCCTCAGTTTCCTCATTGTGGAATGAGAGCACTGAACCAGATATTTTTAGGGTTTCTTCTAATTCTAAACATATACACCTAGTAAGTAAAGATGTTGGTTCCTATGCAGGGCTCCAGTTGTCCTGAAGGTTTGACTCCCTCAGGGAAGGAAATTAGCCTGGTACTTTATCAGGGAGGAATTGTAACCCTAAGGAGAACCATTTGTAGAAGATACACTCTGCTTTTGTACAATTTAAGAAAGAGGAAGAGTTTAAGGATAGGACAATAATGTGTTCCCAATACAGAGGGAGTCATGGAATAATAGAAAAGGCTTTTAATTTGGAGTCAGAAATGGGTTCAAATCCCAGTTCTGCAATCTACTGCCTGGGTGACCTTAGACAAGTCACCTAACCTTTTTAGAATCATTTCTTCCTCCATAAAATGAGGACATTAGTATAAATGCTATTTAAGGTCTTTCCTAACTATAAAATTTATATTATTAAATAAGCATGTTCTGGCACTGACATATATCAGCTACTTCTCATAAAACAGTAAGTTCATCAAATTTTCATATTTATTATCCCACTAGCTCTATCTGGAAAAAAAAAATGTTCCTTTTTGGCTAGTTTGAAGCTTTCCCCAATCCATTCCTTTAATTCCATCTTTCTAAGTTCACATTTTCTACATAGAGTATATTTGTGATGATACAAGAAGAAATACAGTTGCTTTACATGTAGATCTGAGTGAAGCAAGACTTCTATGAAAACTGAAAATAATTTTCATTTGAATATTCATGTTAAATGAAGGAGGTGAATGAGGTCCGATTTAAATTATATTTGCTGGGTAGGGGGGAAAACATGGTATTCCCTATACATACACAGAATCACACAAAAATCCCAATTTTATTGTTGCTTTACATTTTCAACTGTCTTTAAATGTGTTTGTAGCATATTTTATTTTATTATTTGAATGGAAACACATGTGAAAATTGGCTGCAATTTTTTCTGGCCTCTGGGAATAATAACAAATAACCCTATTATTTTGTTCTGGTAGCTGATAACAGATGTCATTAAACATTAAACATACTCCAGGTCGACAAAACACTTGGGTGGAAAATAACTAGAGGGGGATAGTATGGGAGTTTATAGCTCAGACCTTTCTTTTTCTGCTTGTAGGCTAGTATTATAAAGTGATACTTTCTCAAAATCAAGCATATGTAGGAAGCAGTTTGTCAGGAAATAATTATAAAGAAAGATACAAATACAAATAGAAGTATAGCTTTGTACTGTAAAGCCAAATGAGTTCCTCTACATCTTCTGAATACCAAGCAGAGAGACTAGCTAAGTATGTGGGCAAAACAATAACCAAAATCCAATATTTTGCTCTTCTGATATTTTTCTGAAAATGTGTATTTTAAGCGAATTTTTGATGCATGAGTTAGGTTGGTAAGATGCTAGATTTAAAGTTACAATGGACTTCAGAAACCATCTAATTAATCCAACTCACTCTTTTTGACTTTTTGATAAGAACCTCCGTGGTTAAATGAGTTGCCTAAAGTCACATCAGAAGTAAACAGCGGGGGTTGGATTTGAACCTAGGTCTTCTCACTTGACAATTAGTGTTCTTTTAATATTGGATCATAGCGTAAGCCTGTGTTCTACTCAGAGTGAATTTGTATCTTACGAAGGATGAATGAGCCCTTTTCAGATATGAGTGGGTCCTTTTGTTGCCTAAATTAGTCTAGGACAATATCACAACACAAGTGAAATATTCAGATCATCGTAGAAAAAAATGGTTTCTGTGATACCTGGAAGACTTTCCCATCCTTACCTCTGTCACTTTGAATTATTAGCTTCCATCATTTCAGATGCTATCTCCTACAGGAAGCCTATGGTTACCTCCCTAGTGAGTACCCTTTATCCTGAAATTAATTTGTACAAACTTGTTTAATTTTCGGTGTACATATGACTTTTCATGAAAAGAATGCAAATCTCTTGTGGGTGAGAAATGTTTTGCATTTTGTCTCTGTATTTCCAATACCCAGAGCATTTTCTATCATATAACCCATGTTTAATGCATGTTGCTTATTAGTTTTTCAGTCACATCTGACTCTGTGACTCCTTTTGAGGTATTTTTGGCAAAGATCCTGGAGGGATTTGCCATTTTCTAGCTCATTGGATAGATGAGGAAACTGAGGCAAATAGACCCTGATTTGCCCAGGGTCACACAGCTAGTGTCTAAGGATAGATTTGAACTCAAGAAGATGAGTCTTTCTGATTCCAGGCCTGGTGCTAGATCTGCTGTACCACCTAGTTACCTGTTGATTAAACAAATAAATCTACAAGATGGATAGGTACCCCTATCCATCTCATTATGCATAATGGTCATGAAAGGAGAGTGGATGTCTGCACAATGAATATTTTATCTATTGAATATGAATAAAAGGGGCAAAATAAGGACTTACATTTGCACCCTCTGTGGCTGACTTCCTGCAGCCTTTTTAATAGTTCATGTATCCTACGCTTTTATAAAATCCAGGAATTCCCTGGGAAATACCAAGGAATGGAAGGATAAAGAAACTTAAATTTAGGATGGATCATGCAATTTCTTAATTTAGAAGTGTTTTGATGGGATACACTGAATATTTTTCACCAGTGGTAGCAGTAAACTCAGTTTGCCTTGAGTGGACTGGAATCTCAAATGTATACCTTTGTTCTTTTTGTACTAAGATGTGATACAGATAAATATAAGTAGCTAGAAGTCAGAAAGACAGAAGATAGACACACGGACAGATAGAAAATTGATAGATAGATAGATATACTAATAAATTGATTTAGAGAATTAAAGATAGATATAGTAATAAATGGGTTTAGAGAATTACAGACAGAAAGATAGTTTCAAATTTTTCAATATTGATTTCCACCCATGAATTTTATGAAATACCTTAAAATGCATAATTCATCAACAGAATCAGTTTGCTCAAATATTTAATCAAAATATTTTCCCCTAAGAATACAAGTATTCATGCACTTCAGTCAAGTCTACAGAAGTGTAAATACCAAATAAATGACAGTGGGAGCACTGAAATTAGATACCTGAAAGTACTTAAGTGGGGATCTCCCCTTCAACATTGTCAAATGAGTGACCACCCAGTGTCTTACTGCATGCTTCTAGAACAAAAGGACCCTAATTCCCAGGCTTTGAGGCTACACATTCCACATTTAGATAACATTAACTTTCAGCATTAACTCTTGATTTGAACCTAATTCCAACACTTTGAAACTTCTGCTCATTGATTTAGTTTTTTTTTTTTTCCTTTGGAGTTAAACAGACACCTTGAAATCATTGTTACCATGCAATTTGCCTCTTATACTTAGAGATAGTCATCAGGTTCCTTTTAAGTCATCTTTTATCCAAAAACAAAACAAAACAAAACAAAACACAAACAAATTCTTTAACTCTTTCTCATAGGGCAGAATCTTGAAGACTTTCTTTCTAATTTTCCTGCTACCAAGACTTCTGAGCTTATGCATGTCCTTTGTAAAATGTGGTAGCCAAAGCTCTACACAACAGTCCAGATATGATTTTATCAGGTCAGCACAGTAGACTGATTTCTTCCCTTGTATTAAACATTATTGTCTTTAAAAGTTTGACACAAGACATCATATTCGAAACAAAGTCTCAATTGGATATCTAATATGCCAAAAATTACTATTAACCAAAATGATGTGGAAAAGGTTTTAATGCTTTGGTTTATACACAATTAATTAAGTGTTGTTGTTGCTTAATATTTGTCAGTAAAAAAAAAATCTTGAAATGTAACAAAATTCAACCTTTAGCCCATGCAGTAAACGCCATGCCAAAAATACAAGAGAGAACAAGCACACAGAGAAAGCTAGCCTACCTCAGTGACAGAAGGGAGAAGCAAAGCTCCCTTTAATAAGCCATACAGTCTTTTGTGCACTTACTCATTCAATCCACTCAAATATTTAGAAGAAGAAAAAGAAATTGTCAATTAAATCAGAGTAACTACAATTGAAAACTTACTATCTGTTTTAACTTTCAGAAGATAAAATGTTAATAAATTTAGAAATGTTAACTCCTTCAATGAACTCACTTTTCATTTACAAGGGAAAAAAAAGGTTACAATGTTATGCTCAAATGAATACTTTTAGGTCTAAATCTTCTTTCTATAATCTGGTCTGGGAAGAATCTTCACTATTTAAATTCATATACATATACTTATAGGAATTAGATATTCATGTATATATGTATTATAGAGAGGCAGAGAGTTATTATGGATAGAGAGTGGGCAAGCTATTCAGTAGGCAGCACTATCTCTGAATGATAATAACGCAATAGATGTGTGTGTATACCAGACTAATATACATAAATGTATGCATACACATATGCATATGCAACATTTAGACTAAAAAAGCCAAAAGACTGCAGAAACATTTAAACTTAAAGATACTCATGTTTAAAAATACTATGGGAAAGAAATTTCTTTTGCCTTTTAGTGGAGTGTTTACTTCATTGAGGGAGATAATGGCATTTATACTTATATTGTATCTAGTATGGAAACCAAATCTTAAAAAAAAAAAGTTTACCGGGTTCAAATAGACACACACCAGTATCTATCTCTATCTCGATCTCGATCTCTATCTCGATCTCTATCTACATCTACATCTAATTCTATATTTATGTCCATTTATATCTCCATATCTATACCTCATGCAATGCATATACATATTCATGTGTGTACACATAGATGCATGCATGTGCAATACAACACACATACATATAAATGTGTATACATATGAAAATACATGTAGGTATGTATACACACATATATACATTTACATATGCATATACATATATACATATGTGTGTATTTATATATACATATATGTGTGTATGTATATATGTATACATACATATACATATATACATATACATATACATATATACATATATACATATATACATATATATATACATACACACACACATATATATATATATATATAGATATAGATATAGATAGATAGATAGATAGATAGATAGATAGATAGATAGATAGATAGATACATACATACATACACACACATACTTCCTTCCAAAGTTATTTTATAGAAAGCACATTTAGATCTAGGAGACAAACACATTCACTTATACATGAGTATGTATAGTAGTAAAAATAAGATAATAGCTTTCTATAACATTTTAAGGTTTTCTAAATGCTTTGCTTATGATGTTTCATTTTTATCTCATAATAACCCTGTGGGATAAGCAAGAGAAAGATTATTATCTCCATTTTGCTGATTGGGAAACAGAATATCAAATGTCAATTGTTTTGCCAATGGTTTGACAGTAAATGCTAAAAGCAAGATTTGAACCTAGATGTTGCTAACTCCATTTATTTAAAAAAAATCTATAAGCACACATCAATAGTGATTGAGGCATTGTATTAGAACAGGGGCCAACTTGAAGTTAGGAAGACCTAAGTTCAAGAAATGGCTCTGATATAGATTTTCTGTGACCCTGGGCAAATCATTTAAATTGTCTATTCCTTCAATTGCAAATCTCTTATTGACTGACATTGGGGAAAGTAATTTCTGCCCTGGGAATCTCCCACATGATGAAATCACAATTTTTATTTTAGCATCATCATTATGGGCCGGACATTTTTTAATTCCTAAAAAAGAAAACAAAACCATTTTACTACATGTTGCCATATTGAATTCTCAATCTCCATACTCCAAAGTACATGAAATAAAAAGCTTAGCTAAAGAAATCAAAGCTATCTAGTAACAGAAGAAGTATATTTCATTTTTATCATATGGTCTGCTACAGAATTTGTTATGAAAAATGCTTTCAATAATCCAACAAAAGATAAGCTTACAATGCAGCAGCCATTTTCAAATATACATGCATGCATAAGTATGTGCATACAAATGCATACAAACATCACATCTATGTATGTGTGTATATATGTTGATGTAGAAGTGTGTATTTCTATTGTTGAATTCATTTGAACATAATCCTGTAAACAAAAAACTGGAGTGGTTTGCCATTTCCTTTTACAGCTCATTTCACAGATGAGGAACTAAAATAAACCGGGTTAAGTGACTTGCTCAAGGTCACACAGCTAATAAATGGCTAAGGCCAGATTTGACCTCAGATCTTCCTGACTTCAAGCCCTGTGCTTTATCCACACACCACCTACCTGCCCCAAATCCCTTCCATAATTTTCCTCAAGTTGACAGAACATTAAGCTTAAGAAAACAGTAGCAGGATCCTTGTCCAAGAAACACTTCTATGTGACCTCCATTAAAAAAAAATGCTAATGCATTAAATGTCATCACCACAGTTCTACTGTAATAAACAAACTCTGTCTACTAATAGAGATCATCCCCTTTTAGGTGGTTCATAGTTCTAGAAAGTGTCCAAGTGCCCTGAGAAGTTAAAAGATTTCCTTAGAGTCATAGAACTTAGAGCACAGAAAAAAGACAAATCCACCTTATCATATTTGAGAGGTCAAGTACTCAGGATGACAGTCTGTCTCTCAATAATGGCAATGATGACAGTGATGATGATGACAATAATAATAATGATTGTTATATCAATGATGAGGATGACAATTAACACGCGTGCAACATCCACGTATACACACACATATAAAATCTACGTTGTTGTTTACCAAAAAGAATTTATTAACCACCAGTGTGTTAAGTGTTGAGAATATGAATACAAGGAAAAAAAGTCACTACCCTCAATGTGCTTACATTCTAATTGAGAACACAACATGTAAAAGTTAGTAGGAAGTGAGGAGGTAACCAGTGTGAAAGCATAACGAAATTCAAGTGATACTCAAGGGTGGGAAATCAGGAGCTGGTAGGCCTAAGGGTCTTCATTAAATGGGGGTTCTGGGAAGTGATCTCCACTCTTCTATGAGAGAGATAAGAGTCTCAGGGACAAAGGGTGATCATGAGGTCCAAGTTCAAGTTTTTTGTGTTTTTTGTGTTTTTTTTTTACTTGTAGAGCTGATGTAATCTTCCATTGCAGGATGTAGACGATTCTGTGGCATGTAAGAGGGAGAGAATTATGTGGCATGATAGAGAAGAACACAAAAATGCAGCCATGGGAAAATATCCACACATAACAGAACACAGAGAGATGATCGATAGAACACTGATAACTGACAGATACAGATACAGAGATATATAGATAAGAATATAAAGTTTGTCAGCAGCTATGTGGTACAGTGGATAGAGCGCTGGGCCTAAGATCAAGAAGATTAATCTTCTTGAGTTCAAATTTGGTCTCAGACACTTATATGTGACCCTGGATAAATCACTTAACCCTGTTTGTCTCAATTCCTCATCTGTAAAATGAGTTGGAGAAGGAAATGGCAAATCACTCTACTATGCATGCCAAGCAAATATCCAGTGGGGTCACAAAGAGTTGAACACAACTGTAATGAATGAACATATATAGTTTGCGTACATTATATGCAAATATGCATAGAAATACGCATATGTTTATATTACAAGACTGTAAAATTTAGAATTTTATCACTATACAAATGCTAATGTAGTATGGTATGAGTTGTTTAGATAGAAAATATGTCATAGACTTCAAAGAGGACTCTCTCTCTCTCTCTCTCTCTCTCTCTCTCTCTCTCTCTGTCTCTCTCTCTCTCTCTCTCTCTCTCTCTCTCTCTCTCTCTCTCTCTTTCTCTCTCTCTCTCTCTCTCTCTCTCTCTCTTTCTCTCTCTCTCTTCTCTCTCTCTCTCTCTCTCTCTCTCTTCTCTCTTTCTCTCTCTCTCTCTCTCTCCTCTCTCTTTCTCTCTCTCTCTCTCTCTCTCTCCTCTCTCTCTTTTCTCTCTCTCTCTCTCTCTCTCTCTCTCTCTTTCTCTCTCTCTCTCTCTCTCTCTCTCTCTCTCTCTCTTTCTCTCTCTCTCTCTCCTCTCTCTCTCTCTCTCTCTCTCTCTCTCTCTCTCTCTCTCTCTCTCTCTCTCTCTCTCTCTCTCTCTCTCTCTCTCTCTCTCTCTCTCTCTCTCTCTCTCTCTCCTCTCTCTCTCTCTCTCACTCGTCTATTCAGGAAAATGACATAGCAAAACATCTTCCAAAACCAATTTGAAATTGTAAGCACTGATCTTCATTTAGGACTAGCAAAATTTCACAAGGTCCATAGAACATTGTGTATTTAGGATTTTTAAATCTTTAAGATATTTTTATTTGTCCAGACATGATAAACAAGAAATATTTAACCCAACTATACATTTGTGCGTGTGCGAATTTCTCTAACTGTGAGCCTTCATTTTCTTCCATGAACTATATTTTTTATAGTACAAAGGTGCATTAACTTGGAGTCACATCAGTGCTCTGTTTTTGTTCTCTCTAGCAAAAATACATCCAATGCTGAGAAAAGTTAAATGATGAAGGAATGAGTCATTGAGAATTTGCATTATGCACTATCAGCTCATATCAATATTTCATGAAGAATTAAGTGTTTCAATAAAGGACTGTTAAGGTATTTAGTGATTTTGGCATTCTTCCTAATTTTTATCATACTTAATGAAATGCACAGTTCAGGAGATTGTAGAATAGGTCTTCTTTTGGCATTTCCAATAAATATTGGAAAATTAATACTTGAATATCACACAGATACATGATCTGATGTATGTGAGCCATCCTTCTGCTAGTGCACATCATAACCAATTTATACATTTTTTTTCTCTTGGTCAGTTCTCATAAATGTCTTTTTCAGAGTTCTACAGAGTGGATTTACCCAACATAGCAGGGTCTTTTCCCTGGAGCTTTTAGTATTTGTGAAATACCAGTGAAATAATCACACTGTTATCACTTTTTTCACTCTTCAAGACTAGAAAACAAAGTTCTTTATAAAAATCAATAAATCACATGTAGAGATGTTGGAATAGTGGTCAAGATTGGCTAGGTTCTCAATTTACTCATCTTCATGAAGAAAAAAAAAACTGGTCCTCTACATGGCACTGATTACCTATATCAAATAAATATGAATTTAGAAAATAAACCACCATATGGAAGTTGAATTCAAATTATTCTATTTTGTCCCAGTCAGAAGAATCAAGATTTCAGGTGGGAAGCAGCAAATACACACACACACACACACACACACACACACACACACACACACACACACACACATTTAAAATTATCTTAACAATTTTAGTTATCTCAAATTTAAGTGGAACTTCTCAAGATATAGTAGATCCCTATCATTAGACCTGTTCCTAGTGCATCTACAACAATGTTCAGAGATTCTGTGGAGATGATTATTCTTAATTTACAAGTTGGACAATATCAAGTTTTCTAACACTACGTTTAAATCTAGACCTAAGCCTAGATATGTGTAGAAATAAAATCCACTTATTTGTTATACCAGTCTGGCTCTCCTACCATTTTAAACAAAGCATAATTGCTTTGAAACCTTTGAATTTAATCTATGTGCAGAACTCCCCTGTGTAGAAACGCTGTCCTAAAACACATATATCTCTTATCTTAAACACACACACACACACACACACACACACACACACACACACAGAAAGGAAAAGAATTTGCATATTGCTCTACTAATATTTCCCTTTCCTGTTTAAAAATACGATCAATGTCCTTTCTCCAGGTGATTATTTTAAAGTCGTGTAATCTTTAACAAGTACCACTTACAGCCACGGGAAGCCTCCCTGATGTTCTCAGATAGATGGAAAATGAAAGGCTCAAATTAATCTAGGAGGAAATGTCAAACACTACTTCCTGTCTTGATTATCAGTCTTCCTATTTTTCCTATGACTTTGCACTATCCTCCCAAACATTAATAGGAAACAAAATCTATGGTTTGCGAATTCTCCATGACATTCAAAGACAGCAAAGAGAAATCCCAAAGAAATCCAAGTGAAGCCTTTTCATCACTAAATCTCCATATCAAGCTAGTGGCTTAGTGTAATGGTTGAAAGGTCCCAGAGTTGTAGGATTCTGATCTGACAGAAATCTGTCATTTCTCATTATAGGACAGAACTTAGAACTACGAGTTTTGTTTTGCTTTTAATTATTATTTCTCTTCAAGCACCTTACTATAATTGCTACCAACCTCCCCAATTGCTGAATAATAAAAACCACTAACTAAACATCTGCTAGGTAGTCTAGTAGATACAGAGCTTGACTCAGAGTCAGGAAGACACACGTTCAAATCATCTTGCAGTTATTCCTTAGCAGAATGATACCAGGCAAGTCATAGCCTTGCTCAGCCTTATTTCCTTATTGGTAAAAGGGCTATACTAACAGCCCCTTTATCACAAAGCTATTATGAGAATCAAATCAGATGACACATATGAAGCAAAGCACTTCAAAAATTTAAAAATGTGTAAGAGTGTTAGTCATTAATGTGGGCAAGTATTGCTTTAGGCCCTGATGACAGGGTATAAAATGAATGAAAAATACTACTACTACAACCTTCTGGGAGTTTAAGAGATACATATTTTTGACTATAGCCCATCTGGGGATTTTTTTCCCTTCTTAACTAAGCATATTTTTTCCAAGGTTATTCTTTTTTTTTTCTTTTTCTCACCTTTTATTTTTTTCACTGGGGAGAGATGACAGGGTGAGAAAATAAACACTTATCAAAAGAAAAAAATGAAGCAAAAAAATCTAATTTGAAGAAGGCAAGAATTGACACAATTATTTATAATACAAATTGCAATGAGAATAATGTAAATTGTAGGTACAAGCACTATGCTCTGAGAAATTCCAGAAGTGAAACCTCACCTCTGACAGGATTAGGAAAGACTTCATGGAGATAGACTTCAAAGAAAGGGAAGGATTTCTATAGGTATACAAGTAGGGGAAAATAAGAATAAGAATAATGGTATAAAACAATTAATAATTATGAAGTGTTTTTACCTCATTAATTATCTCACAATTACCCTGTGCTGTATGTGCTATTCCCATTTTATAGATGAAAAACCTGCAACTGAAAGATGTTCAATGATGTGAATATAGTGAAACAGTGAGGAGGTGACTAAGATGTGACTTGAATTAAGGTCTTCAGAAGACTTTCCCACACCCTCTTAATTTTATTTCATTTTCCGTTCCAAATTATTTCTCCCTCAGGCCCCGTACTTACCCATTGTGAAGGCAAGAAATGCATACTCATTACATATAGGAAGACATGCAAATTTTATTTCCTCTAGCCACATTCTGAAATGAAAAAGAAAAAGATATAGCCTTCAATCTTAACTCTGCATTCATTAGTTCTCTTTCTGGGGATAGACAGTATTTTTCTTCCTGCTTTGGATGAATCCTTTGGATTCATGGTGTATCCTTTAGATCCTTTGGAATCATGATGTATCATTATATTAATCAATTGTAGGTCATTCACAGATAATTATCTTTACAACATTGTTGTTACTGTGCAAATTGTTCCCCTGGTTCTGTTCACTTTGCTTTGTATCAGTTCATGTCTTCTCTTTTTTTCTGAAATCATCCCCTTTGACATTTCTAACAGCAAAGTAATATCTCATTACATTCATATATAATAAATTGTTCAGCCATTCCACACTTGAGCATCCCCTGAGTTTCCAATTATTTGCCATGATAAAAATAGCTGCTATAAATAATTTTGTACATATGGATCCTTTTTCTTTTTCTCTGATCTAATTGAGGTATTGACCAAGACTTCTTGAATATAATGTCTTTCCTCTTTTGATTATTTCTTATTTATCCTTATCGAGCTGGTAAGGACATATTTTTCTTTATTGGGTTCCCCCAGTAGATTGTGAGCTTCTTGAAGTCAAGGACTTTTGCCATTTTTTGTTTCTCCAAAGCTTAGCACGGTGTCTGGAACATAGTATGCTTTGAATAAATGTTTGTTGACTAACTGACTAGAACTGAGGAACAATTCATTCTAGAGAAACAGGGAGTAGAATGAGACAATTGCAATGGCCAAAGTAAGGATTTAAAGAGCATGAGTTAGGATGGTGATGCTGTGAGTTTAAAAAAAAAAAGGTTAATTTAGTATTCAGTCAGCATTCATTAAGTGCTTACTTTCTGCTACTATGTGTTAAGTACTGAGGATACAAATACATATAAAATAGACCTCAAGGACCTTGTGTTCTGTTGTGAAATAAAATCAATCAGACATCATCTGATTCACTGTCACATGTATAGTGGTTTATAAAACAGGAAGTGAAATATGAATGCTATAATCAATATAATTATATATTGAAGGAGAAATATAGTTTAAAAAAAAGCATTGAAAATAGACTGAGAAAATCTAAGAAGGGATTCTTGCACTAATATTTGCCAACTGTGGCCCTGAATAAGACATTTGTCTTATTTTGGTTTCTTTTTTTTTCCTCTATATTATGAGAAAACTGAACTAGGTGATTTCAAAAAGGCCCCTGTATGATTTTGGGGAGATCATTTAATGTCTTTGGGCCTCAGATTCCTCATCTATGAAATAAGAAGGTTGGATGATGACTTCTATGATCTCTTCAAACATTAAATATTTGAGCTTTTGAGCCTAGGGCTTGCAGGTATAACTCTGATGATTCATTGAATCAACTCTCTCTTAATTTCATTATTTTTTTTTTCTAATTTAAATTACAAAAAATTGTGAGCCCATCATTCTCCAATATTTACTACTAGAGTCTTTAGAGCAGTTCCTGTTGCATTCAGATCGTGGCCTTTCATCTACTTCAGTCATCAAAGAAATGATTAATGTACCCTAAGATTTATTAATCAATCCATCTTTACAGAAAAATCATAATTTGAAGATACTCTGTGGTGACTCTGTATTTTTGATGTGTTAATCATTCTGAATCTCTTTTTCTGGGTTAAATGGTGTTATCATGTAAAAGAATTACTTACTGAATGTATGAAAATAGACATTTCTGGGTGAATCTACAAAATTTTTTCCATAATAATTTCCAGTTTTAGTTAATTTTGTACTGAAAAGCTATCATATCTATTTGTTTCAACAATATAAAATTAGAATAGTGCTTGTTATGGAAGAAGCATTTCCTAAGTGCCGCTATTTCAGAGGTGTTACTGTACGTCAGGTATAACAATCAAGGAAAATCATAAGTTCCCTTCTATAAGTGGTGGAAATGTTGCTGGATTCTCCACATAATTTAAGAAGAAGAAAACAATGGATTATAACTGAAAGTCCTGTATATCTCAGGTGTGATCTTGATAACTTTCTCATGTATGTTCTCTGCATCCCAGCTCTCTGTGTATCTTCTTCAGAAATAGATGACAAACTCCTTAAGGGCAGGGGCAGCATAAGATACAAATTCTGTATCATCTTCTCACACACAGAAGTGTCCTATGAACACAATGTCTGAATTGGAAAGTATCTTCGAGACCATTAGTTTAGTCCATATCCAGAAAAGGAATCTCCACATATCCAAGAAGTGATTATGTAGCCTTGGCCTGATAACCTCCAATGGGTGGGGGGAGAGGGGTTAATTTCCCCAATGCTTCAGGCAGCCCATTCTATTTTAGCATTCAGGGCAGTGATAGACACAGAGTAGGCACTCCAAATGACTAATGGCTGAATGATGAGTCAATTGACTGTTAAGAAGTTGCTCCTTCACTGAAGTGATAGCTGTCACTTTGAGATTTCCAAATTCTGCTTCTAATCTTGCACTCTGGGGCTGAATAGAATTAGTAATATCTGACTTCCACATGAAAATTTTCAAATACTTAAAGATAGATACTATGCCTTCCTCATACCTTCTCTTCTTCAGTATAAACATCTTCACATAACCTTTAACCAACTCTCCTATGTAATAAACTTTTGCCATCATAGTTTTCCTCAACTACATGCTTACCAAACAGGAAACACATAACAACAGCTGTTTGGATTTTTTAAACTGGAAATCATTAAGCTTCTTTGCTATAAAACTGTGTTGCTACATTTTTGGTCTAAGTGTTAGGGCCACCCACAAAATAAAAAGTTATTCTAATTTGCATGAAGGAAAGATGCCAGAAGATTTTTTTAAAAGTAATTCATTTTGATTTATCAACAATCACTTCCATTTGCTTTTCAGTTTAAAATTTTTCTTCCCCTTCCTCCCCATCACCCTCCCCAAGACAGTGCACAATCTGATATAGGCTATACATATACATTCCTATTAAACATATTTTCACATTAGTGATGTTGTAAGTGAGAATTGGAGCCAATAGGAGGAACCACCAGAAAGAAGAAACAAAACTCAACTGAAGGAAAAAAATAGCAAATAGTATGCTTCGATCTGCATTTAAATTCCATAGTTCTTTCTTTGGATATGGATAGTATTTTCCATCATAAGGCCTTTGAAGATGTCTTAGATCCTTGTATTGATGGGAACGGTTAAGTTTATCAATATTAGTCATCACACAACATGGCTGTCATTGTGTACAATGTTCTCTTGGTTCTGCTCATTTCACTCAGCATGGTTGCCACAAGACTGAAGAAGAACACTCAGGATCATTTGATTTTTGCACATGAGAATCCATATAGTAATGATACAATTATTGGAATACCTGAACATATTAAACTGACACAAGAAGAATCTCAAGGGATGAGACTGATAATACTACCAAAGTCAGTTACAAGAGTTTTGGGTAGCAGAAACTTTTTTTTTGACCACATGCACCATCATCATTCCAGTTGGGGCATGGGTACACAGCCCCATTGAACTGATTGGGATTCAATTCAAAATAATGTATGGGTATAGGATAGTGTTTGGGGGAGCTGCTCTTGCCTCCAAATAAATGAACAATGAATGTAGGTAGATAGATGAAAATAAATAAAAATTTACAACTATAGGGAAAAATCCTGTCTTAATAATGTGCTGTACCAAGTCTGTCTTTTTTTTTTTTGTATCTAGATCCTCTGAAATCATGAGGATAACCACAATGGCTCAACATGTAAAGGCTGCAATTCATTTCAACCAAGAGACAGAGTGGGGAGTCCAGCCGGCAATAGTGTCTTAATTAAATAGTTAGGCCCATAAAATGGTTTATTAAAAGCATTTTTATTGTTGCCATTTCAGAGGCTGTAGTCTCAGTCCCAGATGGTGATTATCATAGCTTCCTCTCTGGGACTAACGATCACAATTCATCAGTATTCACCTGTGTGGCACTGCCTGTCTTATTTAATGAATGCCCAAAGGAGCCACAGGTGTGCACTCTCTGGCCTCAGGCTAACAAATAATTGGCATATTTTAACAAACAAAAACAAAGCCACCACATCTGAATTGCTCTCCAGAGATCTGTCTTTACTAGAATGTAGAAGGGACACTTTCATCTTCCCCTAAGGAAACGAAACTTCTACTTTCTGCTGTGTTATCTCCTCATGTGATTCTATGAACACGTCAAATGTCCTCAGGATACCATTCCTAAAGTTTTGGACAAAGGCCATAACTTCATCTTTTTCTACCCTCCAGCAAATACATCAAGTAACACATTGACTTGTTCATGTCAGTGATTGGGCTGCTGCCAACTATCTGGATTTTTAACTAATAATAGAATTTTCATGTTTACAATAGTAATTCCCTTGATAGCTTTTATTATACAGCATAGCCTGGGTTAAGGTTAGGGAGCAAGGAGCTATTCAGACTAACCTAATATGACCCACACACCTGCTGATCCTATTACTGGTGTAAATTTCTTTCTTTTCAAACAACTAGACTGAAGCCTGACTTACCAGAAATAATTGTTTTATTTTTATTGTTATTTATTACCTAGATTTCATAGTTTCCTCCACCTACTTACCTCCCAGTATCCTCTCCCAACAGGAAGCCATATATATTTTCTCCCTCCCCTTCTCTCCATATGGACTACTATCATTTTTGTTTTTATAAAATGGAAAATAATTTATAAAAGAATTATTAAATGCCAAGTACTATTCTAAGTGTTAGGCAAAATTAATAGAAAAGCAAGACAGTCTTTAATCTTAAGGAGTTCATATTTTGTTACAAGAGGTAATGTATATGGTAGGATTCAGCCACAGAGCAGATAGTAAGCCCTGATAGTCCTTACAGTACAGTATCTGGGTAGATGACAAATTCCAGAGGGACTTGGGATACAAATGCTAGTTAGATGGCAATGCCCAATGGGGATCTGGAGGGCACAGGGACAGGGCAGATTATAAGGTCAGGTAGACATTTTTCTAGTATATCCCAGTGGTTAGTTTTAAATGGCTTTTTATTACATAGTATTACAGAGAAAACTCAAGGATGGAGAAAGGCATAGAGAAAGTAGCAGAATAGCTATAAAATACTTTTAAATGCAGATCATAAGATTTTTATCGTTTAATTTTATGTTTACACCTAAGTTACAGAGATTAGAATTGCATTTTTATTTCCCTCTTCCTTCCCACTTAACCATTTTCTACAAGGCTTCACGCTTGATATTCTTGGTCAATGCTATCTCTTTTAAGGTGGCCTAGCATAGCAGCCTATTTTTTAGCCTTCTCTATTCAGTTTCCATTGACTTCCATGACATCAATGGAAATCTAGGACCTGAAACTGAAGCTGGCCATTCTTTTCAGCAGTTTTCCAGTTTTCCTAAGATGCTGCCTTTCTTTAAGACACAGTGCATTTCCCTTTGTCACTTTTGCCTCTCTAAGGTCCATTAATGGAAAAGACGTATCTTAGTTTCAACCATAAAGCCATCATCGCTAGTGAGTTTCAGGTGTTACACAATCCCCATCCCTTATTTGGATATTTCTACACTTAAACACACAAAATGACAGTGAAAGAATTTCACTGCTGGATGAGATTTCAGTGTTCTGTTTTGGTTCATTTCCTACATTTGCTCAAACCCAAGCAAGATTTACATCTGCACTATACTATATAAGTAGTCATTCAAGCTTTGATAAAGGGCTTCCAACAAAGTGAGGCCTGTGGCCTTTTAAAGCAGTTCAGGAACATTCTCCTTTTTCCTCTACTTTCTTTTCATCTATCCTTGACTCATGTATACCATTTTAAATTAATTCTTCTGTGACTTTATCTTTTCAACTGAATTGGTCTTTGCTGGCAAAATTGCCTCTCACTACTATATGTTGTCTCTTCCGTCACCTGCAAACATGGATTGTCAGTGAATTTCACCACATAGTATCCTATTCTAGAATTTTTTTTCTCATTATGAATTTTGCTTCCTTATTTATTTCCCTAACTATCCACTCATTGACAGAGCTGAATTGAATGGATAGACCCAAAAGAGAGTCAATGGATGTTGGATACTGAACAAGTTTTTTTTTTTTATATATATTATAATTTTAGTATCCAAATATTTTTGTATCTCAGGTTTGGTCCATTGTTTAGTCTTATGCACAGGCAGGTATCCCATAGATGACATTTTCATTTAAAATTATTATTTTATGATATTTTGCTAGTGTTGTTTTTGTCAATATTACCTTCACTTTACTCTTTGGAGCTCTACCTCATTAACACCCTCCAATTCTCTGATTAGAAAGTGGGTCATGATGCCCAACCTCCATTTAAGGAGAGAGCCCCAGCTCAGACATCTCTGTTCTCACCTGGATGCATTACTTTGGACTCTCATTGATTCTACCACCATAACCCAGGGAGCTTATTATTTGGATAACCTCAACAGCCTGTAATATATCTGCAACTTTGGTGTTCAGATTCCAGAGTGAAACCATGAAGTCCAAACCTCCATTTAAAGAGAGAGCCCCTATTCAGATATCTCTTCTTTTCTCTCCTAACTGCACTACTTTTGGACTTTCCCCTCCTTTACTGAGATCCTTTGTCTCCATATGAAGTAGTGGCATTACTGGGCCTAAGGTGTGTACAATTTAAATGACTTTTAAAATATAATTCCTATTTATACTCCAGAACAGTCCAATAAATTCATAGCTCCAATAAATCAAACAAATATTGATAAAATTCCTATTCTGTTCCAGGCATCGTGCTAGGCATGAACATAGCAATGAAATAGTCTCTGCATTGAATGGTGTATTCTGTAGGAATAAATAATATGTATATTTATGAATATTTATAGAATATTTACAAAATATTACAAAGTGCTTTTGGGTGGAAAGACAGTAGAGGTACCAGAAAAGACTTCATGTAAGAGATGTACTCCAACCTTGCAATAAATGAATGCAGTGATTGTAAGAAGTGTAGCTGAAGATGGAATACATTGCAACAATGGGGAATAGCCTGTCAAAGGTACAAAAACAAGAAATAGAATGTCACATGTAAGGAAAAGTAAAGTGGCCATTTTGGCTGGGCTGAAGAGTGTATAAAAGCAGGTAAGATATAATAAGGCTGAAACTAAATAATAGTAAGGCCGGGAGCTAAATTTTGAAGGGTTTTAAGTTTCAAAAAGGAATTGGATCATAGACGCAAGAAGCAACCATTGGAATTTATTAAGGTAGTGACATATTCAGATCTATGCCTTATGGAAATCACTCTGGCTGTGTTACCTTTCCTTTCTTCACAAAACTGTTCCAATACTTACCTACATTCACTTTTTATTGTTATCTTGACCAATTTTATAGATCTTACATTATTATTTATTACTTTTTATAAGCATATAGATCTCAAAATGTCACTATAGTGCCCCCTTCATATTCAACCTGTTAGACTCAGCTATTTTGTCACATCTTGGAATTTGAATGTTTACAGCTAAAAGAGACATTAGAAATAATCTAATATAACTTCATAATCTTAATTTGCCTTAAAATTGGGTCAATGAAAAAGAAAGTTACTTGTCCAAAGTTACCCAAGTAGCAAGTGGTAAAGCCTAGGGCTACATTCCAGCTATTGTCTACCTTTGGTGCCCTTCAGAGGCCTTTGGAAGATGAGCATGGCATTCCTGTAGCCAGAAAAAAAATACTTACTGAATAAATAAGGCCTGATATACACAGCACCCCTTGGACTTTTTATATGGAGAGAGAGAGAGAGACAGAGAAAGAGAGAGAGAGAGAGAGAGAGAGAGAGAGAGAGAGAGAGAGAGAGAGAGAGAGAGAGAGAGAGAGAGAGAGAGAGAGAAGAAGAAGAAGAAGAAGACATGGAAATAGATATATCTGTAGATAAACAGACAGACAGACTTTATGAATGATAGGAAACACACTAAGAAGGGAAGCTATTAACAACTTGATGGACCAGGAAAAAACCTTTCTGAAGTAGGTTGGATTTAGCCTAAGTCTTGAAGGAAACCAAGAAAACCAATAAATTAAGAGGCGGTGAGGAGAGAGAATACTCCAGGTTTGGGTGATTATAATGCTTGTGTAAAGGCCCAGAGATAAGAGATAGAGTGGCATGTCCAAGGAATTGAAAATAGATCTAAAATAAATGTTCTTAAGATGGAATCTATGAACTATTTTTTTCAATATTTATTAATTTTATTTTGATATAATTGGTTTTATTTGTAATCCTATACATTTTAATTTATGTATTTAAAAACATTATTCTGAAAAGGGATTCATGTGTTTCACCAAAGTGCCAAAAGGGTCTGTGAAACACATATACTCAAAGTTAAGAACTGTTGAAATTGTGAAAAGAGGATAGGCAGGATTATTATAGTACTTCTTTTACTTGTTACACATGTGACCAAAGGCAGTCACTTAATGTTTTGGAAATGAAGGAGGTTCATTAGATCATCCCTATGACATCCTCTAGTTGCTCTGCATCCACAAGTCTTTGATTTAATCACTATTTCAAGTATGTCCAACAACTAAGAAATTTCAAAGTCTAAAGTCTAA
This sequence comes from Phascolarctos cinereus, assembly GCF_003287225.1. Classification (NCBI taxonomy): domain Eukaryota; kingdom Metazoa; phylum Chordata; class Mammalia; order Diprotodontia; family Phascolarctidae; genus Phascolarctos; species Phascolarctos cinereus. Next base: position 26,741,731 of record NW_027555736.1, on the reverse strand, counting down.
AGATGAAAAACAATCTCTTTGGTTGGAAGTTTAAAGAATAGTGAATAGGAACCTCACTTCTCTCAAAATATAAAATTCACATGGAGTTTGAGAAAACACATACTTCTTGGTTAGCTCCCTTCTTTCTTGGGAACATAATGATAAACCTCCCAACCAAATCCCCAGGATGGATAAGATATTTGGAATTTTGTTAACAGCTGTCAATGACTACAGATTGAGTCCCAATGTAATGCAGGACTTTTGAGTCCTGCTTTGATCAAGCGATCTAACTTGCAAGACATGTATCCATCAGCTCAAGAGGAAATGTCTCAAACACCTCCGCAGGAAGGAGGACAGGTGTTACAAGCATCCTGAGTGGCAAGTACTTGAAAAAGCTTCAGGCATGATGTTTTATAAATTCATCTGACAGCTCTCCTGCCTCTGTGAAATGAAGTTACTTGATAGAAATCATTTCTGGCAGTCAGAATTAGGTTTCAGAATTAAAACATGTGTACATGTTATATGAAAAGGCAGTGACTGACCCAAACAACTGAAGCTTGGCAACAATCCTGGGAAAAATACAAGAATTACAGAGAGAAGTCAAAGTTTGGAAGTTGTTTTTTTTTTCTTTTCCTCTTTCAGTTGACTGAACAAATGTTGACAGATAACAGTCTGCTGTTTATATTTAAAGAATTAGCTTTTAAAAACTTTTTTAAGGAGTTGTAAAATACCAAAACCCCAGCTTTTCAATCAGCTGCTAATGGAGATGTTGTGTGCTTTATTCATTTGCTGAAGGCAGCAATGGAAAGTAGGGTGATAGCAAATTATAGAGCTGCTTGACTAGTTTTCTGTTTCCATTCGGGCTGTGCTAAGTAGAAAAAAATCCAATAAGTGTCTGACTCTACTAGAGCAAAGTAGGAAAGAAACAATAGTGGAAGGTTTATGTGTACATGTATACACACACAGATACACACACACAGATATAGATAATATATAGATATATATAAATATATATATATATATACATACAGATAGCACACCTATTTGTACATATACACATATATTTATACATGTGTACATGCATATATATATGCATATATATGTATACACATATACATATAGCTAGGTGGCATAATGGATAGTGCACTGGGCTTGAAAACAGGAAGACTCCTCTTCATGAGTTCAAATCCAGTACCAGATACTTATTAGCTGTGTGACCCTGGGCAAGTCACTTAATCCTGTTTGCTTCAGTTCCTTATCACTAAAATGAGCTGGAAAAGGAAATGGCAAACTGTTCTACTATCTTTGCCACAAAAATCCCAAATAGGGTCACAAAGAGTCAAACACGACAGAAATAACTGAACAGCATGTGTATGTGTACATATATGTAAGTATACGTATATATGTTGATAGATGAATTTTAATAAAATTATCCCTTTTTCAAACATGCATGTATTAGTGCCTACTAGGCATCAGGCACCATAGTAAGCACTTGGTAAGTATCTTGCTTTATCTTCATATTTACACTGGGAGGTAAGATCAATTATTATCTCTATTTTGCAGATGAGAAAACTAGGACAGGCTAAATGACTTTTGCAAGTTGACACACTTAGTTCATATCTGAGGTCATATTTTAACTCAAGTCTTCATTCTAAGTCTAAATACATGATGGTATAGTTTTGTGCTAGTACGTATTTAATTCATTTAAGATATTATTGTCAGGGACCAAAGCTTTTTTTTTTTTTTTGGCTAGGCAGTGGGGTTAAGTGACTTGCCCAGGATCACACAGCTAGTAAATATCAAATGTCTGAGGCCAAATTTGAACTCAGGTTCTCCAAGGCCAGAGCTCTATCCAGTGTGCCATCTAGCTGCCCCTGGGGTCCAAAGCTTTTATGAGATTCCCAAGAAGGTTGGTTGGTTGGTTGTGGCCCTTCATTCTCAAAGAGAGCCAAAATGACACCAATATGTTGGGTCAAGGTACAGTGTGTCTGACTGTGGCTGCAATAGGAGCTCAGAAGGCTCTACCATGGGTCAGGCACAAATAGTCCATATGAACATTTGGAATGGAGATGTCTCTGAAATTTGTATATTTCACATTTCTTTTGAATCCTGCCTCTAAGATTTGCTAGTGATATGACCATAAGCAGTCTTCTAATATCACTGAGACTCAGTTTCCTCATTTTCATAATGGGGGAAAATTCCTCAATCATCTATCTTACAGGGTTCTTGTGAGGATAAAATGAAATAATGTATGGAAAGCATTTTATAAATCTGAAAAAAAAACTTTGTAAATGTCATTATCAGGATGATTCTAATGATATTAAGATGGAATATCTCTGCATATCTAGATTAATAATACTAAAGTATAATGGATGGCTTAAGTGTTATCTTTGTTAGAAACTAGAAAACTGATTTCATGTATTTCTCTTGCTTTTTTGAGTCCCAGCTTTAAGAGAAATGAACTCAAAATGTTTGGATTAAATTAACATGAATTAAGCAACTATGATGTGCAAAGAACTGTTAAATATTAAAATGTATAAATATGTATACAATGCAGACCCTACCATCAAAGACCTTATATCCTTATATGTCAATGTAACTAGAAAGGTAATCAGAAATTGTACTTCCACAAACATGGAAAATTAGTTTCTGTGTTTATTCAATTATTCGTTTAACCATTCATTTGTTCATTCATTTGTTGGTGCTGCTGTTGCTCTTACTATTATAAAGTGTTTGCAGATATGGAGAAAGAATATACAAGAGGCAGAAACAGTCTTCTATGTCCTCTACAACCAGAATGACCCTCCTATATTGATAGCTAGCATCTATACAGCACCTTAAGGATTGCAAAATGCTTCACAGATGTAATGTCAATTATAATGTTAATATAGAATTTGTGATGTCCTTGTTATTGAGAACTCCTGGGTAAAGACCTCCAAGCTCTACTACTGATATAGATTGGTATGTTTTCAGTTTTTTAGATCATTGAGAGATTGAGTGAATTGCTCAGTATGAAATAATATATAAAGTCTTTGGCATCAAATAATTGTAAAAACAACCACAAACTAACCAGGGATTCCTGGGCCTGGGCCTTCTTGATTGCAAGTGCAGCATTCTTTTCACTAGCCGTACTTCTTTCAATATAATTTTTGGGGCGGTAAGCCAGAAAAAGAAAATAAATGAGATATAAACACTAGTTCCTCTCTCTGTGCATGTATTTTGATTCTCCTTCTACCAATGCAAATCATGGCCTTCCTGTATGTTCCTACAGTGGGAAATTTTTATTCTCTCTCTCTCTCTCTTTGTCTTCCCCTCTCTCATATTATGTATCTATAATAGTATGTATTATAATACATCATATATTATTGTGGGGGGGGGTAGCTAGGAGGCATAGTTCATACAGCTGTGGCATCAGGAAGACCTCAGTGCAAATCTGTCCTCAGACACTTAGTAGTTATATTGCTCTAGGCAAGTCCTTTAACATTCTTTGCCTTGGTTTCCTCATCTTTAAAATAAGATGAAGAAGGAAATAGCAAATTACTCCAGTATCTTTGCCAAGAAAACCCAAATGGGGTCATGAAGAATCAGACACAGCTGAAACAACTGAACAACAAAAATACATAAACATAGATACATTCATGTGCATGGGTATCTATGTATCATATGCATGCACACATATTTACATGTGTACATTTCTATATACATGCATGTATGTGTATGCATATATGTATGTGCATATACACACCCCAGATCATGTGGTTAAGATGCTATATGCTTCTTGTGATATACTTTAGAATTGGAATATGGATGGGCATTCAGCATTGATCTACCACGTAGCTGAGAGCAGCCTTTTTCTTTTGGCTGCATAATCAAAACTGTTGCAGTCTTTAAAATGGCCTGACAGGGCATATGACTTTTGAGGGATTTGCTTTTGAAGGGAGGTACTCTCAACTATGTGTTTTGCAGAAAGCTTTTGGCTTAAAAACAAAAGGAAAGACTATGTTCGAACTTTAATTTCTCCTACCTATTTTACTGTCATTTTCCCCCATAGAATAGATTATGACTCTGATATTAATCATTAAGAATGAATAGTACATAAAAAGTTCTGCCCAGTGTCTAAATTATCTAAAATAGCTAGTATGGTTTCTGAGCCACTGGGGAAAAGCTGGGTTATGTCCTTGGGTTATTCATTGAAAGAGCTGAGATAACTCTTCCTAAACCATGTCATTTTCTTTAAGTAGTCTATATAATTGGATAAATGGAAGGGAAAAATTTCCAAAGCATAAAACTAATGCATGGAAGCCTTTGCCATCTACAGGGAGGATTTCTTTATTTGATGCCAATTTTAATTCATCCAAGGAAATAAAATGAGAGAATTTTAGATTTGTGGGAACCTAGTTCAATCCCTTAATAATATAGGAGAAACTGAGGGTCACAGAAATTGAGACTTGTGCAAAGATTACACAGTAGCAAACATCCCCAGGTTCTTTTATGCCTGATGCAGCACTTTAAAATTTCTACTATAGTGTGATATTGGGAACTATGACGTTATTTTATGGAAGTTTCTTCCACTATTTATGCTTGTCGCTGTGCATGACTCTAACAAGCCCCTTTGCCTCTTGTTCAGTCTTTTTGAAAGGAGCAAAATAAATCTAGCCACTCCTATTCGCAAGTGGATTTGACATTTCTAGAGGAGTTCAGATTTTAAACAGTGATTTCTACATTTCCTCATTGATCCTTAATAGTGACTTTCTGCATTAGGCAAGAAAGATACTTTTTTTTTTTCGGATGAGAAAACAGGCCTTAAGGAATGTAAGAAAATTGTCCTAAGTCATACAACTAATCAGCAACCATTTAAGCAGCTACTATGGGTCAGGCATGATGTTAGACCTGGGGACAGAGACAGTTCCTGTCCTCAAGGAGCTTACATTCTAATGATATGTATGTGGAAAAGCCAAGGCTTAGGATTTAGTAATCTCCTACATAAAATAAGAACTTGAATTATTTGGATTCCATTTCCCCTTCTGTTTTTAAATCTATAATCCCATAGTCCTGCCTCCTTTCTCATTCTGATTCAATGAAAGTGTAAATAGAGTTTGGCAGAAAGTACCAAAGAAGTCTCTATGACAATCAGAGGACTCCTTCCCCACAAATGTTGAAGTTGAATATAAATACTGTGCATTAAAGATTCCTTATATATTGTCTTTCCTCCTGATTAAGGAGTTACAGTGGTTCAGAGTGTTGGTGAATTGTACAATTTATTCAAGATTTCAGGAATTTGAACTTTGGTGGAATCCACTATGAATGTCTCCCTTGGTTGTTGTCCTTTGTTCTCAAGAGGACCAAAATGACAGCACTATGTTGGGGTCAAGGCACAAGGTAACTGTGTTTGATCAGACCGGTATGAGCTCAGAAGGCTCTATCACAGATCAGGCACAAATACTCCATATAAACATTTGGAGTGGAGATGTCTCTAAATTTGTGCATTTCATATTTCTTTTGAGCTACTGCAATTCAGCTTTATTCCTAGAATACATGACTATCTTTAATGTGGGCATATCATGCTAGGTAGTTTGTGCCAGTGTCTCCAATGTCTGACAATAGATTCCAAGTTCTTCAGAGAGACCTTCAGAATGTCCTTGTATTGCTTCTTCTGAACTCCATGTGAATACTTACCTGGTGGGAGTTTTTGGTAAAATAGTATTTGAGGCAAATGTACTTTTGGCTTTCAAATAATGTGGCCAACTGATCAGAGTTGCCATCTCTGTAGGAGAGTTTGAATGCTTTGTAGTTCAGCATGAGAAAGGACCTCAGTGTCTCATACCTTATTTGCCAGGTGATCTTCAGCATCTTCTTAAAGCAATTCAAAAGGAAGTGATTCAGTTTCCTGGTATAGCACTCGTAGATTGTCCAGGTTTGACAAGCATAGAACAATGAGGTCAGCACAACAGCTCTGTAGAACTTCAGTTTGGTAGCCAGCCTGATCCTCTTCTCTCCCACACTTTCTTTCAGGGCACCCCAAACTCTGAGCTAGCTTTGGCAATGTGTGTGTCAATCTCATCATCTGTATGTACATCCCTGGAAAGTATATGGCCAAGGTAAGTGAATTTATCCACAGCATTCAAAATTTCTCCATTTCCTGTAAAGTATGATTCCACATATGCACGGTGTGGAGAGAGAACTTCTGTTTTCTTAATATTAATTCTTAGTCCAAAATTAGAACAAGCATCAGATAATGGATCCATAGTTTGTTGCATATCAGCCTCAGAGGCTGCACTGAGTGTGCAGTCATGTGCAAATGAAAAGTCCTTTACCACCTGCCCTTCCCTTTTAGTCTTGCCTTGTAATCTTTTCAAGTAAAATAATTTACCATCAGTGTGGAAGCTGACCTTGATACCATTTTCATCCTCATTGAAGGCATCTGACAACATCACCAAAAACATCATGCTAAAAATCATGGGAGCAAGCACACAGCCCTGCTTCACTCATTGGTCATTCATTATCCAGAATCTGGGCCAGCTTGCTTTCATGAAATTGACATATAATACCTATGGACTTCTCTCGTCCACCAAATTTTGCTGTAATTGTCCATAGGCCCTCACAATGGACAGTGTCAAAGGCTTTCATTAAATTTATAAACATTATGCACAGACTTCTGTTCTGCTTCTGGCATTTCTACTGGAGTTGTTGAACAGCAAACAATGTCAATTTTTTCTCAGCCCTTCATAAAGCCACATTGGCTATCGGGTAGAGGACCATCTTCCAGGTGAATGATCAGCTGGCAATAAGAGAGAAAGGAGAGAGAGGGACAGGGAGTGGGAGAGAGAGAGAGAGAATCTCCCTTTGTCACAAGACAACCTATTTCCCTTTCCTTTATAGAGATGGACAATGGGAGACATCCTCAAACTCTTGGGAAATAACCTCCTCTTGCCAAATAATCCAGAATATTTCTGTCAGACTTATATAAGCTGTGGACCCCCTGCCTTATAAATCTTAGCTGGAACAGAATCAGCACCAGATATTTTGCCACAAAAGAGAAGCCTAATGACATTCAAAACTTCTTTTATAGTTGGAAGTTCAGCTAGAGAGGGATTGACTTCAATCTGAGGTATACAGTCAGTGGCTTCAGCATTAATTAATGACAGTCTGTTGAGAACACTATGGAAGTGTTCAGTCCATCTCTCCAGGATCATGTCTTTATCACTAGCCAATGTGGCTCCATCAGCACTAAGTGGTTGAGGTGTACCATGGATCATTAGCCCATAAATAGCCTTCAGGGCATCATGAAAGCACTTTGGGTTATTACTATCAGCATAAAACTGAACTTCATCTGCCTTTTTATAGAGCCAAGAATCCTGCATTCCTCTAAGTTTCACTTGTACTTTACTTTTGATGGAGTTAAACATGTCCTTCTTAGAGACAGATGAACTATCCTGCTGGTAAACTCTGTGGAGTTTGCATTTTTCACTTATCAGATTTTAAATTTTCCCATCATTTTTCTCAAACGAACCCTGCAAGTGTTCTGGCCGAGATGAGTAAATGTGGTGCTATACATCAAATCTCTGGAAGCTGCCAACACACTTTGTGCTCTGCTATTGCCAAACATTTATTGGCTCAGCTTTCCCTCCAAGTTAGCAATAAACTGTTCAAGCTCAGAGAAACATTCCAATCTGTTTACATTAAGTCTTCAGGTTGTCATTTTGCCTTGGGGTTACTGATTTTGTGAAATGCAAATGTTTGACTTGGAGAAGATAAGTCTATGATTGGTCCAGCACTCTGTGCAACACATCACCTTCATCATTCCCACATCCTGTCTGTCTCTTTTCTTTACAATGACGTAGTCTATTAAGTGTCAATGTCTGCCACAAGGATGCATCCATGAAATTTTATAGCATTTAGGTAAATAGAAGACAGTGTTGGTGATGAGAAGGTCACGAGATGCATACGTATTCAGTAGCAAATGACCATTGCTGTTGTTGTTTCCAAATCCATTCCTCTAAGGACTCTCTGCCACACCTGGTGGTCTGTGCCAACTCTGGCATTAAAGTAACCCAGGATCATAAGCTTGCCTTCTTTTTGACACATTGATGAAGAGCATCTCCAGGTCTTCATAATTTTTTTTCTTTGACCTCAACAGGGTTCATCATGGTGGGAGCGTACACACAGATGATGGTGTCACAGTGCTTTCCTGCAAGTGACAGTCACATTCTCATGAGTTTGTTGCTTACTCCTTTTGGTAGGTATACAAGCTTGCTGACTAGATTAGTTTTGATTTCAAAAACTATGCCAGCTCTTCTTCACTGTGGCTATCCAAGGGTATCCAGCTCCAATTTCAGTAACCTGTCCTTTATTTGCCATCCTTGTTTCACTCATGGTTGCTATTTGGATGTTATATCTGCTGAGTTCTCTCACAAAAGAGCTTTTTATCTTTCATGTCTGCTGGATTTCATGTTGTCCATAATCACATGCACATTCCATGTGCCCATGTTGAGTGGGATCATCTTTGCAAAAAGTATTTTTACATCTCTTTTGTTTCAACTGCAAGGAAGAATTCCCCTCTGCCGTGGTAAGCTGGCCAGAGTTGGGTGAATCAGACAATTTTTAGGGCAGCTTTTCCAGCCTTTTCCTCATGCCAAGAGGTGAGTAATGTAGTCCTTTAAAAAAGTGTCTCAGACCCCCAGTGGGCTGCTGAATCCCACTGTTGTTTCAATCCAGTAAGAAGACAAGCCTATGACCTGGTCCACCTATTGCAGGGTTATGACTATAGCTCCCTGTGTAGCCACATCTCCTCCTTCATAACTTGCCTGTCACCACAGGATTTTGAGATAGATAAAAATGGTAAAATGATATGAGTGATGTCTTTTGACTCCTGCATAAACTGGACTTAAGTGAGGCAGAGTTGTGCAAAGTTGCCAACCTCGCTCCCTCTTCCAGAACCATCTGAATCTAGTGGCAAGACAAAAAGCAAGACAACTGGCAATGACTCAGGATGCCACTGGCATCTTTTATATCTAAGCAAGCCCTAAAAATGCTACAGGGTAACTGCTTCAGCTGTCTTCATGGCTACTGGAACACAATGTTCTCATCTACCCATTGTGCAAAAGGAAGTCTTCACATGCTTGGAATAGACACCCCCCTAACTCACTGATGGATTTGAGATCACTCAGTTACTCTCAAACTAGTTTAGTTTATCTGCCACAAGATGTGGCCACTGCACATGCTCCAGCTTCTTGGAGCCACAGGCTCGAGTTACATGATTCAGTTTGACACCATAGATGAATGAGCAGACCTGAAAAGGTGTGGGTGTGGGTATATACATACATGTGGGTGTATGTATGCATGTATACACATACATGCATACACAGACATACTATATATATATATGTGTGTGTGTGTGTGTGTGTGTGTGTACACATGTATATTATGTATATGTATCCATCTAAATCTATCTATATCTATATAACCTTGGGCTGGTTATTTTATTTTCTGTGTCTCAGCTTCTTCATTCATAAAAGGAAGGGCTCAGACCATTAGGCATCTAATCTTCCAGTTGTAAATTTATCCTGTGGTAGGTATTAGCAAGCTGAGATATATTCTGAAATATGGATTGAGCAGAAATGGAGTAAAGGATGTCATTTCAGATGTATAACTGGAAAGAAAAATATGAGCCTGTCCCATATTAGTAGAGAGAGGGAAAACTGACTGATGGTCCATTAATGTCATTGGTATCTATGCATTGTCAAGCAATCTAGACGTAGACCTTTAGTATAATGGGTGCCATTCTGATTCTTCTCTTCCCCCACCTTACCCTCGATTTAAGGGAGGCAATAGAAATGAGTCACAAAGAATGACACTGTGTGGGGAGGTTGTGTCTGCCATTTTCAAAAAGAAAGGAATAAGTATTTATATAGATTCTATGTGTCAGTCAGGGTGCCTTACAAATATTATCTCATTTGAGCCTCATAAAACAACTCTCTGAGGTAAGTGTTGTTATTTCCCTCTTTTTATGGTGGAAGAAATGGAAGCACACAGAGTTGAAGTGACTTACCCAATATCAGACAGCTAGTAAGTGTCTGAGGCTGGATTTCAACTCAGATCTTCTTGATTCCAGGCCCCATTCTCTACCCACTGTGCTACCTTGCTGCCTCCATGAATAAATATCATTGAGATCATAAAGTCTTTTACACACTTTTGTGTAATCGTTGTGGGTAGCTAGGTTTTACAGCAGATAGAGTGCTGGGCCTGAAGTCAGGAAGACTCATCTTCCTGAATTCAAATCTGGCCTCAAACACTTACTAGCTGTGTAATCCTGGACAAATCACTCAACCCTATTTGTCTCAGTTTCCTCATCTTTAAAATGAGCTTGAGAAGGAAATGACAAACCACTCAAGTGTTTTTGCCTAGAAAACCTAACATGTAATCATAAGGAGTTGGACACAACTGAAATGACTGACCAAAAAAAAATAATCATTAACAGCTGCCCCAGGAAGCAAAAGTAAACATGTTATTATCTCCACACATCCCCATTTTCCAGATTCAGAGACTTAGCCCCAAGTCGCACAGTGGGTGTCAAAACTCTGGATTAGAACCCAAATCTCCTAATTTGCATATTCAGTGATTCTCCCCAGAAGACACAATTCCCACTTATTCCTCACTCAAGAGAAAGCAGTTTGCCTGTGACCTGAATGCTAGCAATTCCTTTCTAATGAGCCCTTTCCTACAGTTCATCTGTTAAGATAAGCTTTATTGCTTTGCTCATTAAAACCATTTCTAAAGGACATAGTTGCTCCATCAGCATTAGCACAGAAAAGTACAGACATTTCAATCCAAAAGCAGGTGAATGATGGGAGAAAATGTCATTTTGTCTCCTAACAGGAAAACCCAGAATCTTGGTTCTAACTGGATAACATTCAAGAAGTTATGAATCCACCAATTTGAGTCTCTAGTTCATGCCTATAATTCTAATATATTTGCTCTACATCATGAAATGGAATGGCTAAATAGATCCACCTTAGAAAAAAAATGAACAAGCCATTAATGTACTCCCTAAGAAAAAATCTCCAGGGCCACATTGGTTCACAAGTGAATTCTACCAAACAATCAAAAAACAATTAATACCAATACTGCATAAAGTATTTGGAAAAATAGGCCAAGAAGGAGTTCTACCAAATTCCTTTTATGACATAAATATGGCGGTGATACTTAAATCAGGAAGAGCTAAAACAAAGAAAGAAAATTATAGACCAATTTCCTTAATGAATATCAATGCAAAAAATTTTGAACAAAATGCTAGTACAATGATTACAAGAATATATCACAAGGATTATACGTTATAACCAAGTGAGGTTTATACCAGAAATGCAAAGTTGGTTCAATATTAGGAAAACTATCAACATAATTGACCAGATCAGTAACAAATCCAATAGAAATCATATGATTATCTTAATAGATGCTCAAAAAGCTTTTGACAATAGGGGAATAAAGGGGAAATTCCTTAAAATGATAAGCAGTATCTATCTTAAACCATCAATAAGCATTATTTGTAATGGGGATAAGCTAGAAATCTTCCCAATAAGTTCAGGAGTGAAAGCAAGGGTGCCCATTGTCACCACTATTATTCAATATAGTACTAGAAATGTTAGCTATAGCAATAAAAGAAGAAAATGAAAGGAAAGGAATTAGAATAGGCAATAAGGAAACAAAACTATCACTCTTTGCAGATGATGTGATAGCATATTTAGAGAACTCTAGAGAATCAACTAAAAACTACTTGAAATAATTAACAACTTTAGCAAAGTTGCAGGATACAAGATAAAACCACGTAAATCATCAGCATCCTTTTTTGCTAGGAATCTGAAGTTTTATTAGGAACTTCTGGGAAAACACTAACTTTGCAAATGCTTTCTCTAAGTCACATTTTCTTAGGTTGGTAAAAACTTATATTTTAAACCTGATTGTCATAAATTCCATAACCAGTGAGTTAATTACACCCCTAGAAAATACCGTTATTTTCCAGTAAAATTCCTCATAATAACTTTCAATAAAATTATAACTAGATCTGTGAGCAATGTTTTAGATTTGCCAAGACAGGTCTTCTACTTAATGTTGGTAGGGTGGGGGGAGCAAGGCACAAGGTATCCTAACCCTATCCCTTGCTCCCACAGGACAAGTCAAACTCCCATGTGCTCTGAACCTGTTGCTGTATTGTGGAGAACACACAGGTGGTACTGACATGAATTCTTGGTTCCTTTACTCCATGAATTTTGCAAAATGGAAAAATATTAGGATGGGGAAAAAGACAAATAAGTTACCTTGCTATACAACACACTAAACTGAAAATAAAATAGCAAATTTCCAAATGACTATTTTTTCACCCTAAAAAATAAATACCACAACAGCATTCAGGGCAGCCAGGTGGCACAGAGCACCAGCCCTAAGTCAGGAGGACCTTAGTCAGACACATAACACTTACTAGTGTGACCCTATGAAAGTCACTTAATCCCATTGCTTGGCAAAAAACAAAACAAACAAACAAAAATAACAGCCCTTATTAATATCCATTCTCCACGTTCTGATCTCGGCCCATTCTCTCTTCATTTCCTCTGAACAAACTCAAACTGATTGCAAAGCAACTCTGAGAAATATCTCATCACACTTCATTCCTGAGCTCATGACCTACTCATTAACAATGGTAAAAGCAAAAATTCCCTCAATGAAATTACAAGTCACATAAAATTAAAGATCATAATAAAAGTCATACCTGACATACTTTTAATTTTTAATATATAAATATAATGTACACAGGGATTATTGAGTAGAATGCAGTCTTTAAGATCCAAGAAAATATACAAAATGGTTTAATGTAGCCTGACATATTTTTGCTGTAGATTAAGATTAAATATATTAGAACAGTGAGTCTGAGTCTGTTCTTTGAGAAGCCGTATTAGGGTATAAAACCAACTATTATATAAGTACTGGGAAAAGAGGGGTTATTCCTACATTTCAAATAAATCAGTTCATATTAAAAAAAAAAGCTCATATGTAGAATAGTAACAAAAACATGCCAACCAATTACAAATGTACTAAAATGTAATCTTTCATAAAAGCTGTAATTTACTCTGTGACAGTGAAACAGAAGAAGCAATATTAGAGTTGTCTTAGTATATGTTTTAGCTTTGAAAACCATAGAAATCAGTTATTCCACTTTTTTCCTATGAAGACTTATTTCCCCAAACATTATGCACAAACAATTTTAATTAGACTATAATGGCAGAATGATATTCCACAATTTTTAAATATAAAAGGAAGTCAACGACTCAAAAAAAGTTGCTACAGTGAGTTTATGAGGAAATTTCATATTCTCTATCTATAGATATAAAGTATAATGGTTCAACATTTTAGTGCTTGATGGGGAGGAATTATGATAAAAGGGTTAATATGAAATTGTTTAGAGTATCAATACCTAATGTTTGAAATGCATTCATGCTCTTTTGTATAATCATATTAGAGTCAAGCATATTCATTTTCACATCTGTTGTAACTGCTATTGCAAAGGGTAAAAAAAATTCTTATTTTTCCAAGAGATATACACAGAGCAATTTTTTTTTCTCCAAGGAACTTATGCAAACCATTATAAGATTTGGATTCTTCACATAATATATGAAACAAGAGAAGCCTATTTAAGTACGTTATTAATTAATTAATGTATTTTTTGAAGTCTGGAATGTTGACCCTGTCCAATTAGGCAACAGTTCTTTATTCCTATAATCTGGCTCAGAGCTGCTGCCCCGTGGAGTCTAAAGCATAAGGCAGGATTTCTTTTTAGGTTTCCTCTTTTCCACTGGTGTTTTCCTATTTATTTGCCTGATCAGGTCTTAAATATCTTCTTAATGTTGATCTTTGACTTTGCACAAGATTCTAAAAAAGGCACACTTCCACCAATGTCTTGCTAAATTCTGATGCCATTCTTTGTCAGCTACAGGCCTTCTTCCAGGTCACATTTATTGCCAGCCAAAATCATTGGGACATCTTCTGCATCTTTAACTCCTAGAACTGTTCCCTCCAGTCCTATAAGTCATTAAACGTGAACTGAGGTGTAATAGAATATACTCGTGCAAGCCCTTAGCCATTCTTATACTGATCTCATCACTGTAAATCGGTCTATCCCTGCTCTATCGAGGATTCCAAGCATACGCTGCTGGCAATCAACTTCAACTTTGTTTCTGTAGGAGTTCTATTGTAGCATCATATTTTCCCACAAAAACTCTTTGGACAATCTGTACCGTGCATGACGTGTCCATTCAAATGCTAATAATCTCCAGTTCCAGCACCTTTTTTGCCTCCGCCTGCGCCTCCCCCAGGCACACAGTTTCTGCTCCAGCTCTAAGCTGCAGCAAGAGCATCCTCGGAGCCAGAGCAGCAGCAGCTACCTCCTCACTGAGCGTTGCTCTGGCACAGATGCGGGCACCTCCCAATATTTCTTTATATGACCAATGAAATGGATCAGAGGAATAGATTAGGTACACAAGACACCAGAGTCAATGACCAGAGTAACCTAGGGTTTAATAAACACGAAGACCCCAGGCCTTGTGATAAGAACTCATTATTTGACACAAACTGGTGGAAAAACTGGAAAAGAAAAGGACACAAACTAGATACAGACCGACATCTCATATCATATACCAAGATAAGGTATAAATGATTTAGACATAAAGAGTGACACCATAAGCAAATTAGAAGAACAAGGAATAGTCTACCTGTCAGATATATAGGGAAGGGAAGAATTCTTGACCAAACAAAAAATAGAGAGCATTACAAAATGTAATACAGATAATTTTGATTATATTAAAATAAAAAGCTTTTGCATAAACAAAACCAATGCAACCAAGATTAGAAGTAAAGCAGAAAGCTGGGAAACAATATTTACAGCAAATGGTTGATAAAGGCTTCATTTCTCAATGATATAGAGAACTGAGTCAAATTTATAAGAATACAAGCCATACACTGATTGATCAGTGGTCAAAGGATATGAACAGGCTGTTTTCAAATGAAGAACTTAAAGCTATCTATAGGCATATGAAGAAGTGCTCTAAATCACATTTGATTAGAGAAATGCAAATTAAAACCACTATGAAGTACCACTTCACAGCCATCAGATTGACTACTATGATTAAAAAAAAAGGAAATGATAAATGTTGGAGACAATGTGGGCAAATTGGAACATTAATGCACTGTTGGTGGAATTGTGTACTGATCTAACCATTCTGGAAAGCAATTTGGAACTATGCCCAAAGGTCACCACAGTGTGCACAACTTTTGATCTAGCAATACTACTACTAGGTCTGTATCTCAAAGAGATCATAAAAAAAGGGAAAGGACCCACATGTACAAAAATATTTATAGCAGCCCTTTTTTCATGGTGGCAAAAACTTAAAAATCAAGGACATGCCCAACAACTGGGGAATGGCTGAACAAGTTGTGGTATATGGATATAAAGGAACACTGTTTTGCAATAAGAAATTATGAACAGGCAGATTTCAGTAAAACCTAGAAAGACTTATATGAACTGATATAAAGTGAAATGAGCAGAACCAGGAAAACATTGTGCAGAGTATCAGCAACATTTTGTGATGATTAACTATGAATGACTCAGCTCTTCTCAGCAACATAATGATCCCAGAGAAGTCCAAAGGACTCATGAAGAAATGCTATCTACATCCAGATAAAGAACTGATGGACTCAATGTAGATTTAATCATATTTTTTTACTTACTTTATTCTTTTTTATTTTTTTTTCTTTTTATCTGTTTCTTCTTTCGAAACAATGACTACCATGGAAATGTGTTTTATATGATAGCACATGCATAACCTATATCAAACTGCCTGCCATTTTTGGAAGAGGGAAGGGAAGAGGAGGGAGGAAGGGGAAAAATTTGGAACTCAAAATCTTGTAAAAAATAATGCTAAAAATTGTCTTGATATGTAATTGGGGAAAAAAACTATTATTTAAAAAAGAACTATAAGATTATCCTGTAGAAACCTGGACAAAAACCAGTAGTAATTATTTGTCCCAAAATACTTTAACACTTCCATATATCTTTGATCTCAATGTGAGTACTCTGCCCCACCCCAAGAATTCTGTAGACTATAGTACCACTGTTCTATACCTGCTTGTTTTAACAACTTACTATTCTGTTATCTATGCTTTTCCTTATATCTAACACAAGAAGTCTACTCAAAATTTCCATTCCTTTATCTCTTGATATTTTGTCAATGCCAAGGGATCATTGGTGATCCATAAGGAATCTCTAGCTCTTCTATAACACTGGCCTCTCTTTCTCCCCTCTCTAACTTCTACTGCCAAATCTCAAATATATATATATCGTTCTTATGACATCATTCTTTTTTTCGCTTTTAGGCAATTGGGGTTAAGTGACTTGCCCAAGATCACACAGCTAGTAAGTGTCAAGTGTTGGGTCTGAGGCCAGATTTGAACTCAGGTCCTCCTGACTTCAGGGCCTGTGTTCTATCCACTGCGCCACTTAGCTGCCCCTTATGACATCATTTATGCCACTACTTCTGGATAATTCCTCATGGCCACCATATGCCTCTGCATTACTCTTCAGTTGATCCTTCATTTTAGTCTTCAGAGAATGCACTATTTAATGGTAATACATATGTACGTGTTTACATATGTATGTATGCATAGTGCATATACACATACACACATATACACGTGTGTGTATATATATATATTTATATGCACATACAGATGTGTGTATGTATATATTTTGAGCCTACATGTATATATAGAACTTTACAAACCTTAAAACATTGTATAAACATCAGTTGTTATCATTGTTGAAGCAATACAATATCGTCTGAATAATACTAGTATTTTAAAGCAATTGAACTTTTGTTCGTCAGTAGATACTTAACGTCATTAAAAGTACTGTGTAAATTCTCAGAGTCAAGCTAGACTACTCTCTCCCATTTTTTTTCTCTTCTAGGTCATTCATAATCTATTCCCAATGGTCGCTCAAAATATGTGTGCTGATAAACTGGACTTATGAATTTTCCATTCAAATGGATACTATATACCTGAAAAATGAATTTCCTTTATTTATATTTTTCACCTTATCATGGTTTGCTAGGTCTAATGCTTGAGTAATTATGGATTTCACAGAGATAACTCTTCAGCATTTCAGTGCTAGATATTATCATCACATCTTCCACACCCAAAAGCACACGTCAATATGTATATAGAATCCCTCTTGTATTAAACTTACCTGATTACTGAATAGCTCAATGGATATTTTAATAGGGTTGTCAGAGAAAGTTATCACTGGTTACATCTGTTAAAGAATAATGGTTTAATATATATACTTGGGAGATACCATACTGGGGGAGGCTTTGAAGGTGAGGCTATGCTCTATTGAACAGAATTTTTATAGTCAACAAACAATGACAGTGGAACCTTGTATTTGTAGCACTCTCTAGTTAATTGTATAACTATAAAGATGGGATTTGATATAAAATAACATTTGCAAAGACTTCCCCATTCCCTTCAATTATCAAGGAAGCTTCTGATAAATTGTACAGATTATTATCAAAATTTATAGATATGGGAAAACTGGAGTATGGTTTGGTATTTATATTAATATTTTCTATGCTACTCTTCTTTTGGAATAATAAAGCCTAGAATTTGCCCCCAGGACTTTTGATCCTCCTCTCCTTTAGATATACTTTGAGGGTTAATACCTTTACATGCTCACAATTGTATTCCCCCCAGTGCAAGCCTCATTTGCTGATAATTGGTCTAGCCCAACTACTCTGTCCATCATTTTGCAGTACCATTTCCAATTACATATATTGTTTATCTAGGACTACAGTGTTAGAGAAAAATATGGGTCTTACTTCCACCATAATTAATGAAGAAAATAATGTATAAAAATATTTTGAAGAATTTGTTTAACTCTTTTGGTTTTCTTTCCAGTTTTATCCTTAAATGCCTTTTGTATGACTTTGATTAATTGGGGTTCTCACCAAACTTTCCTTAAAACAAGCTATCTTTCCTTTTGTCTCTCAAAATTTTATGATGTGATGTTATTCAGAATTTCTCCCATGATTCTCTGGCTGATTTTACAAATACACTTATAGCCTATACCAATGTTGTCCTTAGAGCCACATTCTCCTTCTAGGCAAGGAGATCAAGAATTAGTAGGTAAAGGCAATGTGCAGACTTCTTTGAGTTCTTCATTAAAATATAGTTAAAGTTTGTTAATAAATGATTATAAACTATGTCATTACACAGTTTTCTATCCATTCCTTACTTATTGAAATCAGTGACTTAAATATAGTAGCTTGTTTTATACATACAGCTTTTTATCACCTCTGTCATCTTTTATCTTTTTACTGTTTTGAATTAACTGTGATCTTTACTCTAAAAGGTTGATAATTTGATTGTTGACTGCTAAGTATATAATCTTTTACGTCAGAAACCAGCTATTAACCACCTACTAGATATAATCAATTTCACTTTAACGTTATTCCCTCTACGTATATCTGTGTCTATACAAAGCTAGATAGATATAACAAGACAAAATGACATAAGAAAAAGTGATTAATATATGTACACACAATGTATGTGTTATATATATGGCTATATATGAACATATATGTGTGTGTGAGAGTATATATGTGTGTGTGTGTGTGTGTGTTGTTTTATTGAACAAGTATTTGTCCTATCTTGATTCTTACTCCATAGCCATATTTTTCAGGATAATTTTCAAAATCTCTGCATATCAATCTTTGTATTAAAGTCACCAAGGATTTATTTTGTTTTTTTTCTATCAAATGCTCCAAATAGTTTCTATACCCTCTCATATTCTGTAACAGCTGTGGACACATAAGCCACAATTATTTTCGATGATGATAATTTTACAAATGCTTACTGTGAGGACTGCAATATGAGTTGACCAAATGTCCCATGAAAGTATCTTTCTTCTTGCCCCTGAACACACAATAAAAATAACTACCAATCTCTTTATCTCTGCAAGGAAAACCTCTGAGTCATCCTTTTCAGCTGTAACTGTCTTTGGCTTTTAGGGTTCATTTATAGCAAGAATATAAAGGGTGTTGTGACCTAGTTGACCTATGTGTACATCTACACTCATTGACTTTCATATTGAGGGGGATAATAGCTAAGCTCATTTTACTAATATCCCCAAAATATTTGTGATTCTTAATACACTCCTGCCCTTTTGCACCCTCTGCCATCATCACAGGAGAAGCAGATGATTATTTTCTTTTTTTGTTTCATGGATTGTCATGGCCAAAGAGCTCACTACAAATAGTGACTTATAAGCTGATGTTGATAAGTATCTCAATATTATGCAAAGCTACTCCTGAGAAAGCAGAAATGTATTACCTTTATTGAAACAAGGAAGGAGGTAGCTAATAAGTGTCAGGAACTGTGATAGACACTATGAATAACAAGAAAAAGAAAGTTGATCTCTGACCTCATAATGCTTGCATGGTAGCCTAGCAACAAAACCCTTCATTTATAGGTGTATAGAAAGATGTATGAGATGGACATAAGGTAATTTTGGGGGAAGGCTTTGGCAGCTAGAGGAATCGGGAATTGCTTCATGTAGGAAGTGGTAATTGAGTCAAATCTTAAAGAAAACTAAAGATTCAACAATGCCATTGGGAGAAGGGAGCACATGAAAGATGACCAGTGCAAAATTGTAGATGCAGGAGATAGAGTACCAGGTATTAAGTACAGTAAGAAGGCCAATTTAGCTGAAATAAAACAAAAGTGAAGGAGAATGACTTGGGAAAAATAATTCGAAAGGAAGTTGGCTGCCAGATTGGAAAGGACTTTTAGTCCCAAACAGAAGTTTATATTTGCTGTTTAAAGATAACAGGGAACAACTGAGTTTTATTGAGTGGGGAGGTGAACATGGTCATACTTGCTTTTTTTGAAAAATCTGCAGCATTCTCTTAAAAAGAAAAAAAGATAGAGTAAATATGTGAAGATAGATAGCTCTTTTATGATTTTAATTTAAGGAAAACAGGAAGAAGTTTTAAGTAAATATACACTGCAGTGTCAGAAAGTCTTTTGTAAGAAATGAATAATTTACAAAAGATACTGAATTCTTAGAAAAGGCTTCTGGTGACCCCTAATCCTCTGAGGATTTCTGCCTCTTTCCATTTCAACCCCAGCTGTTGGTGTATTAGAGAGAAATGCTGGAGGTGAATGATACTCATTTCTTGCCCTTGGGATGATTGATATTACATTTCTAAACTCATGCTGGAGACAGCAATTCTCTGGAAGATGATTAGAAATGACAAAAGTGAAGGTTTGCAAGACTCCAATACTCTCCCAGCTAGAAACTTGCTTACATCATTGCTTCCACCGTAAATTTTAAGTGGGAATCTTCATTGCTTTTTCTTAATTTTTTCTCCTCTTGCAAATAAGGCAATAAGAAAGAGAATAACCACTACACATCTGTGCAGACTTTTCCAAGTAGAATTTCTAAATAAATCCTTTAGAGAAGGGGAGGAGGAAATGAATGTTGAAATAAACAAGGCACTCTGAACCACCAACTTGGGGCTGCTAGATAAATTGGCAGCATTAGGAAATAACCATTCAGCTTAGTGTTGCATGATCTGAACAGCAAACAAAATAGTAGACAGTTTGAGGAGACATATAATACTGGTCTTGAAATCAGAGCATTCATGCCTTGTTCTAAGTTAACTGAAAGCACCTGAAAATGAGGCCAAGATTAAAATTGATCCTGTCATGTCACATTTTGTGTCACTATGATTAAAATAAAGCAAATTTCTGAGGGTGGAGCCAAGATGGCAGAGTAGAGGAAGCAGCTGAATTCTCCCAATACTCTCATCCAAACAACTGTAAAATAACACCTCAAATTGAATTTGGGAGTGGCAGAGTCAATAAAAGATTGAAGTGAGACTTATTTTTCCAGCCCTCCGATGTCTTGGACTGATATCAAGCTCGGGGATTGCCTGGAGACCCACCCTGGCAGCAACTGCAGCTATGGGCCTTAAAGGTGGCAATAGGAACAGCAGTAGCTTTGGTAGCTTTCAAGCCAGAGATGCTAAGGGAATCTGGCAACTGCTCATAAAGAGATTACAGGAGACCCTTGTTCTAGTACTAGGTGTAGCACAGGGCACTATTTGTTAATTCAATTGTCTATATCTTCTTTTGAATCAGAATTCTGAGGCACAGAAGCAGAGAAGAGTGTTTGCAGTCATAAGGGAACAGATAGAGCAGTCTTGCATGTAGCTATGAGGAATCAGGGGCCCTTCATTAGTAGGAACAACAGAACAGGTCAGGAGAGTGGTGGGCACATCTGTCCCTGCATCACATTACCTTGGAAGCACTGAAAACTTCCAACCCCCAGAAACAGTTATAAAAATGGCAGTGCCAAAAAGCCTAAAGTTTGAGACAGATTCTCTCCCCACCAAACCCCCCAAAACAAGCAGAGGAACATTAACATAAAGTTTAAAGTGAAGAAATTGGCTGAAAAATGAGGAAACAACAAACAAGAAGCACAGCAAAAAAGTTAAAATTGTGATAGGGAAAATGAAGACTTAAATTCAGGAGATAGTGATGTCAAAACAGCTACAATCAAAGCATCAAAGAAAAAAAATTGTAAATCGGACATGAGCCAAAAAAGAATTCCTGGAAGAGCTAAAAATTGATTTTCAAAATCAAATAGGAGTGGTGGAAGAAAAATTGGGCAAAGTAATAAGAGCAATGTAAAGAAATTATGAAAAAAAAATAAGTTTGGAAAAAGATGCACAAAAAATACCGAAGAAAATAACACCTTTGAAAAAAGAATTGGTCAAATGGTAAAAGAGAATCAAAATGTCACTGAGGATGATAACTCTTTAAAAATAAAATTAGGCTACCAACAAAGCCCAACAGCAAGAGATAGAAAGAGAAATCCCATTTAAACTTACTGTAGACATGATAAAATATTTAGGAGTCTACCTACCAAAACAAACCCAGGAACTCTATGAACACAATTACAAAACACTTTTCACACAAGTAAAATCAAATCCAAATAACTGGAAAAACATCAGATGCTCATGGGTAGGCCGAGCTAACATAATAAAAATGACAATCCTACCTAAGTTAATTTACTTATTCAGTGCCATACCAATCAAACTACCAACAAATTATTTTATAGAGTTAGAAAAAAATAATAACAGGATTCATTTGGAAAAACAAAAGGTCCAGAATATCAAAGGAAATAATGAAAAGAAATGCAGGGGAAGGTGGCCTAGCAATTCCAGATCTTAAATTGTATTATAAAGCAGCAATTATCAAAACTGCCTGGTACTGGCTAAGAAATAGGGAGGTGGATCAGTGGAATAGGTTAAATATGCAAGATGCAGTAGTCAATGACTACAGTGATGTATTATTTGATAAACCCAAAGACCCCAGCTTCTGGGATAAGAACCCACTCTTTGAAAAAAACTCCTGGGAAGACTGGAAAAGAGTATGGCAGAAACTAGGCATAGACCCAGCTCTCACACCATATACCAAAATAAAGTCAAAATGGGTTCATGACTTAGATACAAAGGCTGATACATAAGTAAACTGGGAGAACGAGGAATAGTTTACCTATCAGATCTATGGAGAACAGAAGAATTCATGACCAAACAGGAGACAGAGAACATTATGAAAAGCAAAATGGATAATTTTGATTACATTAAATTGAAAAGTGTTTGCACAAACAAAGCCAATGCAACTAAGATTAGAAGGAAGGTAGAAAATTGGGAAGGAATTTTTACAACCAGTGTCTCTGATAAAGGCCTCATTTTGAAAATATATAGAGAATTAAGACAAATTTATAAGAACACAAGAGATTCCCCAATTGATGAATGGTCAAAGGATATTAACAGACAGTTCTCAGATGAAGAAATTAAAGCAATCTATAGTCATATGGAAAAATGCTCTAAATCATTATTGATTAGAGAAATGCAAATGAAAACACCTATCAGATTAGCCAACATGACAAAACAGGAAAATGATAAATGTTGGAGAAGATGTGGGAAAATTGGAACACTAATACATTGTTGGTGGAGTTGTGAAATGTTCCAAACATTTTGGAGAACAATTTGGAACTATGCCCAAAGGGCTATAAAAATGTGCATACCCTTTGATCCAGCAATAGCACTTCGAGGGCTATATCCCAAAGAGATCAAACAAATGGGAAAAGGACCCACATGTACAAAAATATTCATAGCAGCTCTTTTTGTGATGGCAAAGAATTGGAAATTGAGAGGATACCCATCAATTGGGGAATGGCTGGGCAAGTTGTGGTATATGAATGTAATGGAATACTGTTGTGCTATAAGAAATGATGAATGGGCTGACTTCAGAAAAACCTGTAAAGACGTGTACGATCTGATGCTGAGTGAAGTGAGCAGAACCAAGAGGACTTTGTACACAATAACAGCTATGTTATGCAATGACTAAGATTGTTAAACTGAACCCTTCTCAGCATTACGAGGATCTAAGACATCTCCAGAGGCCTTGGGATGGAAAATGCTATCCACATCCAAAGAAAGAACTATGGAAGTTGAATTGCTATCACTTATTTTTACCTTCTGTTCAGTTTTGTTTCATCTTTCTGATGGTTCCTCCTATTGGTTTTAATTTTTACTTACAACTTCACTAATGTGAAAATATGTTTAATGGATATGTAAATGTAAAGTCTATATCAGATTGTGCGCCATCTTGGGGAAGGTGATGGGAGGAAGGGGGAGAAAAATTTTCAACTGAAAAGCATATGGAAGTAATTGTGGATAAATCAAAACAAATTAATAAAATTTAAAAAAAAAAGATCCCCAGCAAAAAAAAAAAAAAGAAAGAACAAAATAGCAGAAGGCGTATTTATTGCCCATAGTTAGACTGTATCAATAAAATAAAAATAATATATAAATTAATTTACATTTAGTATTATACTAATCAAACTATCAAGTAGATACTTTAGAGTTAAATAAGAAGACAAAATTTATTTGGAGAAATAAAAGATCAAGAATATCTAAAATTATTTTCAAAAGGGGTGACAGCACCCCCAAATCTCATATTGCATCATAAAGTAGTAGTCATCAAAACTATTTGATGTTGGTTAAAAAATAGAAAAGTGGATCAGTGAAACATTCTAGATAAAGAAGAGCCAATAACAACTGAGCTCAATAACCCAATGTCCAATAATCTCAAGGGCATAAATTACTTGGGGAAGAACTCTGTATTTGACAAGAATTGCTGGCAAAATTTGAAGACAGTTTGACAGAAATTAGATTTAAGTCAACTTCTTATATCTACCACAATGAGCTATTGAAAAATTATGAACTATTGAGAAATAAAACTTTTGAGATGATTAAAAAAAAAAGAACTGGAGGGCAAAATACAAATTGAAAGAATCCACTCATAACTTTCTGAAAGAGACACAAAATTAAAACTCCCACAAATATTATAGTTAAATTCCAGAGTTCCCAGATCAAAGAGAAAATAGCAGTAAGAAAGAAACCATTCAAATACTTTATTTTACAGGTGAAGAAATGAAGTCCAGCATAAACATTGGTTCAACATCATGATGCAGTGAACACTTATTAAGAGTCTGCCAGAGTTCTGCTTCTGGGAGCCAAAAGGGTGGAGTAAAAAGGCAGTTGTTCTCACCCTCCCCTATCAACCTCTGAAAACCCAGAAAATATCACCTGAGAAAAAACCCTGGAACAGCTGATCCAGAAGAAAGACAAGGAGCAACAGGGCACTTCAGCACACCAGGAGGAGATCCTGGTACTTAGGCATTCTACAGCAAACCAGTCTCCCAGTGCCTCAGCAAAAATAAGGGAAGCAGCACAACGAAGGGCCCCAGGCCGATAAACACTCTGCAGCATTCATCTGAAAGGAACTGAAGAAGGCAACCTAGAGTCCTACTAAAGTTCCAGCCTTGCTGATTCCAGACCAACACCAAGTAAGCTGTCAGAACCCTAAAGCCTCCAACAGCCAAGTGGCAAGAGACCCTGAAGACTAGTAGAGCAGGCAAACACCAACACCTGGACCTGCTAGTGCCTCAGTGAGGGGAGGGGTAGGGAGAAGGAGGGGGAACTGGGGGAAACCAGCTCAGAAAACCATCAGGTGCTTTGGCATTCTACAGCAAAGGAGCCTCCCAGTGCCTCAGCAGATCTAAGGGAGGCAGCACTGCAAAGGGGCCCCACGCAGATAAACACCCTGCAGCACCCATCTAAAAGGAGCAGAAGAAAGCTAAAGGAAAGGAAAAGCAGGCAACCCAGAATTGCCTGAAAGTTCCAGCCTTGATGATTCCAGATCAACACCAGGTAAGCTGCCAGAACCCCACAGCCTCCAATTGCCAAAATAAGAGGCCCCATGCAAAGCCAGTAACTAAGACCTAGGCTCCCAACACAAGAAGCTTGGGTTAGTGCCCTCTGCTCCCCAGCAGGAGAGATCAATCTCTTCAAAGACCAGTGAATAAAGAAACACTATGAGTAAAAAGAAATGCACCTTAGATTCATATTATGAGAAGAGTGAAGATCAAGACAGAAATTCTGAAGATGACAACATTGTCAACAAACCCCTATCTGCAACATCAGAAGGGACTATGAACTGGTCTGAAGCCCAAAATTCTGTTAGGCAAAGGAGCTTGGATTGCAGCCAAAGATCAACTACCCAGTGAAAATGAGCATGATATTTCAAGGGAGGAGATGGATATTCAATGAAATATGGGACTTCCAAACCTTCCTGATAAAAAGACCAGAGCTCAACAAAAAATTTGATCTTCAAGTACAAGATTCAAGAGAGACATAAAAAGGTAAAGGATACAGAAAGATACAATATGTTGTTAATAAGGGCAAACTGTCTACATCCCTGCAAGGGAAGATGACACTTGCAGCTCTTGACAACTGTATTGTTATTATACCATATTAAAAGAGTACATATAAGAGGGGTGGATATAAGTTGACTTTAACATAAGGACAAAAAAAAATCTGATCAAGTGGGTTAAATGGATCCAAGTAAGTGGATTAGTCTGATCTAAGAAAATGTACTGAGAAAGGAGGAGGCAGACAAGGGTAAATTACATTACAGGAAAAGACACAAAAACCTATTACAGCAGAGGGAAAGAAGGGAGGGGGAGCATTGTTTGAACCTTACTCTCATCAGATTTGGCTCAAGAAGGATAACATAATCAGTTAGGTATAGAAATCTAACTTGCCCTATAGGCAGTAGGAGGGAAAAGGGGAAAAAAAGGGAAGGGGGTAAGAAAGGGAGGGAAGAAGC
This sequence comes from Phascolarctos cinereus, assembly GCF_003287225.1. Classification (NCBI taxonomy): domain Eukaryota; kingdom Metazoa; phylum Chordata; class Mammalia; order Diprotodontia; family Phascolarctidae; genus Phascolarctos; species Phascolarctos cinereus. The sequence continues at coordinate 26,715,409 of NW_027555736.1, read as the reverse complement.
AGTAAGACTAAAGGGGAAGAAAAGGGAAAAAGCTAACAGAAGGGAGGAGGGACTGAAGGAGGTGGTGGTCAAAAACATAACACTAGTGAGGGGGGAAGGGAGAAAGGAGAAAGAAAAGCATAAATGGGGGGAAAAGGATGGAGAAAAAGACACAGATAGTAATCATAACTGTGAATGTGAATGGGATGAACTCTCCCATAAAACGAAGGAGATAGCAGAATGGATTAAAAACCATAATCCTACAATATGTTGTTTACAGGAAACACATTTGAAAAAGAGTGACACATACAGGGTAAAGGTAAAAGGCTGGAGCAGAATATATTATGCTTCAGCTGAAGTAAAAAAGCAGGGGTAGCAATCCTGATCTCAGACAAAGCAAAAGCAAAAATAGATCTAATCAAAAGAGATAAGGAAGGAAACTACATCCTGCTAAAAGGCACCATAGACAATGAAGTAATATCATTACTAAACATATATGCACCAAATGGTATAGCATCCAAATTCTTAGAGGAGAAGTTCAGGGAGTTACAGGAAGAAATAGACAGCAAAACTATACTAGTGGGGACCTGAACCTCCCCTTCTGACTAGATAAATCTAACCACAAAATAAACAAGAAAGAAGTTAAGGAGGTGAATAGAACATTAGAAAAGTTAGGTATGATAGACCTCTGGAGAAAACTGAATGGGATAGAAAGGAATATACTTTTTTCTTGGCAGCACATGGCACATACACAAAAATTGACCATGTACTAGGGCATAAAAACCTCACAATCCAATGCAGAAAGGCAGAAATATTAAATGCATCCTTTTCAGATCATGATGCAATAAAAATTATATGTAATAAAGGGCCATGGAAAGATAGACTAAAAAATAATTGGAAACTAAATAATCTAATCCTAAAAAATGATTGTCAAACAACAAATCATAGAAACAATCAATAATTTCATTCAAGAGAATGACAATAATGAGACAACATAGCAAAACTTATAGGATGCAGCAAAAGCAGTTCTTAGGGGAAGTTTTCTATCTCTAAATGCTTACATAAATAAAACAGAAAAAGAGGAGATCAATGAATTAGGCATAGAACTAAAAAAACTAGAAAAATAACAAATTAAAAATCCTCAATTAAACACCAAATTAGAAATATTGAAAGGAAAAATTAATAAAATTGAAATTAAAAAAACTATTGAACTAATAAGTAAAACTAAGAGCTGGTTTTATGAAAAAACAGATAAAATAGATAAGCTTTTGGTTAATTTAATTTAAAAAAAGAAAGAAGAAAGAAAAATTACTAGTATCAAGAATGAAAAGGGTGAAGTTACCACTAAGGAAGAGGAAATTAAAACAAAAATTAGGAATTATTTTGTCCAACTATATGCCAACAAATTTCACAATCTTAGTGAAATGGATACATATTTAAAAAAATATAAATTGCCCAGATTAACAAAGAGGAAGTAAAATACTTAAATAACCCCATCTCAGAAAAAGAAATTGAACAAGCCATTGATGAACTCCCTAGGAAAACATCTCCAGGGCCAGATGGATTTACATGCAAATTCTATCAAACATTTAAAGAACAATTAATTCCAATACTATATAGACTATTTGGGAAAATAGGTGAAGAAGGAGTCTTACCAAATTCTTTTTATGATACAAATATGGTGGATACCTAAACCAGGAAGAGTCAAAATAGAGAAAGAAAATTATAGACCAATTTCTCTAATGAATATAGATGCAAAAATTTTAAACAAAATACTAGCAAATAGATTACAGCAACTTATCACAAGAATAATACACTATGACCAGGTAGGATTTATACCAGGAATGCAGGGTTGGTTCAATATTAGGAAAACTATCAGCATAATTGAGCATATCAACACCAAAACCAACAGAAACCACATGATCATCTCAATAGACGAAGAAAAAGCTTTTGACAAAATACAACACCCATTCTTATTAAAAAACACTAGAAAGCATAGGTATAAATGGAGTCTTACTTAAAATAATAAATGGCATCTATCTAAAACCTTCAGCAAGCATTATATGTAATGGGGACAGGCTAGAAGCATTTCCAATAAGATTGAGGGTGAAACAAGGATGTCCATTATCACCACTGTTATTCAATATTGTACTGGAAACATTAGCTTTAGCAATACGAGAAGAAAAAGAAATTGAATGCATTAGAACAGGCAAAGAAGAAACAAAGCTATCACTCTTTGCACATGACATGGTGATATACTTAGAAAATCCTAGATAATCAACTAAAAACCAACTTGAAATAATAAAAAACTGGGGCAGCTAGGTGACACAGTGGATAGAGCACTGGCCCTGGATTCAGGAGGACCCGAGTTCAAATCTGGCCTCAGACACATGACACTCACTAGCTGTGTGACGCTGGGCAAGTCATTTAATCCCAATTGCCTCACTAAAAAAAATAAAATAAAATAAAAATTAAAAACTTTAGCAAAGTTGCAGGCTATAAAATAAACCCACATAAATCATGAGTATTTCTATATATTACCAACAAAGCCCAACAGCAAGAGATAGAAAGAGAAATTCCATTTGAACTTACTGCATGTATCATACTGTACTTACAAGTCTACTCCTGAAACAAACCCAGGAACACAATTACAAAACATGTTTCACACAAATAAAGTCAGATCTAAATAACTGGAAAAACATCAGTTGCTCATGGGTAGGCCGGGCTAATATAATAAAAATGACAATTCTACCTAAGCTAATTTACTTATTCAGTACCCTACCAATCAACTACCAAAAAATTATTTTGTAGAATTAGATTCATTTGGAAGAACAAAAGGTCCAGAATATCAATGGAACTGATGAAAAGAAATGAAAGGAAGGTGGCCTAGCCATTCCAGATCTTAAATTATATCATAAAGCAGCAATCATCAAAACTGCTTGGTACTGGCTAAGAAATAGAGTGGTGGATCAATGGAACAGGTTAAATATGCAAGACACAGTAGTCAATGACTATAGTAATCTGTTATTTGATAAACCCAAAGACCCCAGTTTCTGGGATAAGAACCCACTCTTTGAAAAAAAAAAAACTGCTGGCAAAACTGGACAAGAGTATGGCAGAAAGTAGGCATAGACCAAAATCTCACACGATGTACCAAAATGAAGTCAAAATGAGTTCATGATTTAGACACAAAGGCTGATACTATAAGCAAACTGGGAGAGCAAGGAGTAGTGTGCCTATGAGATCTATGGAGAACGGAAGAATTCATGACAAAACAAGAGATAGGGAACATTATGAAAAGCAAAATGGATAATTTTGATTACATTAAATTGAGAAGTTTTTGCACAAACAAAGCCAATGATTCAACTAAGATTAGAATGAAGGTAGGAAAGTGGGAAAGAATTATTACAGCCAGTCTCTCTGATAAGGGCCTCATTTCTAAAATATATAGAGAATAAAGACAAATTTATAAGAATATAAGCCATTCCCTAGTTGATAAATGGTCAAAGGATATGAACAGACAGTTCTCAGATGAAGAAATTAAAGCCATCTATAGTCATATGGAAAAATGCTCTAAATCATTATTGATTAGAGAAATGCAAATCAAAACAACTCTCAGGTACCACATTACACCTATCAGATTTGCCAACATGACAAAACAGAAAAATGATTAATGTTGGAAAAGATGTGGGAAAATTGGAATGCTAATGTGTTTTTGGTGGAGTTGTGAAATGATTCAACCATTTTGAAGAGCAATTTGGAACTATGCCCAAAGGGCTATCAAAATGTGCATACCCTTTGATCCAGCAATAGCACTTCTAGGGCTATATCCCAAAGAGATCATACAAATAGGAAAAGGACCCTCATGTAGAAAAATATTCATAGCAGCTCTTTTTGTGGTGGCAAAGAATTGGAAATTGAGAGGATGCCCATCAATTGGTGAATGGCTGAGCAAGTTGTGGTATACAAATGTAATGGAATACTATTATACTATAAGAAATGATGAACAGGTTGACTTCAGAAAAACCTGTAAAGACGTGTACGATCTGATGCTGAGTGAAATGAGCAGAACCAAGAAAATGTTATATATAATAACAGTCATGTTGTGTGATGACTAATATTGATAAACTTAACTCTTCCCAGCAATACAAGGATCTAAGACATCTCCAGAGGCCTCGTGATGGAAAATGCTATCCATATCCAAAGAAAGAACCATAGAAGTTGAATTGCTATTTTTTTTCCCTCTTCTGTTGAGTTGTGTTTCCTCTTTCTGGTGGTTCCTCTTATTGGTTTCAATTTTTACTTACAACGCCACTAATGTTAAAATATGTTTAATAGGAACGTAAACGTATAGACTATATCAGGTTGTGAGCAGTCTTGGGGGGAGGTGAGGAGGAAGGGGGTGAAAAATTTTAAACTCAAAAGCATATGGAAGTAATTATTGATAAATCAAAATAAATTAATAATTTTTTTTAAAAGGGAAAAAAAAGAGTCTGCCAGTAAAAAACAAACAAACAGGGGCAGCTAGGTGGTGCACTAGATAGAACACCAGCCCTGGATTCAGGAAGACCTGAGTTCAAATCCAGCTTCAGACATATAACACTAGCTGTGTGACTCTGGGCAAGTCACTTAACCCCAATTTCCTTGTCAACAAAAAACAAACAAGCAAACAAAAAAAAAATAACAAAAATAAATGAAAACACAATGCTAGGTACTGGAAGATATACAAATTTTAGATATTAGGTGGATCTTATCTAATTGATTTATGTGACACCAATATAGGTATTATATACAATTTCACCTAAGAGCAATAACAGTTTAGAATACAAAGAATGATGTGGTCCCTACATGTGGAAATGTTCTTGAGTTAAATTGTTCAGTTTCTTGGACCCTTCTGACATTTTGGTGAAGTCTATGAACTCTTTCATACAATAATATTTAATGCATACAGAAAAATACATAAGATTACAAAGGACATAAAATATTCAAATACAGTTATCAAACTTCCAAAACAGCCCGCAGACTGAGATTACAAACCTCTGCATAAGACAGTCTCTAAGGTTCCTCTCAGGATTAGATTTCTGATTGTTAGCATAGCCCCAAAAACCACTGGACAAAAGTGTGTGGGTAAATCAAAGCAACCCCATAACCCCTGGCTGAAAAATAAACTAATTCATAGTGTATGTTATTAGTAGTGGGTTAGAAACAGTATCCCCACTTTTTTTAGTATACCACATTAAAAACATCATATCAAGGAATCTCGATGAATTAAAAAATAACACCTAAGCTAGATTCCCTGACTTTTTAAATGTGGCATACTTTTAAGGCAGGAAAAAACATTTCTAACCCATTCTCAATAACACACGATGTGCATTGCTTGATTTTTACTAGGGGTGATGAAGTTTCATTGATTCATCCCCACACTTTTGCAGGGACGGTTATTGGCCTATATTTGTACGCACAAAAATCAGAAATTCACTTTTTTAAAAAATGAAGTAAAAAAAAAAAAATGAAGGAAATTTAGTCCCTTAAAAGAAAAGTGCTTTCCCAAGTTCATATAGTTGAGTCCAATGACCTCATTTTATATATGACTGAACTGAGGCAAAACAAAATTAGATTACTTATCCCATGCCAAACATCTAGCAGGTGTAAAGTTAAAAAAAAAAAGAAAAGAAAGTAGGATTATTTTTCTAGAACACGAGTATATAAATATCAGGAGCAATTGTTTATAATAAACATGGCAAAAATAAGATGGAGCTATAATAAGGATTAAAAGTGACCTCTGAGAAGTTACTTTTTTCCCCCTAGAGGCGATAAGAAGCCATTGAAAATTTGTAAGCAGGGGAGAGTCATAGTCAGACTTGTATTTTAGAACCAATATTATGGCAACTGAACAGGTTAGGTTCTTGTTGTTTTGTTTTTTGCATACAGTGTTCTGCACGTTATATTATTGTTGTTTATCCTTCATTTTTGAAGATGACCAGTAACATCACAGGTGATGTCTTTACTTGCTCATGAATTGGATTTAAGTGAGGCAGAATTGCATAAAATTGTCAGCCTCACTCTCTCTTCCAGAATCATTGATGTCTAGTGGCAAGACAAAAGTCAAGATGACTGGCAATGGTCCAGGATGCCACAGATGAACTTGGCAGCTTCAATGCCTGACCAGACTCTAAGTGCTTCACAGAACCTGCTTCAGCCATCTTCATGGCCCATAGAACAAGTAGTTCTCTTCTTCCCATTCTTATAGAGGAAGCTGTCACATGCTTGTGGTCGACATCCCTCTAATGCTCTGATGGGTTTGAGGCCTACTGGTTACCCTCAACCTGGTTTAGCCAGTCTGCCAAGACAGTTTTACTGGGGTGAAGTCACTGCATAGGTAACAGCTTCTTGAAGCCACAGGTGAGAATTAGGTTGCGAGTAGACACCAAAGGTAGATGAGCAGCCCTGAAAAGGGCTCAGCAAGCTCTCACACCAGAGATATTAGTCCTGCCTGAACATTTAATCTCTGTTTGCCTCAGTTTCCTCATCTGTAAAATAGGGATGGTAATAGCCTACCTACTATTTGTAAAGTGCTTAGCATAGTGCCTGGGACATAGTGGATCCTTTATCAGTTTTATCTATTCTTCCTGCTATGTACAAAATCTGCAAGTAATTTTGAGGGTGGAGTTACTAGTAGCTATTCATCCTCTACATGTGTTGGGCAGAGAGCATACATAGGGGAATGGAATCTTTGGGCCTATCCAGCAAGAACATAATGTCCTACAGATATTGGTCACTATAATACTAGGTTCAGGCGGCTGAAGAGCATTACAACATGCTTGTGAATTTTGTCTTTTGGTTCAGCAAAGAAGAAGAGTACTCCTAAAATGCAAAATCTTTAACTGAATGATTCAGGCCTTTGACCATCTGGCTATATTCTACCTTTCTATTCTTTTATCATATCACTCCCCTTCATGCACTAGATTTTCTCCACACACCTCTTTGCATTTCTTATCTCTATATCTTTGCACACGTGGGTCATGCCTGGGATGTACTTCATTGCTTCCCTCAGACATAACAATATGTCACTAACCTGGTACAGAAGAGTCATTCATTTTCTCAGATGCTATCATTCTCTTTAACAATCAAAAGTCCTCCATGTCCTTCCTTTCCATACCTCCTTACCACCTATCTCAATGTGGAGGCCTCTCAGCTCTTTGGTGAAACCAAGGTTTCTCTCTGACTACATCCCTATTAATGCATGATTTGACTCAGTAGATTTACAGAAGGGTGATACTTAAGTAGAGAACATGAAAAGCCATGTATTCTAAGTTTGGAAATTGCCTTTGTGCCATCTTGTTTCCTTTTGTAGGCATAAGTAAACATGTTTTGACAATTAAAAAGAATTTACTTAGGGATCAAAACAATGTATGTCTCATCTAAAATTTCTATTTATTTTTGAGGATATTAAGCAACTACAGCATTTGCTCTTTTTTCTTGTTATGACCTGTCCTAGGTCTATTGTCTTACCTCATGAATATGCACAGATGACCCTGAGTTCTCAGAAGCTATACCAAGGGAGAACAAAGTCTGGAAGGTGATAGAATCCTAGATTTAAACTTGCAGTAGATATTAAACCAACTCTCTCCTTTTATAGATGAAGAAATGAACCTCAGAGAGGGAAAACACCTGCCCAAGGTCACACAGTTAGTAACTAGAGGCTAGATTCAAAGTTAGGTCTTCGCACATCCTGATTTCTTTCATACCCAGGTTTATTTTTACACAAATGGCTTCTGAAATCTGCTCCAGCTTTGAGATCTTTGAGAATTCTGTGGCCATCCTAGAGGGCTAAATGCAACAAGGGTTCATTGCAAGAAGATTGATCACTGGAACATGATCCCTGTTAGTCACACTGACTCCTAAAGGTAACCTTCTACAATGCGTTGGATTTGTAACCTGTGTTGGTGAGAGGAGTAGATTTGGTAATAAAGCATCAACAGCCACAGACAGTAACGACAACTGTAACAATAAAGCTACGTTGATGGAATGCTTTGAGATTTGCAAAAAAATTTTACATCTATCTAACTTGATCCTCACAACAACTTTGTGAAAAGGGTGCTGATTTTTTTACAGAAGATGAAATCAAGGAAGAAAAATATTAAATGACTTACTTAGAGTAACATAACTGATAAATCAAAAATAATTCCAGTACTGATAAAAGAATTATCTAAATATAATTTCTAACTAAGGCTAACTTCCTCATATCCAATATGTAGCTTTTATTTCCTTACTTACATACATGTTTTCTCTTCCATTAGAATGTGAGTTGATTGAGGGCAAGAGCTGTTTTGTTTTGTTTTGTTTGGGGTGGAGGTGGGGGCTTTTTTGGAACCATAGATTTATTGTACTATTTGACACGTAGCAAACATTTACTAAATGGTTGTTGATTGATTGACTTTAAAAGATTAAATGAGATATTTGTAAAGTGCTTGACATAGTGTCTGACACATAGCAGGTACTATGTAAGTGTTAACGATTATTATTATTTTAAAAGAAGATCCATTGTACAGTTACTACTTAAATGCAAGATTTAATAAAACCAATGTAGTATTTTGGGATCCCCAACCTGAACGCGGGCTAGGCAGCCACCTGGAAATGTAAGTGACGCTCTCCAACAGTTTAGCAGCCATCCTGCAGCGTTGCTGATTTCCCTTTCCAGGTTCTTGAACAACTGACCGCAGAGGGACATCATTTCTACTTTAAAACCCCACGGTAACTGGAAATGAGTGCTTCGCTGCTCTTGTCATCGGAGCGAGTGACTGGGGAGCCATTCGGGGCCTCGCATCAAGGCTTCTGACAGCCCTCTCTTGGATGGAAATTCTCCACAGTGTCACTGCTGTATTTTTCCCTGGCTGCCCCAGGCTCCAGGTCGAGCTTCTCAGCTTTCGACACGGAGAATCTTTCCCACTATTGACATCAGCAACGGCACCAGCTACTGAAATTAAATGAGAACTAATTCCTCCACGTGGGTTGGCTCAAGTGTTTTTGTTCGATCTATCAAATGAACTTCAAATCCCTTCCTGCAATTGAACGGGAAGATGCTGGAGTAACAAGAAGCTGAACCTTTTAAAAATACAGAATTACACTAGAACTTCATTTCAACTTACATGCTGCAAGCCAAAAGTTTTATATGAATGTAGATCTAGAGCTATAAGGAACAGTTAGGTAGCACAGTGAATAGAGTGCCAGGCCTGGAGTCTGGAAGACCTTATCTCAAACCTGTGACCCCGGACAAGTCTCTCAATCCCGCTGGCTCCAGTTTCTTCATCTGTAAAATGATCTGGAGAAGGAAATGGCAAACCACTCCAGTGTCTTTGCCAAGAAAAAATCCAAATGGGGTCATAGAGAGTCGAACGTGCCTGAAAAACAACTGAACAACAGAAGACATCTTGGCCAACATTATCACTTGACAAATCTGGAAACTGAGAAGCAGAGAGGCTAGACGATTTGCCCAAGGTTACACAGGTAATAAATGACAGGACCAACTCCTCTAGCTCCAAATTCCACACTCTTTTCCTTATGCCATACTGTTTAAGGAAGTCTGATACTATAGGACAGGATAAGTGATCCTTATATTCCTTCACCACAAATTTCTACGGATTGTAGAGGAACAAGCTTGCCAAAATTTTCCATTAGGAGAAAAGTTATACATGGCTGAGAAATGTCTTATATAAGTACAATTTCTTAGAATCACAAAATCTCAGAATGTTTTTTCAGAGATTTCAGAGGCCAATCTATCCAACTTGACCCTGGGCAAGAATATTCTCTACACTATGTCTAATTATCCAGTTTTTGCTTGAAGACCTCTAATAAGGAGGATCCCTCTGTTAACCTTGGGCAGTCCATTCCACATTCCATTTTATAGCTGTCGTTGTTAGGAATCTTCCCCTCTCCTATGTTCTTCCTAAAACCCCCATTAAGAGAGCTGAAATCAACCTCTTTGCCACGTTCACTTATTACTCTTCAACCTGTCCTCTGGAATCAAAGAAAAGAAACCCACTCAGGAAAGGGTAATTTAAATAATCCCTTCTACTCACCTCATGGATTCCTCTGGATTTAAGACTGCAAATAAAAGAGAAAATCAGGGTGGGGGGATGACTTATTACCTTTGAACAAGTGGGGGACATTTCTTCTTTGAGAAACCACACTTTATAGATAGAGGTGAACCTGCCTCAAATTCGCTTTGTTCTCTTGTTCACCTTTATGTGAACATATAGGATCTCTCTGGTATAATGTCTGCTCCTTGACGGCAGGTAACTCATCTTTCTATTTGTGCCTACTATGAGACAGACCCTATTCGGGGCTTTTTACATAGCAGGTACTTAATAAATACTTATTTAGTGTCCGTCAATTGGAGAATGACTGAACTAATTGAACAGTAATACAAAATCAAATTTCACTGAAAAAAATGTTGAATTTGAGTTCAGAGAAATGATGCAAGGAAATCAAGCATTGATTAACCACTTATTATGTGATAAAGACTGTGCTAATTTCTGATACAACTACATGGAAAGAGAAATGCTATCACTGGCCCCAGGGAGGTGATATTTTAATGGAGCCAAACATCGCACAAGAGAGAGCTGAAAAGGGGAGGTGGGTAGTGAAGGAGAAGATAGGCACCTGGGGCCTGGTAGGGAAGTAGGTAAAGAGTAAGAACAGATGAAAAGGGAATGAAGCATGACTAGCCCAAGGCACCCCAAAGCGGAATCCCCTGTAAAGAAATCTCCAGTAGGAGTAAAAGTCATCACACAGAGAGCTCCGGGCATTAAGGGAAGGCCTAGGCCAAGAAGGAAGCTAAGTCATGATGGCAAAGTAGTAATTTATATAAATATACATTTTCATTACATGTAATTATTATATAAGTATATATACATATGTGTATGTGAATGTATATTACATATATTCATATCAGCATACACATCAGATAGATGGGATTTTAAATACAGCCCTTCTCTTTGAAAGTGACAAAATTGAGATACAACATGGCAAGTCATCAGCACAGTCAGAATAGCTTGGGTTCCTGTTTCCCTCTCTGACACATGTGGGGTATACTGGCAAATGTTTAACAACCAGCTCTCCAAAAAAGATGATATACTTTTAAGTTTATTATGCATTATCATCATTTTCTCTGTAACTTTATTAAGTCTAGATGATCAAGAAAAAATAGATTAAGTCCTTAAATGTAGCATTTGCTGATTTCTAAAGTGTAAATATTCACAATCAAGATTTAACAATCATGTTCCTCCAAGCCAAAATGAACTGGTTCCAGCACACCATGGTAACATTGTCTCTGACTTTTCCTCCCTCCTGCTCTTCCTTCTACTCCTCCTCCTCTCTCTCACTCTCCATCTCTCTGTCTCTGTCTCTCCCTCTCTCTCTCTCTCTCTGTTTCTTTCTCTTTCTGGCTGTCTCTGTGTCCCTCTCTCTTTGTTATTCTCTCTCTGTTACTCTCCCTCTGCCTCTGTCTGTCCATCTGTGTGCATATGTGTGTGTATGTATATGTGTATGTCTGTCTGTCTCTTTCCTAAATCCTCTTCTCCTTGGCTTCCTCGATAACTACGCTTCCCTATACCTGTATATTTCCTTTCACTCCCACTCCCACCAATTGTCCCAGAGCTGTAGTTTCTTTTCCTTTCCATGTCCATGGTAATAGAATGCCATGTCTGCTCATGACAAATACCCCCAGTGAAAACCAGGAGGCTAGAGCTTAATTCTGCCTGAGATACTCAGAGGCAGCCCATTCCCATTGGGAGGCTTCTCCCTATAATGGAAGAAGGTAAGGTGGCAACTCCCCTTTCTCCTCCTGTTCCAATAACATATATACATTCTCTCTATGGATGTGTTTATCTATATTGATGGATAGATGGATAGATAGATAGATTGATTGATTGATTGACTGACTGATTGATTGATACAGGGGAAAGAATGTCAATGGTTGGTTTCTTTCTTTCCTCCCTGCTGGCTGCCTACCATTATTGTCTCCAGATCCCTGTACTCAGAACTAACTATTTCATTGTGGGAGATGTATTCTTGGGGTTATAGTCAAAATGGAGTCTTGAGGCTGGGAAGAGAGCTCAAGGCGAAGGTGGGAAGGTGATATGGACTTGAAACTTGGTTATACACTTTGTTATTTGCGTATTGTTTTGCATTTTTGTGTTTTGGTGATGCTAGAGTTGAATGTGATAAAAACTTGAAATAAAATTTTAACTAAATCTCCAAAATACACACTCACACACATATACACATATGTAATATGTATATGTACATATATGTGTGTGTGTGTGTGTGTGTGGACACACACACACACACACACACACACAGAATCAACTCTCTAAGACTGGAAATTTAAGAAAAGCTGCTAACCTGTATTGATAAAGGGAACTTCCACACACAAGAAAACAAAGGCTTTTTTCTACTACTGAGAAATCCCAGATTTAGAATTCTAGCTTGTGAATCCAAATTTTTATGCATCGAATTGGATCCCATGACCCAACAAAACCAAAAGAATCTATTCCATTAATCACCAAACATTCAAAAGACCAACTGTGTTCAGCCAGGCTAGGTAACTTTTTTTTTCCCGAGACTATTTAATAGAAGTTAAAAAAAAAAGTCTTCCTTATGCCAACCCACCATCTTGATTCTTCTGCTTACATTCAAATGATACAATGGCATAGAACACACACTGACACACAACTAATATGAAGCAAGTGGTATTTTCCCACAGTGTCTGTCAGTGGCTTACCCTGCTGTTCTTTGTGTAATAATGAATTATATTAAATTTCAAATATATCTTCTGTAACCTTTCAGCATATTCGATTTGCAGCCTTTTAAGACTTTTTCATTTATCTCAAAAAACCTAAATAAAATAAATCATTATCGCTTCTATTTTTACCCCATATTCATTTCGGAAAACACTACACTCTTCCAAAAAAAAAGGAAAGAAAAGAAAAAAGAAAGGGTCTCTCATTATAACAAAGAAAATGTAAAGAACCCCAAATGATGTGGTAACCATCTGTGTACGCTCCTTTCTGCATCTGTAGTCTAGTACCTTCCCAAAGGAAGAATGGGGTTGATTTTCTTATCTCTTCTATAGGTCCATCACTCATCATTAAGATAACATATTTAACTTTTGCTTCACATTGCTGTATGCACAGTATACATACATGCATATGTATACATATATATACAGAGAGAGAGAGAGACCATACTGTGATATGTATGTGTATATATATATATATATATATATATATATACACACACACACACACACACACACATATACATACATACATATACAGATATATATATACATATATTTTGGTTGTGTTTATATGACTCTGCATTAGTTCACACAAGTCTTCCCATGTTTCTTTCCCAAGTTTTCTGTATTTCATACTCCTGACTATACTTCTACTTACATATTTTATTATGTGGTGGCAAAGAATAGAAATGGAGGGGTTGTCCACCATTTGGGGAATGGCTGAAGAATTCATTGCATATAATTGTGATGGAATACTATTGTGGTATAAGAAATGACAAGCAGGATGCTCTCAGAAAAAAAAAACCTGGAAAGACTTACACAAAGGGATGCAAAGTAAAATGAGCAGAATTGGGAGAACATTGTACACAGTAACAGCAATATTGTATGATGATTAACTGTTAATGACTTACCTATTAAGAGCAATACAATGATCCAAGACAATTCTGGAGGATCTATGATGAAAAATACCTCTCTCTCTCTATCTCTCCAGAGAAAGACCTGTTGGAATTTGAATGCAGATTGAAAGCATACTTTTTCTTTACTTTCTTTATTTTTGAGTTTTTTTAAACTGTTTTCTTTCACAACTTGACTAATGTGGAAATATGTTTTGCATGACTATACATGAATAACCTATGACAAATTGCTTGCCTTCTTAATGAGGAAGAGTGAGAAGGGAGGGAGAGAATTTGGAACTCAAAATTTAAAAAAAGAAAGTTAAAATTATTTTTACATGTAATTGGGGAAAAATAAAATATAATTAAATTATATATATATATATATATATAAAATATAATTAAATTATATATATGTGTATATATATATATACATATATATACACATATATATATAATTAAATTATATATATATATAAAATATAATTAAATTATATATATATGTGTGTGTATATATATCCATATATATATATATGGATATATATATATATATATATATATGGATATATATATATATATATATGGATATATATATATATATATATATATATATATATATATTCATAGAAGCCTGAATGACTGGGAGGATAGAGGCACCCTGGTGAGTAATAAAAAGAATGTGGAATAATGTTTTTGGAAGGAAAGAGATAATAAGTTCATTTTTTGATACGTAGAGTTTAAAATTTCTATGGGACATCCAGTTGAAAGTATGAAATTCAAAGATAGGAGACTAAAGGTCAGGAGGGAGGTAGGGGCTGGACCAACATATCTGAGGTCATTTCAGAACATCAGCTGTGAAATACCCTAGCTGAGTACAGTAAGGCTCATTCCTGTAAGTTTGGGTACCAAGTAATTATCGTTTTTGGTGACAGAAACTCCTCAAACTTTCCACCAAGTTGTGAAGTAGCTGGAATATGGATCAATGTCCACAAATTCCCAAGCAATGAAATCACATTTCTTTTGAAATCTTCAAGAAATATAGAATACTTCTTGTTTCAATTTGAATTCTACCTTCTTTGTTAGTCCCCCTGTTTAGTCAGAAAATTGAATGAAAAGACAAACTGAACACTGAGAATTTGGAAGGACACATTTATTAATCACAATTCAGGAAGACAGAGTGTGTACAGCCCCCTGTGCACAGCTCTGTTCCACTATTCAGGAGTGGCCTGATCAAAGGTTCCACACAGAGGCTGGTGCTGGACTCTGTGGGCTTTTGCCAAGAACGGTATTATTCCATGCCAACACATACCAATTGGCAACTGTTATAGGCATGACTCTAAAGCTAGCTCAATTTTGGGACAAATGAGACACTCTCAGTCACTGAATACTTAACAAAGAAGGCTTACTTTGCCCAAACACAGCAAGGATATGTAGCAATGATATGGTGACACATCTTCAGTTTTGGTAGACATGGTCTCCTTTTCCTCCTCACAGAAACAAATCTGGTCAGTAGGTTTATATAATATAGTGACTCATGGTCTTAGGTTAATAATAATAACCATAATTCACATTCACACACTGCATATTATGTAAAAGGCATTGTGCTAAGTTCTTTACAATTATTATCTCATTTTTTCCCCACAACAACCCTATGGGGTAGGTACTATTGTTATCACCATTTACATATAATGATATTTAGTCAAAAACAGGTGAAGTGACTTACCCAGGGTCACACAGTTAGTAAGTGTCTGAGGCTGAATTTGATTTTGGTTCTTCCTGATTCCAGGCCTGGCATTCTATTCACTTCACTACTTTCCTGCCCCTATCAAATCTTAGAGGCCCAGATTCTGCATCGATGGAGCTTTATGTTGCTCCTAGTCCAGGAAACTACATTAAGGAAGCTGAAATAATCAGCGACAGTTGCACAGTGAGAGGCAAATGCTATTCTTATCATGGATACGGTAGTGTGTCCTCAAGTTATATATAAGGAATTTCAAACATGCTACAATAAGCCCAAATGCATGAGGAATTTACAGCACATTGGATGCCTCTTGGGCTTAGGCAAATATGCATTACTTACAGGTCAGAGCAGAAAGTGACTGGCTTAATTCCAACATATGACTCTGACTCTTTCTCAGTGCTTTCCCTTTTCAGATTACTTTCGGCATTCTCTGTATATATTGTATACATACCTAGTTATTTGCCATGCTTTCTCCTCCATTAGACTGTGAACTACTTGAGGACAGAGACTGTTTTTGCATTCTCATATCTCCAATTCTTAGCTCAGCACTTCATACAGTAATAGGATAATAAAAGTATTTTAACTGATCGACCTGTCCTAAATGTAGTGATTTCAAACTAGAAAGACCTGCTAGTTTTGAGAATGATTCCCTGTTCTTCTTCTTCCTTGTCTTCCATGTTGACTTTGTAGCTTATCTATACCTTTCTTCAGTTCTCTGCTGTTTTTCTTGATCACTGTTGGCCACATTAAATGCATGAATGGGCCTCTAGCTAGGTTCCACTTGTAAGCCACCCCAGAGAACTCCATGTGTAGCCAAACCCAAAAACACAGCATACTTGTGTCAAGAAATGGCTTTTGTTTCAAAGAGATGTCTGTGGGGGACAGCAGTACAAAATAACCCCCCATGATTCTCACGAGAAAGACTTATTCAGGTCTCTGCAGAAGAGGGAAGTGCAGGTATCATGGTAAATGAGCCTTCTCTTTGAGTGTAGACAGGCAGATTGGCAGCAAATCATGCCAGAGGCAACCACTTCTCCTCAATGGGACTAAAATGGGACACTCCACAGGAAATTAAATGGAGCATAAGCCACCCTGCTGGACTTCTGAGTTGCTAAGTCAGCCTTGTGTCTTTGGGCCAGGGGCTTCTGGAAAGGTTTCTGTCTAAAATGGCCGTCACTGATAGCAAGCATAGTTCTCCTAAGGATACACATTGCACCAAAGGTAATCACTTCTAGTCCTAATGTACAGGGGGTGATGCCTCTAGCCTCAGATCTTCTTTCAGTTATCCTCTCTAGCTTGGAACCAAAACCAAGAATTCTGCCCTCCAGTAAGTGCCCATAGCCAGGACTATCTCTGGCCCACTGCTTCTGCACTCAAGGGACATGTGCTGTTTTTTTCTCATTCAGGGCCCCATGTGGGCAGCACAACTGGGGCTGGTATTCCTTATCAGCAGAGGTTCCTTCAATTGTCTTAGCTCAGACGCCTAGCTCCCCATGCTATCCAGGAGGTAAAAGTTCCTGTGGCTGGGGCTGAGGCTACCTCCCAACCAGGTAGCCCCAGGGCTCACTGCTTATTGTTTCCTAGGAACTAGCCTGGAGGTGTTTACTCTTCACAGGGACCAAACCTCAGTCCTGGGATTTTTCTTCAGATTTTCTGCATTTGTCCCAGGAGGATCTCCATTCTGCCTCAACTCTTATATATTTTTAGTGCTCTATGTTCACCCTGAGATGCTATTTTCTCTTGTTTGTGGGGAAAACCTGGAGAGCTTGGAATATTCTGACCTACTCCACCATCTTCCCAGAAATCCTCTCCCTCAATAGACGTTTTTTACATACTTCTATGTGCTATTCATTTTCCTTGGTGCTTGTGATTCAAATAATTTAAAAAAATAGGAGATAGTTCTGGCCTTCCATGACTTTACATTGTAAGAGGAGAAACAACACGTAGATAGATCTAGGTCTTTAAACGCACAATGTATTCAAAATCAGCATAAAGTGATTTATGTAGAATATCCTTAAAGACTGATGGAATCAGGAAAGGTTCTCTGAAGGAGGAAACTGAAATCAGTCTTTATGTGATGTAAGCTTTGGGAAAATGATAAACTAAGTCCTGGGAGCAACATCTGACAAGAACATCCTGGAATTTTTCCTCTTGGGATGGTTTATAGACCCTCTTGCCCACAAGTCCCTAGTTACATATCTAGACATATTCATTTTCAGCCCCTTATACCATCATCTTTAACCTGAATGCTAAATGGTTTAAACACAATCTTTAAACATAATTTGGTTTCCATAGGCTTGGGAGGTCATAGATTTATACCTAGAAGCAGGGGTGTCATGAGATTTAAATAAGATAATGAACCGAAAAATTTCGCAATCTATAAACACTAAATAAAACTAAGTTATTATTTTATCATTGTTATAATAATTATTACTATTATTGTTAGCCAGAGTCAGCAGGCCTCTAGTCTGGGATTAACTTTATTCCCTGAGATTCTTTGTTGTTTGTTTAGTCATTTTCAGTTATGTGCAACTCTTCTTGACCCCATCTAGGATTTTCTTGGCAAATGTACTGGAGTGGTTTTCCATTTCCTTCTTCATCTCATTTTACAGATGAGAAAACTGAGACAACATTGTTAAACTGAATTTTCCAGAGTCACAGAAACAGTTAGATGGAACAGTTAATAGAGTGCTGGCCCTGGAGTCAGGAAGACTCAATGTCTGGCCTCAGATACTTACCGGATATGTGACTCTGGGCAAGTCTCCCTGTTCTTAAGTTTTTCATCTGTATAATGAACTGGAGAATGAAATGGAAAACTAATCCAGTATCTTTGCCAAGAAAACCCTAGATGGGGTCAAAAAGAATTAGACACAAGTGAAAATGGCTGAAACAACAATCAGGTTCCCATAGCTAATGTCTGAGGCTAGATTTGAACTCAGGAAGATGAGCCTCACTGACTCCAGGCCTAGGACTCTATAGACTGACTATTCCACTTAGCTACCCAAACTTTTACAACACTCCTGCTGTACTAGAGCAATATCTATTGAGCAATACTGGGGTGTGATGGCAAATGTTTAACAGTTCTGCTGTGGGCTGGGGTGATTGAGATATACACAATTTAAATTTTTTTAAATTTTTTTCTTTAATTTTAGACTTGAATATTAACACTTAAATAAAAAGGAAAAGAAAATAGAAAAAAAGAAACATTATAAACTTAAATATTAAAGCAAATATAAAATAGATATTTGTACTTTTAAAGAAATCTTCATTATTAACACCATTTGAGTTTTAACAATTAACAAACGTATCAAACTGTTATTTGTAGTAAACGATGATTTCTAAACTCTATATGCTAACAATGAAAATGTTTAATTAAAGCTGGCTCTAGAATCCCCCTGGCAAGAAAGGACCTCAGAAGTCTGTAAGTCAACAAATCAAGTCAATAAGTATGGCTATGTTCTAGGCGCTGTGCTAAGTGCTGTTGTTTGTGCATCATTCTCAAAGAGGACCATAACACCAGGAAGTTGATGTCATGACTTGCAAATGAATTAGATTTAAGTGGGGGAGGCCTGTGCAAAGTCACCAGCCTCACTTTCTCCTCTGGAGCCATCTGGGTCCAGTGACAATATACAGATCAAGACAACTGGAGATGGCTCAGGATGCAGTGGGCGACCATGGGCTTTTTAAGCTAAGGTGTTTCCCAGGTCTCAATTTGACTGAGACAACATAAGCTAGGTAAGAAATGAGGCAAAGAATGTCTTCTCTTACCTAGTCAAAAAAATATCAGTCTGGGAGGGGAAGATCCCCAGGGTTTCTGACCAAACAGAAACAATTGCTATTTATATTTACTCCGAACAAAGAGGGTTCAAACAATGACCCCATGGACTTGTGTCAGGCTAGCTGAAGTTCCAACTGAAGAAGAGGTTTTGAATGCCATTAGGCTCCTTTCACATGCCAAAGAATCTGCTACTAATTCTATTCCAGCTGAGATTTACAAGGAAGTGGTTCATTGCCCATATGAAAGCTGACTGAAATTTTCCAGGCTATATGACAAGAGAGGGTTATAACCCAGGAGTTCAAGGATGCTTCCATTGTCCATCTTTATAAAGGTAAAGGAAATAGATTGTCCTGTGACAATCACTGGAGAGGTTCTCTCTCTTGGTCATTGCTGGCAAGATTCTTACCAGAGTCCTCCTTAACAGGCTGATCCTTCACCTGGAAGAGGGTCATCTACCTGAGAGCCAGTGTGGCTTCAGAAGGAACAGAGGAACTGTTGATATGGTGTTTGCTGTCCAACAACTCCATGAGAAATGTCAGGAGCAGAACAGTAGTCTGTACACAGCATTTGTAGATCTGACCAAGGCTTTTGATACTGTCAATCATGAGGGCTTGTGGAAAATATATAAAAATTTGGTTGCCCAGAGAGGTTTATCAGCATTATGTGTCAATTTCATGAGAGCATGTTTGCCCAGGTTCTGGATAATGGACAATGCTCTTGTGTTTTCCCAGTCACCAATGGAGTGAAATAAGGCTGTGTGCTTGCTCTCATGCTTTGTAGCATGATGTTTTTAGCCATCATGTCAAATGCCTTCAATGAAGACAAACATGGCATCAACGTCAGCAACTGCACTGACAGTAATATTTTTTGATAATTGATTTATTTTTAATTTTCAACATTCACTTCCATAAGATTTTGAGTTTTAAACTTCCTCCCCCCCAGCCTCTCCCCAAGATGGCATGCAATCTGATATAGGCTCCACTCATACATTCACATTAGACATATTTTCTTATTAATCATGATGTGAAAAACAATTAGAACTAATGGGAGGAATCATGAGAATGAACTAAAAAAACAAAACAACAAAGGAAAAGGAGAGCAAGTAGTATGATTCCATCTGCATTCAGACTCCATAGTTCTTTCACTGGATGTGGATAGCAATTTCCATCATGAGTCTTTTGAAGTTGTCTTAGATTCTTGCATTGTGGTGAAGAGTCAAGTCTATCAAAGTCAGTCACTGAAGAATGTGGCTGTTACTGTGTACAATGTTCTCCTGGTCCTGCTCATTTCACTATGCATCAGTTCATGTAAGCCTTCCCAGGTATCTTTTTTTTGTAGTCTATCTGTTCATCATTTCTTATAGCACAGTAGTATTCCATTATATTCCTATGCCACAACTTCTTCAGCCATTCCCCAATTATGGGCATCCCCTCAATTTTCAATTCTTTGCCACCACAAAAAGAGCTGCTATGAATATTTTTGTACGTGTTGGTCCTTTTCCCATTTTTGTGATCTCTTTGGGATACAGACCTAGAAGTGGTATTGTTGGGTCAAAGGGTATGCACAATCTTATAGCCCTTCAGGCATAGTTCCAAAATGGTTGGATCATTTGTATGGTAAATTCTTCAACTTGAAAAGGCTACAAACCAAGACCAGAGTGGAGGGAGCATTGGTGTATGATGTTCTGTTTGCAGATGATTGTGTATTCAGTGCAGCCTCTGAAGCGGAGATGCTCCAAAGTATGGATTTATTATTGGCCAATTAGTGAGAGTCAGAGTGATTTGGGCATGGTTCTTAAGAAGGAAATCTAACCTATAAACCCAAGATATATTTTGAGGTTTCGGTGATTAAAATTTACATTCCTTTGGGCAGAGGACTTGAAGTTCAGGGTATGATACCCTATGTGGACAGAAAGAAAGGAGAGGAGAGGAGAGGAGAGGAGAGGAGAGGAGAGGAGAGGAGAGAAGGAGAGGAGAGGAGAGGAGAGAGAGGAGAGGAGAGGAGAAGGGGAGGGAGGGAGGGAGAGAGAAGAGGGAGGGAGAAGAGAGAGAGGAGAGAGAGGAGAGAGAGGGAGGGGAGGAGGAGGGAGGAAAGGAAGAATGAAGGAAGAAGTTCTGTTGTCCAATGGGAATTGGCCAGTTGGTTCCCCAGTGGGGCAGCTCTCCTAATACTCACAGGTTGTTGCTTATCTTTTGTTCTTTTTTTTTGGGGGGGGGGCTAGGCAATGGGGTTAAATGACTTGCCCAGGGTAACACAGCTAGTAAGTGTTATGTGTCTGAGGTCGGATTTGAATTCAGGTCATCCTGAATCCAGGACTGGTGCACTGTGCCACCTAGCTGCCCCTATCCTTTGTTGTTGAAGAGAACCATGACATCATGAAGGTGGTGCCATGACTTGCAAATTAATTGGATTTAAGTGAGGGAAGGCTATGGAAACACATGAGCCTCACTTTTTCCTATGGAGTTATCTGGGTCCAGTGGCAAGATATAGATTAGGATAACTATAGATGAGCCTAGATGAAGTGGGAGACTATGGACTTTTTAAGCTACGGCCCTTCCTATGTGTCAGTTTGACTGAGACAGTGTCCATTCAGTGATTAAGGCTAGATAAGAAATGAGGCAAAGAATGGCCTCTCTTATATAGTAAAAAAAAAAATTAGTCTGAGGGTGAAGACCCTCAGCAGCAGCTAGGTGTTGCAGAGGATAGAGCTCTAGGCCTAGAGTCAGGAAGACTCAGCTTTCTGACTTTGAATCTGTCCTCAGACCATAGTTATGTGACCCTGGGCAAGTCATTTAACTCTGTTTGCCTCAGTTTCCTGATCTGTAAAATAAGCTGGAAAAGGAAATAGCAAACTACGCTAGTATCTTTGCCAAGAAAACCCCAAATGGGATCAAAAAAGTCAGACACACCTGAACAAAAAAAAAAAATGGAAGAATGAAGCTAAGTGCTAGGCATACAAAGAAAAGTACAATAATGCCTGTCCTCAAGGAGCTTTCCATTGGGGAAAACATGTAAAGATTATATATATATATTATATATTATATATGTTTTACTTAGAGCAAGTCTCTCAATGTCTCTCAACCTCAGTTTCCTAATCTATGAAATTAGAAGATGCCTTTGCTGATCCCCCTTCATGCAAGTATATTCTCCTTGAGAGTATGTCAAATTAATATATATGTATATAAAAATCACATTACGAATTCATTTACATTTACATCCTTTGTTATATGTATAACACTATGTGTTATATACATACATGTATGTGTGCATATGCATATATCTATTATGTGTGTGTATATATACATAAATATATACATAGACATACATGTATACACAATACATATACTCATACATATGTATATACAAATACATATACATACATGCACTCATACATACACACAGAGACATATACACACATGTACACACATGTGTATGCACACATACATGCATATGTGTGTATGAGTGTATGTATGTATATGTATTTGTATATATATGTATGTATGAGTGTATGTATTGTATTGTGTATATATGCATATATACACACACATATAATAGATATATGTATATGCACACATACATATATATATATCACATAGTGTTATACATATAACAAAGGATGCAAGTGTACATTAATTCATAATGTGATTTTGTATATATTAATTTGACACACTGTCAAGGAGAATACATTAGCATCAAGGGGATCAGCAAGGGCATCTTCTAATTTCATAGATTAGGAAACTAAGGTTGAGAGACGTTGAGAGACTTGCCCAAAGTAAAAAAATACATATATAGTAATTGATGAGGTGGAATTAAACTTCATTTCTTCCTGACAAGAAGCCAGGAAGATTAAGAGATGGAAGGGGACAGAGGCAATCTAATCCACTCAACATACATTTTAGTAGTAGTAGTAGTAGTAGTAGTAGTAGTAGTAATATCAAGCATATATGTATATGTATATATGTGTATGTGCATTTATATATATGTGTATATGTATATATGTGAATGTATGTTTAAATATTTATGTGTGTATGTGCATATACTTGCATATATATGCGTATATATGACTATGATATTCCAGGCATTGTACAAGTGCTTTAAAAATATCTCAACTGATCCTCACAACAGCCTTGGGAGATAGGTGGTATTATCATTCCCATTTTGCAGATAAGGCAATTGATATAGAGGTGAAATGACTTGCCCAAAGTCACACAGTTGGTAAATGTTTGAATCTTTATTTGAACTCAAGTCTTCCTTCTATTCACTTCATCACCCATCTACTCCTGAAGGAATTGAGGTCCAGACAAATTGAATTATATGACCAAAGTCACTGTGTGGTAAGGATCTAAATCCAGATCCTCCAACTTAAACGCCAATGTTATTTCCAATGTAATATATTGTTTCATGGCAAGTGGGCTCTAGCATGAAGGATTCAGCAACAGATTTGATTTGCTCTTGGTTAGAGAAAGGGCCCCTAGCACCAACTTCCCTAATAACTTTTCACTATTGACTTTGTCCTCTTTCTCCCTCTCCCCTGCTTGCTCTCTTAGGTATCTTTATTTAAGCCATGGGGGCTGCCTTTGAACTTATCAAACATAAGAGGTTATTTTGCTTTCTGCATTGACTGACTCTTCTGGATTGCCTCTGAACTCCCTTTGAATCCTAACAACAGACAGCAATAATTCTTATGACAGTCAAATTCATGATGAATGAGGGAGATAAATAATTGAAAAACCAGCTTGATGCACCCATGACAGCCAGCCCTCAAAATATGTCATATGACAAAATATTTCAGACTCAAATTTCCCAGAATTCAGCAGCTCACTACCTACGCATTTACATCTTGACTATAAGCTGTAGCCCTGGGATTCAATTACACAGTCTCCTAACTCACTGTTTCTTGCCTAATAGATTCGGGGTGTTTATGCTCCTTTAAAGTATTTTAAAGCCGACTTCCCTTGGCATTCTTTCCTTGAAAGAGGATATTCATCATTTCCTCATTGGTTCTGTTCTTCAATTGTGCCACTAGATATGCATATAAGCTAATTAACTCTGCATTGCTATAGGAGCCAAACAGATTCCTAAATCTTCCCCAATCCAAAGGGCACTCTGCTATTTCATTTTAACCACTCTGGTCTGGTTCTCTAATCTCATAAGGGGAATAAGGCCCATCTAACTGCCATACGATGCCTAGTTCTTCCACTACTTTGAATAGACTAGATTGCTTCCATTGTACAAATCACATCTAATAAATGTACATCCTCAATGAGTTTCACTGGGGGGAAAAAACTATTAAAACTGAATCTAATGACTTTACAATGCTATCTCTGTTACAACAAATCCTTTCATTTATTTAATCTCTTAGCATGTATTCTTTAGTATTAGAAAACATGCTAATTGTTACTTACCATTTTTAAATGCTATTCGTTTAAAAACCTGGCCAACTCTGACAATATTAATCATGATGCTAACAATAAATATAAGTTAATAATATTATTAATACAAGGATGATAATGATGGCAATAAAAACTAGTTAATAGCTAATATTTCTGTAGTGTTTAATATGTGCCAGGCACTGTGATAAGCACTGTATTTTTTTAAATTAATTTATTTTTTGTTTTCCACATTCACTTCCACAAGATTTTGAGTTCCAAATTTTCTCCCCATTTCCTCCTTACCCCCACCCCAAGATGGCATGCATTCTGCATATCCCATCTTCTAATCTGCCCTCCCTTCTATCTCTCCCATTCTTTCTCTTATCCCTTTCTCCTTTAATTCTCCTGTAGGGCAGGATAGATTTCTATACCCCATTTCCTATATATCTTATTTCCCAGTTGCATGTGAAGACAATTTTTTTTAACTTTTGTTTTTAAAACTTTGGGTTCCAAATTTTCTCCCTTCTTCCCTCCCCACCCACCCTCATTGAGAAGGCAAGCAACTCATACAGGTTATACATGTGTAGTCATGCAAAACACTTCCATAGTAGTCATGTTGTGAAAAACGAATCCCTTAATCTTATCCCACCCCCCCATTTATAATATTCTCTCTTTTGAACCTGTACCTCCTTAGAAGTGGTTGCTTCTGATTACCTTCTCTCCCAATCTGCCCTCCCCTCTATCATATTTCTACTCTCCTGTCCCTCCCCCCACAATTTTCCTGTAGGGTAAGATAGATTTCCACACTGAGTGTGGATGTCATTCTCTCATTAAGCCAAATCCAATGAGAAGAAGATTCACTCATTCTCTCTCACCTTCCCCCATTTCACCTCCACTGTAAAGGCCTTTTCTTGTGTGTTTTATGTGAGATAATTTACTCCATTCTACCTCTCCCTTTCTCCTTCTCTTCAAATAATCCTCTTTCACCCCTTAATTTTATTCTCCAGATATCACCCCTTCATCTTCAACTCACCCTGTGCCATCTATCTATCTATCTATCTATCTATCTATCTATCTATCTATCTATCTATCTGTCTATCTATCCATACATTTATATATGTATACATACATACATACATACATACATACATACATGCATATATTTTTCCCCCTCCAACTACTCTAATACTGAAAAAGGACTTAGGAGTTACAGGTATCATCTTTCCATGCAGAATGTAAACAGTTCAACCTTAATAATTCTTTTATGATTTCTCTTTCCTGTTTACCTCTTCATGTTTCTCTTGTGTCTTGTGACTGAAAGTCAAATTTTCTATTCAGCTCTGGTCTTTTCATCAAGAGTGCTTGAAAGTCCTCTATTTCACTGAATGACCATTTTTTCCCCCTGAGGGATTATGTACAGTTTTGCTGGGTAGGTGATTCTTGGTTGTAATCCTATCTCCTTTGCCCTCTGGAATATTATATTTCAAGCCCTCTGTTCCCCTAATGTAGAAGCTGCTAAATCTTATGTTATCCTTACTGTGTTTCCACAATACTTCAATTGTTTCTTTCTGGCTGCTTGCAATATTTTCTCCTTGACCTGGGAACTCTGGAATTTGGCTACCATATTCCTAGGAGTTTTCCTTTGGAGATCTCTTTCAGGAAGTGATGGGTAGATTCTTTCCATTTCTATTTTGCCTTCTGGTTCTAAAATATCAGGGCAGTTTTCCTTGATAATTTCTTGAAAGATGATGTCTAGGCTCTTTTTTTGATCATGGTTTTCAGATAGTCCAATAATTTTTAAATTCTCTCTCCTGGATCTATCTTCCAGGTCAGTTGCTTTTCCAATGAGATATTTCACATTCTCTTCTATTTTTTCATTCCTTTGAATTTGTTTAATAGTGTCTTGATTTCTCATAAAATCACTAGCTTCCAATTGCTCCATTCTAATTTTTAAGGAAATATTTTCTTCAGTAAGCTTTTGGACTTCCTTTTCCATTTGGTCAATTTTGCTTTTGGAGGCATTCTTCTCATTGGCTTTTTGGATCTATTTTGCCATTTGGGTTAGTCTATTTTTTTTAAGGTGTTATTTTCTTCAGTATTTTTTTGGGTCTCCTTTAGTAAGCTGTTGACTTGTTTTTCATGATTTTCTTGCATCACTCTCAGTGTGTTTCCTCTACTTCTCTTACTTGATTCTCAAAACCCTTTTTGAGTTCTTCCATGGCCTGGGACCATTTCATATTTCTCTTGGAGGCTTTGGATGTAGGAGCTTTAACTTTGTTGTCTTCCTGTGGTTGCATGTTTTGGTCTTCTTTGTCACCAAAGTAAGATTTTATGGTCTGACTCTGCACTGTTTGCTCACGATCGCAGCCAATTACTTGAGTTATAAACTCTTTGTTAAGGTAGGAGTCTGCTTCGAGTGTGGAGAATGTACTGTTCCAAGCTTTGGGGGTCTTGTGTACCCTGTTTTCAGGAGATACTTCTAGGGACCTGTAAATTTTTAGTTCTTCCAAGTTTCTATGATCAAGGGTGAGGTGTTTATGCCTTTCCTGGCCTGTGCTCTGGTCTATGAGTATCCACAAGCACTCTTTTCTGTCTTTGGACTGTGAGGAGGATTCTCTCTGCACAGCTACTACAAGTTCCACTATGCCAGCACTCCTCCTTGCCCCAGGACCATTACCCAGAACTGTGACCCAGATCCAAGCACAGCAAAGCAAGAGAGTCCTGCACCAGCAAAGAGATCCCTGCAATTCCCCTCTAATCAGCACCTCAGTTCCCCTTCAGTCTGTGGCCAGAAGCTCTGGAGACAGCTGCTGACCCAGGGCCACACTTCAGGACTGGGTCTGGGACAGCACTTCTCTCTCTCACCACAGACATAGACTTTTCCTACTGACCTTCTAAGTTGTCTTCAGTGTTCATGAGTTAAGAAGTCTAGAAGCTGCCACGGCTACCTGTGATTCAGTCACCTGAGTCCTGCTCCATGTTTGTTGAGGCCTGTGTGTCCACTCCAAACTGTGTTCCTCTCCCCACCTGGTGCGATATACCTTTCCAATCAACCATCTAGGTTTTCTTGGGCTGGAAATTTGTTTCACTCTATCTTTTTGTGGGTTCTGCTGTTTTAGAATTTATTTAGAGCCATTTTTTACAGGTAATTGAAGGGGTTTGGGGGACAGCTCAATCAAGTCACTGATTTTACTCTACTATCTTGGCTCCTGTGATAAGCACTCTGAGGATTGGTATCTGATTTGATCCTCACAACAACCCTGGGAGGTAGGTGCTATTATTGTTCCATTTTAAAGATGAGGAAACTGAGGCAGGCAGATGTTAAGTTACTTGCCCATGGTCACACAGCTAATGTTTGGGACTAGATTTGAACTCAGGTCTTCTTTATTCCAGGTGTCTACTCTATCCACTTTACTACGTAACTGTCCCAATGATCAAATTGTCATAGATGACAGTAGAGTTAGTGATACATGCCTTGGTCACAAGAAGGCAAGATCTAACAGAACAAATAAAAATACCAATATCCCTCTTATTAGAAATGCTGCTTTGGAGGTAGTGGTAACCGGAAAATGGATGAAAGAACAAAGGTCTGTGAAATGTATTGAAGATATGAATATTATCATTATATACAATTATGACTTCACGAGGAAGTTAGAAAATATCTTGCCAGTTGTAGGCAAGGACTTCATGCTACTTTCTATTTATAATGTCCTCAGATGTTTCATATCATAGGCCAACGTAGAACAATAGTTAAGCAATAATTTCATCCCTTAATCCATATTGAATGAAAGTCAAAATTAAAAGTTAAGTTACTACAGTCTGAAGAGGGAGAAATTGAAGAAGATGAAGTTATTGAAAATCTTTACTCATGACAATCTTCAAAACTTCTATCAAACAAAAAATAAAAATGATCAAACAATGGCAATGTGTCTTTTACTTGCTGCCAGCCAAGAACTGCAAGGACGACTCTTTGAGATCCAAAGGACTTGTGGGTCATTGAAATGGCTGGTGAGCCCATATTCTCTCAGGCAAATTTGTATCTAGGACAGAACCACCTTCTCTTTGTACCACATCTTCTTTGGTAGAATCTTTCAAGATCTTGAAAAAAAATACCCTACAAAATAGCATTTCTTAAAATTTAGGCAGACAAGGAAAATAGCTCCAGAGCAATCTGGACAATAAAGCCTAGCACTGGATCAACCAAGCAACATAGACTTCCCAAGCCACTTTAAGGTAGCTTGTGCCCACTGGTTATGCTGGTCTCAAAAATGAACTTCATGGGAGGCATGCCTTGTGGCAAAGTTAGCGTCCAGTCTCATCAGAGAATGTAGAAGAGATATTGTTTTACATTTTTGTTGTTCTGATGTCTTTTCAGTGAATGACTTATCATAAAAGCTAATTGATGTTAATTACTTATTAATACACCGTTATCTTACACAATTTACCAACATAAGGTTAAAATGGATAAATGACCTAGATATGAAGAGAGATATTTTGAGAAAATTTGAATAACACAAAACATATTCTCTATCAGACTTATGGATAGAGAAAATTTTATGAATAAACAATAGAGAGTCATGTGAGGTGTCAAATGGATAATTTCTATTACATTAAATCAGTGTTTCATATATATATATATATATATACACATATATATAAATGGAATAGCAAGTTGTACATAACAGATTTACAGTTTCATGTGCAATCATCTTTTTTTCTATTCTACTATGTTATAGAAATGCCTATTTTATTTCTTAAATTCAGAATAATTTTTTTTAATAAATTGATTATCAATGATATCATGGATATTTGAATACATAAATTTATAGTTGAGTACTAATCACTGCTGTTTAAGATATCAAAAAGATATTAGCTGGCACTGGATAAAATTATATGCTGTCTCCCACTGGGTATTAGTGCATTTTCAACTAGTAGGCCTAAAAACTCCAGTAGTACTTTGTGGAAAGAACACCTTGACTTTGGGAAAATGCAATGGATTGGGGGCTCAAGCTATAAAAATTAAAAAGAACCATATAGTCCCTTTGGGTTACCTCTGGAACCTTGAGAGGAAATATCAGCCTTGCTCTGGGACTTTAACCCACTAATTCCAGTAGAATTTCAGGTAAATGCCATAGAAGCTTATAAGGGCTACAACACACACACACACACACACACACACACACACACACACACCCCTCTGATATTTGCCACAACTTTCAGGAAAGGATCCATTATTTTATAAAATTTAAGAGAAATTTAAGAACATTTCATGATGATGATGATAAGAGCTAGTTATCATGCAGAACTTTAAGGTTTACCACTTTCTTTAGATATGTTTTCCTAAGTGATCATTGGCATTTTACGATGCACACATAACAGTATGTGTCATGGTCATTGCTACAATGACTCAAGAAGGAAAGTTGAAGCTATCAAGAAGAGTTTCCTAAGGACAGTCATTAAACCTAAACCGCACAAAAGACTGATGTGATTTGAGAAAGCTGTTGAAGACCTATAGAAAATGATGGGACATTTCATCAATGTCTTGGCTGTACAAACATTAAAAAATTTGAATCCTGAACAACAACACCACCAAAAGAAACAAATGGAACAAAATCTGGAAATAGAAGTATATGAGAAATTCAAAGAAAATCCTTAATCAGTAATTGCAAATGAAAGTCAAAAAGTTAAGACAATCCAAGGAAACAAAACATGAAGGAAAAAAATCAGCATCAATTAAAAACTTTAAAACTGAGGCATGAGAAGTAAGGAAATTATAAAAAAGACATAGGACTTGATGTGGGAGGTGGGACATTTCCTGTGTTCTATATGGTCAAATAAACCTAGCTGAATGAAAATATGCATTGTATCAAATGAAAAGTCAGTAAGAGATTTATTCATTAAGTTATTTAAGAAACAACTTTGCAATGGTTAATTAGTACAGAATCCTTTGCTGAGCTTTTGAGGTGATATTAAGTTTAAATCATTTTTAGTCCTTGCCTTTAGGGTAAATGCAGTTTAGTAGAGGGTTAAGACACAAGCATAGATTACTATGAAGTATGACATTAAGAAATAAAGAAATTGGAAGAAAACAAGCTTATTATCTTTGTTGATCCTCACAACAATCCTGGAAGGGAGATTATATGATTCTTCACATTTTAGTGTTAAAGAAACTGAGGCAGACCAAAGTTAAAATGTCGCATAGGTAATTAATGTCTGAGGTAAGATTTGAACTCAAGTCTTTCTGATTTCAGGCCCAGTGCTCTGTTGATTGGCATTGTGTACATCCCAAATGCAGCTAGGTGACATAGTAAATAGAGTACCTCGCCTCAAGTCAGGAAGCTCATTTGTGTGAGTTCAATTCTTGTCTCAGACATTTATTAGCTGTGTGATCCTGGGCAAGTCACTTAACCCTGTTTGTCTCAGTTTCCCATCTGTGAAATGAGCTGGAGAAGGAAATGACAAACCACTCCAGTGTCTTTGCCTAGAAAACCCCAAATGGGGTCAGATATGACTGAAGTGAGTTATAACAAAAAGATGCTTCAGTGAGTTCCAAAACAAAATAGGAGGTGAATTTAAAGTGTTACTAATCAGGGGAATCAAAGGCTTCATGTAAGCAATAATGTTTGAGTTAAGCCATAAAGTTTGGATACGTATGTAAGAGGAACAGAGTGAGAATTGTTGCTATCTACAGGAATAAAAAATCCCTCAGAATCATGTACTACTATGCATGCTCTGATACTATTTCCCTTTTTTAAATTTTTATGGGACATAATTTTATTTCATTGTAAATCATTCCCCTCCCCACACACACATGCCCCACACACTGAAATTTGAGATCTTTTGCTGGTTGTATAGAGTTAAATTTAGCAATGTGAAGAATGATGGGTATGCAAGAGAAGACAAGACCTTCTCATTTGTAATCAAAGAAATGAAGTGTTTCATTAATTCATACCACAAGAATTAATATTTTAAACAGTGTTATAAAAGGTGACAAACATAAATTATACAGAGCTAAGAGAAAACAATGATTGTTTATACAATCTAAATTATTCATTGCAATCACAACCTTTAATTATCCTAATTGTGCTGCATAAGGTCTTGTTTAATGTTGTCAGGACTATAAAGCTCGATTTTTAGCTTTTTTTTCTTTTTTCTTTTGTAAATTGACATTCCAAAGAAGCCCTGTGCTTTACTTCTAACTTACTAAGGGGTTTTCTAGCTGTCCTGTAGGATTCAAGCCTTTCTTAAGGTGTGCTTTCCAATATTTGTCCTCATGTATCACCGTGTTATTACTGGCATCTAGGGTTTATTGTTTAAATAGTCAAAACACAATCAAAGAGCAAAAGGAATAAATATGAAAGAATACAGGCTCCCCTACCTGTATAGACTCTGCTTGCTGGGGTCCCAGAACACATTTCATATGCTCTTCTTGAGCCTACATTGATTCTTTAATCTTTCATAAATCTGAAATTTCCAATTGATTCAACACTCATCTATGAAGAACTTGCTATGTTCTACATACTCTGGTAGGATCTTGAGATAATACAAAGACAAATAAAAAATCACATGTCCTCTAGGAGCTTATATGTTATTTATAAGGAGACAGCCTTGGGTTATTCCATTTAACTCAAGAGGTTCAAAGATATAAAAGCCTAATTTCTGATTATATACTGAGTTCTTCTCTTCTAAATTCCAAGGATTCATGAAATATAACACACAAGTCCATCCCATTCTTTTTGCCCCCTACATCTTTAAGGAAAATTTTATACTCTCAAAGAA
This sequence comes from Phascolarctos cinereus, assembly GCF_003287225.1. NCBI lineage: Eukaryota > Metazoa > Chordata > Mammalia > Diprotodontia > Phascolarctidae > Phascolarctos > Phascolarctos cinereus. The sequence goes on along the minus strand of NW_027555736.1, from coordinate 26,683,065 downwards.
GCAGGTATATTTTGCCTGGATGTTGTAAATACTTTGCAACCAAGTACCATTTAAAATTCTGCAGTGTGGAAGTTAAATACATCCAAAATGATTTTCATACTCATAAGTGATTATGGAAATTTTAAATGACATCCTTGTCATGTGAATCAGAGCATGATGTAGTGGTCAAAGTTGAATTTGTAAGAGGAGGAACTGAGTTGGGATTCTGTCTCAGACAGTTTTTAGTAGTATAACCCTGAGCAAGTCACTTGACCTCTCCTGCCTCAAGAGGCAATGCATATAAGGGGCTTTACAAATGACAAAGTAAGGGGCAGCTAGGTGGCACAGTTGATAGAGTACCAGCCCTGAAGTCAGGAGGACCTCAATTCAAATCTGGCCTCAGACACATAACACTTACTAGCTGTGTGACCTTGGGCAAGTCACTTAACCCTATTGCTTAACCAAAAAAAAAAAAAAAAAGACAAAGTGCTATAAATTCAATCAACAACAATCCTTCAACATACATTTATTAAACACCTACTGCATACAAAGCACTGCATAGAGCTATACCAGGTAGGTTCCAGTCCCTAAGTGCTAGTTGTTATCATATGGTTACTGACTCTAAAAGGCATGTTAGCAAACTATATGTCAGTCTTCCACTTCTGCAAGCCAAGATGGCAGAGTAAGAAATAAGTTGTTCTTACCCTCCCTTATTAACTTCTGAAAGCCTAGAAAATAGGAAAAACCCTGGAACAGCTGAACCAGAAGAAAGATGGGGTGCAGCAGTCTAGTAGCCCATGGAGCCTGAGGGATTAACAGGAAAGGCCCGTCTTGCTCTGGAGGAAGGGAAGCAGTACAGAACAGGAGGTGTTCCAGAAAGCTAGCAGAAAGTCCCACCTCAGCATACCAGGAGGAGATCCTGAAACCCAGGTGGTGGAGCAGACAAACACCAACACCAAGACCCCTTGGGCACTTCAGTGAGGGAGGGGGAACTAGTGGAAACCAGCTCAGAAAACCACTGGGGGCCCCAGCATTCTACACTAACTAGGTCTCCCAGTGCCTCAGCAAAACTTTCAGAAGCGCTCCAAGGGACTTCAGGCAGATAAACATCTGCAACATCCATCTGAAAGAAGCTGAAGAAAGTCAAAGGAAGGATAGGTCAGGGTGAGCAGGCAACCTTGAAGGGCCACACTACCCAATCCTCCTAGAATGCCAGTGTTGCTGATTCCAACCCAACACCAGGTAAGCTGCCACAACCCTACAGCCTCCAACTGACAGCACTGGAGGCCCCAGAATATAAAGCCAATGACTAGGCCCTGGGCTCCCAACACTAGAAGCTTGGGTCAATGGCTTCTGCTCCCCAGAAGGAGAGCTCAGTCTCTTTAAAGGCCAGGAAATAAGTAAACACCATGAGCAAAAAGAAACATATGATAGATTCTTATTATGGGAACAGTGAAGATCAATGCAGAAATTCTGAAGAGGACAACATTGTCAACAAACCCACATCTGGAATCTCAAAAGGGAATATGAACTTGTCTGAAGCCCAAAAAGCTTTCTTGGAAGAGCTCAAGAAGGATTTTAAAAGTCAAATGAAAGAGATAGAAGAAAAAAATGGGGAAAAGAAATGAGGGTATGCAGGAGAGAGTCAATAGCTTTGAAAAAGGACAAAAATTAACTGTAGAAAACAAGTCCTAAAAAATACAATTGGCCAAATGAAGAAGGAGGTACAAAATCTAATAGAAGAAAACAGTTTGTTAAAAATTAGAATTGGGCCAATGGAAGCTAATGACTCTATGAGAGAGTGAGAATCAGTCAAACAGAAAGAAAAGAATGAAAAAAAATAGAAACATAAAATATCTCATTGGTTAAATCACTGACCTGGAAAATTGACCCAGGAGAGACAATTCAAAAATTACTGGTCTACCTGAAGATCATGATGAAAAAAAAGAGTCTACACAGTATCTTTCAGGAAATCATCAAGGAAAACTGCCCTGAGGTCCTAGAAATAGAGGGTAAAATAGCCATGGAAAGAATCCACTAATCACCTCCTGAAAGATATCCCAAATTGAAAACACCAAGGAATAGAGTAGCCAAATTCCAAAATTACCAGGTCAATGACAAAATACTGCAAGCAGCCGAAAGAAACAATTTAAATATCATGGAAGTACAGGTAAGATTACACAGGACCTTGCAGTTTCTACATTAGAAGACCATAGGGTGTGGAATATGACATTCCATAAGTCAAAGGAGCTTGGATTACAACCAAGGATCAACTACCCAGCAAAAATAAGCATGATCTTTCAGGGGAGGAGATTCAACAAAATAGGGGACTTCCAAATCTTCCTGATAAAAAGACCAGAGCTCAAGAAAAAAATTTGATCTTCAAATACTAGACTCAAGAGAGACATAAAAAGGTAAACAGGGCAGAAAGAAACAGCAACTTGTTATGAATAAGGACACACTGTTTACATCCTTGCAAGGGAAGATGACACTTGTAACTCTTGAGAATTGCATTATTACACCAGGCTAAAGGGGTATACATAAAGGGTGTGAGTATACCTTGACTTTGATGTAATGATAAAAAAAAAATCTAATCAAGTGGGGTAAATGGATTCAAGTAAGTGGATTAATCTTATCTAACTAAGAAAATGTTCTAAGAGAAAAGGAAAGGATGAGTCAGACAAGTATAAATTACATTACAGGAAAAGGCACAAAAATCTATTGCAGTAGAGGGAAAAAATGGAGGGAAACTAGCATTGTTTGAACCTTACTCTCATCAGATTTGGCTCAAGAAGGGAATAACAACATCAGTTAGGTATAGAAATCTAACTTGCTCTATAGGCAGTAGGAGGGAAAAGAGGAAAGAAAAGGGAGGGAGGAAACAACTGACGGAAGAAGTAGTAAGGTAAGGAGGGAGAAAAGGCAGGTGGCTAATAGAAGGGAGTAGGGAATGAGGGAGGAAGTGGTCAAAAGCAAAACACTAGTGGGGAGGGAAAGGGAGAAGGGAGAAAGAAAAGCATAAACAAGGGGGGTGGGTGGGTAAGGATTAACAGAATGACACAGATAGTAATCACAACTGTGAATGTGAATGGGATGAACTCTCCCATAAAACTGAAGCAGATAGTAGAATGGATTAAAAAACATAATCCTACAGTATGTTGTTTACAGGAAACACATTTGAAACACAGGGATGCACACAGGCTAAAGGTAAAAGGCTGGATCAGAATATATCATGCTTCAGCTGAAGTAAAATAGCAGGGGGGCCAATTCTGATCTCAGACAAAGCAAAAGCAAAAATAGATCTTATCAAAAGAGATAGGAAAGGAAACTACATCCTGCTAAAAGGCAGGGTAGACAATGAAATAATATCATTACTAAACATTTGTGCACCAAATTGTATAGTATCCAAATTCTTAGAGGGGAAGTTCAGGGAGTTATGGGAAGAAATAGACAGCAAAACTATACTAGTGTAGGACCTCAACCTCCCCCTCTTTGAACTAGATAAATCTAACCACAAAATAAACAAGATAGAAGTTAAGAAGGTGAATAGAATATTAAAAAAAGTTAGGTATGATAGAGCTCTGGAGAAAATTGAATGGGGACAGAAAGCAATATACTTTTTTTTTCTCAGTGGTAAATGCACATACACAAAAATTGATCATGTACTAGGGCATAACAACCTCACAATCCAATGCAGAAAGGCAGAAATATCAAATACATCCTTTTCAGATCACGATACAATAAAAAACTATATGTAATAAAGGACCATAAAAAGGTAGACTAAAAATTAACTGGAAACTAAATAATCTAATCTTAAAAAATGATCGGGTCAAACAACAAATCATAGAAACAATCAATAATTTCATTCAACAGAATGACAATAATGAGATAACATACCAAAAATGTATGGAATGCAGTGAAAGTGGTTCTTAGGGGAAGTTTTATATCTATAAAGGCTTACATGAATAAAATAGAAAAAGAGGAGATAAATGAATTAGACATACACCTGAAAAAAAAAACTACAAAAAGAACAAATTAAAAATCCTCAGTTAAACACAAAATTAAAAATACTGAAAACCAAAGGAGAAATTAAGAAAATTGAAATTAAGAAAACTATTGAACTAATAATTAAAACTAAGAGTGGGTTTCATGGGAAAAAAACAAAATAGGTAAGCCTTTGGTTAATTTAATTTAAAAAAAAGTAAAAAAATAATCAAATCACCAGTATCAAAAATGAAAAAGGTGATTCCATCACTAAGAAAGAGGAAATTAAAACAATAATTAGGAACTATTTTGCTCAGTTGTATGCCAATAAATTTGACAATCTTAGTGAAATGGATAAATATTTACAAAAATGTAAATTGCCCAGATTAACAGAAGAGGAAGCAAAATAATTAACTGACCCCATCTCAGAAAAAGAAATTGAACAACCCTTTGATGAACTCCCTAGGAAAAACAATCTCCAGGGGCAAATGGATTTACAAGCGAATTCTATCAAACATTAAAAGAACAATTAATTCCAATATTATATAGGCTATTTGGGAAAATAGGTGAAGAAGGAGGCTTTTTCTGATACTAATACAGTGCTGATACCTAAACCAGGAAGAGTCAAAATAGAAAGAAAACTATAGACCAATTTCTCTAATCAATATAAATCCAAAAATTTTAAATAAAATATTAGCAAATAGATTACATCAACTTATCACAAGAATAATGCACTACGACCAGGTAGAAATTTATATCAGGAATGCAGACACGGTTCAATATTAGGGCAACTATCAGTATAATTGATCATATCAGCAACAAAACTAACAGTAACCACATGATCATCTCAATACATGCAGAAAAAGCTTTTGACAAAATACAACACCCATTCCTATTAAAAACACTAGAAAACATAGGAATAAATGGAGTCTTCCCTAAAATAATAAATAGAATCTACCTAAAACCTTCAGCAAGAATCATATGTAATGGGGACAAGCTTGAAGCATTTGAAATAAAATTGGGAGTGAAACAAGAATGTCCATTAGCAACACTGGTTTTCAATATTGTACGAGACATGTTAGCTTTAGTAGTAACAAAAGAAAAAGAAATTGAAGGTATTAGAATAGTCAAAAAAGAAACAAAACTATCACTCTTTGCAGATGACATGACGATACACTTACAGAATCATAGAGAATCAAGTAAAAAACTACTTGAAATAATAAACAACTTTAGCAAAGTTGCAGGCAATAAAATAAACCCACATAAATCATCAACATTTCTATATGTTACCAACAAAGCCCAACAGCAAGAGATAGAAAGAGAAATTCCATTTAAACTTGCTGTGGACATTATAAAATATTTAGTAGTCTACCTCCTGAAACAAACCCAGAAACTATATAAATACAATTCCAAAACACTTTTCACACAAATAAAGTCAGATCTAAATAACTGGAAAACCATCAGTTGCTCATGGGTAGGCCAAGCTAATATAATAAACATGACAATTCTACCTAAACTGATTTATTTATTCAGTGCCATACCAATCAAACCAGCAAAAAATATATATTTTATAGAGAAAAAATAATAATAACAAGATTCATTTGGAATAACAAAAGATCCAGAATATCAAGGAAGCTAATGAAAAGAAGTTCAGGGCAAGGTGGCCTAGCAATTCTAGATCTTAAATTGTATCATAAAGCAGCAGTCATCAAAATTTCTTGGTACTGGCTAAGAAATAGAGTGGCGGATCAGTGGAATAGGTTAAGTTTGCAAGACACAGTATTCAATGACTATAGTAATCTATTATTTGATAAACCCAAAGACCCCAGCTTCTGGGATAAGAACTCACTCTTTGACAAAAACTGCTGGGAAAACTGGAAAAGAGTATGGCAGAAACTAGGCGTAGACCAAAATCTCACACCACATACCAAAATAAAGTCAAAATGAGTTCATGATTTAGATTATAAAGGCTGTTACTGTAAGCAAACTTGGAGAGCATGGAAAAATGCTCTAAATCATTATTGATTAGAGAAATGCAAATCAAAACACCTATCAGATTAGCCAACATGACAAAACAGGAAAATGATAAATGTTGGAGAAGATGGGAAAATTGGAACACTAATGCATTGTTCGTGAAGTTATGAAATGATCCAACCATTTTGGAGAACAATTTGGAACTATGCCCAAAGGGCTATAAAAACGTGCATACCCTTTGACCCAGCAATGGCACTTCTTGGGCTATATCTCAAAGAGATCATACAAATGGGGAAAAACCCACATAAACAAAAATATTCATAGCACCATTTTTTTTTGTGGTGGGAAAGAATTGGAAATTGAGAGGATGCCCATCAATTGGGGAATGGTTGAGCAAGTTGTGGTGTATGAATGTAAAGGAATACTATTGTTCTGTAAGAAATGATGAACAGGCTGACTTCAGAAAAACCTGGAAAGACTTACATGGACTGATGCTGAGTGAAGTGAGCAGAACCAGTAGAATGGTATACACATTAACAGCCACATCATTTAATGACTAATATTGATAGACTTAGCCCTTCTCAGCAATGCAAGGATCTAAGACATCTCCAAAGGCCTCATGATGGAAAATGCTATCCACATCCAAAGAAAGAACTATGGAATTTGAATGCAGATCACAGCGTACTATTAACTATTTTTTTCTTCTGTTGTATTTTGTTTCCTCTTTCTTGTGGTTCCACTTATTAGTTCTAATTCTTACTTACAACACCACTAATGTGAAAATATGTTTAATAGGAATGAATATGTATAAAAAAGAAAACTATATATCTCCAATAAATATTTCATATGATACAATTACCAAAATATTTCAGAATCTTGTGGCCAATAGGAATCTATTTGATAGACCTTTCTATATTTAGTGAGGGGAGTACTCTGATTCCAGAAAAATAGTTGGTCAGTGATGTAATTCAATCCAATCAAAACACACACACACACACACACACACACACACACACACACACACACACACATTAACACTTCATTTATGCTAGGTACCTTGCAAGGCTTTGAAAATACAAAGGCCAAAATGAAAGCAATTCTTGCCCTCATGAAGCTTATATTTGACTTAAAGGAAACTTAAAGGAAACTGATAAGACATAATGGGAAAAAAAGAGAATGGAGGAGGGGTTGATGATAACATTTGGGAGTGTCCATATGTGAGCATTGTATGAACAGTTTGTTGAATTGAACTAAGAGTTGCAAGGGCTAGAAGAAAAGCATTCCAGGCATAGAGGACAGGCTAAGAAAAAGTAAAGAAGTGGGATGATTGTGATTTACATGAAAAAAATAAGCAGATGAATAGAGCTAGAATTTAGGGGCATGAGCAGAAATGATAGGAAGTAAATCTGTAAACATAGTTTGGAAGAGAAAGAGAGAAGTAAATATTCTATTCCAGTGGTGATAGGGAGCCACTGATATTTTTTGACCAAAGTAATTGTAGGCTTCGACCTGAGCTTTGGGAATTTCAACTATGTGGAGAATGACTTGGATGGAAAAGGAGCATAGAGGCAGAGAGACCAATCAGTAGGTTATTGCAATAGTACAAGTAAAAGATGATAAGGATATGAGCTAGGCAAGATCAGCAGAGAAAGGGGCAAATATATGCATGGAGGGATTGATGAGACATATAAGAGAGTAAGAGGAAAAAATTGAGGATGACTCCATTCTGTGAAACCATGTTAATGGAAGAATGGGCAGTACCCTGGACAAAAAAGGGGAAATTTGAAAGAGGGGTAGATTTTTTGGGGGGTAAGTTTATAAGATTTATTTGGAAAAAAAGAACACAACCTTTATTCAAAGCTTTTCTAGCTTGATTCAAACCTACCCAAGCTTGTGCTGTAATGACATAGATTTGTGAAGCCAGTGTCAGACCCATGCTTCAGTTAAGCATTGTAGTCATATTTCCATGGAGGAAATAGATTTTTTTTAAACTGCATATTTAACATAGAAATCTGTCTATACGTATATCCAAATAGGCTTTCACAGAAAATTTTCTGCAGTCAGTCATATCTTCAACGTCATCCTGATGGAAAACGTCTGGAGAATATAAGATCCAGCTATGTTTATTATTGATTTTTTTTAAAGCAACTGCAAGCAGAAACATATATATATATATATACACACACACACACACACACACATATGTACATACACATATATATACACACACATATATGTGTGTATATGTGTGTATATGTGTATGTATATGTGTATGTATATGTATATGTATATGTATGTGTATGTGTATGTGTATGTGTATGTGTATGTGTATGTGTATGTGTATGTGTATGTGTATGTGTATGTGTATGTGTATGTGTATGTGTATGTGTATGTGTATGTATAGACTCGAGGGCTGTCCCAAGCAAAGTTTCTTCCATTCATGCATTAATCTTGAGACTCAATGACGAAAACCAAACTATCTATTCCACACGCTGCTGAGTATTTGAATCAAACACCGTGTAAAACAGGAAGGCATATGCTCCCCTGAAATATTTTCTAGGATTATATGTCATGTGTAAACACAATGATTCCCTGCTGCTCATGAATGTCCCTAAATAGCCTCAGTCGATTAAAGTTTTAGACTTGGAATCAGGACAATCTGAGTTAAAATCTTGCTTCAGATCCTAATAAACTATGTGATCCTGAGAAAGTCACTTAACCTCTCTCAGCCTCAGTTTCCTTAATAGAAAAATGTCAATATTGATAGCACCTACTTCCTAGGGTTGTTTGAAGGACAAATGAAATAACATCTATATAACTACTACCACTAGTACTTCTACTACTACTACTGTTGCAGTATGAGAGGTTGAGAGGTTGTGACCCCTCAAAGACTGAAGTACATGGGTCATCTGGAACGAATTCACAGACTCAAGCATTCTTTAAGTCAAGGTGGCAAAGTTTATTGTTATGCTTTTCAGCGGGCAAGGATTCTTAAGGATTCCTTCAATCTTAGAGAGGTACAGTTAAAGTTTAGATGGGATAAAGTACAATAAAACATGTGCCAAATATGCTAACTAGGTGATTCAGGGTGGGATTAGGGAGTGGTTAAGGAATGGTCAGTTCTTAAAAGAACATCCACTTCTTGTACCTACTGTGCAGGCATTTTACCCAGAGTTCACTGGGAAAAGCCCACAGGGGGGCCACATAGAGGTGTGGTTTTAGGCGTCCTAAGTCACTAAGTTAACTAGAGTTCAGGGTAACTGAGAGTCGTTCAGTCTGCCACCAATCAATGTCTTGCTTGACAAGATAGATGTAGGGAGTATGCATATGTCTTAAGTCTAGAATACAGTTAATGAGGAGCCCAGGATGTAGATAATGAGGTAGGGCGGTAATATGTCTTTATGACCCAGTGCAAAACCAGTTCAAACTAATAATTCCTTTAGGTACTGTTTGTAACTGCACCAGGGAAAGAGATAAGGGTCTTGCTGGGGCCCACTCATGAGTAATTGCTAAGCAAAGTGTCCTTGGGCTGAGGAGAAACTGTCAGTGATAGTGTTTCTGAGGTTAGGGAGAAATTGGGGCCTAAGAACAAGCACCCAAACACAAGCACCCAAGCACCCCATCACTACTACTACTACTACTACTATTACTCCTCCTCCTCCTCCTTCTCCTCCTCCTCTTTTTTTTTGAGGCATTTGGGGTTAAGTGACTTGCCCAGGGTCACACAGCTAGTAAGTGTCAAGTGTTTGGTCTGAGACCACAGTTGAACTCAGGTACTCCTGACTTCAGGGCTGGTGCTCTATCCACTGTGCCACCTAGCTGCCCCTACTACTACTACTGTTACACTGAGCGATGGAACACTTCAAAGCTTCACCAGTAAAGTCATTGACTAATTACCCACTCTGCAAGCACATCGTCACTACAACTTATTTCAGGTCTTCATCAGGCCTCTCCTGGACTGTTGAAATAGCCTCCTAATTGGCTTGCCTCTTTCTAGCCTCTTTCTCCAATATCTATTCCATAGAGCTATCAAAGCAGTATCACTAAAACAATAATCTAAGTCATCCTCGTAACCCAAAATGTTCAATGGTTATTATATTTAGAATCAATTATAAAATCTGTGCTCTAGCATTAAAAATTCATAATCCTGTCTAATTTTATTTAAAATTAATATTACATACACCACCTCCATACAGATAGATAGATATATTATCTTCTTTCCCCTTAGTCCATTTCCTACATCTATGTCTTTGCATAAGTGGGCCTCTATTTCTAAAATACCTTCCTACCTCACCCTTGATTTTTGGAATACCTCATTTACTTCAAATCATTGTTCAGGGGTCACCTCCTATATGGATGCTATAAACTTTTGTATCTTCATTGACCCTATCAAGATATTTGGAGACATCCTGTTTCCCAGAGATAAGGCATAACATAAGCAGACTGTTCCCTGAGCTTGGCATAACAATCATTTGCACTCTGGATGATCTCACCCTCTGGCAAAGTGTATTGCTTTGACCAGCACCAGGTATTCACTGAGGGATTTATGTCCCCTATTTCCCAGGGACCTGAGGGCCAATGTGCTACAGCCTAAAGCCATCTGTCACCTCCCTTGACACGCTCACAGTCTCTGTGTGCTTGCATAACAACTAACTGAATCAACTAGGTCCTGCACTACACACTAACTCTAGTTCTATGTGTGTTTGTGAGACAATCAACTTGGAGACTATTCCCACAGGAGTCAGGAACACCTGCATTGTCAACATATATACACTTGCAAGCATTTCTTTATTTGGAAATTATTCTTTCTTCTGTGTCTTGATTATCCTGTCTCTGGCCTGCTTTGTGCAGCTCCAGCCACCCACAGCTTGGAGGCTGTTTCTGTTCCATTTATCAACCTTTAGGTGACCCTCAACTTCAAAACAAAAGATGATAGAGATTGGAGTGGGTGAAGTGGCCAACCTCTTTGATCTGCCTCCCTTTTTTTAGGTGAGGACACTGAGGTCCAGAAAGGTCAAAGAATTTGGCCAATAGCACACAAATTAAACATGACTGGCAGGGAATTTGAAATCAAGTTCTGACATGAGTCAGTGGTTTTTTTTTTTCTATTGTACCGTGTGTGATTTCAACACATCACCAATAAATTAATCAATAAACAATTATTAAGCATCTTATATGTGCTAAGTACTATGTTAAGGACTAGGAATTTGGTGGAAAAAATGGCCCTCAAATACATTATTTCTAATTAGTAATCAAAAGCTTTTACCAAAAGTTTAATTAGCAACTAAAAAATTTGTGTTGTGATTTCATTGGAGATATGTATGATGAGAAAAGATAATCAATTCATGTATGAAGATCAGGGCATAAGTGATCATAGGACCTAGAGATGCAAGAGATCTTAGAATCCATCTCTTCTAAATTCTTTATTTTACAGATGAGAAAATTGAGGTATAGAGGGGCTAAGCGACTTTTTTGTAATTAAAGAAGGCAGGATATGAACCCACATTTTTAGGTAGTGAGCTTACATATCCCATTCATATGGGAACTAGAGGAAAGTGTCTGGATGGACCCCGTTAGGATTTATGGGAGTTGGTGGACAAAAGTCAAACATTGCTAGAGCACAGAGTGAGTCGCAATTTCCATATTTTGAGCAAAGATTTATTTAATTTCCAAGTGAGATTATAATTTGGAAAACACGTAAGCCACCATTTAAAATAAATAAATATGAGTTGGTGGAAAGATCCTTGGATTTAAAATAAGAGGTCTGGCATATGAATCTGGTATTTTCTATTTACTTCCTTCATAACTTTGAAATATTCCCTTCTCCTCTCTAGACTTGTTTCCTTGTACATTTGTATAAGGAGTGGGGCTGGAGTTAATAAATGAAAGTCTCTTTCAGATCTGAATTCTACAAGCCTACCAAATAAGAGAGAAAGGGATGATTGTGGGAGTTTTTGTTTTGTTTTGTTTTGTTTTATTTTTCCTATTGAGCATGGAGGTTTTAAGGCCAGAAAACTTTCTGTATGTGAGCATTTATAAATCATATTTCTAATTATGTGGTTGAAGTAGAGAATTTTTCCATGCCTTTTACCCCTGTGATAGGAGTAGAAGTATGGAGGAATAGTTCTATCACTCCTTGAATGTATATGGTATACTTTTATTTTCATAAGATGCATATTGGGTCTGTTTTTTTTTTTTTTCTGAAAAGACAAGACCAGGAAAGGTGGATTAAACCCAATCAACTATTCTGAAAAGAAAAAATAAAAAGTACTGAGCAGAAGCCCATTGTGGTGGCCTCCTGATTGTTTATGGTTATTGAAATACAGTTCCATGAAAACATTTTGTATATTGGATTAGGCTATTTACTCGTTAATACAGAACTGCCAGTATTTAACTGCAATCTATTAAGTTGGAAATATTAGAGATGAGAATAATATCAACGTATAGAAAGTAAGGTACAATATTCTATTCCACTCCATTCAGTCCAGATGTGTGAAATTCCTATTGTGTGTCAGGATCTGTATTAGGTGTTGCACACACAAGGACCAAAAAAAGCATCCCAACCCTTAAAGAGCTTACATTATGTTAAACGCATATCATCCTTGCAAAACAAAATGATGTGTGGCTGTACAAATACATTACTGACAGATCAAAGTCCCATATAAACCTAGGGAGCATTACTCATCTGGCAGCAGAATTTTTATCTTTTTTAATAGAGACGCATAGTCTGAGGGATTCAGATTAATGGATTTCCCTTTTTCTCCATGATATGCCACATTTACCTTCATGAAAAGGAAGTATAGTTCACTAGCTCCTCTATAATGATATAAAAATATCAACTACCCTCCTTGCTCATTTTGCAGGTATAGAAACTTAGGCCCAGAGGTGAAGTAGCATACTCAATATTATAGCCTTTGTGGCAGAACTTGTATTAGTCTCAGATTTCTAATCTTCCTTTTACACAAATAAGTCTAGATGGAGATAGAAGAAGACAAAAGGAGGAAGAGGAGGGTAAGAAGAAGAAGAAAAGATGATGATGACAAAGGTAATGAAGATGAAGACAAAGATGAAGAAGAACAAGAACAAGAAGAAGAACAAGAAGAAGGAGGAGGAGGAGGGCAATGATGATGACAGAAAATTAGGATTAGAGAAGAGAGAAATGATGGAGAAAGAAGAAAAAAACTACTAGGTTCCTCAGTTTTGTTTGATCCACTTTGTATCAATCATCAGTAATGCTTTCTTGAGTTTGAGGGTTGAAAAAGCACTTTGATTTCTGCAGATTGGAATAAGAATAATTAAAGTGGTTTTGTGATGCCCTTCCAGAGATAAAAGTGTTATTTAGATATTATTTGGGGGTGAACATATTTCATTGGATTTAAGAATGTAAACAAATCATTGTGTGTCATTTCCCTCTCCTTTCTTTAGTTTAGTTTTATTCTTTAAATGAAGAGCTAAAGTCAGAGAATTAAATGAATGGCAACATGTAATGCATTTTTTACCCCAGGACATGTGGCTTTTTAAACATCAAATAACAATGGCAAGGACCATTGCTAAACTTTGTTAAAGTTGTCCTTGCCTTCAGTCCAATTGGGTATTCATCATATGAAAGTCCTCACATTGAATAAGTGGACACTCGTTGTATGGAGTTTGAAATCCAAGGACCTGACTTCGAATTCCCACTAGGATGTTTACTCCTATTTAACCCTTATCAAATGACTTCACCTTTCCAGGGTTGAGTTTCCTTACCTATAAAACAAAGGAACTGGATGATGCTCAATTCAGGCTAAACCAGAAAACATTTAGTATCTGCTCAGCAGCAGGCAGAATGTTAGATATTCGGATATAAAGGCAAAATTGAGATAACAGCTGCCCTCAAGAAGCTTACACCGGGGAGATATCCATTCGTAAAGACATTACAGACACCTAAGCTGTGTCAGGATGCAAAAATATAGATAATCAAGCAGCAGACACTTATAGCTTCTACTTGAAGATTTACAAAGCCCTTTACGTGTATTACCTCATTATTTAAGTGCCTAGTATATACCCAGCATGATGATAGATTCTAAGACATAGAGCCAAAAAACCATACGATTCCTGTCCACAAAATTTTCTTTCCTTAAGTGAAACACTATGTACATGCATAAAAGTGAAAACAAGGTATTTACAAAGTCAAAACCAAAGGATTTTCAAGAAATGAGCAGCTAACTAGCTGGAAAAGTAGGAAGAACCTTATGTAGGAGAAAATATCTAAAAATGCAGATGTTGCAAAAGGTTGAAACTTCTAAAGTCCCTTGCAGCACTATATCCTATAAAATCGTTTTTCTCTTCATTACCACAGAGCCAATTCCCAGCCATGTTAGAAATCTAAGGCGTTGTCTTTTTAAATTCCATTTCTTATCCAGAAGTGACTGTTTTTAATATAGAATATTATACATTTGGGGTTAGAAGTGATTTCAGAATTATATGGCTAGTCTAACTCAAATGTTAGACTCATAAAACTTCCCAACTACTGACTATCCAGCCTTAATTCAAAGACCACCAGTAATGGGGAACTGACCACCTTCTTTTCATTTCTCATCTGGCTACATTATTTTGGGACTTCTCTGACTGACTTCTCCACCATGTCCCCATGCTAGAAGTCTTCTATAACCCTCCCCCCATGCTTTTCAGCTCCCTTTTGTGTTTTGTCTTGCCCATTAGACTATAAGTTCCTTGAGGGCATAAACTGTCTTCCTTTCTTTTCTTTTTTTCATATTTATATCCCAAGTGTTTGGCACAGGGCCTGGTAATAGTAGGTGCTTAATAAATATTTATGGATTATGGACTTCGGCAGGAAATTGGTCTTTCCATCCAAGGAGCAAAGTTAAAGAAAAAATAGAAACATTATCCATAACCATTGTGATTCAGAGTTTATTGAAAGAAAGAGTAATTGTTTTGGTACTGATTACATGTACCCTAGAAACAATCAGTTCTTCACAAAGTGTTATCAGGCAACCCCTATGCAATTTTGAGGACGTACGATTTATTCAAGGGACCATCAGCTACAGTGGAAAGCACACAGATCTGTACTGAAATAAGCATGACTGAGGCCTGTTTGCAATTTACTAGTTGTGTGAAATAGGAAAATAGTTGCTGAGACTCTATATCCTGCCTTCCCTAGGAGTCATTATTTAACTTTCAGGGTTGATGTTAGCACTAAATATTATAGCGTAGGTTAATGCTCTGTATCTAGGGATGTAGTATATAAATGTGATTCATTATTATCTGTCATTACCTAAAGAGAGCTCACTGGATAGAATGTTAGCCTTGAAGAATGGAAGACAAATTCAAATTTTGCCTCAGACACTTACCATAGGTGTGATCTGGGGAAAATCACTTAATTGCCTCAAGATTTTATGTGCAAAATGGGGTGTATACTTAATTATAGGATCATAGATTTAGGAGCCATTGAATTTAACCTCATCATTATACAGATAAAGTAAATGGAACAGACAGGATAAGTTGTTTGCCTATGGTTATGCTGGAGTTGTGAACTAGTCCAACCACTCTGGAAAACAATGTGGAATTACCCCAAAGGGCTGTAAAACTGTGCATACCTTTTGTTCTAGCAATTCCACTACCAGCTCTCCATACCAAAAAGATGAAAGGAAAAGGAAAAGGACATATTTGTACAAAAATATTTATAATAGCTCTTTTTGTGGTGACAAAAAAATGGACATCATAAGGGTCAGTTGAGGACTGGCTGAAAAAGTTGTGGCATATAATTGTGATGGAATATTATTGTGCTATAAGAAATGATGAGCAAGATGGTTTTAGAAAAAGCTGGAAAGACTTACATGGCTCAGATTCCTAAAATCTAGCCACTGTTTAGATTCTTATAATCTAGCCACTGCTTACCCATGTTCAGACTCCTTAAAAGTCTGCCCAATATGACAATGTTCTAATAAACCTTGTCTTCTTCTCCAGCCAAGACTCTGGCATTTGCCTGAGGCTATAATCTCATCAACTGGCCTTTCATTGTGGCTACACCCAATCTCCCTTCCCTTGTCTTACCTCCCCATGGCCCCTGGCTATTTCCCACCCTGAATCCTAGCTAGGCTCCATTCTCCCTTGGCCAGGTGGTCCAGGTCCCAGGAGTTCTGCTAACTCCAGCTTACTGGACACTCCCATCCAGATCCTCCTTAGACCCTTACTCTAGTCACCCCAAACTACTTGGACCCTCATAAATCCCTCCCACAGGCTTTCTTTATATAAGGTCCATCTTGTCTGCATTAACATGCTTAGATTCTTAAAATCTAGCCACTGCTCAGATTCCTAAAATCTAACCACAGTTTACTAATGTTCAGACTCCTCAAGAGTCTGCACAATATGATGTTCTAATAAACCTTGTCTTTGGCTGACAGAAGACTTGGGTCAAATTCTTTCTGGCAGGACCTGTGTGTTGTGATATTGGGGTCCCAGGACCCCTGAACCCCTAAACCTCATCACCAGGCAATTTCCCCTCCCCGCCCCCATCATTCCCTGGATGCTGCCTGTGCTTGGTTCCAGTCAACCTCCTCTTTGGGACCACCTCGAGGCAAGGACAGTTCTACTCCCCTTGCCAGCAGGAAGCAGTGTCAGAAGCTGAGGCCTTTGCCCCTTACTCCAAAAGAATTTGGGTCCCATTTGAGGGGCAAACGATGGGGTTGGGATCTGGGCCCCAGAAAATAAAAACCTTGGACTTTCCCACATGGCCAAATCTCTGGCTTTGGCCTGAGGCTATAATCTCATCAACTGGCCTTTCATTGTGGCTACACCCAATCTTCCCTCCATTGTTTTACCTCCCCTTGGCCCCTGGCAATTTCCCACACTTAATCCTATCTAGGCTCCATTCTCCCTTGGCCAAGTGGTCCAGGTCCCTGAAATTCTATTACATAGACTACTTGTCCACTCCTAGATCCCTCCCATAGTCTTAATGTATATAAGGTCCATCTTGTCTCCATTAAGGTGCTCAGATTCCTAAAATCTAGCCAATATCTTACTAATGTTCAGACTTCTTAAGAGTCTGCCTAATATGATGGATGTTCTAATAAACCTTGTCTTTGACTGGAAAAAAAAAGACTCATATGAACTTATGGAAAGTGATGTGAGCAGAATCAGGAGAATATTGTACTCAGTAACAGCAATATTATGAGGATTATTATTATATTATCAGCTGTGAAAGACTTAGCTACTCTGTTCAAAACAATGACCCAAGACAATTCCAAAGGACTCATAATGACAAATGTTATCCACTACCAGAAAGAGAAATGATGAACTCTGAATGGTGATTGAAACTTACTTATTGATTTTTTCTTGTTTTATTTTTTGTCCTTTTTTATTTCCTTTTGCAACAAGGCTAATATGGAAATAAGTTTTGCATGACTTCACATGTATGATCAATAACAAATTGCCTTCTCAAGGAGGAGGGAAAGAGGGGAGGGAAGGAGAGAATTTGGAAGTCAATTTTTTAAAGAAATTAATGTTATTTTTTTATATTTAATTGGGAAATATTTATATATATATATAAATATATATATAAATATATATATATATATATAAACATAAAGTGCTATATTAATGCTGGTTATTTTTTTTCACTCAATAAACAATGGAGGAAAAAAGTCAAACAGGGTATATAACTGGGATTCCTTTCTGTGTAACTATACACACACACACACACACACACACACACACACACACACACACACACACGCACAGAATAAATGGCCATCGTATGAATAAATAAACGTTAATTACAAAATTGCAATAGTGATGCCTATTTCTCTCTCCCTCATTACAAAACTACATAATGTGACTGTTTATTTTGTTCTCAAACACTGACACCATAAAAGGATGTTACCATAAGTCATTATTACATCAACTGGTATTTGTTTTTCCAGCATCACTGGAGACTAGTGATGGGTAAAAACAGAGATAATAGTGGTCCATAAAAAGGTAGCTATGTGTACTTATGCAAAAATCTGTAAACTTTAGGTGGAGCATAAATCATATGAAATCTCAGCACAGGCATATCAGAGGGCCATTTTGAGTCACATGCATTGGTAACTGGTTTCTGCACCAGCCATAAAGTTTCATGGGTGCAGCTATTTCTCACACAAGTGAGAAATTAGGCTGTCTATTTGAAACTACCCTGTGACCAGGGAAAACATTTTCCCCTATGCTACCTGACCATTCCTTCTCATTCCAGCGGCATGTTGCATAAAGACTTTGCTGGACAAAGAATAAGCCTAATCTTTTAATAATGGTAAAACTCAAAGAAATTGCTTTTCTGAGTCTATAAAAAACGTGGAGAATTGAGTCTGCAGCACTGTGATTACTTCCTTGCTATTTAGTTCCTGCATCCCTTGTTCCCATACAAGACAAGTTGACACTGACTTTCTATTTTCCTTTTACTCTTGACAAGATGCGTCACCAATTCCAATTCTATTTACTGACTGGTGTTCTGTTAGTGAATTAACCCAATTCTTTTTTCGTAACAAAGCAGAAGTAACCCTATTACGGTGTTTGTCCTAGAAGATATTTTGCAGAGTGTGGGAAAGGGGCAGAATTCTAACAAGAGGCCTGACAATTTCACATTGAGCAACATTATAGAGTAGCATTAAAAAAATCACATTGTGTGTTGTTGTTGGTGGTGGTGACAACACTACTGCTCTTGCTGTTTTCCTTAAAATAAGCAGCTTTCAAGGTCATACTATGTCATATGTAGCCAGTGGAGTGGAGGAGTGGAAGGGAACCTCCATTTTCTTTTTCTCTAAAATACACAATATGTATTGGAATCAAAGACCCTGGCTTTGAGTATGCAATCTCCTACTTGCTACCTATGCAATCTCAGAAAATATAACCACATATAAGGAGGGAAGAGAGGCACATGAACTAAGAAGCTGCAGAATTTAGATAATTAATAGCACTTGCAGTTCTTTAGCACCCTGGAAAAACAAACATAGTAACGCATTAGGAAGAATAATTAGTTGAAATAAGAAGCTACTGGATACTGGCTATGGGCAGGTACATGAACAGTGGATGGAGTGCCAGGCCTGAAGTCAGGAAGACTCATCTGAGTCATATTTGGCCTCAGACATTTACTAGCTGTGTGATCCTGGGCAAATCACTTAACTTTGCCTCAGTTTCCTCCTCTGTAAAATGATCTGGGGAAGAAAATGGCAAACCACCCTAGTATCTCTACCAAGAAAATCCTAAATGGGGATGCAAAGAATAGGACATGACTGAACAACAAACAACAACAGACAATGGCACATACGTGCTGCTTCATCCTGCCTTGCTTTCAGCCCTATATCTATGCTATGGTAGTTTCTCCAACATCGGCCTTGGACCAGTTTTGTGAGTCAGTAAGTGTCTTGCCCTCAAAAAAGAACATGCTTTGTTCATCTTAAAACAATTTATTGCATTTGCTTTGAGTGTGAGATCCTTTTGCCTCAAAATTACCCTCTGGGCTTCTAGAGTGCTTAGCCTGTTTCTCGAAACTGCAGTGGTAGTGGTTCTATTAAAGATCTGAGGGTCAAGCTAATGGTAACTAATTTTGTTACAAAAGAATGAGTTTTTTGGCTCTGTGCCATTTGAAGATGGAAGGGTCTCAACTTGGGGCCTTCCTTCCTTATCATCTTTCTTTTTGTTCTTTCTCTTTTTTCTTTTCTTTCCTGTTTTCCTTCCCATCTTTCTTTCCTTGCATTCTTCTTTCTTCCTTCCTTTTTTCTAACTGAACATAAAGGACAAATGATTTTTGTTTATTTCAAAGAAAGTAATTAAGTATTTTGAATAGACATAGCACAAGATTAGAAAGTTAAAAAAAAAAAAGATGGTCAGTCTATCAGTTAAAGCACCCCAATCTGTTGTCTGGAAAAGTCAACTGAGATATAACCAGGTTACCAAATTACTCACAGACACCTCTTTTGACTCATAGACTTGTAGAGCTGGAAGAGACTTTCAAGATCATCTTAATGATACCTCCTTTGATTCTGCAGCAGACTCTAGATTTCCTCATTGCGTATACTTCCTTTGCTCATGTAAATCGACAGCTTTGCTTTCTTCATTTGTCTGAGTAGTAGCCATTCCCCCTACATATCTTCAATCCAAAATGGCAGAGTGTGTCCTTTGTATTCTTTAGAATCTTGGGAAGAGAGATGTAAACAGAATAATGCAATGGCAGATTTGTCCAGGATGCTAAACCTATTTATTTATTTATTTTTGATGAGGTCATGAGGGTGAGGTGACTTGCCCAGGGTCACACAACTAGTAAGTATCAAGTATCTGAGCCTGAAATTGATCTCAGGTCCTAATGACTCCAAGGACAGTGCCCTATCCACTGCAGCACCTAGCTGCTCCCAGGATGCCAAATTTAAAGGGCTCTAACAGAATTTACTATACTTTGGCACTGTTGAAAAAAAAAAGACAAAACTAAATACTAATGATAATTTTTTCTTCATTGTTTTGATCAACATCTACATTTTCATTTATGTAGGTCACTTCCTATATGAAAGCTATATCCAAATCAATGTCAGTTAACACTATTTATTAGGAATTTTCTATGTATGAGCAGCCATGTTAAGAATTGGGGATACAAATTAAGGCAAAAATACCCTCTGCCATCAGTAAGCTCACATTCTAATGGTGGAGAGAATGTGCAAATATCTTTCGTTATTCAGTCATTCAGTCACATATGACCATTTGTGACTCCATGAACTATAGCATGCCAGGCCCTTCTAACCTCTGCTATCTATCAGAGTCTGTTCAAGTTCATGTTCTTTGTTTCCATAACACCATCTATCCATCTCATACTCCCATGTCCCCTTTTCCCATTGCCTTCAATCTTTCCCAACATCAAGGTGTTTTCCAATGAGTTACATCTTCTCATGATGTCTCCAAAATGTTTAAACTTTACAATATAGATATGAAAGGGAATCTCAGAAGTAAAGCATGCAGTGGGGAGGAAGAAGGGGAAGGGGCCTAGGAAAGGCCTCATAAACAAATGTGGGACCTGAAATAAGTTTTGAAGGAAGCTATGAAAACTGAAAAGTGGTGGTAAGAAGGGAGAATATTCCAGAAATAAAGACAGCCAGTGCAAAGGCACAGAAATGGAAGATGAAGTGTTATGTGTGCGGAGCAATAAGTAGGCCAGGGCTGCCACATCATAAAAGTCATAGAAGGGAGTACAATGTCAAAAATGGGAAAAGTTGGAAGAAGCCATGCTATAGAATGTGTTAAATGTCAAAAACTTGATATTTCATGCAAAAGGTAATAGGTTGGTATGGTAATTTATTGTGTACAAGAGTGTCATAGTCATAACTATGTTTTTTTTTTTTCAGTTAGGCAATGGGGTTAAGTGACTTCCCCAACTTCACACAGCTAGTAAGTGTTGTGTGTCTGAGGCCAGATTTGAACTCAGGTCCTCCTGACTTCAGGGCCGGTACTCTATTGACTGCACTACCTAGCTGTCCCTATAGTCATAACTATGGAATAGAAAAATTATTTTGATACAGTGGAGATAACAGTGGGCAGAGGTATGAGTCAGAGAGAAAAATTAGAGGCTGTTGCAAGAGTCCAGGCAAAATCTGATGAAGGCCTAATATAGAGATGAACCTCTACAACTAGCCTGTAATAGGCAATCTTAGAGAGCTTGCAGCAGTGAAATATTGAGTGATTTGTCAATCATCATAGGGCTATAATAATGCAATGGCCCAATCATGTCTTTTCGACTTGATAGATGGGCTTTTTTTTTTGCCATTAGCCTATGACTTGGAGTGTGTTTCTCTCCCACTACAGCCAAAGCTGAGATGCGTCTTTGCCGCTGACCTACCCAGAAACAGGTTCACCGATGTCTCTGTCTCCCCACAAATAAGTTGATACTCTTCCACTCTCACATTCAACTGAAAGCATTTTCTCTACTGTTGATATTGAGTTTGTTTTGTGGTCATTAACTTAGGGGAAAAAGAGCTCTACTTGGTATGAATGAATCACATCTGTTGTCAATGGGTTGTCTTTCGGTCTTTAGACACGGATAACTTATCTCCCTCTCCAGGATTTCCAATATTGCGTGTGTTTCATGAAAGAAACTGATAGAGAAAAGTGCCCACCCTCATTCCAATGCGGTTTTTTCTCCATTACATCCAGAGATAGAGTCCCAATTTGTTTTATTATTTCTTCTAGTTGATTAAAAAAAAGAAAAGAAAAATTAATTATATATAAAATAATCACACTATGTATTCTTATTCCATCAAATGCCTATTTACTTTTTCCCCTTAGGTTTTGACTTAAATTCATTAATTGTAGAATCACAGAATAGCAAAGACATTAGGAGTCACTCTGTTTGAGTCCTTTTTATAAGTAAGGAATATTATGCAGACATGAATAAAATGATTTGCGAGGAATCACCCAGCTGGTAAATCACAAAAATGAGATTTGAAGCTATATTCTATTAATCAAAACCCAATGCTCTTCCCTTTTTACTATGCTGTCCTCCTACACATATAAAGATATATGCATATAGGTACTTAAAACTATATGTATGTACATACACATGTGCATATGTATATGAACATATGGGTATACACATATAAGCACATTCATTTATAAATACATATGTGTGAATCTGCATGTCCTTTTGAGTAAAAACAAATAGAAATATGGCATAGTGCATTGGAAATATTCTAGAATTTGATTAAAAGGACCTAAGTTCAAATATCAGATTTTTTATTCATCAGCTGCTACCTAGTGCAACAGTTCAAATTAGGATAAAAGGTAGTCTACTTAGATATTCCTCGAATGGCTCTTTGAAGAAGAGGTTACCCTGGAGTCTCAAAGAATATACCAGGGAGAAGTTCTTCTAATTCTTCCAAATTGTAAAACCTCAAATTAATAGGCTATGAATCTGTTCATGCCTTTTTTCACCATTTGCAAGCTATCTGATCCCTAAATTCTTTTTTCCCTCCTCCATTACTTCCTTCTGTAACAACAATTCTATTTCCTATTTCTATCTCTCTCTCTCTCAGTCTCACTATTTCTCCCTATTAATCTACCCCTGTTTCCCTCTCTCTCTCTTTCTCTTTTCCCTCTATCTCTGTTTGTACATGCAATATGGATGTATGTTTGCAGGTATGTATGTGTGTCTATGGAGAACTACAGTGGATAAAGCACTGGGCTTGGATATATATATATGTGTGTGTGTGTGTGTGTGTGTGTGTATGTGTATGTATGTATATATATGTATGTGTGTATGTATGTATATATGTGTATGTATGCATATGTGCATATATATGTGTGTATACATGTATATTATATATGTATATATGACACAAAAATCTTAGTCCATTTTAAATCTTTACTTATATAAAAGTGTACTATGACACTTTTGAAACATTTATTCATACACATTATATAATATATATATACAAATATACATATATATACATGCATATACACATATTCATTCAATAGGAAATTAAATTCTGCAGTATGAAAAGCAAATTTTAACCATTTAATAAAATTGAATTATAAAAAACATACCTGTATTGACTTCTTTAATCACCTTCAACCTCTGCCAAGAAAAAGTATTTTTTTATGTACTTTTGTATCATGATATACTTCAATACATATAAATTTGTACATAGTACAAATGCTTTTCAAACCATGGAATTCAATTTTCTATTTGAATTTCATATGTATGTGTATATGTATACATGCACATATACAGACACGGATATATGCAGTTGTATACATATATGTGCATATCATTTGTAAAGCACATCTTATTTGAAACTCATATCAATCTTATATAGTATTAAGCTAATTTGGTAATTGACAAAACAGGACCAAAGACAATTGTGAATTGCCTAATTTCTTCTAATTAGGAAGGAACAAATCAAGGATCTGAGCCTAGTTCTTACCTATATAACATTTGTAAAACCCTTCGCACCATGCCTACAATGCATGCCATTTACCAGAATATGTGCTACATAAATGCTAGCTGCTATCATAGCTCTTGTTGTTGCCATTCCTATATCCAGTGCGAGTACCTTCCACAAAACCATTCTCCTTCTATCTGCTTTGTGAGGTCAAGAATATGCTACTGATGGATGAGTGAGAAGTCATTAGAAGCCTGCTTCATCTCTAAGAAAAGATATCACTCATCGTATTTTGCTTCCACCATAATTTTGCTTTAGAAAAAAATAGGAGGTTTAGGTGGACAATATCATTTGACAGAGAAAGAGGGCAGGCACTAAAACTAATCCAAGGGTTGCTCATTGCATAAGGAATACCATTCAAATTAGCAGAAACCTTAAGACCTGCCACAGTTGGAACAGTCAACTAAACATAGAATTTTTCTGACAGCACTGAAACAGCTGAAAACAATGGCATTTAAATATTTCTCATAAGCCAAAACAATCATAATCTGGGCTATGAGCAATTTTATTGCATGAGAGAGGAGAAAGGAGAGGATGGGAGGAGAGGCCATTTCAAGGATGATGTTAATTTCTGAACTCAGAAGTGCAAATAAGGAGTGGAGAGATCTGGGACTCTAAAGAACTTTTTCAGGGAATGGTGAGCAATTTTGGCTGAAAGTCTTGGGGGACAGAGTGGAGAAGGTTATAAAAAAATACTAATTGTTTTCTATTCTCCAAAAAGTGTGTTAGGTGTGTTTACCATGGGCTTTTAAAGTTCTAAAAATTCTATGATTAGCAATCAGGAAATTTCAAGGAAATGCCCCAATGGTTTTTAAGGAACACAATAGAGGCTCAAAAGGAGTTCATCTAATTTATGGGTTTCTGAAACACTGAGCTTTCCATAGGCTTGTAAGCATTCAATTGAAATTAATATGTTGATTGTTACTTTTTATAAATTCTCTGTGAAATTCAGGAAGATCAGGAGGTGTAGGTATAGTTATTTTAAAAACAGGTGATTTATACTTATTAGAGAAATTAATGTGAGAAATCTTTAAATTAAACAGAATGTACATTTTAATCATACTTCGTGGGAAGAAAAATAAGATGATTACATCTGCATTCAGTAGAGTTGGGAAAATATGAAGATGGATTTTAAAAATGAATGAAACCACAGAGGAAAAATAAAAACATCTATTGTTTTAACTAGATTTTATACACAGGTATCCAATACAATAATTGCAATTTAAAAAGTGAAGTCAATCCAGGTAATGTTGGGAATTATTATGAATTCTAAGTGATTTTATTGATAGACTTTTTTAGCAGGCATTGGGGATGATTAGAAAAGTCAATGCAGAAATGTTTTCTCTGATTTTCTTTTCATTAATTATTTAGGGTTTGCTTTTCATACTGTGGAATTCAATTTCTTATTTGAATGCTCTGAATTCTACTAGAAACAAAATAGGCATTGTCTTCTAAGTTCTGTACCTCTGCATTCCAGAATAAGAACTTGCAAAAGATAGCCAGCTGTGAAAAAGAGAAAGGTAGATGTCAGCTAGCAACATACCAAGTGAAGGACTATACTAAAGCCCAACTCAGTTTTTTTTTTTATATCTAACAAATAAAAATATGCCATGTAAAGGAAATATATACCCACATATACACATGTATGTATATATGCATAGATACACACATGATAATGGTGTATGTATATATGTATATGTGTGTGTGTGTGTATACACATATATATGTGTATGTGTGTGTATGAATCATCACACTGAGTCTCATAGAAAAATCAGCAGGGTGATTTAAGAAAAAAAAAAGACAAAAATAAAGCCTAATATGATGAATAGGTTCTATGTGGTACAAAAAAAAAAGTGAAGATTAGCTTCTGGATAAATGAGATGAATCAGTTCCAAAAACTAGATCCTGAGATATGAGAACAGAACAAACACAAGAAGTTCTTGAGTAAGTTTTATATTTAATTAAAAAAATAACAAGATAGATGATGATGGGAATTGGAACTCCTGCAGAAGAATTTAGAAAGAAATTATAAGCCTCAGACCAGAAATGATTAAATCTTTCACAATTGGAAAGCTTGAAAAATCCTTTCCAATTGTAAAGTTTTTTTTAAAAAAAAAAGAACAACAAAAACACAATATAAAACTATGGTACTATAATAATAAATATTTATGCCATATAACAGAGATTGGAAAACCAGAAGAATTCAATATCTCTAGAAAAAACTGAAGACCTTCAAAAGTAAAGCTTATGGAGCAGGGAGGGGGAACCTGCAACCTTGAGGCCACATGTGGACTCCTAGGTCCTTGGGTATAGCCTTTTGATTGAGTCCAAATTTTACAGAATAAATCTTTTCATTAAGGGGATTTGTTTTGTGAAGTTTGGATTCAGTCAAAGGGACATACTTGAGGACCTAGAAGGCCACATGTGACCTCAAGACCACAAGTTCCCCACCCCTATTATAGAAAATTTAAAGCTCTTAATTATTGCTCACCCAGAATTACCCACCGAAACCAAAGGGAGAACTATTAAATTTCTAGAAATCATTAAATGGCACATTAAGGAAGAGACATTAAACTGCAAATACAGAGAATATTCAGGATATCATCTCAAACTAATCTCAATTTTTACTCCGCAGGTTGTGTGATTCTGAATTACCTGAGCTTCAGTTTCGAAGAAGAGACTTTATGAGTAGTCAAGAGAAGGGAATAGAAGTTTTGATAACAATAGTTTATGCCACATTTATTGGCCATATTTAATGAAGGATGTGGCTTGAATGATAGCATAAAAGATAGTAAGATTGCTTTGTACCTCAAGAATTGAACAACCTAGAATATTGAACCTACTCCTACACAAATGAAAATAATCTATTAATGAAATTACAGATTTTCAATTATTCTTTCAAAAAAAAAGCCTTAAGTAAGCAAGCTTTAGTGTGGACTAGTGTTTCAATCTCAGTTCTACATTTGCTAGCTGAGTGATATTGGAAAGCTTGATTAATTTCTTTTAGACTTTATTTGATCACCTATAAAATGGAGACAATAAGGGCTTCAATACCTAATTGCTGCATTTGTATGAGGATCAAATGAGTTAATGTGTATAAAGTGCTTTGAAAATCAGTCAGCACTAATTATTTTTCCTATAATGAAAAATTACAAAAAAAGTAAAAATACATATATTTTAGAAATTACCCATTCCAGACAATAATATGACCAAAAACATGTCATAAATAAAAAAAGTTTAAATAAGTCATACATACCTAAGTGTAAAAAAAATGATGGTTCTGGGATCCAAGATGGTAAATCACAAAATTTATTTATTCACCTCCACACAACCATAAAGTAGTGCCCCAAAACAAATCCTGGAAGAGCAGAACCAATGAAAAGATAGGGTGAAACAATCTTTGAGCCCAAGAAACTTGGAAGGTCTGTCTCACTCAGGTAAAAGGTGAGCACAGTCCAGGACAGCAAGTATCCCAGCAGGCCAGCAGCAAGCCACACCTCAGCAAAACAGGAGGAGATCCTGAGCCCCACTGCAATGCAGCAGCAAACCCAACACCAGGAACCCCCACGTGCCTCAGCACAGCCAGGAAATGGACAGATTCCAGCACCAAGAACCACCATGTGCTTCAGCATAGACCTGGGCAAATAGACAACCTCCAGTGACAAGGCCTCTACATACTTCAGTGTAGCCTCAGAGAAACAAAGAAACACTCTACCAGTCTCAGCATGTGTTAGATAATATCGTTAGCACCCCAGCTCACCAGGAAAGCAAATAGACTTCCACTGCCTCCAGCATCAGCCACCCCAACACCACAAACCCTCAGAGGGGCAACAGACCCCAGTGTCCTGCATGGGCCTCAGGGCAACATCAGTGCTGTCACCAGACCTGCAGGCCCTAGCAGAAGAAGCCTGAGACAGCGCTTCTTCCATCCAAAACAGTGCAGAGCTCAAGTTTCAAAGACAGGAAAAAGGCCAAAAAATGAGCAAAAACAACAACAGCAACAAAAAGAATCTGACCGTATGTAAGGTGAATTTTGGTGTGTACAAAGTGGATTTTTTGTTATTCTTTTTTTTTCCTTTTTGAAATTACTTATTTTTAGTTTTCAACATTCACTTCCACAAGATTTTGATTTCCAAATTTTCTCCCCATCTTCTCCTCCCCTCACCCCAAGATGGCATGCATTCTGAATACCCCTTCCCTTAATCTGCCCTCCCTTCTATCTCTCCCCCTTTTTCGTATCCCCTTCCCCTTCCATTTTCCTGTAGGGCAGGATAGATTTCTATACCCCATTTCCTGTATTTCTTATTTCCCAGTTGAATATGAAAACAATTTTTACATGTGTTTTTAAAACTTTGGGTTTCAAATTTTCTCCCTTTCTCCCTCCCCACCCACCCCTCATTGAAAAGACAAGCAATTGGATACAGGTTATGCATGTACAGTCATGCAAAACACTCCCATAGCAGTAATGTGGTGAAAAACAAAGCATATTTCCCTTCATCCTGTCCTGCAACTTATTTATCTATTCCCTCTTTTGACCCTGTCCTTCCTTAGAAGTGTTTGTTTCTGATGACCCCCTCCCCCAATCTGCCCTCTCCTCTGTCATCCTTCTGCTCTCTTGTCCCATTTCCCCCTATTTTCTATAGGATAAGATAGATTTCCATACCCAACTGAGTGTGTATGTTATTCTCTCCTCAAACCAAATCTGATAAGAATAAGATTCACACGTTCCCTCTCATCTTTTCCCTCTTCCCTTCCACTGTAAAAGCCCTTTCTTGCCTGTTTTATGTGAAATAATTTACCCCATTCTACCTCTTCCTTTCTCCTTCTCCCAGTATAATCCTCTCTTACCCCTTAATTTTATTCTCCAGATATCACCCCTTCATCTTGAACTTACCCTGTGCCTTCTATCTATCTATCTATCTATCTATCTATCTATCTATCTATCTACCTATCTATCTATCTATCTATCCATCTGTCTGTCTGTCTATTTATCTATCTATCTATTTATACACATACATATAACTTTTTTTCCCTCCAACTACTGTAATACTGACAAAGGAATCATGAGTTACAAATATCATCTTTCCATGTAGAATGTGAACAGTTCAACCTTAATAAGTCTCTTATGATTTCTCTTTCCTGTTTAACCTCTTCATAGTTCTCGAGTCTTGTATCTGAAAGTCAAATTTTCTATCGAGCAACTATATAGAAAGTCTTTCCATCAAGAAAGCTTGAAAGTCTTCTATTTCAATGAATATCAATTTTTCCCCTGAAGGATTATTCTCAGTTTTGCTGAGTAGGTGATTCTTGGTTGTAATCCTATCTATTTTGCCCTCTGGAATATTATATTCCAAGCCCTGTGGTCCCTTAATGTAGAAGCTGCTAGATCTTGTGTTATCCTGATTGTGTTTCCATAATACTTGAATTGTTTCTTTCTGGATGCTTACAATATTTTCTCCTTGACCTGGGAACTCTGAAATACGGTTACAATATTCCTAGGAGTTTTCCTTTGGGGATCTCTTTCAGAAGGTGTTAGGTGGATTCTTTCCATTTCTGTTTTGCCCTCTGATTCTAAAATATCAGTGCAGTTTTCCTTGATGATTTCTTGAAAGATTACGTCTAGGCTCTTTTTTTGATCATGGCTTTCAGATAGTCCAATAATTTTAAAATTCTCTCTCCTGGATCTATTTTCAAGATCAGTTGTTTTTCCAATGAGATATTTCACACTGTTTTCTTATTTTTCATTCTTTTGAATTTGTTTTACAGTGTCTTGATTTCTCATAAAGTCATTAGCTTCCAATTGCTCCATTCTAAGTTTTAAGGAAGTATTTTCTTCAGTAAGCTTTTGGACTTCCTTTTCCATTTGGCCAATTTTGCTTTTGGAGGCATTCTTTTCCTCATTGGCTTTTTGGACCTTTTTTGCCATTTGGGTTAGGCTATTTTTTAAGGAGTTATTTTCTTTAGTATTTTTTTGGATCTCCTTTAGCAAGCTGTTGACTTCTTTTTCATTATTTTCTTGCATCACTCTCAGTTTTTTTTTTCCACTTTTATTACTTGCTTCTCAAAATCCTTTTCGAACTCTTCCATGGCCTGGAAGAAATTCATATTTTTCTTGGAGGCTTTGGATGTAGGAGCTTTGACTGTGTTGTCTTCTGGTTGTATGTTTTGATCATCTTTGTTACCAAAGAAAGATGCTATGGTCTGACTCTTGTGCCGCTTGCTCATGATCCCATCCAATTACTTGAGTTATAAATTCTTTGTTAAGGTAGAGATCTGTTTCCAATGTGGAGAATGTACTGTTCCAAGCTTCAGGGGTTTTGTGCAGCTGTTTTCAGAGATACTTCTAGGGACCTGTAAATTTTCAATTCTTCCTAGGTGCCATGATCAAGGTTGAGGTGTTTACTCCTTTCCTAGCCTG
Source organism: Phascolarctos cinereus (assembly GCF_003287225.1). NCBI lineage: Eukaryota > Metazoa > Chordata > Mammalia > Diprotodontia > Phascolarctidae > Phascolarctos > Phascolarctos cinereus. Next base: position 26,652,753 of record NW_027555736.1, on the reverse strand, counting down.
TGCTCTGGTGGTCTATACATGACCACAAGCACTCTTTTCTGTTTCAGAACTGTGAGGAGGATTTCCTCTCACAGCCACTACAAGCTCCACCACACCAGCACTTCTTGCTCCAGGACCACCACCCAGAACTGTGACCCAGATCCAAGCATGGGCAAAGCAAGAGAATCCTGAACCAACATGAAGATCCCTGAAATCCTCCTCTGATCAGCCACTTGATTCCCCCTCAGTCCACGGGCCAGAAGCTCAGGAGGCTGCCTGCACCCTGGTACCACACTTGGGAATTGTGGCTGGGACCTAGCTTCTCTCTCACCACAGCAGAAACAGACTTTTCCTACTGACCTTCTAAATTGTCTTTGGTGTTCATGTGTTGAGAAGTCTGGAAACCACCACAATTGTCCATGATTCAGTCCTACAAGGCCCGTTCCAGGTTCACTGAAGCCTGTGTCCATGCTGAACTGTGTTCTTCCCCCAGTCCAGCATGATATACCTTTCTGATCAGCCATCCAGGTTGTTTTGGGCTGGAAAGTTGTTTCTCGCTGTCTTTTTGTGGGTTCTGCTGCTTTAGAATTTGTTGAGAGCCATTTTTTTCAGGTATTTGGAGGGGTTTAGGAGAGAGCTCAAGCAAGGCACTGCTTTTACTCCTCTATCTTGGCTCCACTTACTGTTACTCTTTTTTAGAGTTTTCTTCCCAGGATCCATAGCCATAACAATCTCTACTTGCCAGGTATTAGATATGAGTTCTCAAGATCATGGATGGTTCAGAACACTTTCTACTATGCTTGCACAGTAGATATAGGGATGAAGTGATGTAAAATTGTGAGGCTATTGCTGGCAATGTGAATTCTTTGTCTGTTACCCTATAAAGCAAGTGGGCACTGGCAAGTGATTGGGAACTCACATAGGGGTGAATGCACAGGCTGAATGCTATGCATGCTTCATTGGTCCCCATCAAGGCTTAGGAGGGGAATCTATATGTTTGCCTTCTTTCAATGACTATTTTACCATCTAGTTCTATAATGTCAGGCTGGTTTTCCATGGTAATTACTTTAAAGATGTTGTCCAGGCTCTTATGCCTTGCTGAGAATTTGCAAGTATATAGAAATAATCCACTCATCACCTTCTGAAAGAGACCCCAAAAGGAAAACTCCAAGGAATATCATAGACAAATTGCTGAATTATCAGATCAAGGAGAAAATAATACAAACAGCCAGAAAGAAATAATTTAAGTATCATGGAACCACAGTCAGGATTGCACAGGATTTAGGAGCTTCTATGTTGAAAGATCATAGGGCCTGGAATGTGATATTCTGAAAGGCAGTTTTCAGGAGAGGTAAGGGGATACAGGGAGGGAGAAATTTTTGAACTCAGAATCTTGAAAAACTGAATGCTAAAAATTATCTTGACATGTAATTGGGAACAAATAAATACTATTGAAATATTTTGAAAATAAGTGGCTAAAAGAATGAATAGAAATAAAAAATTAGTATATTTAAGAAAATGACAAAAACTGAGACAATGTACTAAATCACATTATTTAGTGCTAAAGTACTTAGAGGAATATCCTGATATCTGAAAACTTACATAAATAGAAGAAGGGGAAAATTACTAATTAATTCTGCATACAATTGAAATATCAGAAAACTAATGAATTAATAATTCTTAAAAAGAAAATAAATTTTAACTATTTTTTTTAAAGAAAAGGTCATCTAGATGGTAAATAACTCAAGGTTATCTAAAGAATAAAGCATTTGATAAACCATTAACATTTTTAATAAGAGAGAAAATAAAATCAAATCAATTAATTATGTCAAATATAAGAATTGAGGAACCATAATTTTTGTGGAAAAAAATTACCTTTAAATACCAAGAAAGTACTACGGGGCAGCTAGATTGTGCAGTGGATAGAGTGCCAGACCTGGAGTCAGGAAAACTCATCTTCCTGAGTTCAAATCTGGCCTCAAAGACTTACTAGCTGTGTGTCCCTGAGCAAGTCACTTATTCCTGTTTGCCTGAGTTTCCTTATCTCTAAAATGAACTTGAGAAGGAAATGGTAAATCACTCCAGTATCTTTGCCAAAAAAAATCCTCAAAAATGGGGTCACAAAGAATCAGACACAACTAAAACAACTGAACACCACTAAGCATTGCCCAGATATATGAAATAAAACTGGATAGAAACTGAAATAGGTGAGGATCTACAATTAGTAAAATGACTAAATTAGAAAAAAAAAAAGGAATTTGAAGAACAAAAAATCAAAAAGAGACTTAAAGAAATTCATAAAGATCTCCAGAAGTGTTTGTATGTGGATTTCAGAGGTGAGGAGAGACTGCTCGAAACAGATTTGCAAGTAAATTACATTAATGAACAAAAAAATCCATGCTTCATAAACTCTTCTTAACAATAGATTGAAACCACATCAAAATCCTTTTATTATATCTGCATCTATCTGTCTGTCTGTCTATCTTTCTGTCTATCTATCTGTCTAGATGATCTGGATACTCAAACCGAGTAGTTATGAGGAAACCATAGACTGATAGCATTAAGAATTGTTGATATTAAGTTTCCAGAACCCCACATAATAATATGCTGAATGAATTATTCATTATGACAGTGTTGCAGTTATACCAGGAATCCAGATTTCCAATTCAGTTCAAGCTTCAAGTCAAAAATTATATGCCTAGCACTGTGTAAGGCACTACAACTGCAAAGACAACTTGAAACATTTGCTGCCCTTAAGGATATTACATTCTGCTAGAGGGAAACAGCAAGCTATTAGAAAGATCAACTTGACAAAAATCATTATTATAAGAAATCATACCCATAGCAATATCAATACAGTAGAAGAGACTTTTGACAGAATACCAAGCAAATTATATGATAAATATTGAAAATCATAGAGAAAGGTGGTAGGAAGGGAGAAAAAGCATTTATTGAATTCCTACTATGAGCCAGGCACTGTGCAAAGCAGACTTGCTGTAACATGATCTGAACCATATATATGAAATTAGAAATTGCTCTTATTTATTCATTATTTTGAATGTTTTAAAATAGCTAAATACAGCTTTTTTCAGGTTTACAAAACAATACATAAGAACAAAATTGTAAAAAATGAATTATGTAAATATAAAATATGAATAATAATAAATATAAAAAGATAAATTGGATAATTTTGATTTCATGAAATTTCCAAAAAAGGCTTTGCATAAGTAAAATTAATATGAATAAAATAAAAAAGAAGTAATTTATTTGGAAAATGTTCATATAAAATAAATCTATTTAATGTGTGATGCCAAGTTACATAGACAACTTATAGAAACATGTAAGATTCAAATGCTTTTCCCAAAAGTTAATCAAATGATATAAATAGGCGTGAAAAAAATTGCAATCTCTTAACAAATATGATAAAATATTTCAGAAAAAAAATTAAAGGACATAAGATTATTTCATATTGAACTATAAAAGGGAGAAAAAAATAGAATAAAAGGAGGTGCCTTAAAATTTATCTTACACAATTTGGGAATGATTATAAATTTTGGCATATAAATATATCATCACATCAAAGGCAACTTATATACTCATCTTCTGTCTATGTATATTCCTTCTATGTGAGTTTGTAAGAGTTAAAAGTATCATCTTCCCATGTAGGGATGTAAATAGTGTAACCTTATTGAGTAACATTTTTTTTCTTTCCTGTTTACCTTTTTATGATTCTCTTGAGTCATGTTTGAAAATTGACTTTTTGTTTAACTCTGATCTTTTCTTTTAGTTCCCTATTTCATTGAATATCCATCTTTTACCCTGGAAGGTTATATTCAATTTTGCTGGGTAGTTAATTCTTGGTTGTAATCCAAGGTCCTTTACCTTCCTGAATATCATATTCTAGGCCCTCTGATCTTTTAGTGTAGAAGCTGCTAAGTCCTGTGTAATTATGAATGGGGCTCCTTGATATTTGAATTATTTTCTTTCTCCTTGACCAAAGAGTTCTAGAATTTGGCTATAACAGTCTTTGAAATTTTCATTTGGGAATCTCTTTCAGGAGGTGATCAGTGGATTCTTTCAAATACTCTTTTAACCTCTGGTTCTAGGATATCAAGGCAGGTTTCCTTGATAATTTCTTGAAAGGTACTGTCTAGGATCTTTTTTTTTTTTAATTATGGCTTTCAGGTAGTCCTAATAATTCTTAAAATATGTCCCCTGGATCTATTGTCCAGGTCAATTTTACTCTTTTTTTTAATGGTACATTTTACATTTTCTTTTTTTTTTCATAGTTTTAATTTTTAAAAAATTAATTCTTGATGTCTCATAGACTTATTGGATTCCACTTGTCCAATTCTAATTTTTAAGGAATTATTTTATTCAGTTAGCTTTTGTACCTCCTTTTCCATTTGGTCAATTCTACTTTTTAAAGAATTATTTTCTTTAGCGGATTTTTGTACCTTCTTTTTTCATTTGGCCAATTCTATTTTTAAGGAGTCATTTCTTTTTTTCCAAAGTATTGACTTGTTTTTCATGATTCTGTTGCTTTTCTCTCATTTATTTGCCCATTTTTTCTCCTACCTCTCTTCTTCGATTTTTAAATTCCTTTTTGAGTTCTTATAAGAGGACTTTTTAGGCTTCAGACCAATTCACATTCCTTTTTGAGGCTTCACATGTAGGCATTTTGACATTGTTGTCCTCTTCTAAGTTTGTGTTTTGAACTTCTCTGTCACCATTGTATCTTTCTGTGGTCACAGCTTTTTTGTTCTTTTTACTCATTTTCCTCCCTATTTTGTGACTTTTAAAGTAGAACTCTGCTCCTGGATTACATGTGGCACTGTCTCAAGCCTCTTGTACTAGGAGGCATGGACTTGGTCACTGGATTTCTGTGCTGGGGCCTCCAGTGCTGGGGTGGCCTCAACTAGTCACCAGGAATTCTGGGGCTAGAGGCCACATAGCTGGCCTGTTGTGTCACTGGCCTGCTGAACCAGGACTGCAGGGCTGTGGTAGCTAATCTGTGCTATGGCTAAGAGCCTCCTGCTGGTTTGCCAGGACACCACTTATGCTGGGCTATGCTCTCCTTTTACCCAAGTGAGAGAGATTTTTCTTGCCATTCTTGTAAGTTACTTAGAGCTGAGAAATTGTTTTATCCTCTCTTTTTGTGGGTTCTGTAGCTCCAGAATTCATGTAGAAGCTTGATTTTAAATTGTTTTGAGGGAAACTGGGAAGAGCACAAGCAACCTCCTGTCTTTTCCATCTTGGCTCCATCTCATCTGTCATATAAATATGGAGGAATATTCTTGTGCCATAATAAATGATGAAAAACTATTTGGGAGAATCCTGGGTAGTGTATGCTCTTAGAGTGAAATGAACAGAGCCATGAAAATAATTTCCATAAAGGCAATGATATTGTAAACAAAAACAATATTGAAAAACTTAAGAACCCTGGCCAAAGCCATGACCAACCATCTCTCTAGTGAACCTATGATGAAGTAAGTTACTCACAAAGTGAGGAAATATCCATTTTGATATATGGAAGCTATGGGAATCCTTTTGGGTTTGAATGCTTATTTATTATACTTTGTTATCTTTGTGTTTGTTTTTAATCTGTTATTTCCCTCTATTACTTGGGGTAATAGGGTTCAAGGGAGGAGAAGGGTTGGCAGTAAGGATATTAGAAGAGAAAGAGAGACAGAAACCAAGATTTTTTTTAATAAATGCATGTATATGCAAATATACATATACTTATATCTCTGTATGTATACGTGTGTATATACACATACAAATATAGAAATATAAATATATGTGTATGTGTGTGTATACTACCAATGTGAACTGGAGTTTCATGATTTCACATAGAATGCTCTTTTTGTATTTAAGAAAAATCTTGTTTATTAAAACAAAAAAAAATAATAATTATGTCAATATTTGGCTGCTTGCCTGTGTGTCATTCTGATTTTTTTCTGTTCATTTATATATATTTTGAAAAGTTTTATTTATTTTCATTTTTCTTTTCTTCCCTTTTTAGGTGACAACATCATCATTAATCATGCTCACTCTATCATCCAAAAATTTGAAGTCCTTCCACCTTCACTGTAACAAATAAATATATGTATGATCATGATTTAATTTTTAAAGGAAAGCATGTTAGAAGCTTTTATTCCAGTTTAGAATGGATATGAATCAAGGAAGCCCAAGGCGTATCCAATTATTTTACATCGTATTTACTATGTCAGATGCATTAAAAAAGATTATGATAAAGAAATTAATGGAATAACGACAAGCAAAGAGGATACACAATTATCTCTAGAAAATGCTAGATATTCAACAAAAAAAATATCTGAAGCAATTAATACCTTCTTCAAAGTATAGCATATTAAATTAATCCACCAAACCGACAAGCATTTCTTCATAGCACGGTACTAACATAAACATGGAGGATGAGGTTTGTAAAAATAACTTCAAATATCTGGAGATTACATTCTGCTTCATATAGGAGCTATATAAACATAGCTAGATGAGAGTTTTCAAAGAAATAAAGAAATGCATAAATAAATGGTGAAATATCCCCCTGGTCATAGCTAGGAAAGGGAAGAATAATAATAATGACTACAGCTATGATCATTGATTACCTTGGTATTGATAACTCAGATAAGTCAGCTTTGCTCACCAATGCCTCTTCTCTGTAACTTACATCATTAGGGAGCTGTCCAGAGCTGTGAGAGGTTGAATCATTTGTCCAGGGTCACATAACCGGTTTGTCTCAGAGATGGAGCTTAAAACTACTTGAAACAATGTCTTCTCCACCTTGAAGCCAGTTCTCCATCCATAATATCACTCCAGCCAAATGATGATGTAAAAGGTATTTCACCTTGGAAGAAAATATTGAGGGTTCCTATCACTTTTGTGATATAATAATAATAGCAATAATAATGCCTAAATTATTCTATGGGTATATCACACCAATCAAATTTGCAAAGGGTTTTTCATAGGATTAGAAAAAAAAATACAAATTCTTTTGGAGGGCTGTAAGGTCAATAATATTAAACAAGAATGATGTTACCAGATCTTGTATTATTTTACAAAGCAGTAATTGTTGAAATTAACACACATTAATTCAGAAAGTAAAATATAAATCTGGAAAGAGATGGCATAAAGAGAAATCAGTAGCAAAGGTGTACAACAATACACTTTCAAATAAACAAGGAAATCAAGGTCAAGGAATGTGAAGAAACTACATGTACAAGGATATTCATGCCTGTAATTGTTTTTTCCCTATAGCAAAGACATGGAAAATAATGACAATCAATTTAGAAGTGACTGAATAAATTGTGATATTTAGATGTAATGAAATTTTATTATTTCACAAGAAATGAGGGATGTGATGGTTTCATGGCAACATTGAAAATTTCCCATGAATTGATGCAAAGTAGAATGAGCGAAAACAGGAGCGTAAATTATGTGATGAACAAAACAATGAGGGGAAATAATGTATAGAGATTGTGAAACTCTGACCATTCCAGCACCAAATTATAATTATAAAACTTTAATGATGAACTATCCTCTTATTGATAGAGAGGTGAAAAACTGGAGGTAGATTGAGATATATAATCAAACATAATTTGCTTTCTTTGACTATACATATTTATCACAAGGCAGGTCTTCTACTTATAAGAGGGAAAGGTGTGTTAGTAGGTAGGGATAAAAATGGAGAGAAAGCATTAATAAAACATTATCTTAAATGCCAGCCAAAAGGAAAATGAAGTACAAAAAGGTGATGGAAATTTTGCTACTGATATTCAAACAGTGTATATTTATTTATATTTTTAAAATTCTATGCACAATGAAAGTTTCCAGTTTCTTTTAAAAATTCTCCTTCCTCTTAATTATATTTTGGCCTACTTGTGTAAGTGATGATTGTTACTTTTACAATAAAAAAAAAATCTAAGACTACAGACTGCTGAGGTAGAGTGACTGGTGAAGGATTTTGGTGAGCAGGCACACGCTCAGCTATTACAGTCCCCACATGGAAGAAGCTTGGAAGAATGCTACCCAAAAGGAATGATAATGGGTAAAGAAAGGTACTTGCTCCTGAATTTGGAGATGGATATGCATTAGGTAACTGGTTCTGATCTGCTAGTGATGTGGGAAGACATGGGCTATCAGTTGGTCTTGGTACTAAAACTGAGGTTCAATCAGAAAATATTCACCAGCCAAAGTGAGTCTTTTGGTTCCATTTTACCCGTCCTACTTTGGTAGAGTGAGGAGTCATTAACACTGTAAATCTCCGAAAGGGTGAAGGGACCTCAGGACTTTGTCTCTCCCCAGTGGAGCCTTTGCTGAAGTGGCCTGTGAGGACATGGACATTGCTGCTTCTGTCTCTGTTATATCTACTTCCCTTGCTTATGTGGAATATTGGAGACTTATACAACCTTGTGATTCTCAGAAGGTGAGAATTTCAGACTAATGGAGGCAAGAGAGCTGAAGCCTATGCCAAGTTTCGCAGCCAGCTCAGCAGTGAGGAAGAAAGGAACACAATCACTCATTAAGTACTTACTATGTGCTAGGCACTATGCTAAGTGCCTTAAAAATACTGTCTCATTTGATCCCCACAACAACCCTGAAAGGGAGGTCTTTTTATTATCTCCATTTTCAGGTCACAAAATTGAGGCAGACAGAGGTTACATAATTTGCCCATGATTGCACAACTAATAAGTGTCTGAGGAGTCATTTGAACTCATCTTCTTCATTCCAGGATCAGAACTTTATCGGCTGTGCCACCTAACTGCCTCAAGCCCTAAGGAATGACCTGAAAGATTCAAGTCAGCAGTAGGTGAGAGGAGGATTTTTCTTGTGGCTATGCCATATTTGCTAATAAATTTGGGACCAGTGCTATGTAAAAACTCCTTTATGTTTGAGCCCACTCTCTCCATGAACCTAAAGAGGAGAGTGCCTCCTTCCACCCCCCAACCATACTCACTGGGGCAAATTAATTTGTACTTCAGTCCTTGTTATTTATTTCAGCAATATTCATTGATATTAACTGGTTAAATGGAACTGGAGAAGTAATTACCAGTGTTCAACAGTGAGAGAAAAACAGTAGAATGGGACCTGGAGCAGATAGCAAAAGAGGAGACCATATTACTGGTCCTCAAAAGTATCTCTAGAACCCTGAGAGGACGATTAGTCAGGTTTGCTTTGTGAGAGTGATTCTATAGTCAAATTACAAATAGCTAATAAAAGATTGAGAACAAACATTTACGGAGAACTTTCAGAAACTTATAAGATTAAGAATAAATTGCCAATATATAGATACTAAAAAGACACATATAATCTGAAATAATATTACAAAAAATTATAATCATAGAAACACAAATTTTAAAAAGAAACTGGTATTATTTCACACTGACAAAGACAAAGGGTGAAAACAATAATCAACATTGGGGTTTGGGCTGTCAAATAAGTTTTTGTTGTGCTAGTGATGGATGTGGGGATTGATTCAACTGATTATAGAGTTGTAGATACAGAGCTGGAAGGTTCTTAATGGACATTTGTTTCAACATTCTCATTTTAGAAATGAGGAAACTAAGGTCTACAAAGTTAATGTGATTGGATCAAAGGTTATATAGCTGGTAAGTTATAGAGTATAGATTTGAAGACAGGTTGCTTGACTATAAATCCATAATTTTTCCATTATACTACATTTTTCTGAGTAAGAATTAGGCATTTTTCAATATGGTTACTGATATTTATATCATTATTGATTTTTACCACATCCCCAGGAGATCAATGATAGAAAGAAAATATTTTAAAGTACAAAAACACTCATAGCAATATTAATTGTGAAAACAAAAGCTGGAAGGAAAGCATGTTGCTAATAATTTGGAAATGTCTGAACAAACTTGGGACATTAAAACTATGAAATATTATTGTAACGTAAGAAACAATGACCAAGAATAATTCAAAGACATATGTGAAAAATTGTGTGAAGTGATACATATGAAGAAAACTGAGTCAATGGAATAATATGAACAATGACTACAAGGTAATGAAGATAACTCTGTAAGGTTACAAAATTTAGGTCAATATTGGTAATGTTGGTAATGTTGGTAATAGTTGATTAAATTAAATTCACACATTCTTGCTTTTTCTATTGGCAAACTACAAAAGCAGAAGCTGATCAGAGTTTCAACCACTCTTTGAGAATATATTGAATTACTCTGTTCATGGGATGTGCTTTACATATGTCTAGTAGTGTTCTTTTCTGTGATATTATCTTGTTTCCAAACAAAATATACCTTTTTGTTGTATAAAAATAAACTTGAAAAAATTGGGAGGTCATAAAGTAAGAAATGTCTAAAAACTATGGGATATGTTATGGAATACTATCATTCTATATGAAACTTATATGAGGAATTCTAAGATACATGGGGAGACTTGTATGAACTGATGCAGAACAAAGTAAGATTAGTCAGGAGGAAAAAAATCTTTGTAATGACTATAATAACAATGAAAATGGTTCCAAAAGGCAGCTGAGCTCAAATGAAATACCATGACCAATACTGATTCCAGTAAACAGATGATGAAACAAATCCTCCTTTATTGTTGATAGAGAAAAGAATGCAGCTGTGTAATGTGAAAGTTTCTGATGAATGGATGTTTTAATGTGTGTTGGTTTTGCTTCACTGTCATTTTTTCTCATGAGTCAAGATTGCATTTTTTTAAAACGGTTTGATTTGACCAAGGCCACACAAGTAGTGAGTGTGACAGATAGGAGTGCCTATGAGTGGTGGATGCTCTTTACTCTGTACCACACTGATTTAAGCAATTTATAAATACACACACACACACACACACACACACACACACGCACATAAACAGATACATACAAACACATTCACATACACATATATACATATATACACACACATATACATACACACACACACACATATATATATATACATACACACCCATATATACATATACATATATATTCGTTTTCTGCTTATATTTAGTGTATATACTTATTTAAGTAGTTATCAGTAGAATGTAAATTCTCTTTGAATAGAGAATATCCTGGGGGTGGAGTCAAGATGGCGGAGTGAAAGCAGTGACTTGCTCGAGCTCTCCCCCAAACCCCTGCAAATACTCATAAAAATGGCTCTAAACAAATTCTGAAGCAGTGTAACCCACAAAAAGAGAGTGAAACAAATTTCCAGACCAAGGCAACCTGGATGGTTCATCAGAAAGGTATATCATGCATTGCTGGGAGTAGAGCGCAGCGCGGTGTGGGTGCACAGGCCACAGTGAACCTGAGCAGGCCTCAGAGGACTGAATCTCAGGCAGCTGTGGAGGTTTCCAGACTTCTCAATCCACAAATGCCAAAGACAACTTAGAAGGTCAATGGGAAAAGTCTGTTTCTGCAGTGCTGAGACAGGAAGTCAGGGTTTCAGCTCCATTCCCCAAAAGCATGGCTGGGGGGGGGGGGAAGCTGCTTCCCCAGCTACCAGCCCATAGACTGAGGGGGAATCCAGTGGCTGATCAGAGAGGGATTGCAGGGATCTCTTTGCCAGTGCTGAGGCAGGAATCTCTTGCTTTGCCCATGTGTGGATCTGGGTCACAGTTCTGGGAGGCAGTGCTGGGGTGAGGGGGAGTGCTGGCATGGTGGAGCTTGTAGTGGCTGTGCAGAGAAACCCCTCCTCACAGTTACAGGACAGAAAGGATTACTTGGGGTCACAGGCCAGGAAAGGAGTAAACACCTTGACCCTTATCATACCACCTTGGAAGAACTGAAAATTTACAGGTCCCTACAAGTATCTCTGAAAACAGCTGTACAAACCCCTGAAGCTTGGGACAGTACATTCTCCACACTGGAAGCAGATTCATACCTTAAAAGAGTTTAAAACTAAAATAATTGGTCAGGATCATGAGCAAGCAGTGCAAAAAGAGTCAGACTATGTTATCTTATTTTGGTGAAAAAGAAGATCAAAATATACAACCAGAAGAAGAAAACAAAGTCAAAGCTCCTACATCCAAAGCCTCCAAGAAAAAATATGAATCTGTCCCAGGCCTTGGAAGAGCTCAAAAGGGATTTTGAGAAGCAAATAAGGGAAGTACAGGAAAAACTGGGAAAAGAAATGAGACTGATGCAAGAAAATCATGAAAAACAAGTCAACAGCTTGCTAAAGGAGACCCAAAAAAATACTGAAGAAAATAATACCTTAAAAAATATCCTAACCCAAATGGCAAAAGAGGTCCAAAAAGCCAATGAGGAGAAAAATTCCCTAAGAAGAAGAATTGACCAAATGGAAAAGGAAGTCCAAAAGATTACTGAAGGAAATATTTCCTTAAAAATTAGAATGGAGCAATTGGAAGATAGAGCAATTAGAAGCTAGTGACTTTATGAGAAATCAAGACATTGTAAAACAAATCCAAAAGAATAAAAAATTAGAAATCAGTGTGAAATATCTCATTGGAAAAACAACTGACCTGGAAAATAGATCCAGGAGAGAGAATTTAAAGATTATTGGGCTATCTGAAAGCCATGATCAAAAAAAGAGCCTAGACATCATCTTTCAAGAAATTAACAGGGAAAACTGCCCTGATATATTAGAAAAAGAGAGAAAAATAGAAATTGAAAGAATCCATTGATCTCCTCCTGAAAGACATCCCAAGAGGAAAACTCCTAGGAATATTATAGCCAAATTCCAGAATTCCCAGGTCAAGGAGAAAATATTACAAGCTGCCAGAAGGAAACAATTCAAGTACTGTGGAAACACAATCAGGATAACACAAGATTTAGCAGCTTCTACATTAAAGGACCACAGGGCATGGAATATAATATTCCGGAGGGCAAAGGAGATAGGATTACAACCAAGAATCACCTACCCAGAAAAACTGAGTATAATCCTTCAGGGGGAAAAATGGTAATTCAGTGAAATAGAGGACTTTCAAGCATTCTTGATGAAAAGACCAGAGCTGAATAGAAAATTGAACCTTCAAATACAGGACTCAAGTGGAACATGAAGAGGTAAACAGGAAAGAGAAATCATAAGAGACTTATTAAGATTGAACTGTTTACATTCCTGCATGGAAAGATGATATTTATAACTCATGAGACCTTTGTCAGTATTAGGGTAGTTGGAGGAAAAAAATTATATGTATGTATATATAGATAGATAGATAGAGGGCACAGGGTGAGTTGAAGATTAAGGGGTCATATCTGGAGAATAAAATAAAGGATGAGAGAGGATTATACTCAGAGAAGAAGAAAGGGAGAGGTAGAATGGGGTAAATTATCTCACAAAGAAAAAAACAGAAAAGTCTCTTACAGTGCAGGGGAAATGGGGGAAGGTGAGAGGGAACAAATGAATCTTATTCTCATAGGATTTGGCTTAAGAAGGGAATAACATACACATTCAATTGGGTATGGAAATCTGTCTTACCCTACAGGAAAATAGGGGGAGAAGGGGACAAGAGAGCAGGGGGATGATAGAGAGAATGGCAGATTGGGAAAGGGGGTAATCAGAAGTAAATACTTCTGAGGAGGGACAGGGTCAAAAGAAAGAATAGAAGAGATGGGAGGGCAGGATAGGATTAAGGGAAATAGAGTTAGTTTTTCACAACATGTCTACTATGGAAGTGTTTTACATAACTGCAGATGCATAACCTATATTGAGTTGCTTGCCTTTTCAATGAGGGTGGGTGGGGAGGGAGGAAGAGAAAATTTGAAACCTAAAGTTTTAAAAACATATGTCTAAAAACAATGTTTTCACATGCAACTGGGAAATAAGAAAGACAGGAAATGGAGTACAGGAGTCTATTCCGCCCAACAGGAAAATAGAAGGGGAACGGGATAAGAGAAGGGAGAGAGATAGAAGAGAGGACAGACTAGGGAAGGGATATTCAGAATGCATGCCATCTTGGGTGGGGGAGGGTGAGATGGAGTGAAAATTTGGAACTCAAAAACTTGTGGAAGTGAATGTTGAAAACTAAAAATAAATAAATTTATATTTAAAAAAATATTTAAAAAAAGGAGTAGAGAATATCCTGTTCCTTGTAGTAGTATCTCCAGGGTTCTAAATAGTGGCTGGCATATAGTAGATTAGTATAGTTTTATTAATTGATTATTCCATATGTCTAAGATTCATGGTTTAATCCAGGTGTGTGCTCCCTGAACAGAGGCTTACCTTTCTTCAAAATAATAGATGATTTTCAGGAGTTGCCATGGAGAAAAATAAACAATCACAGTGTGACCTGTCTGGTGAGTACCTCTTTCTCCCTAGCTAGAGCGGACTTCAGACTACACTCTATTAATCACATCATATTATTATTTTTCCCCAGGATGATAGACACTAGCATAGCTTTCAATCTGCCGATATGAGGAAACAGCAATATTTAGATTACTCCCAGAAAGCAGAAATGAGAGAAAAAGGTGGAAATAGGAAAAAAAAATACAAGATTGGGCTTGATGTCAGGAGAAAACAACACCCATAACGAGATTTAGCTGATGTGAAAGGTGGTACGTTTTCCCTTACTTGAAGTCTTAAGTTATAGGCTGAATGACCACCTGTTGACCATGTTGTGGAGATTTGTTTAAAGAGTATAAATTACAGGGTCTCTAAATCAATTTTACAATATCATAATTCTGTGGGATAGTTTTTAAGAAGCTACACTCATTCTTTACTCCTATTTCTTTTATCATTATGTGGAATTTGAAATTATTTAGACTTTGTGTTTTGAAAGGATTGTGCCATTCTCTTAGGTTTCTTCTAATTAACTTTAATACGATACTGACCAAAAGAGCTAGCATTATTGATTCAAGCTACCTATTTAATGTTTCATCACTACAGCCATCACATATTAATGATGTCATCTTAAAATCACAGGTAGGTTACCATGATTACTGATAACTCAGAAGCACTTGTCCGACTGTGTGAGGGGCATGTACACCCTGGCCAATATTCTCAATTCCTCTAATTAGTTACATGTAAGTTTCTCTATTTATAAGTCATTAAAAATATTAACCATATGCCTTATCTTTTATTGCCTCGTGCTGTAGTGCAATCTTCCCATTTAAAGACATCTATACAATTGTATAGCCAGGGCTGTTTACAAGCTGTTCAATCCCTGTTCTCTTAGAGACATTCAAGATAACCAAACTCAATCAGCTTTTTGCAAGACAAAGTATGCCAAGGGTCAGTGAAGCAATTAACATCTTTTGCATTACCTCAGATCACCTTGCATATTAAGTGCCATCTTGTTTTAATTATAGAAGTTCAAGCACCCTCACCTCAGAGATATTGGGGGTGGGACAGAAAAAAGCAGAAATGTCCTCACTGACAAAGGGAAATGAAATAGATGAGGTGGTGTTAGAAATTCCCACAGCTGACTTCTTAAGCTACATATCAGATTGTGTGCGTCCAAAAAGAGAAGGGTCCCCTCAAAATGTTGAGCAGGTAAATGGCAGATGCCTTCCTCTCCCTGGGGTTCAGTTTCCTCAAATATAAAAGGAGTGCATTGGGTCCCTTGCATCTCTAGGGCCCCTTGAAAAACATATTTTAGATGGCCTGATTTCCCATTTAACAATAAAATTTCTGTTTGTTTTTTTTTTTGCATATTCTTCTCAAATCTCATAGTCTAAAAAGCTTATGACGTTTTGTGTCCCATCCAGATCTATATTCTGTGGCCTAAGAACTCTGCAATATTCTGTTCTATGTTCTTAAGTGGTTTTCAATTATTAAAGTCTATAAGAAAAGGGTTTTAAGGTATAATCTGTAATTATTTTTTGTTTGATAACTATTTCAATACAATAGTTTCCTTTGTAATCATATATATTTCAATTTACAAATTTAAAAAGAATATTTTTATAAGTCCACAGGTTTTATCAGACAGCAAAGGGGTCCATGACCCAAAAAACTTAAAAAACTTAGGCCAAGATCACTTCGGGTTCTTACCACTCATATTGTATGTCCTGAGGCCTTTCCAGGTTTTTTTTTCTTTTTTAGTCAGTGTACTGAGGCCCTTTCCAGATCTGATATTTACTATTCTCTGTGTTGATGTCTTTTACAATTCTATAGTCTTAGACTTCAGTTGCTTCCAGATGTAGTATGCCATATTCTGTGCTTTAATGTGACCTGTAGCTGGGTCTTTGTGGGTTTTTCTAGTTAAATGTCCCTGCACCTCTCACATTCTTTGTCCTAAAGTACTCCAGAGTTTGTGCTCTGTGGCCTCTTGTATCTCTGACAGGCCATCAAACCACCAAAGTGGTTAGAATGCTGCACTTAAAGTTGGGAAGACCTGAATTCAAATCTTGCTTCAGAGTTTTATTAGCTGTATGATCCTGGGCAAGTCTCTTAGCAGTTCTCAGCCTGGATTTCTTCATCTGAAAAAGGAAATAACAATAGCACGTACCTCCCAATGATGTAGTGAGGGTCAAATGACATAAAATGTGTCACAAGGTCACTAAATATTTATTATGCATCTACTATGTGCCAGGTGCTATGCTAAGCACTGGAAATAGAAAAAAAAAGCAAAAAACAGTCTCAGCCCCCAAAGAGCTCACAATCTATGGGTGAAAACAGCACAAAGAAGCTAAGAAGCAGATGGGTGATGAAGGAGATGATTGTTGCCTCTGTCATAGTGCTTCCTTGATTCACTAGCCAGATGTAATCTCTTCCCCAAAACACTTTGGACCTCTCAAATGGTACTTATACTTGGCATGTCTATTATGGTAAAGGCACAGTCATATAATGGAGAGGGTGGCTAGGTGGCACACTGGTTAGAGTGCCACATCTGGAGTCAGAAAGACTCATCTTC
The DNA here is from genome assembly GCF_003287225.1 of Phascolarctos cinereus. Taxonomy (NCBI): domain Eukaryota; kingdom Metazoa; phylum Chordata; class Mammalia; order Diprotodontia; family Phascolarctidae; genus Phascolarctos; species Phascolarctos cinereus. Next base: position 26,635,956 of record NW_027555736.1, on the reverse strand, counting down.
CTGGTTTGGGCCAAATTTGGTCTCAGACACTATCTGTGTGATTCTGGGCAAGTCACTTAAGCCTATTTGTGTCAGTTTCCTCATTTGTAAAATGAGCTGGAGAAGGTAATGGCAAAGAACTCCAGTACCTTTGCCAAGAAAACCTGAAATGGAGTCACAAAGAATTGAATTGAATAACAATAAATTGAATAACAATAAATATAATGGAAAGATTTCTGAACTTGCCATGGGCAAAGCAATTAATCATTCTAAATTTCCAGTATAATCATGTGTAAAACTAGAATAATGATACTTTCAACACCTGCCTCCCTGAATTGTTAGGGTTTCAACCACGATCATGTCAGTAAAATGCTTTGCAAAGTGTATATAAACATCAGTGATAATGATTGCTAATTATTTCCAGGTATATCTACTCGATTATGTATTCTTTAAGGAAAGGTAACATATACATATATATTCACATGTATACACACAAATATATCAGACAAAATATCTAGAATAATCATAAAATGTTATCAAAGCTTGAAAAATATTAATTTGGATTGAAACATAAGTCCTGCTGTAACTTATTATCTAGGCAACTCCATGCCAATGAACCAATAGGCACTATAATACAGTAGAAATATTTTCTTCAAAATTTGTTTTTTTTTAATGCTGCCTGATGTGTTTCAGAAACCTCAGTCAATTCTCCTAGTAATATCCTTTTGATTAACTCTGAAAATGAATCAAGGCTTGAATAATAGATATCTCTTTGTAAATAACAAGCCAAATATCCCCCAATATGCAATCAATAACTTTCAAGCATCATGACCTATACTCCACACTGCTGAATTAACATGGCCATAGATTTATTATTGTAACATCCTTCTTGCTAGGAAATTAATTTATTATTTGGACCTGAAGGGAAAAACTCAGCTTTCAGTTAAGGAATAAATGGACTAGTTCCTGGTTGTAGATTAATATGAGTTCTTTTTTAGGATACCCTGTCAAATCAAATGTTATTGTTTTAATTTTTCCAGTGATCCTGTGGCATAAGTGACAGAGTCAGTCAAGGACACAAGGATACCAGGGTTCAAGTATAACATCCTTTACCTAATGACTATAGGAACCTGGGTGATATATTGGGTGAGTCACTTAAATTATGATTGCTCTATATATCTGTCTAGGAACATAAGTTGCAGAAAATATTCCAACCTGCATTGATAGAAGGTATTTGCCAACGTAGTACCCTAGACAAATGAAATCACAGATAAATGCCCTCATTCCAAACAATACTGCAAGTCATGAAATGTCACCATTTCCAAATAATTAAATTTAAGACCATCCAAAGACAGTTAGATTATCCAAAGGAGATACTAATATGAAAACGTTATAAAGCAGTACCACCTAACAATTTTTCAGGAGCAGGAAAAAACATTGTAAAAGACATCACCAGGGAGATACATGCCTAGGGATATTATGTGACAAGAAAAAAAAAGTATGTTAAATAGACAATCTGGTATCTGTGCAGTGTCAACAAGAATAGGTCCCTGGTGCATTAGGTGATATATTTACAAAGTATTTAAGTCCAGGCTGCCCAAGACATGAGAGCATGAATGGATAGCAATTTGCAACAGTGAGAGACATGCTCACCATTCTGAGTTCTTTGATCCCCATTTGCATGGTTTTATTTTGTAGGCTTATTTTCAGATAAACTCATTTATTTTTCTGACAGAATTCATGTCATCTGTAGAGAAATAATATGACAATCCCTCAAAAAACTTATTTAAGTATTGTCATGTCTTTAATGCAGCAATCCACATTATTAGTTTTAATGCTATTTCTTATTTTCTTCTATATTTTGAATTATCATAATAACATTTTAGGAGTGTTTTCAGTTCATTCATGTTCCTTTTCATCTGTAAAAGAGTCTCTTGTAGAGATTTCTCTGATCATAACACTTTTTCATGGATGTTTGAGTAACCTCTCTCAGCAAATACTGTTCAAATAGTTGGTCTTTTGAACTTTTGAAATTTAATAATATGCATTTTCATTTCTACTTACTTTTGTATGAATTTGTTTTGCTTGATTTTCTTTACTGAAATTATTATTGTCTTTAAGCATGCAACCCTCTTCAAATTTTGTAAAAATTGATTTCTGGCATAACAGATGCTTGAAGAATCTGATTTAAAAGGTTTTAAATAAGGAGGGTGATGATTGTCTCACTGACATAACATCTTGGGATTTTATTATTGTCTCTAGAAAAGTAATTTCTGTGTGTTTGGGTTTGGTAATCACAAAGAGCATTCTGTGGCTTACACTTTCTTTGTATTTCATAAACCTATGGTTTTCTCTGCATAGTTACTACACCATTGAAGATCTCAACCCCTTCTTCCTTAATAGATGTAGTTCAAGAAGCCTAGAAAGTTATCACATTACAACTAAATAAATGTCAAGCATTTACGAACTTGGCTCATCTAATCATTTAATGACAGGTCTCTTGTCTATCACTAAATTAGCATGGAAAGCCCATTTCAGTTGTTAGGAACTTAGAGAATTCATGCTTGATTCAAATGGTTTTTGAGAGCACATCATTACCATCTGGAGAAGTTCAGTTATCATCAAATAATATTAGTGAATAATCTTTTCTTGACTATTCAATTTTATTGATGTCACCATAATTCAATGAGATAAATGAAGTCTTCCTTCATATACTAGCATTTTTGGAAGCAGCATATGATTGAGTTTCACATCAACTTCATTCCATTTATTACCAAGTAACTGAAATCATGGAAGGTGTGTCCTAGGCCAAATGATACTGTGAATTACTCAATGATTCTATTTTGTGTTGTGTTGTTTTACCAACAGATCATTACCCTTTGAACAGCAAATGCAAAGAGTTGAAGAGTATAGCTAAACAATGTTAAGAAAACCCGTAGAATTTTGAAAACATTCAGTCAGCCAGTTATGTGATGTTACCTATACAGATGTTTTGCAATGTTTTCAAGTGTAGTGACTAGCACTTAAAATCAGATATTCATAGCTTGTACATGAGCTTTTGAAATCATTTACCAAGGAAACAAACACCACACAAAATTTATGAGGGACTCAATAATAAATTTAAATAAGTGTATATTTTATCTCAAATACACACTTAACAATTACATTACTTGTCCAGGATTACATTGATAACAAGTGAAAGTAGTGTGAATTGACTCCAAATCCTCCTGTCTCTCTGTCCAGCACTCTATTACCTATGCCAATTTATGTAATATGCTAGTTCTTATAGATAATAGAATACTGGACACATTGCCTAGTTATATGTAATATCATTTATCATTTTTCTAACTATAGAAGTTTTATTTATTAAATAAAAATCAAGATGGCAGTGCTTCATATATAGATGGATTCATGGAACCTTTATAGTAACTACATTCCCAGTGCACATATTGGGAACCAATGGTATGCACACTACTTAGGAAGGAACCAGTTTTCATTTTTAAAAGGAACTTAATTTAATGGATATTTTCTGCAATAATTTGATCATTTTAACTGAATGAGCTATAGACATGATAGATTTGGCAAACAGCAGATGTAAACACAAATTTTCAAAGTCTGTATGTGTGCTCAGGATAGAAAATAATGTTGATTATACTTCACTCTTTTTAATCTAAACCTTAGCCAAGATAACCACATGGAGACTCATCCTCTACTCTTCAGCATTATTCTCCTAATTTCTATTGTTCATAATGCATCATATGTAGTAGCTTTAATAAGAATCCTTTTTTAATATCCCTGTCTCCTTCCTAAGAAACAAACAGGCTATAATATAGGTCTTTGGATTAATGTGAGTTAAAGCAAGGACTTTGGTGTTATATTCATATTGAATCTAGGCTGCTATTGTAATAATTAGCAGATAGATTAACTACACACTGAGCTGGCATTTTTCATTAAACAGCTGCTAAAATATGAGAGATGAACAATGTCTCATATACCAGCTTCAGCAGCACCCCATGGCTGTTTAATATGCCTTAATAAGCTGTTGTTTTTCATGCATATCAAATTTCATTTAAATAGGACCTAGCCTGAGAATGCCATTGACAGAACTCTCTTTATGTTGGCCAAAGAATTACTAGAGAGATCAAAAATGTACCAGTTGGTCAAATAGCTGAATTCTTCAAGGAAACTGCTAGACAGCTATGCAAAGGAATGCAAAAGAACTGTGAAGAGCACAAAGATTGCCTACAAAGTTATTCTTAAAACATTCTGCCATCAAAAGGTAGTTTACTTGGGAAATGTATGGAAAAACAGAAGGTTGTATGCTATTACAGGTAAATGGAAGTAAGACTGGCTGACATCTTGTCTTTGGGCAAAATTGGCATATATATACCTATATGTGTGTATGGATATACATGAACATATGTATATTTCCAGCCCCAAGGAAGCCTTCTTAATTCAGAAAAGGTAACTTGAGATTATCCTTCATTTGAGGAAGCTAGGAATTCCACCCAGAGATTTTCCTACTGAGTCTGTTTTCCCCAACTGCATTGGGGCAACTCTGTTGTATCTGTTTCTGCCTCTCCATCAGCCATTTTTTTTTTTTACTTCTCTGGAATAAAACAAATATTTCCAAAATATAGTAAAATAAAAAGTTTATTGTACATGAAACTGAAAATCTACTATGTACATGTTATTCCTTTCAAATATACAACATCATAATGTATATTTTTTTGTTTTTCTTTTTTTTGTTCTCCCCCTCCACCCTAGAGATGGCTAATGTTAGAGACACACACACACACCTACAAACACACATATGTAAAATTAGTCTGCATGTACTTCTATTTATCAGTTCTTTCTCTGGGTGCAGATAGTGCCTTTCTTCGTATGTCCTTTACAGTTAATTTGATATTTGTTATAGAAAAAATAACTTATTTGTTCAAAGTCATTCTTAAAACAGTATTACTGTTACTGTATACACTGTTATCTTCTACTTATTGTGTGCTATGTCCACACTATGATTTGATTGATAGATAGATAGATAGATAGATAGATAGATAGATAGATATACACTCCCGAGACAAGTACACTCCTTCTACCAATGAAAGTTCACATAATCTTAGAGGTTTGTCTAGATTACCAGAATTACATGATTTGCCCAGGATAACTTAGCCAGTATGTGTGCAAGTCTTTCTTCCTTCAAGTCCATATTTCTCTATCTACTATATATTGTTTTAAAAATCACAGCCCATCCCAAGGGAGCTGCTTCAAATTTCATTTCCTTCTCTCTATAGGTACCTGTCTATTCTGAACCGATTAATGTGCTCTGAACGAGGTTCAGACGTCGGGGAACCTGACTACCTAGAAGAGAGGTGAGGGACTCTTTTGTCCCATTTTTTTGCCTTTTTATACTCCCAACCCCAGTGACCCAACATGAAATTTCCTTAATATTTATATACTTGATCATGACTAGGATTTCCTAAATATGAAGAGGCTAATGTTTACTTAGTATACAATATGAATCAGGTATGACAGAGGTGTTGATTTGTTACACACAAAAGGAATACTAATGTAACAGACAGAAAAGTTTGCATGTATGCATTGAATGAAAAAAAATCAGAATAAGATTTGATAAGTTAATATAATTACTGCCATACTGTACCCTGGGAAATTGATGCTTGAGCCTCATCAGAACACAAAACAGCTTGTAAGACTACTAAACAGATAGTCTACATTTCACTTGTGCCCTTCACTATCCAAACAACTCAGTGTATGTCTCACCCATCCCACTTAGTGGTCGTATTCTCTGCTGAAAAAACTCACCTGCTATCTCTTCTCTGACTCTCTTACAGGGTAGGTGATAATAATTAAATAAATAGATGTCAGATGGGAAGAATGACAAGCAAAATAGAGAGAAATTCTAGGGTTTGCACCCTAGAATATTTCAAATAGACATTTTTTTCATGCTCTCTCTTGGAATTCATGGGCAGCACAAATGAAGACATATTTTCATACATGGAGCTATCATATCAGTACAGCATATACTCCTTTTAGTTATTTTTGCTATGTTGTCTTAATGAATGCATATTCATCCACACTCTCTCATTCATTCTCCTTGTGATCATACATAATGTAGGTTGACTTGAATTATCAAAATAGTCTTGCGTCAGAACAAAAAAATCATAGTTGGTGGGCAGGAATTTCAACAAATAACTTGTCCTCTACAACCTTGCAATATGAGTTGAGATAGAATGCCTTATGAAGTTTAATCTCATTGTATTCATTTTCCTAATTCCAACAATTACTTCTATAATGAATGGATGGACAGATTAATGAGTGAATGAATAAATACAAAAGCATTTATTAAGTACTTATTATGTGTCAATAAATTATAACCAAACACCTTGGATACAGGTCAAAAAGGACTTTGTCTTACCTCAAAGAAATTACTTGGGAATTCTAAAAAGGGAAGACAGATCAAATAGGAAAATGGTGGCTAGGGTAGGACTCTCTGGTTTTGCAAGTCATAAAGATGATGAAGAGATGCAAAGTAGTGGAGTTTATACTTAGAATGACAGTATTTCAATTGCAATTGCAGTATTGGGTTGATTATGGGTTCATGAATGGAAAATAGAAAGAAATGGGGTGTGGGGGGGAGGACAGGTAATGGAAGGGAAGGGCATGTGTGCAGTAGCAGAGAAAATGTAAAGAAGATAAAGAAAGTAGTGTGAAGCAAGACTAGTACCCTTCCACTGGCACATTTGTGGGTACTGACCTATCTCTTCTCATCTCTCAAATGGGCAACAGGAGCCCTGACTCCTTCCTAAATTATGTTACCTGTGGCTTAAAAGTGTTCTCTCAGTGGAAGGTACCAAGGTTCCAACCAAGATCTGAAAGAGGCAGAATATATCTCTTCCACAATAAGAGCCCATACACCTGAGCCCATGGAGCTTAGACATAGAGGCCATTATCTCTTCCATAAGTCATGGATTTTTCCTTTGTTTACTTGTCCTGAAGTATATTTACTTGCCATTTGTTGAAAGTGATTCTACCCATATGTGGGGTGCATCCAATCATTTTCTTTTCTGAGGCATGATTATTAGCATATGAGGATCCAATAGGGATTAATCACACTCTTTATAACTCAGTTTATTCTTATGGGATGAGAATCTATGAATGCACAAAACACCTGGGAGGGTATCTCTCCATGTAGAAAACAAAACAACAATAAAAAGATTCCTTTTGGGAGAATCTTGATGGTATGTAATGGGAGTAACTTGAAGAGGCAAACTATGGAGCATGAACAGATGTTCTATAGCTTGTCCTAGCTGACTATGTGTTGATGAAGAGGCTCTTGGTTAGCTCTAAAGGCATCCAAAAAGGAATGACAACTTCTCTTATGAGTCATTCATTTCTGGGGCATCTTGGCATTTCCTTTACTTATGGTGACTATTGGGAGGAGTATTATCTCTGATTTTAGTATTGTATAAAGGTCAAGAAAAAAATCCAGTAGAATATAGGAACAGGATTCCAGACTGATTTTTGTATCAATTCCCAAGGAACTAGTAGGGATTAACAGGAGAACATTAGGATTCCTTGCCCTGCAAAAGATGACAATAATTTATTTGGCAAAAATACCTCCTCTGGACATGAATTTGATAAGAACAAAGCCATGTAAGCACTTAACAAAGTCAAGGCTACCATCCTTTCAGACTGTGGTATTGTAAGGGAGTGTATCCATTGGAAATGTTGGGGAGAATATTTGCATATTTGTTGTGGCTATGGCTTTGAAGTAAATATGTTTTTTGTAAAACAAAATTGATGGTAGGTATGGAACCACAGTGTTAGTCATTGTCTTCTTAACATTAGGAGAAATATAGTCAGGAAGGGGCTTGAGTAGATGGCAGTAGAGAGAAAGGACATTCCTCAAAACCACTCAGGGTATGTGAGAACTCTGAAGGAATAGTAGGCCTGTCTTTCAGAGAGAAGTCTAGGCAACCCATCTAGGCAATCTAAGTAAACACACATCACAAAATTCTTTATTTTTCCATAAAGAAGAGCAAAAGATTTTCAATAGAAGTAAGTGGAGATTGCTCCCTAAGTGTACCAGTGCTCAGTACTTTTTTTTTTTTTAGTGAGGCAGTTGGGTTTAAGTGACTTGCCCAGAGTCACACAGCTAGGAAGTATTATGTGTATGAAGCTGAATTTGAACTCAGGTCCTCCTGACTCCAGGGCTGATGCTTTATCCACTGCACCACCTAGCTGCCCCTCCTCAGTACATTCTAAATCTCATCCAGTATTCAAGTGAAAATGGTACACATGAGCTTTGATGATTTGCTAAAGAAGATGAAGGAAAGGACTGAGATATCAGCTTGGAAAGCTTCATCAAGGGTTTCTCAACCCAATAAAAGGTTGTCTATCTGAGCTTTCATCTCTGTGACATGAATCTGTTTTCAGCTCACGGAACACTTAGGGTCAAATTGAATTTCTTCTCTATGAATTTCCTTGGCTTTATTATGATAGGCTTCAGTGAAGAGTGGGTAAAATTAAATGAAATGTTCCTGAAGGAAGACATTAACACTAAAGACATAAAGCACTAAACAACCACATATTGGTATGGAAGGGGAAGATTTGAATCTATTGTTGGAAATATTCTTTATCAGTACTTCAGAAGGATGGCCCTTATTTGGCCCAAGAGCAAGGAGAGCAAATCCTTTTATGGTGAACTCAAAAGAACTGTCTGAATTATTTTCTATGGAATTTTGTCCCATTCAATAATATTTCAAATAAAGGGACAATTCAGAGAAGATGAAAAATATGTACGTACTTCCTTCCATTCCTTGGACAAGTGGGAAAATGTATATAATTTTGTTCCTACGTTGTTAAATGTAGACGTCATGTCAGGTGATTTTATTGAACCATTATTTTTTTCTTCTTTTTTAATAAAAAGAAGGCATATTCTGTGTGTAGGGTTATGGGTTTCTGTGTGTGTGTGTGTGTGTGTGTGTGTGTGTGTGTATGTGTGTGTGTTATTTTAAATTTTGGCAAGAGAGGTAATAGGGCATCAGAAATTACTGATATAAAATAAAATGGCAGCAATGAAACTAAAAATAAGGGGGTACAAGTTTCTGTGTGTAAGGCTTTTTATTTTGTTACATGGATATTTTGGTGCAATCGGTTTAATCCACATGTTATTGAGTCACATATCTCAGAAACGTGTTACTGAAAAATTGCACTATTTGTAATAGTTAATGATAACAAGATAATAGCTGCCATTTCTATAGCACTTTGAGGTTTAAATAACTTCTGTACATTTTTTTCATTTTATCATTACAACAACCTGGAGAGGCAGATGGTCTTATTATCCTCATTGAATAGATGAGGAACCTATGACTAAAAATAATGAAGTAACTTGATCAGGGTAATACAGCTAAGAAGTGGCTATGACAGTCTTTGGCCTCAAGTCTTTCTTTCAGTCCAGGACTTTATCCACTGAAATACCTGGCTCCTGCTCAATTTTATGACCTGTTTGCATCATATCTGATTTCTGGAGCTAGCTCAGATCAATGGTCAAGTCACTTTCAAAACCCAGGCAAATCCCTAATACCATAAGTTATGGACTTTTAAGTATTTTAAAAAAATTCTCCCACATAAACAAAACAACCAGACATATTTGAATCAAAGGAGACCATTTCTATTATTATTATCATCATCACAGTCAAATGCATTTTAAAGTGTATACATACACACACACACACACACACACACGCACACACATACACACACACACAACTCAGTACTAGGTGCTGAGGCAAAGGATCCTGGTCCTCCACGAATTTATGTAAATTTGAATTCATTTTGATAAACATTTATTAAAGGCCTATGATATAGAAAGCATTGTAGTAGGTTCCATGGATACAAAGATGGGTAGATTTCACATTATCACGGAATCACAGAATTTTGGAGAAGGAAGATAATTGTAGTGGCTAGCTCGTCCCAGAAAAGAACCCATTCTCCTATATAGCTAATAAATTTTCATCAGAGTCTTCTTGAAGATGTCTAATGAGAAAGACACCACAAATTCCAGAAGTCCCTCACTACTTATGGATGGTCCTTATTGTTAAGACTGCGCTTTGTTTTCCCACTTGATATCATGCCTATATTTGCCTCTTTCAAAGCTCTACCCACTGGTCTGGCTATACATACTAGAGCCAAACAGACTATATTTAATCCCTCTTTCACATTACAGACTTTCCAATATTTGATAATAGCTATCATGTGTCTCCTGAATCTTCTCTAGTGTAAAGAGTTCCTTCAAATAATCCATAAACGACATGCACTCAAGGCCCTTCCTTATCCTGGCTTCCTTCCTTTGAACATTTTCCAGCTTAGTAATGTCCTTCCTATGCTGTGTGTTACCCAGAAATGAAAGCTACCATCTGCCAATAACTCAGAATTAAGCATATATGCCAGCCATGTATTCTGCTGAGACCAAACACCAATTTGTATTCTACTTGATAACTGTTTCTCAAATTGGGTAACAAAAAAAAAAAGAATTTTGAAATGCCTCTAACAGCTGCTTAGTATACTATCAAGTCTGATACAATTTCTATATTTTAGCCACCTTACTTCTAATAGGATCATAGAATCAGAGCTGAATGGTACCTAAGAGGCTATCTACTACATTTTACAGAGAAGGAACTGGAGGATCATGGCCTGTAACAGAGAAGGGAAGTGATTTCCATTAGTGTCATAAAGGTAGTCAGTGGCAAAGGCTTGGCTCTCAATTGAGGTCTTCTCATTCAGATTCAGTGTTTTTATTTTCATCTGTTTGTTTGTTTGTTTGTTTGTTTTCATGATACCATGTTACCTACTCCTTTGTGAAGAGGTACCCTATCCACACAGGGCTATTTTTGTCCCTAAGTCAAACACCTTGGTGCTGACCCTCAAGTCAGCTTTTTAAAGATAAATCCATTAAAGCAGAATGAAATAGATGATGAGGCCTCTGCTGGGGAGATTTTTGTTGAGTAGAGGCACAGACAGAAGCTTTCTATCTTTTTACTTTTTATTTTCATTAGTTCTTCTTAACTTTGTGCTAAATCAGTTTCAACCCACTGAAATAATAATAATAATTTGTATTATTTAAAACTTGAAGTTTTCAAAACACTTTACAAATATCTCATTTTATTCTTACAATGTCCCTGGAAGGTAGATATTATCAATACCATCATTTTACAGATGATAACATGGAAGAAGATAGAGGCTAAGTATAAGTGTCGGAAGCTGGATTTGAACTCAGATTTCCCAGTGTTTTTTCTACTGCACCACAGTTTTCACCTTTTTTATTTATCACCATGGGCAAAACCCATATGTATCTACCTTAGTTACATACCCACATGTTTTATTATTCTTTTTTTCTGATGCATATTTATATACACATACCTATAGGTATACATGTATGCATATACTTATATATATACATATGCAAATATGTGTGCATATGTGTGTCTATATATGTACACACACATATATAGTTATTACTTGCTTCATGTCTTCATGAAAATAATCCCACATTTCCTTCTGGGAAGAGTAATATGTATTGAGCATAAAATTTGAAAGTTTGAGAACTCCCCTAAAAGCAACATCTGTTACCCTATATTTATATATTATATGGGGGAATGATGATATTTGAAAAAAGATACACAGGTCAAGGGAGAAAAAGTCCCTGGAATCGAATATAACTTGTAGCCCATGCCTTTACAAAAGATATTATATAGAGGAATTTAGGGATAGAAGTATAGTACACTTTAAAGAAAAAAATTAAAACCTGAGGATCAATGTTGAATCCAAACTCTATTACTTATTCCTTGTGTCATCTCAGGAAAATCACTTTAATTTTTCTGGGCCTCAGTTTTATTGTCTATAAAATTAGGTGAATTGATTAAATCGTGTCTCAGGTCCTTCCAATTCTAACTTCAGGTCCTACTAACTTTTCTACCCCCCATTACAACCTGTGGGATTTTATTATATGTTGTTTTAACTTTTTGTGGCTTTCAAACCACTATAAACAGTGTATTCAAGAAGTTACTTAGCTAAGCAACAACCTTATCAGGATTTTATTCTTCCTGAGGAAATCTGAGAAATTGGGGTCAGTTACAAAATAGTAAAGAAGAATTTAAGATGAGAGGATGTTCATGAATTACCCCAAACAGGCCTCCCTCTAAAAGTGAGGACAAAAAAGTTTCATAATATTTATATCTCATTTTTAATCTTATGTTCTCTCTGTGGCCCCTCTCCATTGTACACCATCTACGATATCTATCTATGTATCTATCTATGTATCTGTCCACTGTCTATCTATGTGCATATACATACTCACATGCATATTTACATACATACATATATGTATATGCAGATATTGAATTCCATAAATGCCCTTTATGTAGTTTGGATTTTTGTTAACTTTTAAAACTGTGTTTGTGTGTGTGTGCATGTATGTATGTATGTGTGTGTGTAAGTGGCTGTTGTTGCCTAGGTAATTATCATCCTTTATCGTTGTTCAAATGCATTGAAATTTATTATCTACAAAAGTATCATTCTGTGTTCTGATAAATAACATTATCCCTAGCAAGTGGCAGAAGTGCACAATTTTGTTGAGACCTACATTTCATCATACTATCATAGCCTCACGTATATTGTAGAGCCTTACATATATCTTTATGGGAGGATTTTTAAAATTTAGAGACACTCAAAAGGCAGACTTTCTATTTACCTGAAGCACCAAGAGAGATGTTTAAAAAATTCAGCAAATTTAACCAATGGGGTGATGTTTTATAAAGTTTTAAGTCCCTGAATATTTTTCAAGGAGTGCAATAATGTCATTGGTATCAAAATATAGATATTCCCTCCAGTGGTGGATATTGCAACCTGTCCATGACTTCTTTGGATGCCCTCTGCCCACATTCTACCATGGATCTGGTACAGGAGATCCACTCAAGGCAATTTAGTGCCTTATAGACATTGCATTGTAGACATTGTATTGCAGACATTGCGTGGATATCAAAAAAGTACTAATAGAAAATAACTCATTGGAAATTATTTGTGGATATCGTATGGGATTTTGCATTTCATTTTATGATTATTTTCTTTTTGTTTCCATCCTACAAGTAAGGGCAAAAGTAGCAGTAAAGTAGACCTTTGCTTGCTTGATTATTACTGAAGATTCTGTCCGTCAAGTCAAGTGAATAAGCATGTATTAAGTGCTGAACATGTGCCAGTACTATGCTAAAGACTGAAAGTCAGAGTTATATTTGTACCAACTGTTTATCTCTTTCAGAAATGACAAAATAACCATAGAATGAACATGGAAAAAGAAGTCAAGATCCTAAAGAAATTTAAGTTCCACGAATATTGCCCAAATATGATTTGGAAATAAATGGTAGAATTAGAATACAATAAATATATAATAGTATTGATAAATTTAAGCCTTTTTGACACATTCCCTAATTGTTTTGATCTAGATTTTTACAAGACACCATTACATTGGAAGACTTGCAGTAACATGTTTCAATAGTTAAGCTATTTTATAAATATATTATCATGTCAATGAAGGATTATTTTTTTACAAATTTTTCTGTAGTTAAGACTGAAAAAAAGAGGCAATACAGTGCAATGATATATAGCTAAATTTGAGGTCAGAAAGATCTGAATTCAAGTTCTCTCTTTGCACATTAGCTGTGGGACCATGAATAATCATTCAAACTCTTGATATCTCAAGAAAGTTTTCTAGAATAAAAGTTATAATTAGTTTAGAGTTGCATTGATAAAGTTTTATAATCACAATTCTGGAACAATAACTACTACTACTACTACTACTAATAATAATAAAAATTGTCTTATTCACCTTCATAACTTGTTGAATCATATACATTAAAGACCACTAGTAGAAAACGGTGACTTCTCTGAGATCCATTGGTATCTGAATTCCATAAAACCTAAAGATAAGAAAAATCAAATATAATAAGTAATGATTTGAAATGTCAAGCTGGAAGAAACAATAGAAATCAACAAGGCTATCTCCTTCATTTGGATAACTGAATTATTAGATTAAGGTTTAAAGTGTCTATGGATGTCATACATGGTTTCATACTTCCTTTATTTTATTTTATTTTTGTTTTCATTCTATATGTAAGGGTGAAAGTAGAAGAAAGTAAACTTTTTCTTGCTTGAGTATTCTACTGTGGATTCTATCCTTAAGGTCCTAAGAGCATCATAGGCTGAGTACAGGTCATATTGATTCCATGACAAAGGAGTAGCTAGATTTTAAAGAGAACTTTGACTTTTTGAAAAAAGGTACAAGGCCAGATATCTATGTTATTTCCCAGTACTGATCATAATTTACTAGAAATCAGTACAAAAATTTGGAGTTCCACCACTAAGTTATAGTCAGAGGTGCCATTATTTGGAATAGAGTATGTGTCCCCTAATCCTGTCCCCTTCCCCTGATAGAAATGAATGATCGTGGGATTTTAGAGATCAGAGAATGTCAAATGAAGTAATGTCAGAGTCATGGACTCTGAGATTTGAAAGGAAGCTCAGAAGTCTTCAATCAATTAATTATATACATTTTTTTGTCTAACATATACCAAATACTGGTCAGTAAAAAAAACCCTTCAAGAACCTTACTTTCTAACAATGGAAGAAGTAAAAAGGCTTGTTCATTGACAGATTGGCTACATAGATGTGTGCATGTATGAATGGTTTGTGAATGTGTGTGGAAATATATGTGTGTTTCTGTATGTACGTGTATACACATATAGGTAATCATTCTCCACCATATGTGTATATTTACATAGACACAGGTGTGTATATTATATAAATATATATTATGGTCATCTTATATGAATACACAAAATCAGTACAAGTTAGATTGGGAACATAGAATGCTTCTGATTTTTTTTTACCCTTATCCCTCTTTTCCCATTGGGGAAATCCTTGTAGATTTCCTATTTGAGGAAAGGCCTAGACTACTCTTCATTCTCCAGGCTTTGTTACCAGGTCTCATCATGAGTACCTTCTCTCAAAAAAAAAAACTTTTCAGTTCCCTTTGTACATTTTTTTTTCCGCTCATAGACTGTAAGCTTCTCTGAAGAAGGTACTTTTCAGGTGTATCTGTATCCCAATGACTTAGTGCAATACCAGGCACCTAGTACACACCAAATAAATACTTGTTGACTTGTTCATCTGTGGAAGGCACTAACAGATGGGCCTATCAAAAAAAAAATGTACCGGGCAGCTAGGTGGTGCAGTGGATAGAGCGCCAGCCCTGGATTTAGGAGTACCTGAGTTCAAATCCAGCCTCAGACACATAACATTAACTAGCTGTGTGACCTTGGGCAGGTTACTTAACCCCATTGCCTAGACAAAAAAAAAAGTAGCATGAAAATATGGAGCTGGAGATGAATCTTGAATAAAATATAGGATTCCAAGACTTACAGATGAGCATGGGAGTCAGAATCTGTGTTAGAAAGAAAAAAATCCTCAATAATGGGGTCATCAAGGGAAGCTAGGTGGTGCAGTGGATAGAGCACCAGCCCTGGATTTAGGAGGACCTGAGTTCAAATCCGGCCTCAGACACATAACATTTACTAGCTGTGTGACCCTGGGTAAGTCACTTAACCCCATCGACTAGCCAAAAAAAAAAAAAGATGAAGATGAAAAAAAAATAATAATGGGGTCATCAAAAAATTGACAAAGTCCTTTTGGGAGACAATATTACTAGGGAAAATATTTGATAACATTGATTGCATATTTTGTTGAAGATATTCTTGAATAGATTTGGGTTGACTTAGCCTCTTCTTACACTTGCAGTGTTCCTACACAACGCTGCCCTCCAGGTACAGTGTGATACATCAATACTGTCCTACTTGCAGTGCTTCACCAATGGCATTCCAGGCATTGCGAACAGACAGTGTAAAGGCATAGGGGTGGGAGACAGGATGTCATAGGTTCAGAAAAATAACTGGGCCAGTATGGCCAAACAAAACAATGTGGAGTGAATAACGTACAAGAAGACTGCAAAGGTAAGAAGGGGCTATTCTAGCACATATCTAAACAACACCACCAGTTAAAAATTGCTCAGCAAATAGTCATCCAGCCTTTGCTTGAAACCTTCTGCTCTCTCCTTGACAGCTCATTCAATTTTTGAACAGAACTAATTATTAGCAAGTTTTGTGGTTGTTTGCTGTCATCCATGTTCTCTCCTTAATTTAGATATTAACTTCAGGTATGAAAGCTTATTAAGTATTTATGCTAAATTATTCGACAAACTCTGCTCTTGATTCCCTTATCTTTTATGGCAGCGATATTTTCAAATCACTCCTGCAGTCTTATCTCCCTAACTGGATCCATAATCCCTAATTAAAGTGTTCTCTTAAAATAGACTCAACAACTTCCCACATAGCAGATGCCAGGATGAAGGGGAAGGGGGGAAAGAACTAGGAGGCTTGTATTAAAAGAAAAGAAAGAAATTACTGGGTATTTACCACTACTTCTGATCCAAGGGAATCCAACTGAAAACCAAGGACTTCATAAAACTGCCAGGGAACAAGACATTTGTTTGCTTTCTTTGACACCTATACTGAAAGCTGTTCTTAGATCTATGCAACACAATATTTCAGGAGAGCCATATGAAAAATCAAAGGTAAACACAAACATTTCCAGGAGGGAGGAATTGCAGTTGCAGCCAAATGTACAAAACTATGGCAATAACTCTTTTCAAATTTGATGATATTTCAGTGCTTTTTCAGTCTACGTTATGCTACGTGTTAGGTTTCTAATCTATGAAAGAAAAAGGCAGTATTGAAGTTACTTGATGATTTTAAATGATATCTGCTTAACATTGGTTTTAATTCAGATATGTACATTTTGTTGTTGTTCAGACATTCCAATCATAGCTGATTCTTTGTGACCTCATTTGGGGTTTTCTTGCCAAAGATATTGGAGTGATTTGCCTTTTCTGGCCCATCTTACAGATGAGGAAACTGAGACAAACAGTGTTAAATGACTTGTCCAGGGTCACATAGCTATTAAGTGTCTGAGGCCAGATTTGAACTCAGATTTGAACTTCCTGACTCCAGCCCAAGTGGTCTGTTCACTGCACCACCCAGCTCTAGCTCTCTCTCTCTCTCTCTCTCTCTCTCTCTCTCTCTCTCTCTCTCTCTCTCTCTCTCCACATATATATGTATATGTGTGAATATCTATCTATCTATATGTGTGTATGTATGTCTATGCATGCATGTGTGTACACCTCCCACACACACACACATGCACTAAAAGCCCTTGGGATAAAGCAATCTGTCTCAAAGGCTTCTATCAGTTCTAGTAGATAAGGTCCTTGCAACCAAACTACTACTTAAAATTTCCATTAAGTATAAGTACAATTCATAGCCATAATCTAGACAAAGACAGCAATATATAATATTTTTGTTTATCAGAATGATACTTTCACCTGAAATACCTTCTGTTCTCTTTCATGTCTCTTGAAATTCCTCCATCCTCTAAGGGCTCAGCTCATGTCCTCCCTCCTTCCCTAAAGTCATCCCCAGCTCCAAGTTCTTATTAATCTTTCCATTCTTTGAATTCCTATAGAATTCATCATTCAAATTACACAACTTAAAGGTGTCAATAAATCCTGTCTCATAATGGTTTCCAACTATTATTAATATCTTGGGCCTTTCTCCCTAACTATGTGTGAAACTTTCTGAAAGTATACTTATAGTGTCTCTGAAGTGTAAGAGATTTCACTTGTCATCCAGTCTAATCCATAGTGGACCCCCTCCCCAGTGGTGAGAGAAGTGGTCATTCACACTTTACTCAAATACCTTTCATGGGAGTTGGGAAGGAGAACCACTCCAAGAGAGCACATTTACATTTTGTTATTGTTGTTCCATCATTTCAGTTACATTCAACTCTTTGATGCCACATTTTGAGGGTTTTTTGGCTAAGATAATGGAATGGTTTGGCATTTTCTTCTCCAACTTATTTTTCAGATGAGGAACTGAGTCAGAGGGTTAAATGACTTGTCTAGGGTCACACAGCTGGTAAGTGCCTGAGCTCAGATTTGAAATCAAGAAGATAAGTCTTCCTGATTCCAATCCCAGAACTCTATCCAATGTGCCACCTAGCTCATATTTAGGTAGCTCTAAATATTAGGATTTTTTTTTCTTTACCTCAAACCCAAATTAATCTCTTTGCTATTTGAGCCATTAACCCTGGCTCTGCAAAACAAAACAAATTAATTCCTATTCCATATGGAAGCTTGTCAAATACTTAAAGTCAAATTTCATGTCAAACACACAACATACATACACACTCAGTCTTCTCTTCTCAAGGCTAAAACATCCTCTTTTCCTTCCGTATTCCACAAATGGCATGGACTCAAGGTCCTTGCCTTTTTTGGACACTCTATGTAATCAACATATTTACCGACAACATTCCAGATGTGATCTGAGAAGGGCACCACATATTTCTAATCTCAGAATCACAGAGCTGTGTTTGACTTTTTTTTTCTTATCTCACTCCTCTAAATCCAGTCAGTTGTCAAGTTCTGTCAATTACCTCAATGGAATTTTTCTCAAGAAATTCCCTGCTTTCCTTTTGCCATGACCATAGTTCAGGTACTTCTTTCTACTTTTATAATAAACTTTTATTGTTTTAATGCCCACTTCATATAACACTATCTTGCATATAGCACATAATTGCCAAATATTTGTTGGTTTTAAAGGTATTCTGCACCTAATTTCAGTGCAATGCTTTCTACATATTAGGCCCTAAGTAAATTCTAATTAATTTTCAGACATTATTTTCTTGTTGTTCAGTTACTTCAGTTGCATCTGACTTTTCATGACCCCATTCTGTTTTTTGCTTGTTTGTTATGTTTTTTTGGCCATTTCCTTCTCTAGCTCATTTTGCAGGTGAGAAAACAGGTAAATGGGTTAAGTGGCTTGCCCAGGGTTGCACAGTCACTAAGAGTCTGAGGCCAGAATTGAACTCAGGTATTCCTGAATTCAGACCCAACACTCTATCCACTGCACCACTTAGCTGTCCTTCCTAATATTATATCTTCATAGAATCATAAATTTGCAGCTAGAAGGTATCTTAGAGGACAAATAGTCCCCAGATTCCTTATATAGTGGATAAGGATATAGAGCTCCATGACTTGTTCAAGTTAGAACAAGAATTGAGCAACAGTGTCATCATTTTGAATCCAGCTACTCTGATTCCAAAACCAATTCTTACTTGGATTGGATTACAATCCAATATTTACAAGGTGTCACATTAACTTAACTGAAAACATCAAATTATATTCAATACCATATCTCAACTTAATGTGAAAAGTTGAGGAATAGTGTTTATCTTTCAGTGTCCCCTTTTCACTCATAATAACAAAGTATACCCCTGTAAAAGCCCCACTTACAGCATTCTAAATTACCCATGCTCTTTTCAAGTAGTCAGATAAATTATCTTGGGTCAAATGTCTAAATGAAACCAGGTAAGTAGCATTTAATGCAAATGATAAATTCAGGAAAGCAGTTGGCTCTGACCTTCTAAAGGTTTTTCAATTCAACAGTTATTAGACATTCCACTATATGCTAGTTCTTTAGGATACAAAGATAGAAATGGCAAAGGCTTCACTTTCACTGATTTACAATGTAATGAGAGAGGGCTAAGGAAAAGAGACATGGAAAATCTCACATGAAAACAACAAAGATTAGTACAAAAAAAGCAATTCAGTGGTCTTAATTAGAGGGGTGGAATTGAGGAAGAAGAGATTATTTTTAGTTCAGTGGGTTAAGGGCCAGATTATTCTTTAAAAAGGCTATGACCTGAGTTTGGGTATTAGAAGAAAGGAAGGATGTCAAGAGATAGAAATGAAAGGGGAGTGGAATTTGAAACTCCCTATGCTGCTAACCACATCAATAAGAGATAGACTTTTCATTGGCTCCTGAGTCATAAAAAGGAGTGTATAAAAAGGAGCAAGTTAAGCATTTTTTTCCTTCTCTGCTATCCCTGGAGGAAAATGAGCTACTGTTGCCCTCTAGGTGGGGGGAGGGTTCTTAGATTTTCTCTCATTTGAAGCTGGCATGAAGCCTAAAGCCCCTGGCCCTGATGTTGCTTATTGAGTAGCACCAACTTCAGGAGCCTACTCTCTTGGGTTGACATGAAGCCATGAGTACATGTCCTTGTTGTTGCTTCTTTTCTTGCTATTTGTATTATCCCTGACAGAGTATTGGAGACAGAATGAAATAGATTGTTAATTTCTGTGTTTCAGAAGGTCTAAAATTCTCTTAGAAGCCCGAGAGATTATGTCTAAGGCAGCACTTATGGATAACAGAGGTCTTTCTGCCAGCATAGTGGCAAGAGGAGTGATGAGAACTCAATCAAGCAACCAAGATGGTAGCTACTACAAGCAAGAGATGGACTATGTCCATCCATCATGATACATTCAGAAGTAAATTCCATGAAATAAATTATTTGAAGCAAATATTTTAAGGTTCAACAACTCTTCCCTTTTTTTGTACATCAACCAAACTATTTTTTAAATTTTATTTAATTATTTTTAGTTTTCAACATACACTTTTATAAGATTTTGAGTTCTAAATTCTCCCCCTCCCTCTCCATTTCCTATATAGGTTATACATGAACAATCATATTAAACATATTTCCATAATAGTCATTTTGTGAAAGAAGAATCAGAGCGAAACAGAAAACACATGAGAAAGAAAGAAAAAGATAAAATTGTATTCTTCAATCTGAATTCAAATTCCATTTGGATGTGGGTACTATTTTCCATCGTGAGTCTTTCGGGATTGCATTAGATCATTGCATTGATGAGAAGAGCAAAGTTTATCAAAGTTAGTGATCATACAATGTGGCTGTTACTGTGTACAATGTTTTCCTGGCTCTCCTTACTTCGCTCAGCATCAGTTCATGTGAGTCTTCCCAAGTTTTTTCTGAAATCTGCCTGCTCATCATTTCTTATGGAACAACAACATTTCATTATATTCTTATGACAAAACTTGTTCAGCCATTCCCCAATTGATAGGCATCCTCTCAATTTCGAATTCTTTGCTACCACAAAAAGAGTCGCTATAAATATTTTTGCACATGTGGGTCCTTTTCCAATTTATATGATCTCTTTGGGATACAGACCTAGTAATGGCATTGCTGGGTCAGAGTATGCACAGTTGTCTAGGCCTTTCAGCATAGTTCCAAATTGCTCTTCAGAATGGTTGGATCACTTCACAATTCCACCAACAATGCATTCGTGTTTCAATTTTCCCACATCTTCTCCAGCATTTATAATTTTCCTGTTTTCTGATGTTAGCCAACCTGATAGGTGTGATGTGGTACCTCCACATTATTTTAGTTTGCATTTCTCTAATCAATAGTGATTTAGAGCATTTTTTCATATGACTATAGATGGCTTTGATTTCTTCATCTGAAAACTGCCTGTTCATATCCTTTGACCATTTATTGATAAAGACTTATATTCTTACAGATTTAACTCAATTCTCTCTGTATTTTAGAAATGAATCCTTTATCAGAAACACTTGCTGTCAAAATTGTTTCCCAGCTTTCTGTTTCCCTTCTAATCTTTGTTGCATTGGTTTTGTTTGTGCAAAATCTTTTTAATTTAATGTAATAGAAATTATCCATTTTGCATTTCATGATGTTCTCTATCACTTTTTGGGTCATAAATTTTTCCCTTCTCTATAGATCTGACAAGTAAATTATTCCTTATTCTCATTATTTCCTCATAGTATCACCCTTTATGGCTAAATCATGTACCCATTTTGACCATATCCTGGTATATGGTGCAAGATGTTGGTCAATGCCTAGTTTCTGCCATACTATTTTCCAGTTTTCCCAGCAGTTTTTATCAAATAGTGAGTTTTTTTTTTCCAGAAGGTGGAATCTTTTGATTTATCAAATGGTAAATTACTGTAGTCATTGATTACTGTATCTTGTATACCTAACCTATTTTACTGATCCGTGATTTATTTCTTAATCAGAACCAAGTAGTTCTTATGATTGCTGCTTTATAATACAGTTTTATATCTGGTACAGCCAGGCCATATTCCTTTGCATTTCTTTCATTAATTTACTTGATATTCTGGACCTTTTGTTTTTACAGATGAATTTTATTATTATTTTTTCTAGCTCTATAAGATAATTTTTGGTAGTTTGATTGGTATGGCACTAAATAAGTAAATCAGCTTAGGTAGAATTGTCATTTTTATTATATTAGCTTGGCCTAGCCATGAGCAACTGATGTTTTGTCAATTATTTAGATCTGACTTTATCTGTATGAAAATTGTTTTATAATTGTGTTCATATAGTTTCTGGGTTTGTCTTGGCATATAGAGTCATAAGTATTGTATATTCTCTTCAGTTACTGCAAAAGGATTTTTTTTTCTATCTCTTGCTCCTGGGCTTTGTCATAGAAATGTTGATGATTTATATTGGTTTAGTTTATATTCTGCAACTTTGCTAAAATTGTTACTTATTTCAAGTAGTTTTTAGTTGATTTTCTAGGATTCTGTAAGTATACCATTATATCATATGCAAAGAGTGATAGCTTTGTTTCTTCATTGCCCATTGTAATTCCTTCAATTTCTTTTTCTCTTATTGTTATAGTTAACATTTCTAGTACAATATTGAATAACAGGAGTGATAATGTATTTCCTTGTTTCACCTCCAATCTTATTGGAAATACTCTCAGCTTACCACCATTACATGTAATGCTTCCTGATGGTTTTAGATAGATGTTGGCTATAATTTTAAGGAAAACTCCATTGATTCCTATGCTCTCTAGTATTTTTAATAAAAATGGGTATTGCATTTCATCAAAAGATTTTTCTGTATCTATTGAGATCATCACATGATTTCTTTTAATTTAGTTATTGATATGGTCAATTATGCTAATAATTTTCCTAATATTGAACCAGCCCTGAATTCCTGATATAACTCTCTCCTGGTTATAGTGTGTTATCCTCATGAGAAGCTGCTGTGATCTCTTTGCTAATATCTTATTTAAAATTTTGCATCTATATTGATTAAGGAAATAAGTCTATAATTTTTCCCTCTGTTTTGGTTCTTCCAGGTTGGGGATCAGCACCATATTTGTATCATAAAAAAAATTTTGGTAGAATTCCTTCTTTGCCTATTTTTCCAAATAGTTAATATATTATTGGAATTAATTGTTCTTTAAATATTTGGTAGAATTCATTTGCAAATCTCTCCAGCCTTTGGGATTTTTTCTTCGGGAGTTTGTTGATGGTGTGTTTAATTTCTTTTGCTTCAGTTGGATTAAATATTTTACTTCCTCTTCTGTTAATCTGGAAAATGTATGTTTTTTGTAAATATTCATCCTTTTCACTGAGATTGTCAGATTCATTTGCATACAGTTTGTCAAAGTAGCGCCTAATTATTGGTTATTCTCCTCTTCTTGGTGGTGAATTCACCCTTTTCATTTTTAATACAGGTAATTTGATTTTCTTCTCTCTTTTTTAAAATCAAATTAACCAAAAGTTTATCTATTCTATTGTTTTTTTTCCATAAAACTAGCTTTTAGTTTATTTATTAGTTCAATAGCTTTCTTAATTTCAATTTTCTTAATTTTTGTTTTGGTTTTCAGGGTTTATAATTTGATATTTAATTGTATTTTTAATTTGTTCCATTTCTAGCTTTTTTAGTTGCATGCCCAATTCATTGATCTCCACTTTCTCTATTTTATTCATGTAAGCATTGAGAGATATAAAATTTCCCCTAAGAATTGCTTTGGATGCATCCCATATGTTTTGGTATGTTGTCACATTCTTGTCTTTCTCTTGGATAAAGTTATTGATTATTTCTATGATTTGTTGTTTGACCCACTCATTTTCCCCCAAAATGTTTAATCTTTTATTTAGTATTTTAATCTTTCCCAGTTACATGTAAAAACAATTTTAGTATTCGTATTTAAACCTTTGAGTTCCAAATTCTCTCCCTTCCTCAGACTCCATGCTCACTCCCCATTGAGAAGGCAAACATTTTCAGATAGGTTATACATGCATAGTCATGCAAAACATATTCATAATAATCATGGTGTGAAAGAAAACATAAACAAGAAAAAAAACTCAAGAAAAAGAAAAAAAGTTTAAAAAACTGTGCTTCAATCTGTATTCGGACATCACCAGTTCTTTTTCAGGGGATGGATAGCATTTTTCATCAGAAGTCCTTCAGAGCTGGCTTTGATCACTGTATTGCTGAGAATAGCTGAGTCCTTCCCAGCTGATCTTATAATATTGTTGTTTCTTTGTACATAGTACATTTCACTTTGTATCAGCTCATGCAAGTCTTTCCAAGTTTTCCTGACAGCATCATGCTTAGCATTTCTTACAGTACAATAGCATTCCATCATAATCACATAACACAACTTGTTCAGCCATTCCCCAATTGATGGACATCCCCTCAACTTTTAATTCTTTACTCCCAGAGAATAGCTGATATAAATATTTTTGTGCATGTAAGTCCTTTTCCTTTTTGTTTTTTGTCTCTTTTGGGACACAGAGCCAGTAACGGTATTGCTAGGTCAAAGGGTATGCATAGTTTTATATCCCTTTGGGCATAGTTCCAAATTGCTCTACAGAATAGTTGGATCAGTTCATAATTTCACCAACAGTGCGTTAAGTCTCTTTTTTCCCCCAAGCATCCTCCAACATTTGTCATTTGTCTTTCTGTCCTATTACATAATCTAATAGGTATGAGGTAGTACCTCAGAATTGTTTTAATTTACATTTCTGCAATCAATACTGAGAGTATTTTTTTTTCGTACAGCTACATATAGCTTTGATTGCTTTACCTGAAAATTGATCATATCTTTTGAACATTTGTCAGTGGGTGAATGGCTCTTATTTTTTTCTTTTGTGAATTTGACTCAGTTCTCCAAGTGTTTCAGAAATGAGACCTTTATCAGAGAAACTTCCTTGAACTTTTTTTTTGTCTTCTTAAGGACTGATATGCTAAAGGGAATATCTTCCACTAAGAAATTGAGGGAAATGACTTGTATTTCCATCATTTCTATATATTTTAATTAAATCTCCCTTCATAAAAGTTAATTGACTTTGATTTATTAAATGGTACTGATGATCTAATCATTAGAGATTGCTATTAGGGAGAAGACACCAGAATATCATATTTCACCTTATAATCATTGCACAGTTTTTTTTTCTTTTCAGTCTAAAATTTGGTTTATAACCTTTCCTCATGTAAATGTCACATTATATAATTCTGTTTGTCATGACACTTAAAAGGTAAACAGAGCAGCAGCATATTCACCAGAGGCGTATAGACACACATCTATCTCTTACACATCATATGCCACAAGCCTACATTTCTCAGGGCAAGCGCATTGTCAGTGTATTTCTAAAAGCCAACTTGTGTGATTTGTTTGGAGTGCTGCAGTACTAACAGTATTGTCATTCAACCCAATGAAGAGTCATAGGTGCAAGGGGAGCAGGGTAGGCAGGTGAAGCTACCATGAATAAGTCACATGATATGGTAAGATTTGCATCTTCCTAATTTTAACAAATATTCATAAGTATTCTGTTCCTAATCTTTCACCAAAGACAGTTTAGTAATAGCTGATTTGTTAAAGTAATACCAGCATAATTTTTAAATCTTCACATAATGGTCACATACCACTTTTTTGTGCAAATATATTGGTATAAAATCTGCAATGATTATGCAGTGAAATATGGTAGGGACTCAATAGGATGAGAAGAAAGCTCTAAAGCACTCTAGAACCCTAAGTGGTCAGATAAAGTATTTTTCTAGGGGATTTGATTAATCTTTGTGAGTGTGAGGTAGAAAGACAATTCTTCCTCCCCGGTCTTAGAAGAGCTACAAACAGAAAACAGAATAGATATAGGAGACACTGTGGAGGTAGTATTGCAAGTACATCGAAAATGGTAGCATGCAAAGGAATAAAGGAGAAGAACAAGTCAAAGATGATTCATACATCTGTAAACCTACACCCAACTGCATTGCTGATTGAACTGAGAATTGGCTCAGCCATGCTGAGAAGCAACTTGGAACTATTCCCAAAGAGGCATTAATATCACATCTCTTGGCCTGGTAGAAAATTATATGTATGTGTGTGTGTGTGTGTGTGTGTGTGTGTGTGTGTATACACATACACATATATACACATACATGTATGTATGTATATGTATACACATACATGTATATATAATACACATATATTTGTAGATATATGTGAACATTTACATATATATACACATATGTGTACACATAATCATATATTATGTATAATACATTCATAGTAGCTTTCTTCTTTATAGCAAAGGACTAAGGAGTTGTCCATTATTAACAATGAAAACACCACCACATTGATTGTTAATTACAATAATAGTAATAATAGCAAGCATTAGCATAAAGTTTAAAGTTTTGTAAAGTGCTATAGATACGTTCTCTCATTTGATGCATCAGTCTTGTTAGGTAAGGATGTATAATTATATACAATATTTATAATTCTGCTGTAATTATCTCCATTTTACAGGTGAGGAAACTGAAGCTGAGGAGAGATATAGTGACTTGCCTAAGAGTCCCATAGCTAGTGTCTGAGGTAGAAATTCCTACTCAGATATTCCTGGCTCCAGACCCAACATTTTATAAACTATACCCCCAGGTTGGCTCATTGCAAAATGAATAAACATATTAGAGCAACTTAAAATAATGGAATATTAATGTGTCATAAAAATGATTAAAGGGGTAGATTTATAGAAAATTTTGAACATCTGAATGAACTGATTCAGGGTGAATTGAGAAATAAGACAACTACCTTGTAAAGAGAATCAATTTGGAAAAGGCTTAAGAAATACAATGAACAATCATAATTACAGATGGCAGATTATGAAACATGCTACCCCTCCTGACAGGAAGAGAATAAACTAAAGATGCAGAATAAGAGAGATATTTTCACATAACTAATATGAGGGTTCTGTTCGTATTTGCTACAATGATTCTAAAGTTCTGTTTTGTTCTTGAAGGAGATGAGGGAAAGGGAAGGCAGAGAACAGAGAAAACGAAGGAAGGAAGGGAGAGAGGGAGGAGGGAGGTACAGAGGGAGGAAAGAAGGAATGAAGGAAAGGAAAGTGAAAAGAAAGGAAGTCCATTTAAATACTTTTTTTTTTGAAATACACAAATGAGAGCAGAAGGAAAGCATAAACAAATCAGAGACAAGTAGTGTAGCTTTTAAAGTTACAGGTTGGATTTATTATCTACTTAAAATAAAAGTAAGCTATAAATAATACAGATTAATGATTTCATTTACAATTGCCTTTCTATTAATGTGTGTATGTGTGTGTGTGTGTGTATATATATACATACACACATATATTTAAGTTCAGAATAAAAGGATGGCAAGGAAATAAAACAACCATAAACATGATTGCAAGTCTGGGAGAAAACAGAGATAATGGGAGGACAGGTGTTTTTAGTTTAGAGCAAATTGATTTGGGATTCTCAGTCTAAGGGGGCATATCAAGCCCCCACTTCTATAAAAATATTAGAGACGATGACTTCCATGCAATCTGCAAAGAATCCATATAACTGAAGAAGGAGTACAAAAGCTGCTGTCCTATGTTTGAATGGGATATCTCCTGGATGAAGGATTAGATGCACATTGCTTGTCTTCCAAGAGTGGAACTAGGAATAGAAAGTAGAAATTTTGAGAAGGCAAATTTAGTTCAGACATAATAAGAGACAGAGACAGAAATAGAGAGAATGAGAGAGAGAGAGAGAGAGAGAGAAGAGAAGAGAGAGAGGAGAGAAGAAGAGAGAGAGAGGAGAGAGAGAGAGAGAGAGAGAGAGAGAACAAGGGCACTATCCAGCAGTAGAATTGATTGATTGACTGTGCTGGAGGTCAGATGTTCTCCACATCCTGCCCACAAGGGCTTCAGGCATGGCTTAGATTACCACTTTGGGGAAATTTGGCACCAAGGATAATTTTTCAGATATGGGTTCAACTTCCAATTCTAAAAATCTGTAAATAGGAGAGAAAAATATTTAAGGGATCAAAGGAAGATGAAAAACTGGCAAAGGACAAGGAGAAGGGATGGTGAGAGTTATGGGTTCACTGTTTCTTCCTTAGTATCTCTTAAAGAATGTGATCCACTGGAGTACAAGAATTGCTTTATTTTCTCTATTATCTCCAGTGCCTAATCCAGTTCCTAAAACATAGTAGGCACTTAATAAATGTTTATCAATTGATTGCCTTTTTTCTGTCTACAATTGTATGTCTACTAAGGAAAAGGTCCTTACCCTGGTAAATCTTGCCTTTACTCACTGCTTTCTGGCAGTCAAAGGGGATGAGGAAACAAGGTTTTTGTTCATTTTCATTCCCCACCACTCCCAGTTTTAACAATGTTTTCTTATATTTCCCCATTTCCAAACTCCATGTACCTTGGTGAAGACATGATGGGTCTTGGGCTCTCTAATATTTTAATGTTCTCACCCTGATGCAAAATGGGGTGGGGGGACAACCCTTAAGAATCATCCTCTTATTAGTAGTCCTGAGAACTTCACTCTGTACCTTCCTCTGTCCCAATTTCCACAAATTCATTATGGTTATACAATTGCAGTTATGTGCTATTATTATTCACATCTTAGAGTTGAGGAAACTGATGAAAATAGATGGTAAGTAACTTGCCCAGGGTCACATAGCTTGTAAATGATTGAGGACAGATTTGAACTGAGCAGCACTTTATCCATTACACCTCCTAGCTCGTCTTCCTGACTCTGAGGTCAGTTATCTGTCCATTATGCCCCACTGTCTTTTTATATACTCATTAACTATGCTTTCCTTTTCCACCTATGCTCAAATACCCTAACCTTTTTATGACTGAAGAGAGACACTTGACAGATGGTGGAAATTTTGCAACGTGATGAATTTCTCTGAACATATAGACCATTAGCCTTAAAAAAAGGAAAGTCTGAGTTCTCATTCATGTTCTTCTGAATATATTTTATTATTTCTACTCCAGTTTCTTTGATCTAGCACTGGGAAAATGTGTCCTGGGGGTGCAGTGTAACAATGATGCATCATTATCGCTATTAATAATGGTATTGTGTTTTAGATTTATATTTTGAGGTTCTCTGGAGAAAAGTATTTCATCAACTTATTCTTGGTAACCATATACCATGGCTGTGAGTAATTTGAATGGATCTGTGCACACTGGTTACATCATTTACTCCCTCTATTCCTCAATATCTACAAAAATAAAATGTTCCTCAGAGAGTTATTGAATGGATCTGAGTTGTCAACACTTTGGCCTTTCTTCCTTTGATGCAGAACAGAGCCTATCCACACTGTTTTGTCCTGTGTGAGGTATGCATGGCAGTACTGGAACTAAGCTTTTCCTGACTCAGAGTCCTTTCTTTAACCACACTACACCATGCCAAAAGATATTTCCATGTGTGTCAGGGTGAGTTGGGGTTGCTGCATTGCTGTCCCCAGCAAGTGAGCATTAGGAAAGGCTTTATGTAGATAGTGGTGATTGAGCTGAGGTTTGAAAAATTTAAAGGATTTTAAGAGGGAAATTATAGAAGTGATTTAATTTTAGTTATGGAAGACAGCCCAAGCAAAAACATAGAGATGTGAATTCAAATGGTATGTGTAAGTTGCAGCAGAAGGGCCAATTATGCTAAATGGTAGATTTTAGGAAGGGGAATAATGTTTACGGAAAGTAAGGTACCTAGGGCCAGGGTCTGATACTTTTAATATTTATTTATATCAATCACCAGAAGAATGGATGGTACTATGAATGAAGAACTATTCTTTCAGAGAGTTTAGAGACCTATGACTTCATCAACATTGGCATACCTTCCAACAATGCAGATAATGAAATCTCTATTTTTTTGTTCATCATTAATAGCTAGCATTTATATAGCATTTTAAGGTTTATAAAGTGATTTATAAATATTATTTCACTTTTTCATTATTTTATATTATTCCTCAAAAGAACTCTGGGGGACAGGTGTTATTGTTATGCCCATTTTTTACAAGTAAGTAAACTAAAGCAGATGTAAGTGAAATGTATTGCCCACAGTCTCACAGCTTGCAAGTGTCTGCTGCTGGTTTTAAGTTAGGGCTTTTGTGATCCAGATCTAGAGCTTTGTCCATTGCGCCAGCAGATGATTTCTGTGACCAAATAAATAATTCTTTAAATATCACTTGGTAATGAGGATCTCTGGTTACATTTCTTATCAGGTGACAGATATCCAGTTTATTTCTGGCCCTGAAGCCTATTCATCAGCTTGGCTCACTGGTGGGAGGGCTGAACTTTGGAATAACAGAACCTGAAGTAGAATTGGAGATCTCCCATTTATTACCTGTGTGATTTTGGCAAGTAATTTCACATCACTGAGCTTCAGTTTCCTCACTTATAAAATGAGAGGCTTAAACTCAATTACCTCAAATATTCTTTCTAGTTCTACACCTGTAATTCTATGCTTTGTGTTATCTCCCTTTCTTAGAATGTGGGCTCCTTAAGAACAAAGACTGTCTATTTTTTTTTTAATTTTTACCCTGAATGTGTTGCATTGTGTATGGTACATAGTAAGCATTTAATTTTTTTTTAATTTATTCATTCATTCAATCATCCATCTATTGACCTGTACATTTATTCATTCTTTCATTCAATCATCTTATTTCATACCAAACTAAACTCTTCTTGCATAGACTTTGAGCACAAAGATCATCTCTATGTCAGGATAAGGCTATAGAGTGGGCGGATGATGTAGTGCAAATGTTCAGAAATTGAAGTTAAAGGATCTGAGTTCAAGTTCTGATTCTGCCAAAGACCACCTCTAAGGTAAATCACTTAATCTTTCTTAACTTCAGTGTCCTCATCTTGAAAATGAGATAGGGGTTGAACTGGATGACCTGAAGGGTCCCTTTGAATTCTAAAGTTATGATCCTGTCATTAACCAAAACAGTATCTGATGATGTGAACATACTAAAAGAACATTAAGGAGATGGAGCCAGTATGGCAGAATAGAGGCACCGAACCAGCTGAACATTCCCAATATTCCCTTCAAAACAACTTGAAAATAATATCTTAAGTTGAATTGTGGAATAGCAGAGTCAACAAAAGGTCAAGGGAGATATTTTTTACAATCCAAAAAACTTAGGAGGTAGGCAGTAGAGATCTGTGACACAGAGAAGGGGTCACCTGGAGCTCATCAGTGACATCACCAGAGATGGATCTTGGAGGTGATTGCAATGGTGGTAGCATCATCTTCTGAAGCCCTAGGTCAAAGTGAGTAGGACAATAGGTTGGAGATTACAGGGGACCATAGCCTGATAAGAAGAGCAGGACTAGGAGCTGTTGGACAATGCCATTGTCCATACATAGTCCTGAGTCACAGTTCCAGAGTGGAAAGGAGCACTTATGGTCAATCTCATGGAAACAGTGGTCTTAATTGCAGTTTCAAGACTGAGAAGAGTAATAACACTTTTAGTTGCTGGGAAGCAGGAACTATTCAAGAGCAAAGACCAGAGCACAGACCAGGAGAGCAGTAGCCATACCTCTTCCATGGTAACATCACCTTGAAAGCGCCAAAAATTTTTGAGCCCCCAGAACTAGCTCTAAAAACAGCACAAAAAAAGCAAGCTTAGAATAATGCCTCACTACCCCCAGGTAGCAGAGTACAACTTCAACATTAAGTTAAAAGACAATGGGGGGGATGAGCAAAGAATGACAACAACAACAACAATAACAAGAAAAAACCTTGGCAATAAAAAAGCTACACAAAGCAAGGAAGACTAAACACAAAATAAGAAGACAACATCATGAAAACAGCTGCAAACAAAGCCTAAAGTAAAATACTAATTGGGCACAAGCTGAACATGAATTCTTGGAAGATAAGAGTGGTAGAAGGAAAAGTGGGGAAAGAAATGAGAGCAATGCAAGACATTTATGGGGGGGAAAGGTTTAATAGCTTGGTAAAAGAGACAAAAAAAATACTGAAATGAATAATGCCTTAGAAAACAGAATTTTCCAATGGTAAAAGAGGAATAAAAATTCACCAGAGAAACTTTTAAAAAGCATAATTGGTCAAAAGTGAAAAAAAGAAGTACAAAAACCCAGTGAAGAAAATAATTCCTTAAAATTAGAATTGGGCAAGTGAAAGTTAATGTCTACAAGGTATCAAGACATAGCAAAATAAAATCAAAAGAAGGAGAAATGTAAGAGGTGAAATATATCATTGGAAAAACAGGTGACCTAGAAAACAGATCAAGGAGATATAATTTAAAAATTATTAGAGTACCTTAAAGCCAAAATAAAACAATGCCAAAACATCATATTTCAAGAAATTGGCAAGGAAAATCTTAGGCCCAGAGGATAAAATAATAATTGAAAGAATCCACTAATCAACTCTTGAAAAATATCCCAAAATAAAAACTCCCAGGAATACTATAATCAAATTCCAGTGCTCCTAGGTCAAAGAGAATATATTGCAAATATCCAGAAAAAAAATTCAAATATCATGGAACTGGTCAGGATCACACAAGATTAAGCAGCTTGTGTCTTAAAGGAGCAGAGGACTTGGAAAATGATATTCCAGAAGTCAAAAGAACTAGGATTATAAGAATAAACTAATCAGCAAAACTGAGTACAAACCTTCAGGGAGAAAATTGATATTTAATGTAATAAATCAAAGGGAGGTTTGGAAAAATCACCTCCTATAAAGAAAAACAGAGGTGAGAATTTGTTGCTCTACTCTGCAGACCTCCAATCACAAGGAGAAGATATATAACACATCTACTATGCTTCAGGCACTGTGCTAAATATTAAGTATACAAAGAAAGTGAAAAAACAATTCCTGCCCTTAAAGAGCTCCCATTTTACTTGGAGAATATATTATCAAGTTGGGATGTTTTTAAGGATGGCAGAGAAATGAGTATGTAAGTAGGAAGTGGAGAAGCAGGTGAAGTTAATAGTAAAAATAACGAGCATTTTATAAAATGCTATGAGGTTTGCAGAGGGCTTTGCAAATATTACCTCATTTGACCATTGCAAAAACTCTGGTAGGTAAGAACTACTATCATTGACACATTTTAGATGAAGAAATTGAGGCAGACCCAGATATACAAAAGTATTTATAGCAGCTCTTTTTGTGGTGGCAAAGAATTGGAAATTGAGAGGATGCCCACCAATTGGGGAATGGCTGAGCAAGTTGTGGTATATGAATATAATGGAATATTATTGTGCTATAAGAAATGATGAGCAGGCAGACTTCAGAAAAACCTGGAAAGACTTGCATGGACTGATGCTGAGTGAAGTGAGCAGAACCAGGAGAATGTTGTACACAGTAACAGCCACATTGTGCAGTGATTAACATTGATAGACTTAGCCCTTCTCAGCAATGCAAGAATCTAAGACATCTCCAAAGGTCTCATGATGGAAAATGTTATACACTTCCTAAGAAAGATCTATGGAGTTTAAACGAAGATTGAAGCATACTATTTGCTTTTTTTTCTTTGTTTTGTTTTGTTTTCTCTTTCTTGTGGTTCCTGCTATTGGTTCTAATTCTTCCTTACAACATCACTAATGTGAAAATATGGTTAATAGAAATGTATATGTATAGCCTATATCGGATTGTGCACTATCTTGGGGAGCGAGGTGGGAAGAAGGGGGGAGAAAAATGTAAAATTCAAAAGCTTATCGAACTGATTGTTGATAAGTAAATAAAAAGAAATTAATAAAAAAAAAAAAAGAAATTGAAGCAGACAGATGTTAAGAGACTTCCTATGGTCACACAGCTAGTAAACATCTGAGGCAAGATTTGAACTCAGGTATTCTTGACTCCAGAGATTGTAGATGACAGGTAATCTGCTGAAAAAGACAGAATTGAATGAGATCACTTGTACACGTAGAGGGGTTTGCCTCAGCAAGAAGAAAGACCACTTCTTTATCTAGAGACGAAGATGATGGTGGCATTAGTGGCAGAAGGCATTGGGGATGTGGATTAAGGAAGAGGAAAGAAGAGGAATTTCAGCAAATGGTTTCATTTTTTTTTCAGTGAAATATGAGCCCAGATTCTCAACTGAGAGAGTACAGAAAACAAATAATGGGAAGTCTTAAGGGAGGATGAAAAAGTTTGGGAAAGCCACAATGGTAAGTGATACAGTAAGTCAATTAGGAAAGTGTAAAAGTATTGCCTGGTAGCAAATAAGGGCCAAGTGAAATTATTTAATATACATTTTTAGTAGATCCAGTTAGCAGGGCTTTGTGATTTTCTCCAGCTTCTTTCAACAGCACGCGAGTAGGAGTGAAAGCAACAGATGGTGACAATAATCTAGGGTTTAAGATTAGATTGGAGTGGGGAGAGATTCAAGGCAAGCTAGTCCAATAGTCCATGAAGGAGGTGAGCAGCACCTACACCAAGATGGTGGCAGTGTCAGAGGGAAAAAAAAGTGGTGTATGTGAGAGATGTTAGGAAGTTAAAGTTAGCAGACCTTGACAACAGATTGAAAATGGGTGGGGGGAGGGGTGTGAAGGAGAGTGAAGAATCAAGAATAACACTCAGGCTGAGCACCCAAGTGACTGAAGGATGGTGGTACTCTCAAAACTAATAAGGGAGTTTAGAAGAGGTTGGTTTGGGGAGGAAAGATAATGAATTAAGTTGAGTGAGTTCGGTTTCAATAAAAACCTGTGCTTGTGTAGAGTTTCAGCTCCCTATTAATTACCTCAATTTTACAGTAGAACAAATAAAAATACAGAGAAGTGAAGTGCTGTGGGGAATAATGACAGATAGCTGGTATTGGTGGTAGAATTTAAACCCAGGAGTCTGTGTTCCAAGTATAATCTTTCCTCTGCTACTCTATGCTGGCTCATTCCATTTGTTGAAGTCAAGTTGAGCATACATCTAAGTATATTGTACCTTCCCCTTTCAAATCCTGACTTTATTAAAATAGTTTATTCAAACTTCTGTCTCTTTTTGAAATTTCCTTTAGCTTAAGATAAATAATTTGGAGCATATCATCATAAAGAAGTCTAGAAATTTAGCACCTGGAAATATATCAAAATGCCTTTCTCTTTATTGTGAAATTATTCAAACATTATAATTTTTGAAGTCACATATTTCAATATGTTAATTTTTCAAAGTTACATATTAAAGACATTTACTAGCTCTGATTTAGAGTTTGCTATATGCTTCTGGGCCAGATCCGACTCACTAAGGAAAATGCTACACATTTTAATGAGATTCTTGAAGACAAAAATACATGTTCTTATTCATCCACATGTAATTCAGATATTGTGGTGATTGTTTGGATTGTAAAGCATTTCAAGGACAACTTCACAAAATATAACCAAGAAGTCATGTCTTGACCCAAAATAATGTTGCTAGATATTACTAATGAAATTCCATTTAATAATGTATAGTAAACACTATATCTTTCATGGTACCATATTAAGGACCGTGGAGGATATAGAGTGATAGTCTTCTAGACTATTATAATCTATTGAGGAAATAAAACAAGTACACACATATTGTAAAGAGGAAAACAGATCTTGTTAAATGAGGAAACAAATCTACAAAAAATTTCTATGAGGGATTAAAATCTGAAAAGGATGAGCAGCTAGGTGGCAGTGGATATAGCCCTGGCCCTGGAATCATAAGCACTGGCCTCAGACACTGTGTGACCCTGGGTAAGTCACTAACCCCAATTGCTCCAATAAAATAAGCAGAAGAAGTCACCTACATAAATTCGAGGGACTGCCAAAAAAAAAAAAAAGAATTCATAAAAGATGTGGCATCAGATAAGGACTGAAAGCTTATAGCATTTCAGTTGGTGGATATAGTTGGAAATGACATTTCTGCTAGAAGTAAAGAACATGAGAAAAGGTATGGAGGCAGGAAAATAGGGGAATGTTCATGGATGAGTCAATAGTGTATTTTGATCAAAGCATAAAATATATTTAGAGGACTGGTAGAAATATTGGGAAATGATAACATATTAAAGAACTATTTGAATACTGTGCCAAAGAGGTTTAAATTTATTCTATAGAGGAGAAGCTGTATAAGTGTTGTTTTTATTTTGTTTTGCTTCAAGAAAGGCAGATGTGGGATGAGGATTGTCCTTTAGGAAGATTGTGTCTGTAGTAACATGTAGGATGGCTTTACAATTGACAGAGGGGGAAAAAAAAAAACAGAGAGACTAGCTGAAAAAAGGTTAATGTTCCAGGCAAAAGAAAGTCTGTTCCTAAACTTGGATGTCAACAATGTAAAAAATAACTGATATTTATGTAACACTTTAAAGTTTATAAAGTGTAATATATTGTCTCATTTGAATCTCACAACTACTGAAATTCACGATACGCAGTTCACTGATTCTTGGATTGTTCTCCTCATAATTTCTTCCATCAAAAAGAGAAAGAATCAGTGAGCAAAAATATTAATCCTGGAACTGATTCTGATCAAGAAGGAAGAACTCTTTTCTAAAGTCGAAAAGGATGAAACTTAGGGAACCTTACTGAATGATAGAAAAGCCAGGCATAGACTGGTACCAACCCAAAATTTACAAGAGTAGATTTGAAAGGGTTCAGAGAACGGATTGGGCTGCAAAGAGTAAAATTCTATAGAGGAAATCACTTAAGGTGAGTGGGCAACTCTCAAGAAGTTTCCAGAAGCACAAATAGAAATGACAAGGAGAAAAGGGGGAAGTAGGATAAAATAAGTGGCTGTGCTAG
This sequence comes from Phascolarctos cinereus, assembly GCF_003287225.1. Lineage (NCBI taxonomy): Eukaryota > Metazoa > Chordata > Mammalia > Diprotodontia > Phascolarctidae > Phascolarctos > Phascolarctos cinereus. Next base: position 26,599,153 of record NW_027555736.1, on the reverse strand, counting down.
CATCTCAACAGCAGGTGTTTAAAGACCTTATAAAGATTATGCATATACATTCACAGCGCTAAAAAAAAGTGTGCCTGTCATATAGTAGATGCTTAACAAATGCTTGTTGATTGATTGCCAGCTGTAAATCAATCATACAATCAAATCATCAAATATTTATTTAGTCTCTGTGTGTATTATTTAGGCACTATGCTAGGGTTGGGAATAACAACACAGAGGTGAGATGAAACTCAGTGATAATGATGACAATGTTGATGATTGCAATGATGGTCATAGTGATGATGCTTTGTAACCATATTCCTGTCTATTCTTTCCAAATTAGGAGCAAGCATTTTCAGAAATTAGCTGTCTAAGGTCAGTAAATCTCCTTCATTCTCCAGCCAGAGTTAGACCCACATCCCAGGAAATCCTAGCCTGAGTCAAGAAGAATCACCATGGTCTCGAAGTGCAATTTATTCTATTGCCCATCTCCATCTCTCCTTGCTTTATATTGACAAATATAGAGTTGTTTGTTTTCATGACAAAGTTCGCTTTGTGGTTCTAGCTCTCCAATGTGGTTTTTGTTGCTGTTCATTTTTGTTGTTCTTCTGTTCTGTTTTGTTTTGCATGTGCATTCTCCTTTGGGGAACCATTAAATCTGGGTTTCCTAGATTTAGTCACCTTTGATGATTGGGAATGTTTTATCTTCTATCGAAACTTTTTTTTGGCAAAGTGTATCTTCTACTCCATTCTCATATCATCTCTCTCTCTCTCTCTCTCTCTCTCTCTCTCTCTCTCTCTCTCTCTCTCTCTCTCTCCATCTGTGTCCTTATAATAGATACACACACATATAGATATACATATAGATATATAACTTCTCCATCATCTATCTATTTACTTATCTCTAAAGCATCTTTCATCTACCTTTCTATCTATCTATTTTTCCTTCAACCCCTGTGGCCTCTCCTTCTGATTGTTCCTTCTTAACCCTCTTTTTAAAGAGGATGTTTGGGTCTATTGTGTCTTTCTCCTCTCCAAGCTATGCTCCTGACTCCCCAACTTTGTCTCACTGGGTTCCTTCATCTGTTATACCCATCCAGATACTTTTCAGCTTCCTTTTCCATATTAACTTCCCCTATTAAAAAGTAAACTCCTCAAGGGTGCGAATTGTCTTTCTTTCTGTTTGTTTTTGTATCTCCAGCACCTAAAAAACTGCTTGGAACATAGTAGGTTCTTAATGCTTGTTGACTTGTTGGGTATCTATCTATCTATCCATCTATCTATCTATCTATCTATCTATCTATCTATCTACCTACCTACCTACCTACCTACCATTAATCTACCTTCTATTTACCATCTAACTAGGTACCTTCTATTTCTTTTTTCAAGGATTCCTTCATTTAGTATGTAGATCATTCTTATCTGCCTAAGTTTTTGAGAAGTATGAGATCAGGTCCCTGTTGATACCATTCATGCTTGTGAGTACTCTATTCTAAATTATTTTGGTGTTTACTTTAGGCATCTTTTTATCTATTTCTTGGTTTACTTGTTGTTTCTCCCAAGCACATGCAGTGTTCTTGAGGGTAGGAAATGAGGCTTGTACATCTTTGTGTCTCCCTCACTCAGCATAGCACCCAGTATACAGAAAATAGTTAACAAAGGTTTGTTGAAAATCAACGTCCAGAGGACAAGATTCATAATAATCTGCTTCTCTCCTTCAGTATTTGAAGATGGCCTCCGTATTCTCTTGAAGGAGAGGACATTAGGGATGGAACTAAGATGGTGGAGTAAAAACAATGACTTGCTTGAGCTCTCCCCCAAACTCTTCCAAATAGCTGTAAAAATGGCTCTAACAAATTCTAGAGCAGCAGAACCTATAAGAAGAGAGAGTAAAACAAATTTCCAACCCAAGGCAACCTTGATAGTTAATGGGAAAGGTCTGTTGCAATGGGCTAGGAGCGGAGCATAGTTCAGCATGGGCCACACAGGCAAAGAAAGGTCTCAGCAAACCCAGAGCAGGCCTCGGGAGACTGAATCATGGGAAGATCGGTAAGAAAGGTCGGTGGTATGGCCCGGGTCCTGGCACAGCTTTGAGGCAGTGGCTGCTTCCAGAGCTCTTGGCCCACAGAAGGTGGGAGGATTGAATGGATGATCAGAGGGGGATCACAGGGCTTGTTTTGCTGGTGCTGAGGCAGGATTCTCCTGAATGGCCCATGTTTGGATCTGGATCACACTCCTGAGGTGCGGAGAAGTGCTGGCTTGGCAGAACTTGTGGCCACAGTGCAGAAGGAATCCTCCTCACAGTTCCAAGGCAGCGGACACTTATGGTCACTCATAGACCAGAGCACAGGCCAGGAAAGGAGTAAATACCTCGCCTCTGATCATACCACCTTGGAAGACCTGAAAATTTACAGGTCCTTTGAAGTATCTCTGAAAATAGCTGCACAGAACACCTGAAGCTTGGGACAGTACATCCTCCACACAGTAAGCAGATCTTACCTTAACAAAGAGTTTAAAAGTCAAGTAATTGGCTGGGAATATGAGCAAACAACACAAAAATAGTCAGGCTGTAGAACCTTACTTGGTGACAAAGATCAAAACATATAACCAGAAGAAGACAACAAGGTCAAAGCTCTTACATCCTGAGCCCCCAAGAAAGATATGGATTGGTCTCATACCATGGAAGAGCTCAAACAAGATTTTGAGAAGGAAGTAAGAGAAGTAGAGGAAAAATTAGGAAGAGAAATGAGAGTGTTGCAAGAAAATCATGAAAAACAAGTCAACAGTTTCCTAAAGGAGATCCCCAAAAAATACTGAAGAAAATAACATGTTAAAAATGGACTAATCCAAATGGAAAACGAAGTCTAAAAAGCCAATGAGGAGAAGAATGCTTAAAAAAACAGAATTGCAAAATAGAGAAGGAAGTCCAAAAGCTCAATGAAGAAAATACATTCTTAAAAATTAGAATGGATCAAAGAGAAGCTAATGACTTTATGAGAAATCAAGACACTGTAAAACAAAACCAAAAGAATGAAAAAATAGAAGACAATGAAATATCTCATTGGAAAAACAATTGACCTGGAAAATAGATACAGGAGAGACAATTTAAAGATTATTGGACTACCTGAAAGCCATGATCAAAAAAAGAGCTTAGAAATCATCTTTCAAAAAATTATCAAGTAAAACTGCGTTGATATTTTAGAACCAGAAACTAAATAGAAATTGAAAGAATCCACCAATCATCTCCTAAAAGATATTCCCAAAGGAAAATACCAGGAATATTATAGCCAAATTCCAGAGTTCCCAGGTCAAGGAGAAAATATTGCACACAGCTATAAAGAAACAATTCAAGTATTGTGGAAACACAATCGGCATAACACAAGATTAGCAGCTTCTACATTCAAGGATCAGAGGGCTTGGAATATGAGATTCCTCAGGTCAAAGGAGCTAGGATTAAAACCAAAAATCACCTACCCAGAAAAACTGAGTATAATTCTTCACAGGGAAATATGGAAAAAAAACCAATGAAATAGAGGACTTACAAGCATTCATCATGAAAAGACCAAAGCTGAACAGAAAATTTGACTTCTAAGTGCAAGACTCAAGAATAGCATAAAAAGGTAAACAGGAAAGCGAAATCATAAGAGACTTATTAAAGTTGAACTGTTTACATTCCTATATGGAAAGATGATATTTGTATGTAGTTGGAGGGAATACACACACACACAAACACACACAGGGATGATATCTAAAAAAGAAAATTAAGGGATGAGAGGATTATACTGGGAGAAAGAGAAAGGGACAGGCAGAATGGGATAAATTATCTTACATAAAATAGACAAGATAAAGCTTTTACAGTAGAGCGGAAGGGGGGAAGGTGAGAGGGAATGAGTGAATCTTATTCTCATCAGATTTGGCTTAAGGAGGGAATAACATACACACTCAATTGGGTATAGGAATCTATCTTACCCTACAGGAAAATAGGGGAGAAGGGGAAAGAGAGGGTGGGATGACAGAATGGAAGTCAGAATGGGGGAGGGAGTAATCACAAGCAAACCCTTTTGAGGAGGGACATGGTCAAAGGAAAGAATAAAATAAACAGGGCATGGAATTCGATGAAGGGAAATAGTTTTTCACAACATGACTATTATGGAAATGTTTGACATGACTACACATGTATAACCTGTATTCAGTTGCTTGCCTTCCCAATGACAGTAGGTAAGGAGGGAGGAAGGGAAAGAATTTAGAACCCAACGTTTTAAAAACAAATATTAAAAATTATTTTTACATGCAACTGGGAAATAATATGTATAGGCAATGGGGTATGGAAATCTCTCCTGTCCTATAGGAAAATAGAAGGAGAAGGTGTAAGAGAAGGGGAGGGTGTTGATAGAAGGGAGGCCAGATTAGGGGAAGGGCTATTCAGAATGAATGCCGTCTTGGGGTGGAGGAGGGAAGAGATGGGGACAAAATTTGGCACTCAAAATCTTGTGGAAGTGAATGTTGAAAACCAAAAATTAATAAATTAATTTATAAATAAATAAATAAGCAAATAAATAAAAGAAGGAGATGAGATTAGCCAATCCAATACTGTAGAAAATCCGTCAGTGAACTATCAGTGGAGTAGTCCCTATTTACTTAGAGACAATTTTTAAGTAATTGAGGAAGGATAATTCCATGTTTCATTCTCATTTCTAAATGAACTCTTTCCCCCACCTCCCAAGTCCATGACTTCGATCAAGTCAAGGGTGAACTTGGAGCTGAAAAGCATTTCTAATAAGACTGAGAGTGAAACAAGGATGTCCATTATCACCACTGTTGTTCAATATTGTACTGGAAATGTTAGCTTTAGCAATAAGAGAAGAAAAAGAAATTGAAGGTATTAGAATAGGCAAAGAAGAAACAAAGCTCTCACTCTTTGCAGATGAAATGATGATACACTTGGAAAATCCTAGAGAATCAAGTAAAACACTACTGGAAATAATACAATCTTTAGCAAAGTTGCAGCCTATAAAATAAACCCACATAAATCATTGGCATTTCTATATATTAACAACAAAGCCCAACAGCAAGAGATAGAGAGAGAAATCCCATTTAAACTTACTGTAGACATTTTAAAATATTTAGGACTCTACCTCCCAAAACTAACCCAGGAACTATATGAACACAATTACAAAACACTTTTCATACAAATAAAGTCATATCTAAATAATTGGGAAAACATCAGTTGCTTATGGGAAGGCCAAGGTAATTTAATAAAAATGACAATTCTACCTAAGCTAATTTATTTATTCAGTTCCATACCAATCAAACTAGCAGAAAAATATTTTATAGAGTTGGAAAAAATCATAACAAGATTCATTTGGAAGAACAAAAGGTCCAGAATATCAAGGGAACTAGTGAAAAGAAATGCAGAGGAAGGTGGCCTAGCCATTCCAGATCTTAAACTGTGTTATAAAGCAGTAATCATCAAAACTGCTTGGTACTGGCTAAGAAATAGAGTGGTGGATCAATGGAACACGTTAAATATACAAGATACAGTAGGCAGTGACTATAGTAATCTATTATTTGATAAACCCAAAGACCCCAGCTTCTGGGATAAGAACCCACTCTTTGAAAAAAAACTCCTGGGAAAACTGGAAAAGAGTATGGCTGAAACTAGGCATAGACCCAAATCTCACACCATATACCAAAATAAAGTCAAAATGGGTTAATAATTTAGATATAAAGGCTGATACTGTAAGCAAACTGGGAGAGCAAAGAATACTTTGCCTCTCAGATTTATGGAGAACAGAAGAATTAATGACCAAACAAGACACAGAGAACATTATGAAAAACAGAATGGATAACTTTGATTACATTAAATTGAAAAGTTTTTGCACAAACAAAGCCAATGCAACTAAGATTAGAAGGAAGGTAGAAAATTGGGAAAGAATTTTTACAACCAGTCTCTCTGATAAAGGCCTCATTTCTAAAATATATAGAGAATGAAGACATATTTATAAGAATACAAGTCATTCCCCAATTGATAAATGATCAAAGGATATGAACAGGCACTTCTCAGATGAAGAAATTAAAGCCATCTATAGTCATATGAAAAAATGCTGTAAATCACTATTGATTAGAGAAATGCAAATCAAAACAATGTTGAGGTACCACATCCACACTATCAAGATCACAATTATCAGATGCCAACATGACAAAACAGAAAATGACATGTGTGGGAGAAGATGTGGGAAAATGGAACACTAATGCATTGTTGGTGGAGTTGTGAAATGATCCAACCATTTTTGGAGAATACTTTGGAACTATGCCCAAAGGGATACAAAAATGTGCCTACCCTTTTTATCCAGCAATAGCAATTCTAGGGCTATATCCCAAAGAGATCATACAAATGGGAAAAGGACCCACATGTACAAAATTATTCATAGCAGCTCTTTTTCTGGTGGCAAAGAATTGGAAACTGAGAGGATGCCCATCATTTGGGAAATGGCTGAGCAAGTTGTGGTATATGAATCTAATGGAATACTATTGTGCTATAAGAAATGATGAACAGGCTGACTTCAGAAAAACCTGGAACGACTTGTATGATCTGATGCTGAGTGAAGTGAGCAGAACCAAGAGAACATTGCACACAATAACAACCATGTTATGCAATAACTAATGTTGATAAACTTAACCCTTCCCAGCAATAAAAGGATCTAATACATCTCCAGAGACCTCATGTTGGAAAATGCTATCCACATCCAAAGAAAGAAGTATGGAATTTGAATGCAGATCAAAGCATACTATTTGCTATTTTTTTCTCTTCTTTTGAGTTTTGTTTCCTCTTTCTGGTGGTTCCTCATAATGGTTCTAATTCTTATTTACAACATCACTAATGTGAAAATATGTTTGATAGGAATGTATATGTGTAGCCTATATCAGATTGTGTGCTGTTGGAGGGTGGTGGGGAGGGAGGGGGAGAAAATTTTCAAACTCTAAAGCATATGGAAGTGATTGTTGATAAATCAAAATAAATTAATAACAAAAAGAGAAAAAAAAGGTGAGCTTGGACTAATGCTCCTGTCAGTGATCATCTTCAAGACCTCTCTTGAAGGTCAGGTAGCACTGACTAGAGACTCAGTAGTTCTGGACCTCTCAAACTCACAAGGTGGCCTCAAAACTTTTTTTAGGCAATTGGAATTAGGTTACTTGCCCAGGGTCACACAGCTAGTGAGTATCAAGTGTTTGGCCTGAGGCTGGATTTGAACTCAGGTCCTCCTGACTTCAGGGCCGGTGCTCTATCCACTGTGCCACCTAGCTGCCTCAAACCAGCACTTTTCAAAGCACCTGCTACACAACAGGCACTGTACTAGACACTATGGATATAAAGACAAAAGTCCTTGATTGTTGTAATTAAGACATTTGCTTGTCTAGTTCTAGGTTTGTCCGTGGCTTTCTTTATGACTTTGGCCAAGGTGATGTGGAACTATTTGTTTCGATGTATAGTGATGGGGCCTGGGACAGACTCTATCTAAGGCCCTTTCTCAGATGCTTTGAAAATTACAGAACGAAATTTGATCCACAAAAAATACACTCTATTGCTCTAAGTAATGTACCAAAGAATTATTTTCATAACGTCCCACTGCAAGAGAATTCTCTAGATAGGGAAAATGTCTGCCAAAGAAGTACCTTATCCTGTTGCTATTGTTCAGTGAATTTGAACAGAGAGAATTTGCCTCTGAGTGCACAGATCATTCACCTCTCATGCTTCTGTTTTTCATTGGTGTTGGAGAGTTAGAAGAAAGTAGGAAGACATAAAGAAATGGGAGCACAAAATCAGGCACACATTCTAATTCTATTTTAACCGAATTGTCACGCATTTTTCACTCTTTGTAGCTACTAATCAAATAAGATAACATATGTATTGCACTTAGCACAGTTCCTGGCACATTGCTACATACTTAGTAATTGCTTATTCTCTTCCATCCTTTCTTCTGAAACATATGCAGGACCTTCAAGTAGTCTACATAGCAACTCTGCTTTAGCAGATTGCAGGAAGAATGGAAATGATACTGAATATGGTATTGAAAGATTTTACTTTCTTTCAAAAATGCCTTGCACAAGTCTAGGAGGGAAGAGGAGAAACCTAGTTATTGGGAAATCAACTCATTTCTTCCAATGTACAAATGAAGAAGACAACCCTCTTTCTCAAGCCTTCAGTTGCAAAGGAAAAACCAGAAATCTTTTTGAAAAAGACACTGCCCTGATTTTATGCTTATCTGGCATCTGAATGTGACTGTAGCCAAGATAGATTATGAATGGCAAGTAAAAAAGCTGTTATAATTTATGGAAAACTTATTCCTGATCCTTCCTTCAAAGCACAGGTCAGGTGCCTTCATCCATGTGAGGCCTTTCTTGATGTCCTCAGTTACTAGAACTCTTTCTTCTACCTCTACATTACTTTGTATTCACCTTAAACTTGTTTTTGCACTCTTGTGTGTTTAGGTTACACCCCACCTCATCTCACACCCTGAGAGGAATGCAAGCTCCTTGAGGGCAAGGGTTGTTTCACATACCTTTGGTATCCCCAGTTCTTGACACATAATATGGGATTAGTAAATGCTTGTTGAATTGAATTCCAATACTATGACAATGGAAACTGGGAACCACAGATAAAGGCATAACTCTCTTCTTTTACCAATGAAATTAAAATCCACATCAATTAGGAGGGGAAGAAAATCTACTGCTCATTACTAAAAAGATTGAAATTTTTTCTGTCCTGACTAAATTCTGAGTTATTAAATTTTAAAAGAAAAGTAACAGGATCTTGGACCTTTAGAAGACCTAATATGAAGCCCATCCCACCTGCCTTAAAGGTATATTGATTTTCATGCACCCTCAAGACTTTACACCAGGATACATTGGTTGTAGGATATAATTCATGCAATGTTTTATTCATAATCTACAATGTGTATCATTTTTTTTCTCTCAGCACATCATAACATTATTGGAATGGAGCATATGGAATTTTTAACTGGTGGTGGTTGATACCTACCTCAACCATGGGGCATATTTTAATTAAATTATATCATAGTAAATATTCAGAGATCCTTACTATGAAAAGGAGTTGGGGAGGGGTGTTGAAGAGAGGAGCAAAGTGACCAGAAACTGAAATGAGCTATCTTCCATTTGCTATGAAAAGTCAAACAGTGCCACCTAATGCCAGCTCTCCTTGGAAGCCTATCTGATCATTTTATATAATTGGTCCATAACTAGTGATCTCGGAAAAGGGCCATGTTTAGCTTTTTCATGTATTATATCTCATGTCAGGAAATATAACCTGATTTTGCAAGGAAAGGATAAAAACCACCCAGGTTTTAATGTACCAAATTGAAATGATCTGTCTTGTAGCAGCAATGATTAACTTTCTCTAAGTAACAGGGCTACCTTGGGAAAGTTTAGTGAGCTCCAAACTCATAGGGAAAAAAGTCAGAAGAGCCAACATAAGAAAACACCTTAAACCTCTATGTGAGGGATGTCTATAGATCCAAGTTTTCATGCATTTGTGACTCTGGACTAGGAGATATGACTGAGGATAAAACAGCAAGAAAAGAGGGCAGACTCTCATTCATCTGAGAAACATCTTGTGTTTCCTATGAGTAAGGCACTTGGCTAGGCACTGGGGGAATACAAAGACAAAATGAAACATTATTCTCGACCTCAGTGCTTGCTGACTGAATAAATTTGAACTAAAAATGCTTAGAATTTATGGAATGGGGGTGAGATATGACATTCACACAGGCCTATCAAGACAACATAATTTGAGAAGTAAGGGAGCAAGGACAATGAGAGGGTCAGGAAAGATTTCCCAAACCTCTAAAGGAGCTCAGAATTCTTAAGAATCTTAAGAAGGGAATGCATTCCAGACCCGGAGAACAGCTGGTGCTAAAGCATAAAGTTGGGATATGGAACCTAAAGCAGTAGAAATGCCAAGAAGTACAATATGATTGCAAAAGGGAAGTTTCATGGAGGGCAGAAATCACTATTCCTTCTTTCACTTCAAAATAATCAGAAAAGTTTTATTGATTAATAGTGTTTTGTTACTGTCAGAGTTAGAGGGCAGGACTGAGGACTACTTAGTAGTATGATGGAAAGAAGACAAGAATACTAGTTTAGGACCCAGAAAATCAGGATTGAAATTCTTCCCCTGATGCTTTTGACCAATGTGACCATGGGCAAGTCAATTAATTTTCATAGGCATCAATTTCTTTACCTGAAAAGAATGAAAGGGTTGTATTATGTTGTTGACTCTACGTTTATGATGATGATGGTGGTATTTATTTATATAGTACTTTTAGACTTTCAAAGTGCTTTACAAATATTATCCCATTTGACACTCATAAAGCTCTTGGAGATAGGTGACATTATTGTCCTCATTTTACAAATAAGGAAACTGAGGAAACTAGAAGTTATGTAACTTCCCCAGAGTTATGTAGCTAGTCAGTCTATGGTAGAGTTATAACTCCTCTGCATTCTGAAACTTGCCATCTATATACCTAGTTACCAATCAGTAAGTCAATCAATCATCATTCATTCAGTACTTACTACATGATAGAAACTGTGCTAAAGGAAAAAGATACAAAATATATATGCACACACACACATACACATAAACATGCAACTAGCTTCTGCCTTCAAGGAGTTTACATACTAATGAAGGAGAAAATATATATTTAATAGGCACATATAAAATGATTTCTAAGCCTTCATTCATTCCACTTATTCAATACCTGCCTTATATGTGTCCTTGACAGAAATTCCTTTCTCTCTTAAGCTTTCTGGCAGTATGGAGTTTCAGTCACTTTCTTAATTGCAGTTGAGTTTTCTGTCCCCATTGTTTTTCTTTCATGCTTAGTTTGATTCAATAAAATTAACAAAATTGAAGAGTGTACTTATAATGGGAACTTTTTACTTAACCCTAAGGTTAAGTGTGTGGAAGCCCTTTACTGGTGTGTCGGGGTTGGGTGGATGTGGGGATCTATAAATATCTTATATTTGCCTTTGAAGATAAGTTCTTCACATCTGTGGCTCCAAGAAGATGTAGCATGTACAACAGCCACACCCTGATAAAACCGTTATGACAGTTAGCCTAAACCAGTTTGAGGGGTAACCAACAGGCCTCAAACCCATTGTTAAGTTAGGGGGATATTTACCCCAAGCATGTAAAGACTTCCCCTGAGGGAATGGGGCTATCTCAGTCATCTTGACTTTTCTCTTGTCACTGGACTTCAACAATTCTGGAAAAGAGAGTGAGGCTGATGACCTTGTGCAACTCTGCCTCACTTAAATCCAATGCACACAGAAGTCAAGACATCACCCCATGATGTAATTCATCATCTTCAAAACAAAGGATGAACAATCTTCAACTCTCCTTTGTTCTGGGGTGCATTGGTGTATGGTGCTGTTGAGATATGTTGAAAACCGCATATCAAGTACAAATTCTTGGCAAGTCAGTACAAAGACAATAATGATCATAAAAATATCATACATAAGGGTCACATAAATATAGGTTTGAATATTTTGAAGAACCTCAGAGTTGAGGCAACTAGGAATCAGGAGGACCCAAGTTCAAATCCGGCCTCAGACAATTGACACTTAACTAGCTGTGTGACCTTGGGCAAGTCACTTTACACTGATTGTCTAGCAAAAAAAAAAAAAAGAGAGAAAAAGGGAACTGTGTTCATTTAGGGCAGCTAGGTGGTGCAGTGGATAGAGCACTGGCCCTGGATTTAGGAGGACCTGAGTTTAAATCTGGCCTCAGACACATAACACTTACTAGCTGTGTGACCCTGGGCAAGTCAATTAACCTCATTGCCCAGCCAAAAAAATAAAAACCAAAAACCAAAAAAACCTCCGAGTTGGGTGGTTGACTTATAGTCCAATTTTTATTTGACTAAAAATGCTCTCTGCCACATGTCTAGCAAATCATTATTTAGCCTCAGCTTGAAGACCTCAGATCAGAAAGACCCAACAGAGTATGCCTCCATGGTTCTCAAACCTCTTTTGTTGTTTAAAAAAATATCTTCCATAAAAACCCAAGAATCTTAGAGTTGGAAGGAACCCTCCAAGATCTTCCAGGTCCTACATTCGAGGCCAATTCATTCATGAACAGGAATTTACTTTGCAACAATCTTATCTGTCAAATTCGATCCTTAAACCTCACTTTCTTCATCTCATATCATGCATAATAATGCTATATAGCCTATCTCAGAGGATGGCTATGAGGAAAAGGCATTTTAAACTTTAACACAATATCATCAAAAATATAATATCAAGAATAACCTTCAAGTCATCTAATCTAACTCACTCCTTTTTCAGATGATATAGTTAAGGCCAAGAGAAGTTATGGAATGAAAATTTAGAGTCAGAAAGGACTTCTCAGGCCATTTAGCAGAGCCTATTCATTTGAGGAACTGAGGCCCAGAAAATTTAAGTTGACTTGACCAAGATTACACAGATAGCAAGAGGCAAAGCCAGGATTTAAACTTTCATTCTCTGATTACAAATTCAGCACTCTTTCCATGGCTCCATTCTGGCTATTAAAAGACATATGGCTGGTGTCTCTGCTTCATTTCCCAACATTAGTCATTTGTCTATTTAAAGTTGCCTACAGGCAAAGGAAGGGCTAATTTATCTGGATTCTATTGGAAGCATGATCCTCTTTCTTGGATCAAACTCTAAGAGTTTTCAGAAGTAAAAGGTCAACATGTCACACATGCACACAAACCTTCAGTGATATATCTAGTCACTGTTATGAAATTTGTCAGTACTATGAATTTATAGTCTATCTCTAAAAAAAAAAACTTCTAAGACAGTGGGGGATCAAGCAGCTGATCAGAGGAGGATTTCAGGGATCTCTTTGCTGCCACTGAGGGAGGATTCTCTTGCTTTGCCCATGCTTGGATTTGGGTTGCGGTCCTAGGTAGCAATCCTGGGGTGAGAAGAAGCACTGCCATGATAGAATGTTTGGCAGTAGTGCAGAGAAAATCCTCCTCACACTTCCAAAGCAGAAAAGAGTGCATGTGGTCACTCATAGACAACAGCACAGGCCAGGAAAGGAGTAAACACCTCTCCTTTGATCATACCACCGGGGAAGAAATGAAAATTCACAGGTCTCTAGAAGTATCTCTGTGAAGACAGTTGCACAAACCTCTGAAGCTTGGGACACTACACCCTGCACACTGGAAGCAGACCTCCACCTTAACAAAGAGTTTAAAAATCAAGTAATTGGCTAGGAACATGAGTAAACAGTGGGGCAAAAAACTAAGTCTATAGAATTTTACTTGGGTGACAAAGAAGGTCAAAACATACAACTAGAAGAACACAAACAAAGTCAAAGCTTTTACATCCAAAGCCTCCAAGAAAAATTTGAATCAGTCCAACAATATGAAAGAGCTCAAAAAGGATTTTGAAAAGGAAGTAACAGAGATAGAGGGAAAATTGGGAAGATAAATGAGAGTGATGCAAGAACATCAGGAAAAAAAAGTCAACAGCTTGCTAAAGTAAACTCAAAAGAATACTGAAGAAAACAGCACATTAAAAAACAGACCAACCCAATGGCAAAAGAGGTCCAAAAAGCCAATGGGGAGAAGAATGCCTTAAAAATCAGAATTGCAAAATGGAGAAGGAAGTCCAAAAACTCACTGAAGAAAATAATTCCTTAAAAATTAGAATGGAGCAAATAGAAGCTAATGACTTCGTGAGAAATCAAGAAATTATAAAACAAGACCAAAAGAATGAAAAAAATAGAAGACAATGTGAATTAGGTCATTGAAAAAACATCTGACCTGGAAAACAGATCCGGGAGAGATCATTTAAAAATCATTGGACTACCTGAAAGCCATGATAAAAAAAAAAAAAGGCCTACACATCATCTTTCAAGAAATTACCAAGGAAAACTGCCCTGATATTCTGGAACAAGAGAGTAAAATAGAAATTGAAAAATCCAATGATGACCTCCTGAAAAGAATCCCCAAAGGAAATCCAAGAATATGATAGCCAAATTCCAGAGTTCCCAGGTCAAGGAGAAAATACTGCAAGCAACCAGAAAGGAACAATTCAAGTATTGTGGGAACACAATCAGGAAAATACAAGATTTAGCAGCTTCTACATTCAGGGATCAGAGGGCTTGGGATATGGTATTCCAGAGGTCAAAGGAGATAGGATCACAACCAAGAATCTCCTAGCCAGCCAAACTGAGTATAATCCTTCATGGGAAAAACTGGACTTTTAGTGAAATAGAGGAGTTTTAAGAATTTTTGATGAAAAGACTAGAGCTGAATAGAAAATCTGACTTTCAAGTACAAGATCCAAGAGAAATATGAAGAGGTAAGCAGAAAGAGAAATCATAAGAGATTTATTAAAGTTGAATTGTTTACATTCCTTCATGGAAAGATGGTATTTGTAACTCATGAGGCATTTCTCAGTACTAAGGTAGTTGAAGGAGAAATGTGTGTGTGTGTGAGTGTGTTGTGTGTGTGTGTGTGTGTGTGTGTGTATGCTTAAAAATTAAGGGGTGAGAATATTGTACTGGGAGAAGGAGAAAGGGACAGGCAGAATGGGGTAAATTATCTCATATAAAATAGACAAGATAAAGCTTTTATAGTGGAGGGGAAGATAGGGAAGTTGAGAGGGAATGAGTGAATCTTACTCTCATCAAATTTGGCTTAAGGAAGGAATAATATACATGCTCAGTTGGGTATGGAAATCTATCTTACCCTACAGGAAAATAGGGAAGAAAAGGATAAGAGAGGAGGGCATGATAGAAGGGAGGGAAGAGTCCGAGAGGGGTTAATCAGAAGCAAACATTTTTGAGGAGGGATGGGGTCAATGGAGAGAATAGAATAAATGAGGAATGGGATGGGATGGAGGGAAATATAGTTACTCTTTCACAATATGACTATTATGGAAGTGTTTTGCATGACTACACATGTATAACCTATATTGAATTACTTGCCTTCTCAATGAGGGTGGGTGGGGAAGGAGTAAAGGAGAGAACTTGGAATGCAAAGTCTTAAAAGTGAAGGTTAAAATTGTTTTTACAAGCAATTGGGAAATTATGTACAGGAAAAGGGGCATAGAAATCTATCCTGCCCTACAGGAAAATAAAATGGGAAAGGGATAAGAGAAGGGGTGGTGATAAATGGGAGAGCATATTAAAGGAAGGGTTATTCAGAATGTACACCATTTTGGGGTGTGAGGAGGGGAGAGATGGAAAGAAAATTTGGAACTCAAAATCTCATAGAAGTGAATGTTGGAAACTAAAAATAAAGAAAAAAGACAAAGAAAAATTTTAAAAGAGAGAGAGAATAGACTGTATTAGGCTATTCTAAATCCTAGAATATTAAACATGTTAGATGTGCTAGGGATTATAAAAAAAATGTGAAAGATAAAATAAAAAAAGAAAGTTCTAGTAAAGCAACTCAGGGACTCTCTACCTAGAAGATGGGCCAACAAAAGGAGTACATTTTCTTTTCCTTTTTCTAGACCTATTCTAAACACACAAAGGTCCAAAATTTCCCAAGAATCAAATTGACCAAAAGCCAATTCCTGATAGGAAGAATACTCATGGTTTCCATGGGAACCAACATGTAAAGAGCATTAGCTGTCATTGCCCAAAAAATCCTTAGACATTTTAGAGACTGAATTATAGAGGAGATTCCAGTCTGTGACTTTGGGGAGTCTGATGAGAAGACAGAGACATGCTGAGCTAGAGTTGGCTGTTCAACTAGATTGTTCGTATTGACCAGAGTGAGTACCACATGAACCAAACTATACTGGGAATAAAGATTTGTTTTCTCAAAGTGAGCTATAAAAAGATAAGCTTATGAGAAGTGCCAAATATACATTCTCACAAGGTAAACAGATTCAAATGAATAACTATTTTGCAAACTAAATGCATGTCTCATTTAAAATTGCATGTATAAACATATGTATATGAAATCTAACAATAAACATTAGTGCATAAAAATCAACTTTTATATTATAAATTTATATTTTAATTAATTTCAGTGTATAAGATTACCATCCCACCTTTTGTAGTTGCTCCTAAATTTCCATCACATTTCATGCTTATTACTATTCATTTGCCTTTCTTTATGTGGTTATAGTTGGTTTATATTTAAATCTCTCTCTTCCTCCTTCCCCCTTCTCTCTCTCTCTCTCTTTCTCTCTTCCAATTTATTTTGCTTAATAATGTTCACTATTTCTCTAAATTCTTCATAATTGTTTGTGATAACTCTACTGCAGTATTTAATTACATTCATGTACCAGAAATCTGGTACATGAATGTAGAACTCTGGGAGTCCCACTTCAAAACAAAAGAAATCAAATAAAATTGGTTTTAAAATTAATAGCTTAAAAATTCATTCATTAATTGCATAGTTAGGAACAAAAATCATTTGTGCCAAAGGTGTAGATTATTGATGAACTATTCTCCACTGCTACAAGCAGTTGACCCATTCCAGAGTAGACCACAACACTCAGTGGTCATACCCTCTCTAATAGACAAGCTTAGCTTGCATTTATTTTGTGTTTATCTCATATACACTTATGTGTGTGTGTATATATATATATATATATACATAGTTTCTTCATACTGAATGTCCACTACTTGGGGAGAGCTGGTATGAATTTGGCCATTGAGAGACCCCCAATAAATGCTTTTGGATTGTCCTATTGTTAGAACAATAATATCATTAAAAAGAGAAGAAAAACATCTTATTTATTAGGATTTTCATAGACAAACCTTTATTAGTCATCTCAATTTGGGCAAATTATACTTCTCTATATGCCTCTAAACTTCCTGGAACTTTTGTCCTTCTAGATACAGATGAATTAAGATATCTTTTGGTAGAGGAAGTTCCCACACCAGAAGCTCCCTATATGGATCCAATTTTTAAAATTATTCTTTAATTACTTTTATTCCCACATGCTTTTATTTCTCCTTAGACTCTAGGATCATAGGATCAGAACTTTAGAACTATAACAGACCACTGATATCATCTACCTCAGCCTCAGTTTGTATATAAGGAACAGTGCTCCAGTAAGGTTAAGTTACTTACTCAAAGTCACACAAATAGGAAATAACAGACCAAGAACTGAAACCTAGGCTCTCTAATTCCAAATCTGCTGTACTAACAACCAAAAAACTATTAATTAACAATTTGGATTTCATTTTTATTTTAGGATTTATGAGCCATTATGGAGGACTGAAGGGAGGAAATAAGTAAGTATTTCATAGGATAAGAGAATGTGGATGAGTTGGGCTTTCAGGAGTGGAGGGAGTGTCCATATTGATAAAGTCACAGATGCTTCCCAGTATCTTATTACATATAATAGCACTTGAAACATCCTCCTCTCACTTTGGTATGAGTACATTAAATTTTCTCTAATTTAGTAGAATTAAAATTAATATAGTAATATAGTATAGTGGATGTAGAGTTAGTGTCAGGGTCAGGGAGACACGAGTTTAACTCCAATCTCTGACAACTATTTGCCTGTTTGACCTTGAACAAAGCATTTAATCTCTCAGTGCCCCTAAGGAACTCTGTCATAGGAAGAGCTGCAGAAAAGCTTCCCATTGATTGTTAAAGGAAGTTTAAACCTGGAGTGCAGAATCCCCTAAATCAATAAGATCCAGGTCCAGTAAACAAATAATGAAACATATAGAAAAATAAATGAATGAGTAAGTGAATTAATGAATAAATGAATGATGAATAAGTGAATAAACAAAACAAATAAATAAATAAATAAATGTGACAGCATAATATACTGTTCCACACTGGATAAGACAGCACATTTGCATATAAGCAAATAAATGAATAAATAAATGAGTAAATAAATAAATGGAAGAATAAACAGATATATGAATGAATAAGCACACGAAGAACTAAATATACAAATAAACAACACAGTATAATATAACAACATACAATTTCACACTGCATAAAGAACACATCTATGCATGTCTGTCTGTGCCTATATATGTGGATACAGATACATGTATGTATGTATGTATACATCCACATACATGGAAAGATACATACAAACATGTATATGTGTGAATAGAATATACTCATATATAATGTAAACATTACATATATATGCATTGCTATGCATGGAATGTTTGATAACATAGAAAAGGCCTCCAATTAGTTTGAGCCTCTGCAAAGAATTTGTTGGAGGACATGGACAAAAATTCTCTTTCTCCAAGTGAGATTCAGGTGGGAGGTAAGGGAAGTTTGAAGGGCATATGCTGCAAAAAAAAGAAGGCATGAATATTATTTTTTAAATATATAGATGGTTATCCATTGTGTTGGAACATCAATTACCGATTTGTTCATGTATTCTGAAAAATCAAGCTTCCTAAAAGTATTTCCATGTTCCAGAGAGAAAAATGCACAAAACAGCAAATGAGAAATTTGCCTTATAGTCTTTCTTATGACATTCACTAACTGTGTAACCTTGGATATGTCTCTTTCCTGTTAAATAGCAGAGTTGGGCAAGAAAAACTTTAAGATCCTTCCTGGTTGTCTGATTCTGCTTTATAACAATTTTCTGTCATGGTCTTTTAGAAACATCAATCAGATATTGTTTGTTCATTAAAATAATTTATGCAATCATGAACCCAGTATTCTATGTTCTTCCATCGTAACACAGCCATCCTTTGCTTGTCTGAGAATATTTTATCAGTCATATCTGGAGATCACATTTGAATATGTTTTATTACCTTTAATTTGGCATTCATTTCTTGATCATATGTTTTAAAATATAAATTTATTTATTGTTAGTTTTCAACAATTACTTCCACAGGATTCTGAGTTCCAAATTTTCACCCTATCTCGCCCCTTGCCCTACCCCAAGATAGCATGCATTCTGAATATCCCTTCCCCTAGTCTGCCCTCTTTTCTATCTCTCCCTCCCTTCTCTTATCCCATTCCCCTTCTATTTTCCGGTAGGGCAGAACAGATTTCTGTACCCTATTTCCTGTATTTCTTATTTCCCAGTTGCATGTGAAAACAATTTTTTTAAACATATGTTTTTAAAATTTTGGGTTACAAATTTTCTCCTTTCATTCCTCCCCACCTACCCTCATTAAAAAGGCAAGCAACTCCATATGTTATACATGTGCAGTCATGCAAAACACTTCCATAGTAGACATGTTGTGAAAAACTAACTCTGTTTCCCTTAATCCTATCCTGCCCTCCCATCTCTTCTATTCTTTCTTTTGACCCTGTCCCTCCTCAGAAGTATTTACTTGAGATTGCCCCCTTTCCCAATCTGCCCTCCTCACTATCATCCCCCAGCTGTCTTGTTCCCTTTCCTCCCTTATTTTCCTGTAGGGTAAGACAGATTTCCATATCCAATTGAATGTGTATGTTCTTCCCTCCATAAACCAAATCCTATGAGAATAAGATTCACTCATTCCCTCTCACCTTCTCCCATTTCCCCTCCACTGTAAGAGCTTTTTCTTTTCTGTTTTTTTTTTGTGAGATAGTTTACACCATTTCACCTCTCCTTTTCTTCTTCTTCTAGTATAATCCTCTCACATCCTTTAAATTTATTCTCCAGATATGACCCCTTAATCTTCAACTCACCCTGTGCCCTCTGTCTGTCTGTCTGTCTGTCTGTCTGTCTGTCTATCTATCTATCTATCTATCTATCTATCTATCTATCTATGTACCTAGCTAGCTAGATAGATAGATATAGATACAGATATATACATACACAATAATTTTTTTTTTCCTTCCAACAACTCTAATACTGACAAAGGTCTCATCAGTTATAAATATCATCCTTCCATGCAGGAATGTAAACAGTTCAACTTTAATAAGTCTCTTAAGATTTCTCTTTCCTGTTTACCTCTTCGTGTTTCTCTTGAGTCTTGTATTTGAAAGTCAAATTTTCTGTTCAGCTCTGGTCTTTTCATAAAGAATGCTTGAAAGTCCTCTATTTCACTAAATGACCATTTTTTCCCCTGAAGGATTACACTCAGTTTTGCTGGATAGGTGATTCTTCGTTGTAATCCTATCTCCTTTGACCTCTGGAATATTATCCATGCCCTGATCCTTTAATGTAGAAGCTGCTAAATCTTGTGTTATCCTCATTGTGTTTCCACAGTACTTGAATTGCTTCTTTCTGGCAGCTTGTAATATTTTCTCCTTGACCTGGGAACTCTGGAATTTGGCTGCAATATTCCTAAGAGTTGTCCTTTGGGGATCTCTTTCAGGAGGAGATCGTGGATTCTTTCAATTTCTATTTTGCCCTCTGGTTCTAAATATCAGGGCAGTTTTCCTTGATAATTTCTTGAAAGATGATGTCTAGGCTCTTTTTTTGATCATGGCTTTCAGATAGTCCAATAATTTTTAAATTCTCTCTCCTGGATCTATTTTCCAGGTCAGTTGTTTTTCCAATGAGATATTTCACATTGTTTCTATTTTTCATTCTTTTGGATTTGTTTTACAGTGTCTTGATTTCTCATAAAGTCACTAGCTTCCAATTGCTCTATTCTAATTTTTAAGGAAGTATTTTCTTCAGTAATCTTTTGGACTTCCTTTTCCATTTGGCCAATTTTTCTTTTTAGGATATTCTTCTCCTCATTGGCTTTTTGGACCTCTTTTGCCATTTGGGTTAAGCTATTTTTTAAGGTGTTATTTTCTTCAGTATTTTTTTGGGTCTCCTTTAGCAAGCTGTTGACTTGTTTTTCATGATTTTCTTGCATTACTCTTATTTCTCCTCCCAGTTTTTCCTCTACTTCTCTTACTTGCTTCTCAAAATCCCTTCTGAGCTTTTCCAAGGCCTGGGACTGATTCATATTTTTCTTGGAGGCTTTGGATGTAGGAGCTTTGACTTTGTTTTCTTCTTCTGGTTGTATATTTTGATCTTCTTTGTCACCAAAGTAAGATAATGTAGTCTAACTGCTTTTGCACTGCTTGCTCATGAGCCCAGCCAATTACTTGAATTTTAAACTCTTTGTTAAGGTAAGAGTCTGCTCCCAATTTGGAGAATATACTGTCCCAAGCTTCAGGAGTTTGTACAGCTGTTTTCAGAGATACTTGTAGGGACCTGTAAATTTTCAGTTCTTCCAACGTGGTATGATAAGGAGCGAGGTGTTTACTCCTTTCCTGGCCTGTGCTCCGGTCTATTTGTGACAACAAGCACTCCTTTCTATCTTGGAACCATGAGGAGGGTTCCTCTCCACAGCTACTACAAGCTCCACCATGCCATTGCTCTTCCTTGGCCCAAGACTGCCGCCCAGAACTGTGACTCAGATCCACACACGGGCAAAGCAAGAGATTCCTGCCTCAGCACTGGCAACGAGATCCCTGCAATCTCCCTCTGATCAACCACCAGACTCCCCCTCAGTCTCTGGTAAGGAAGCTCAGGAGACAGCTGCGCCCCCCCCCAAGGCCGGGCTGTTGGGGAATGGAGCTGAGAGCCTGCACTCCTCTCTCAGCACCGCAGAAACAGACTTTTCCCACTGACCTTCAAAGTTGTCTTTGGCTTTAATGGGGTGAGAAATCTAGAAACCACCACAGCTGTCCATGATTCAGTCCTCTGAGGCCTGCTTCAGGTTTGCTGTGGCCTGTGCTCCCACACCACACTGTGCTCCGCTCCTATCCTGGCGTAATATACCTTTCTGATCAAACATCCAGGTTGTCTTGGGCTGGAAATTTGTTTCCCTCTGTCTTTGTGTGGGTTCTGCTCCATTAGTATTTATTTAGAGCAATTTTTTATAGCTATATGGAAGGATTTGGGGGAGAGCTCAAGTAAGTCACTGCTTTCACTCCACCATCTTGGCTCCTCCTGGATCATATTTTTGATGTGCTCTGTGTTTGCTAGTCTGAAGATTCATAAGCCATTTGTTAGTTCAAAATCACCCTACCAAAACAGACTGATTTCCAAACCTTTAGTGGTCCAGCATTTTTTTCTCCCCAAAAAGAGGGATTGCTTTTACTTGACAGCTTTTTACTCCTCTACTACACTTAAGAAATTGATTCAAGGCCAAGATGGCCTTGAAAGCAGTGACTTCCTTGAGCTCTCCCCCAAACCCCTCCAAATACTCATAAAAAATGGCTCTAAACAAATTCTGAAGCAGCAGAACCCACAAAAAGACAGAGTGAAACAAATTTCCTGCCCAAAACAACCTGGACAATTGATCAGAAAGGTGTATTGCGCCAGGCGGGGAGCACAGCACAGCGCAGCGTGGGCATGCAGGCCACAGCAAACCTGGAGCAGGTCTCATAGAACTGAATCACAGGCAGCTGTAGAGATTTCCAGACTCCTCAATCCATGAATGCCAAAGACAACTTAGAAGGTCAGTGGGAAAAGTCTGTTTCTGTCCGTGGACAGAGAGGAAGGTGGAGTTTCAACTCCATTCCCCAAGAGCGTGGCCCTGGGGGGGCAGCTGCTTTCTGAGCTTCTGGCCCACAAACTGAGGGGGAATCCAGTGGCTGATCAGAGAGGGACTGCAGGGATCTCTTTGCCAGTGCTGAGGCAGGAATCTCTTGCTTTGCCTGTGTGTGGATCTGGGTCACAGTTCTGGGTGGCAGTGCTGGGGTGAGGAGGAGCACTGGCGTGGTGGAGTTTGTAGTGGCTGTGCAGAGAAACCCCTCCTCACAGTTATGGGACAGAAAGGAATATTTGGGGTCACAGGCCACGAAAGGAGTAAACACCTCGCCCCTTATCATACCACCTTGGAAGAACTGAAAATTTACAGGTCCCTACAAGTATCTCTGAAAACAGCTACACAAACCCCTGAAGCTTGGGACAGTACACTCTCCACATTGGAAGCAGACTCTTACCTTAACAAAGAGTTTAAAACTCAAGTAATTGGCTGGGATCATGAGCAAGCAGCACAAAAAGAGTCAGACTATATTATCTTACTTTGGTGACAAAGAAGATCAAAATATATAACCAGAAGAAGACAACAAAGTCAAAGCTCCTACCTCCAAAGCCTCCAAGAAAAATATGAATCTGTCCCAGGCCTTGGAAGAGCTCAAAAGGGATTTTGAGAAGCAAGTAAGGGAAGGAGAGGAAAAACTGGGAAGAGAAATGAGAGTGATGCAAGAAAATCATGAAAAACAAGTCAACAGCTGGATAAAGGAGACCCAAAAAAATACTGAAGAAAATAACACCTTAAAAAACAGCCTAACCCAAATGGCAAAAGAGGTCCAAAAAGCCAAGGAGGAGAAAAATGCCCTAAAAAGAAAAACTGGCCAAATGGAAAAAGAAGTCCAAAAGCTTATGAAGAAAATACTTCCTTAAAAATTAGGGATAGAGCAATTGGAAGACAGTGACTTTATGAGAAATCAAGACACTGTAAAACAAATCCAAAAGAATGAAAAATTAGAAAACAATGTGAAATAGCTCATTGGAAAAACAACTGACCTGGAAAATACGTCCAGGAGAGAGAATTTAAAAATTATTGGACTATCTGAAAGCCATGATCAAAAAAAGAGCCTAGACATCATCTTTCAAGAAATTATCAAGGAAAACTACCCTGATAAAGTAGAACCAGAGGGCAAAATAAAAATGGAAAGAATCCAGCAATCTCCTCCCGAAAGAGATCCCCAAAGGAAAACTCCTAGGAATATTGTAGCCAAATTCCAGAGTTCCCAGGTCAAGGAGAAAATATTCCAAGCTGCCAGAAGGAAACAATTCAAGTACTGTGGAAAAACAATCAGGATAACACAAGATTCAGCAGCTTCTACATTAAAGGACCACAGGGCATGGAATATAATATCCCAGAGGGCAAAGGAGATAGGATTACAACCAAGAATCACCTACCCAGCAAAACTGAGTATAATCCTTCAGGGGAAAAAATGGTCATTCAGTGAAATACAGGACTTTCAAGCATTCTTGATGAAAAGACCAGAGCTGAATAGAAAATTTGACTTTCAAATACAGGACCAGTGGAACATGAAGAGGTAAACAGGAAAGAGAAATCATAAGAGACTTATTAAGATTGAACTGTTTACATTCCTGCATGGAAAGATGATATTTGTAACTCATGAGAACTTTGTCAGTATTAGGGTAGTTGAAGGAAAAAAATTGTAATGTATAGATATAGATAGATAGATAGATAGATAGATAGATAGATAGATAGATAGAGGGCACAGGGTGAGTTGAAGATTAAGGGGTCATATCTGGAGAATAAAATTAAGGGATGAGAGAGGATGATACTCAGAGAAGAAAGGGAGAGGTAGAATGGGGTAAATTATCTCACAAAAAAAAACAGAAGAAAAAAGTCTCTACAGTGGAGGGGAAACAGGGGAAGGTGAGAGGGAATGAGGAATCTTATTCTCATAGGATTTGGCTTAAGGGAATAACATACACATTCAATTGGGTATGGAAATCTGTCTTACCCTACAGGAAAATAGGGGGAGAAGGGGACAAGAGAGCAGGGGGTGATAGAGAGGAGGGCAGATTGGGAAAGGGGTAATCAGAAGCAAATACTTCTGAGGAGGGACAGGGTCAAAAGAAAGAATAGAAGAAATGGGAGGGCAGGATAGGGTTAAGGGAAATAGAGTTAGTTTTTTACAACATGTCTACTAAGGAAGTGATTTTGCATAACTGCACATGTACAACCTATATTGAGTTGCTTGCCTTTTCAATGAGGGTGGGTGGGGAGGGAGGAAGGGAGAAAATTTGGAACTCAAAGTTTTAAAAACATGTTTTAAAAAAAATGTTTTCACATGCAACTGGGAAATAAGAAATACATGAAATGGGGTACAGAAGTCTATCCTGCTCTACAGGAAAATAGAAGGGGAAGGGGATAAGAGAAGGGGGGGAGAGATAGAAGAGAAGGCAGACAGGGGAAGGGTATTCAGAATGCATGCCATCTTGGGGTGGGGAGAGGGGTGAGAAATTTGGAACTCAAAAACTTGTGGAAGTGAATATTGAAAACTAAAAATAAATAAATTTATATTTAAAAAATTGATTCAAAATTGATATTTCAATATGACTACTGAGGTCTAGGGCACCTCCTTGAGGAACAAAGAACATCAGTGATAAGAGCAAGTAAGTAAACAACACAATTCCACATTTCAAAGGTGAGGAATCCCAACCGCAAACTCAGGAAAAATTAATCTCACTCACTTAATATCTCTGATGGAATTTTCTCTTGGCCTAATTTCTTAGAGATGGACACTTCCTCAAAAATCAATATAATTATCACAATCCATAAATGTTTATTAATTGCTTCCTGTGGACAAATTTTAGTTGATCAGATCAGTCCCTTCCCTTCAGGCTATTCATAATTTTCTGTGGCTCTGAGCCCTCTTTAGCAACTGAGAATCTTTGTTTCCTACCATTCCATACAATCCACAATCAGGTTTCTCCATAGGACTCAGACAAAACATAGGTAGATATATAACTTTCTATCTTTTCTCAGGCATTTCCCTATGACTTCTCTCTGCTACATTTGATCAAGGATATATGTAGTTCAGAAATATAAGAATTATTCATGTTTATCATTCCTAAAAGATAGGATAAATAGAAAAGCAATCAAATTCTTAAGGAAGAGTCATAGAACAAGAGCATATTCTCCCATATGGAAAAAAGAGCAACAGGGAAGAATGTTGTAGGAATCATCAGCTGGGTGTGCTGACCAGAGTAGAGTTTCATAAACATTACCTGAATGCTAACACCCCATCCTCTATTCACCCATACAGTTCCATTACTAGATTCCAACATTTCAGGATATCATGTCTGGTGCTGACCTTCATAACTTATACTCTACCAGTTCTTGGCAGTTTCCAATCACAGCAGCTGTCTCTCCAAAAACTACCATGTTAATTCTGGGCTTCATTCATCACTTATGCAGCCTCAGATGTTCCCCTCATTCTTTAGGACTGGAAAGACTACTTGTTAGACAAAGTCCACTCTATGTTGCTAGTTATGTGTTTTTATATGTGTGTGTCTATGTATGTATGCATATACATATGTATATATATATGTGTGTGTGTGTGTGTGTGTGTGTGTGTGTTGTGTGCATGCATATGTATATATAACAGTCTATGTTAAACTTGTTAGATAAAGTCCAGTCAACCACACTATTACTGAAACTCCCAGGTAGCCTGGGGTAGGGATGCAAGTCAAATATAGAATCACTGGGTGATTCTTCTCTTGACTAGTAGGTACCATCTCCAGTACTCTATTTTTTTGGTAACATCAAGGAAAAGTAGGCTTGCATTTGTTTTGTATATATGTAGATAAACATACATACATACATACATACATACATACATACATACATATTTATACTTATATGAATACATTTCCTTCATTACCCAATAGATTATATGCATCTTAGAGAACAAGCCTGTTTTCATTGCATCACTGATTAATCAATTGATTCTCTTTGTGAAAGTATGTCAAGCTAATTTTTAAAAAATATGAAACATTTTGTAACTTACAAATAAGTAATATAATTTTAGCCTTCCACAAAACATTAAACAAAAAATAAATTGATCTAAAATTGATTGTAGGTCAGCTAGGGGGTGCAGTGGACAGAGATCTGGGGCTGGAATCAGGAAGACTCTTCACAATTTCATGAGTTTATCTTCATGAGTTTAAATCTGGCCTTAGTCACTTACTCATTGAGACCATGCGCAAGTCACTTAACCCTGTTTGCCTCAGTTCCTTATCTGTAAAATGATCTGGAGAAGTAAGTAGCAAAGCACTCCATTACCTCTGCCAAGAAAATCCCAAATGGGGCCATGGAGAGTCTGACATAACTGAAAAATAACTTAATGACAACTACAATTGATTTTACCTGAGCCCCATACACTATATAACATTACAACTACCTTCTTTGTTCCTTTGCAAGGTTAAAATTTTAATCCAATTAAACATATAATTTATACTGGAACCTGCATGAGAAATTAAATTTTTTATTTTTAATTGGTCATTTGGAACTCTGATCACATTCTCCCAAGAAATGAAGGCTACACGCAATGACAAGTTTCTCAAACTATCCTACAAAATCTAGTTTAGTATATAATTCACCTAAAATATTGAATGTGTATGCTTAAATACAGTTCGTAACTATAAAGTTTTAATACCAGCAATTAAGTAAAATGGAGGTGATATAATAGAAAATAATTTTCAAAAGTCAAATTTGTTGCTGCTAAATATAGGTTATTTTATTAGAGAAGAGAAAGGAACAGGCTAATAAATTATGTAAAGGAGCTAAAGAGGAGTATGTATATTATCATGGATTTTGAAGTTTTCCTCTACTGATGAATTGTATTGATGTCATCATCATTATCATCATCATCATAGTCATCATTGTCATTGTTGTAAGGCAGATTGCTCTAGGGGAAAGAGCAGAGGGTCAGAGGGTCTATGCTCAAATCTTCTCTCTAACAACACTACATTTTTCACCTTCAGTGACTCACTTAACCTCTGATGGGCTTCAGTTTCATCATCTGTAAAATTAAAAAGTTGGACTAGTTGCCCTTTCAGCTCCTTTCCAGCCCAATATGTATAATCCCATGATCAGCATCACTAATCTTACTTCATTTCAAACATTCCATGTACATTCATACAAGTACATAATTAGAACTGCATTTTTACCTACCACTCATAATGTGACTGTCACCGTGAAAGAAAATATAGGAAGAAAATGATGAAGATGAAGAGAATGATATCTTTCTGCCTAAGTTAACTAGAAAGCATCGAAAGATAAGGAAAGGAGTGTGGTCATTGGAGGATACAAGAAATGTCTTCAGTTTAGATAAACTTAGCTTTGGGTGGTAAAAATAGAGAAAAGAGAGGAAATAAGGTAGGTACCAAGTTCTTCTAATAGGAAAAAAGGTAAAAGTGGGCATAAGGTATGGCATTGAATATTGGACCTAGAAAGATTCGTTGCTGTTCAGGCACAGTGAAAGTGTTCATCTTGGAGAGTATGTGGGTAAATAAAGTACAAATTAGTCTGCCCTCCTTATTTGTTAAGTAGGGTGTTTACAAGTAACAAATTCCTACATCAAGCATAGCAGTTGGTTGACCAGTGCAGAGTGCTCTGGTGGTGTTAGGAAGACTTGAATTCCATCGAGTGTCACATACTTACTAGCTATGTTATCTTGGGCAAATAACAATCTCCGTCTGGTTTAGTTTCTTTATCTTTAAAATAGGGATAATAATAGAATCTACCCCCTCAGGGAACTTTTGAGGATGAAAGGAGATAGTATTTGGAAAGCACTTTGCAAGTCTTCAAATGCCAGATAAAATACTATACTATTCACATATTAGATTTTGTATTATGAGTTACACTATGGATTAGTCTCTCACAAACATTATGATTGTTGAAAGATGTTTTAAGAACCATTGTTTAGATCAATCTGTTTTTAAATACTTAGCATAGCTGTGAGATCAGATCTCCTCATGTGTGACTAAGATACAACCACCCAAGATATAAAACAGCTGGGCTGCATCATCACATTTCACTAATAAATAGTGCCAGCAAAATTCCATTAGCCAGAAAATTAATTCCTTTAGTTATCAATTTTGGATATGAGAGTTAATAGACTTAGAATGGCAAAATCATATGCAGGTTATTGCTGTGTACTTTGTTGCACAAAATGTTCATTTGATATGCCTCTTAAAATGAAACAAATGATTTTGTATTGATCCATTGTACCTTTCTTCAGGGAAGATAAATACTTCTACTCCATGATGCATGCAAGGACTTTGTTACATGTGATAAATTAAAGAGGATCTGAGCATGGGCAACTTTCCCCAAATATACATTCAAATATGGTCTGGAATTCCATAGAACCACAAAATGATCAAGGAACTTTCTCTTCCCCAAAAGAAGGTCAAACCCTATCTAAAGAAAAGGTAACCAATGAACAAAAGGGCTATTTGACCTGCCTTGGGGCCATAATTAGATTCATGTCTAGAGGTTCTGAATTTTTTTTTCAGTCTTTAGCTCTCCCTGATTATGAATTAAATAGAGTTTGTAGCAGTTAGAGAGAAAAAGGAGAGGAAGTTTGGACCCCCATTTCAACCATCTTTCTCTTTTTCACATTAAACATTCCCAATTCCTTCAAATGATACTATATACCAGGGGTCACTGGAACTATCAGCATCCTGGTAAAACTTTTTCCTTTTAAATATCCTCCAGCTTAACAATATTCTTCCTAAAACGGATGAAACACAACATTTTTTGGTGGTTTTGTGTCTGTTTGTGTGTGTGTGTGTGTGTGTGTGTGTGTGTGTGTGTGATCTGATCAGAAAAGAGTATAGTGAGACAAATATCCCCTTGATTTTTTTCAAACTATTTATGTCAAACTATTTGAAAATCTTAAAAAATTTTTTGAATTCCTTTTTCTAGTTCCAAATCTTCTTTCTCTCTTTCCTTCATCCCCTGCCCATTGAGAAGCCAAGCATGACAAAACCCATTACAAATATGTATAATGCTACAAAACAAATTTCTGCATTGGTTGTGTTTAAAAAAAAAAACTAGAGAAAATATGCTTCCCTCTGCATAGACTTCATCAGTTCTCTGGAAGTAAAATAACATGTTTCATCATGAGTCCTTTGAATTTGTCATAAATTTTGGTGTTGATCAGTTTCTAAGTTTTTCACAGTTCATTATCGTTACAACATTGTTCATAGTATGTGTATTTGTTTTCCTGGTACCATATCCTTAATTTTATTTCAGTTACTATAGGTCTTCCTAGGTTTTTTTCTGAAACCATCTCTTTCACCATTTCTTACCAAACAATAGTATTCCCTCATATTCATAATCAGAAGTTGTTAACACATTCCAAAATTGATTGTCATCCTCTCATTTTCCCATTCAATGCAATACAAAAAGACATGCTATAAACATTTTTTGTATGTCTGGGTACTGTGAGAAATAAGAGTTAAGTTTCCACATAAGTAGATAAGAAATCAGCACAGACAGGCTAATTTCTTTGTCCAGAGATGGGGGGAGTGACAACACAATACTAGGCAAAACATGTATGTCAAGTGGTGGGGAATCACATGTATGTAAAATATATGAACAGGGTGTATAAGGAAGATTGTAACCCAGAAGGAAGAGGACCATCCTCATCCAGAAGGGAGAAGTTAGGCAACTGCTAACTATAAAGCTTGCTCTTGCTTCTGTACTTGGCACACTCTCCCCTTCAAATAAGGTGTGCCCACTTCTTGAGAGAATTAAAATGATGCACTTCAACCTCTTTAATAAAAAGTCTTTGAGACACCAGTCTTCAGAACTGAGTCTGGGGTCTTCTTTATAACAGTACTCTTTCTCTTTCTTTGATTTTTTGGGGTATAAACCTAATAGTCATATTGCTAACTCAAAGAGTATGCACAGTTTAATAGCTTTTGAGGCACAGTTCCAAATTGCTTTCAAGAATGCAAAGATTCATTTATAGCTCTACCAACAAGGCATTGGTGTACTGATTGCCTCAATCTTATCCAATATTTGTCATTTTCCTATTTTTGTCTTTTTAGTCAATCTAATGAGAGTTGTGTAGAATCTCAGAACTACTTTAATTTGAATTTGCCTAATTATTAGTGATTTAGAGCATTTTTTACATAGCTATTGATATCTGATTTCTTTCCTCTCAAAGCTAGCTATTCACTTATCACTTGTGAAATTGTTCTTATTCTTACAAATTTGACTCAGTTCCCTGTATTTTACATAAATAAGACCTTCATAAAAAATTTTCTACACATTTTCCATAATCTTCTTTTCTTTTAACTTTAGCTGAATTGGTTTTGTTTATCCAAACCTTTTTTTCTAATTATATATTATCAAAATTTTCATCTTGACGGTTTTGACCACTTTATTCTTTATTTGGTCATAAACTCTACCCTTATCCACAGTTCTGAGAAGTAACTTCTTCCCTGACGCATTATATCTTCATGATAATATTTTTTATGTCTAGATCATGTACCCAATTTTCAGCTTATCTTGATACACAATGTGAGATGTTGCTCTATGTCTAATTTCAGCTAAACTGTCATCTAGTTTCCCAACAGACTTTGTCCATTAGTGAGATTTTTCTCCATTAGATGGAATCTCTGTGTTTATCAAATTCTAGTTCAATTTCCTCATTTGCTTCTGTATATTGTGTACCTAATTTATTCAACTAATCAAACTCTATTTCATACCCAGAGCCAGATTGTCTTGATAATGACGGCTTTGTAGTATAGTTGGAGATCTAGGACTGCTAGTCAACCTCCTCTTGCTTCCATTTCTTTTATTCACTGGCCTATTATTCCTGACCTTTTCTTTCTTCAGATGACTTTTGTAATTATATTTTTAGCTTTATAAAGTAATTTTGTGGTAGTTTGATTAGTATCACTCTAAATAACTGATTTAATTTAGGGAGTACTCTCAACTGTATAATATGTGTTCTATACATTCATGAGCAATTAATATTTCTATAGTTTTTAAGCATCTGAATTTTTTTTTACTTTTCCAGCATAATATATTTTTATTTAAATAACATTTATTTTTCCTGAATTACATATTAAGAATTTTTTTAACCTTCATTTTTACAAATTTTGACTTCCAAAGTTTTCTCTCCCATTTCCTCCCCTCTTTTGAAAGTGGCAGGCAGTTAAATACAATTTATACATGTGCAGTCAGGCAAAATGTTTCTATATTCATCACATTTGTGGGAGAAACAAATCAAAAGGAAATAAAACCATCAGAAAGAATAAAGTAAGTGAAAAAATGTGCTTCCATCTGTATTCTGAGTCCCTCAGTTCCTTATCTGGACACAGATAGCATTTTCTATTGCGAGTCCTTTGTACTTGTCTTGGATCATGGTGTTGCTGAGAAGAGCTGAGTTACATAGAGCTAATCATCACATGATGCTCCTGATACTATGTACAATATGTTGCTGGTTCTGCTCCTTTCACTTTCCTCAGTTTATACAAGTCTTCCCAGGTTTTTCTGAAATCTGCTTGTTCATCATTTTTTATTACACAATAGTATTACATTACAATTGTATTCCACAAATTGTTCTGCCATTCCCCATTGGTATGTCTTCAATTTCCAATATTTTGCCACCACACTATGAAAAAGGTTGCTATAAAAATCTTTTGTACCTGTAGGTTTTTTTTCCCCTTTTTAATGATCTCTTTGAGATAACAGACCTAATAGTGCTATTGCTGGATCAAAGGGTATACACAGTTTGGTTGCCCTGTAGGCATAGTTCCAAATTGCTCTGGAGTGGTTGGATCAGTTCACCACTCCACCAACAATGCATTAGTGTCCCAATTTCCCCACATCCTCTCCAACATTTATCATTTTCCTTTTTTGTCATATTAGGCAATCTGATTTGGTGTGAAATATTTCAGAATTGTTCTAATTTCAATTTCTCTGATCAAAAGTGATTTAAAGCACTTCATCATTTGCCTATAGATATCTTTGATTTCTTCATCTGAAAACTGCCTGCTCATATCGTTTGACTATTTATAAATTGGGGACTGGCTTGTATCCTCATAAATTTGATTCTGTTCTCCAAATAATTGAGAAATGAGGCCTTTATCAGAGGTACTTGCTGTAAAGATTGTTTCCCAGCTTTCTGTTTTCCTTCTAATCTTGGTTGTGTTGGTTTTGTTTGTAGGAAAGCTTTTCAATTCAATATGATCAGAATTGTTTATTCTATGTTTTAGAATTCTCTCTGTCTCTAGTTTGGTTATGAATTCTTCCCCTCCCCATAGATCTGACAGGTAAACTATTCCTTGCTCTTCTAATTTGATTTCTTCATTGTCTATGGTACCTCTTAGCAAGATGTAGTTTCCTTCCTTATCTCTTTTAATTAGGTATATTTTGCTTTTACTTTGTCTAAGATCAGGATTGCTGATCCTGCTTTTTTTTTAAATTTCATCTGAAGCATAATAGATTCTGCTCCAGCCCCTTACCTTTACTCTGCATGCATCTCTCTGCTTCAATTGTGCTTCTTGTAAGTAAAATAATGTAGGATTCTAGTTTTTGATCTACTCAACTATCCACTTCATTTTATAGGAAAGTTCATCCCATTCATGTTCACAGTTATGATTACTACCTGTGTCTTTCTCTCTATTCTTCCTCCTATTTGTTGTCTCTCTCCTTTTGCTCTTTCCCACCTCACCAGTATTTTGCTTCTGTCTACATTCCCCCTGATGTGCCCTCCCTTATGTCAGTTTTCCCCCACCTCCTGCTCTCCTCCTATCCCACTTCCCTGTCAGGTAAGATAGATTTCTATATTCAACTGACTAGGTATATCATTCTGACTTTGAGCCAATACTGATAAGAGTAAGGTTCAAGTGATGCCCATCACCTACCTTCCCATCTTCCCCTCCACTGTAACAGGTCTTTCTTACCTCTTCATGTGAGATACTTTACAATATTCTACCTCTCCCTTCCTTCTGCACTCCTTGTATTCCTCTTTCTTATCCTTAAAATTTTTTTAATGTCATTCCCTCAGATTCACCTTATACCCACATCATCTATGTATATTCTGTTTATCTGTACTGTTAATGAAACAATTTTTAAGAGTAACAAGTATCAGCTTCCCGTATAGGGGTAAACAGTTTAGCTTTATTAAATCCTTGATTTTTTTTTCCTTTTTACCTATTTACGCTTCACTTGGGTTTTGATATTGGAGGTCAAAATTTTGGTTTAGTTCTGGTCTTCTCCTTATGAAGGCTTGAAATCCTTCTATTTCATTAAATGATGATTTTTTTCGCTTGATGTATTACGCTTAATTTTACTGGGCAAGTGATTCTTCTTTGTAGTCCTAGTTCCTCTGCCCTCTGGAATACCATGTTACAAGACTGCTGATCCTTTAATGTTGCAGCTGCCAGGTCCTATGTGATCCTGATTGTGACCCCCCAACGTTTGAATTGTTTCTTTCTGGCCACTTGCAGTATTTTTCTTTGACCTTTAGGTCTTCAATTTGGTGTATTTTGGAATCTCTTTCCTGAAGTGATCGGTAGATATTTTGCTCCCTAGTTCCAGGACATCAGAGCAGTTTTCCTTGATAATTTCTTGAAAGATGCTGTTTAGGTCCTCCTTTTGATTATGGCTTTCAGGTAGTCCAGTGATTCTGATATTGTCTCTCCTGGATCTGTTGTCTAGGTCAGTTGTTTTTCCCATGAGGAATTTTACATTTTCTTCCATTTTTTTCATTCTTTTGAATTTGTTTGATTGATTTATGATGTCTCATAGTGTCATTAATTTCAACTTGCTCAATTCCAACTTTTAAGGTATGGTTTTCCTCAATTAGCTTTTGTACTTTCTTTTCCATTTGACCCGTTGTACTCTTTAAGGAGTTGTCTCCTTCAGTGGATTTTTTTATCTCCTTTTCCATTTGGCCAATTCCACTTTTCAAGCAGTTTTCCAGGCTATTGTCTCTTTTTTCATAATCCATGTGTATCACTCTCATTGATTTCCTAATTTTTCTTCTCTCATATGATTTTTAAGCTTTTTGAGCTCTTTTATGAGATCTTTCTGGGCTTGAGACTACTTACCATTTTTCTTTGGGGTTTTGCCCATAGGTATTTTGACATTGTTGTCTGCTTCTGAATTTCTGTCTTGGACTTCCCTGTCACCATAATAACTGTTTGTTGTTAGGTTCTTTTTGTTCTTGTTGTTTTTGTTCTTGTTGTTTTCTGCTCATTCCAATTTTTTGGCCTTTTTCTTTCTTTTAAATTTAGTCTCTGCTCCCAGGGTGGGAGGGGCACTCTCTCGGGCTTTTTGTGCTAATGGCTGCAGGCCCTGTCTGTTTACCCAGTGCTGCACTGTTGTTGCCCTGAGGCCCACAGAGCACCCCTCATGTCTGGTGCTGTGTTGAGGAGGTGCTTGGGGGTTGGCTGGAGCTGCTGGAGGCTGTAAGTGTCTGGCTGCTTACCTGGTGCTGACCTGGAATCCTAGTAGTGGTGTCTGGCATATGCTAAGGTCTAGGGAGGGGGGTTGCTTCTGTGTTTCCCAGTGGCTACTACATATGCTATCAGGCCTCTGTTTACTGCCTGTTTACTCAGGCACCGATAAGGTTGGCATCTACATGTCTGGCCCAGAGTTACACTAATGCAGGTGATGGTTCTCAGAGCTGGAATCTGCTGGTTTCCCTGGCTATGCTAAGGCACATGGGGGGTGGGGGATCTGTGTTGGTGTTTGCCTGTTCCACCCCACTAGGGCTCAGGCTCTTCTGCTGGTTTGCTAAGGTAAGGCTTGCTTCTGGCCTGATGGAATGCTTCCTATCCTGGGCTGCACTCCCCTTTCATCCAATCTGGAGACTGATCTTTCTTGCCTATGCCAAC
Organism: Phascolarctos cinereus; assembly: GCF_003287225.1. NCBI lineage: Eukaryota > Metazoa > Chordata > Mammalia > Diprotodontia > Phascolarctidae > Phascolarctos > Phascolarctos cinereus. The sequence continues at coordinate 26,563,852 of NW_027555736.1, read as the reverse complement.
TTTGCTAACCCAAGTTTCTTGAGTAAAAAGATTGTTTCACCCCATCTTTGTGCAAGTTCTGCTGTTCCAGGATTTGTTTTGAAGAATCTATTTTATCATTGTTTGGAGGTGAGTATTGGAGAGTTGCAGCGATTTACTGCTTACTTCACCATCTTAGTTCCCGGAAGTTGCAATGTTTCTATAATTGTTTAGATTTCTATTTTGTGAAGAATGTTCTTATAGTTCCTATTTGTCTTGTCAGGTAGATTCCCAAGTATTTATTCTGTCTGTAGTTATTTTCAGTGGAATTGCTCGTTCTTTTCCTGCTGTTTTTGTTGTTGTTGTTCGTGGTGGTGGTGGTGGTGGTGGTGATATGCAGATATGCTGATGATTTATGTGAGTTTATTTTATGTCCTGCAACTTTACTGAAATTGATAATTGTTTCTATGATTTTTTTCCCTCTGAGGTTCTTTAAGTAGATAATCTTTCCACAAAGACTGATAATTTTGTTTCCTGTCTATGCTTATTACTTTGATTTCTTTATCATTCCCATATTCCCTATAGCTAGCAATTCTAGTAGAGTATTGAATAATAATGGTGATAATGGAATCCTTGCTTTACCCCTCATATTATCGAACAGGTGTATCACTTATCCTCGTTATAGATAAAGATCACTCTTGGTTTTAGATATATACCACTTAAAATATAGAGGGAAGTTCCATTTGTTCCGTGATTTCTAATTTTTGGTTTTGATTCTTAGTAAGAATGTGTGTTGTATTTTGTCAAATCTTTTTCTCCATTGTTTGAAATACTCCTATGGGTTTTGTTCTTTCTGTCATTGAACCAACTCTGCATTACTGATTTAAATCCAACCAGGCCATAGTATTTGATCTTTGTGATGTATTGCTATCACCACCTAGCTAGTGTTTTATTTAAAATTTTTGTGACAAGACTCATTAAGGGAACTGATCTATAGTTTCCTTTCTTTGTTTCTACTACCTGTAGTTTAGTTAGCAAGACAATATTTGTGTCATAGACGGAATTTCATAGGACTCTTTTACTTATTCAAATATTTTATGTAGAATTGGTATTTTAATGTTTGGCATAATTTCTTTGTAAATCCATCTGGTCCTAGGATTTTTTTTCCTTTATGAAGCTCATTTATACCTCATTCAATTTCTTCTTCCAAGATAAGGTTGTTTTAAACATTCTATTTACTATTCTGCTAATTTTGGAATTTTTTTTTATAAACATGCTTCCATTTCACTTAGCGTATCAATTTTATTGGCATATGGTCACACAAAATAACTCATAAAATAGTTTTTTTCTCTATTATCTTCATTGTTTATAAATAATCTTTTTTTAATATTGGTAACTTAGATTTCTTCTTTCTCTTTAAATAAAATTAGCATGGTTTATCTTTTTTTATTTAAAAAACATGGTTTGTTTTAATTGTTAGACCTACTTTTTACACTTTCATTTCATTAACCTCTTTTAATTTTAAAGATATCTATTTTGTTTTTAATTAATGGTTTTTAAATTTGTTGGGGGTTTTTTTTGTTATTTTTTAGTTGCATGCCCAATTCCTTGATCTGCTTTTAATCTCAATTATTGACGTAAGCATTTGGGGTTATGACATCCCCCTCCACACTGCTTTTTCATATCCATGAATTGTGATATGCTGTCTCATTGTTGTCATTATCTTTAATTAAGTTATTTATTATTTCTATGACTTTTTTTTTAAACTCATCCATTCTTCAGGGTTAGGCTCATTAGTCTCCAAATAATTTTTAATTTATGTTTCAAAGACACTTTATTAGTGTAATTTTATTTCATTGTGGTTTTAAAAGATTCATTTAATTCTTCTGCATTTGTTTCTAATGTTTTTACAGACTATTGTTTTTTTTAAGACAACATGCATGTATTACTAAGAAGTAAGTAATATGCATTTTCTTTCTATTTCCATTCAATATTATTGGAGAGTTATCATAGTTAACTTTCATAAAATGCTATTCATCTCCTTCACTTCTTTTTTGTTTTTTTTTTTTTGTGAGTAGATGTGTCTGAGTTTGAGAGGAATAATTTGAGGTCCCCTACCATAATAGTTTTGCTGCCTATTTATTTTTCAATATATTATTACTTATTTAATTAAATATTCCCCAATTATAAGTAAAAATATTTAACTTTCCTTTAAATTTTTTGTTACAAAGTCTTTTCCTTCTTCCCATATCTTATGCCTCTATGAGAAAGCAAACACTTTGATATTAACACTACATATGAAATCATGCAGAACATATTTCCATATTAGTCATATTACTAAAGAAAAATGAGACAAAAAGGGAGAAAAAAAAACATTTTTAAAGTATGCTTCAGTATGTTTCCAGAGACTATCAGTTCTGTCTCTGGAGATAGATAGCATTTTTCATGATGGTTCCTTTGAAATATCTTCAATTAATGTCTTGATTACAGTAGTTGAGTCTCTCACAGTTGATCATTATAGAGGGCCAGCCCTGGGGAGTTACAGGGCTTAGGCCAGCCCAGATCTTACCTGTAGTTTGTACTAAGCCCAACACCTGTGAAACTCAGGATGTCGGCTCACCACCCCCCTGTTCCATCTCTTGAGAACAGGATGCAGGAAGGGAGGAAATGGATAGAATACAGGACAGGACACAGAAAAGAAAGTAACAGACAAGATACATGGAAATTAGGAAATCAGTTAGGTTTGTGCTTTTCATGGAAAATAATGTTACTATTGCTTGATCCAGGACTATATAATCCTGAGCCCTCAGATCAATGAATGGAGTTTGTTCTTCACATCTCCCACCTGGCCTGTGATTCTTTCTCTCTTCACATTCTGTCTGCATCAGACCACCACGGATGCAGGTGCTTGCGGCAGATCATGATTACAATATTAGTGTTACTGAGTTCAATAGTCTCCCTGTTTCTGTTCTCCTTACTTTGAATCAGTTTATATAAGTCTTCCCAGGATTTTCTGAAACCTTCTTGCTTGTCATTTTGTTTAGCACAATAGTATTCCATCACAATCATATACCGCAATTTGTTCAGCCATACCGCAATCAATGAGCATCCCCTCAATTTTCAATTCTTTGCCACCCTGAAAAGGGCTGTTATAAATATTTTTTGTATAAATAATTTCATTCTCCCTTTTCTTTAAACTCTTTCATATATAGCTGTAGCGGTATTGCTGGGTTGAAAAGTATGCACAGTTTTACAATCTATTGGGTATACTTTCAAATTGTTCTTCAGAATGGAATTCGCAACTTCACCAATAGTTTCCCAATTTTTCCATATGCCCTCCAGCACTTGTCATTTTTCTTTTCTGTTATATTGTCAATCTGAGAGGTGTAAGGACTATCAAAGTGATTTAGACCTTTTTATTTTATTTGACTACTAATATCTTTGATTTCTTCTTCTGAAAATGGATTGTTCACATTCTTTGACCATTTGTCAACTGGGAAATGGCTTCTATTCTTTCAAATAAGTTTGGAGAAGTTTCCTATATATTTAAGAAATGAAGCCTTCATCAGAGGAACTTGAATTTTTTTTACCAGTTTCCAGTTTTATTTTTAATTTTGGTGACATTAGTTTTGTTTGTGCAAAAGCTTTTTTTTTAAATTTCATCTAATCAAAATTATCATTTTACTTCTCATGAGCCTCTTCATCTCTTATTTAATCTCATAGCAGTCATTATTTCTCTAGGCAGCAACAAGCTATCCCTTTAATAATATGTTCTGCAATTTTAGTGATACTAAAAATCAGCATGGAATTGTAGACAAATCACCAAACTTGAAGTCAGGGGGGTCAAAGTTCAAATATCATCCCTGATAATTTCCAGCAATATGACCCTAAAAATTTCAATTTGCAAAGCACTTCAAAAATATTATACATTTTCTCATTATAACACTGTTGGGTAGGTGCTATTTATATTACTGTTTTGTAGATTAGGAAACTGAGGCAGAAAGTGGTTAAATAACTGGTTCAGGGTCACACAGCTAGAAAGTGTCTGAGGTCAGATTTAAATGCGGGTCTTTCTAGTTCCGGATCCAGCTATAGCATATGCCTCTCATATAGTTATTGTGATGATTACGTAAGATATTATCAACAAACGTTTATTAAGGGCTTACTATGTACTAGACATTATGCTAAGCACTGATAATACCAAGAATGGTAAAATATAAGGTTCTTTGCCAACTTTAAAGTGCTATCTATATATCAAATATTATTATTACTTAGTAAAGGAATTAGGGCTACTAAATTGGTAAGCAGGTGCTTCAACAGGCCTTCAATGTTCCTGGTAATGACTTATTAATATTTTTTTTCAGTTCTCATTATAATTTCTGAAACCAATACATTCATACTCATTCTAGATTATGCATATTTCTGTCTGACTGGGAAACCACTTTAACCTCAAGGAGAGACATTTTTTAGAATGTTTAAAGTGACATCTAGTTGGACTCAATACCTCACTTAAATTCACCTTTTGACAACTTCAGAAACTGACTCAGAGAGTTCACTAATTCTAAAGTCCATGGACCACATATGACTCATAACGAATGGTGTCATTTCTCTTCCGGACCTGGATTTTCACTTTGTTGTTTCAATTCCAAGTGCAATCCTAGCATTGACATTAAAAGTCTGCAATTACATTTCACATTGATTTGGAGGAATTAATTATTCAAGTGATGCTCTTCTTTTGTCTGCTTCCTATTCCATAAGGAAACATACACAAATGAACACACATGTACACACAGAAAAATAATACTCAAAATAAACAAAAAATTCAGAGCATATGCTTCATTAAACAAAGATACAGAAACCAGAAAAAAGAAAGGTGTTGCTTGTCCTTGACCTCTGTATCTTTGCACAGAGATGAAAATAGGAATGCAAAGCTTCTCTCCAACTTCTCTCTCTTTTTTTAAAGGTTTCTACATTTAAGCATATTTCTTCCTCCAGAAGGTGTTTCTCTCCTCTTAATAATGATTAAACTGGTAGTGATTAGGGTGGATGAAGAAACTGAGTAACATCTGTTGACATCACACTTAGCTAAGTAATTCATTATTGTTTCAAAGCCATGAGGCAAATGAGAAATCCCATGTATCATCACCTCCAATCTTTTATTTTTTTTATCATCCCAACAATTTGTCTTTCCCTAAATACTGCATCACTGATCGAGTAATCATTCCACAATTACTAAACATTTACTCAATATGTACCCCACTTTATACTAGGTGTTGAGTGAGATATGAAAGAAATAAATGAGACAAAATATTGTATTTAGGTCTGGGCATTGAGTATTCAGAATGGCATTGATATTCCCTAGAATATTTCCAGAAGATGACAACAAGGACAGTGAAGGACTTCTAGATCAAGACGTGTGATGATTGGTTGAAGAAATGGGTCTATTTAGCCTGGAGAAAAGACTTAATGGTAAATAACTGTATTTAACTATTTAAAAGGTTGTTTTATGGAAGAGAGGTTAACTTTGTTTTGTTTTGTCCCAGAGGTAAAGGAAACAATTTTGAATTTTGATTTAAGAGACTCAAGTTTGAATTCTAGCTTTTCTTCTTATTCTCCATGTTGCCTTAGACAAAGTCATGTATCTTGTCTAGTTTCTTGGTCTTCATCTGTAAAGTGAGGGAGTTGGACTAGTTTGTGTCCAATGTACCTTTCAAATCTAAATTTATGAAATTAATTTGTAAAGTTTTGGAGTTACTCTTGATTTAAGGAGAAAATTTTCAATAATGGAAGCTCTTCCCAGATCAAATGATCTCCCTTCAGAGGCAAATCTCATTGGAGACTTCTAAGAAAAGATTGGATGGACACCTGTCACAAGGTGATGTCAAGGGAATTCTTGCTAAGATTCCTAAGAGACAAGATGACTACTCAAGGTGAGTCTTACTTTAAAAATTCTATAACATGGGTCCTCTTTCACTGAGGTTATAGTGACATACTATAGAGAACACTGGAAAAAAATAATAATTAAAGAGTATGAACTGTTAAGTACAATGCAAGTTTAGATGACAGATAAGAAGCATACACAAGAACAATGTAGACAGAAAAATGTTTCATAGAAGAGATATTGATGGACAGGTTTCAAACTATTGATAATAACTCTTTTTTTTTTAACTTTCATCCCTACCACCCAGTTACCAAAATATTTTTTAAAAAGCCAAATACTGCCATGTTCCCCTCCCTACTTCATTACATCTAGCATAAAATACAGGTTTTCCAGATTGATATTTAAAGACTCCATTAATCTAGTTATAACACTATATCCCGTTACCATTCATTCACACATGCTATGATCCATTCTAATTTTACTAATGATTAAATGATTCTGAGCTGTAGGGCAAATAAAAGTTTCACTGGATTCAAGCTTCAGTTATAGCCATTGCTCTTCTGTGTTACCTTGAAGTGGAAAAAGCTGGAGGGCGCGGAGCCAAGATGGCAGAGTGAAAGCAGTGACTTGCTTGAGCTCTCGTCCAAACCCCTCCAAATACTTATTTTAAAAAAATGGCTCTAAACAAATTCTGAAGCAGCAGAACCCACAAAAAGACAGAGTGAACAAATTTTCAGGCCAAGACAACCTGGATGATTGATCAGAAAGGTGTATCCCACCGGGCTGGGAGCGCAGCGCAGCGCGGCGTGGGCACTCAGGCAGCAGCAAACCTGGAGCAGGCCTCAGAGGACTGAATCACAGGCAGCTGTGGAGGTTTCCAGACTCCTCAATCCACCAATGCCAAAGACAACTGAGAAGGTCAGTGGGAAAAGTCTGTCTCTGTGGTGCTGAGACAGGAAGGTGGGGTCTCAGCTCCATTCCCCAAGAACATGGCCCTGAGGGGGGTGGGGCAGCTGCTTCCTGAGCTTCCTGCCCATAGACTGAGGGGAAATCCAGTGGCTGATCAGAGAGGGATTGCAGGGATCTCTTTGCCAGTGCTGAGGCAGGAATCTCTTGCTTTGCCCGTGTTTGGATCTGGGCCACAGTTCTGGGCAGTGGTTCTGGGGTGAGGAGGAACGGTGGCGTAGTGGAGCTTGTAGTGGCTGTGGAGAGGAACCCCTCCTCAGTTACGGGACAGAAAGGAATATTTGTGGTCACAGGCCACGAAAGGAGTAAACACCTCGCCCCTTATCATACCACCTTGGAAGAACTGAAAATTTACAGGTCCCTACAAATATCTCTGAAAACAGCTGCACAAAACCCTGAAGCTTGGGACAGCACATTCTCCACATTGGAAGCAGACTCTTACCTTAACAAAGAGTTTAAAACTCAAGTAATTGGCTGGGATCATGAGCAAGCAGCGCAAAAAGAGTCAGACTATATTATCTTACTTTGGTGACAAAGAAGATCAAAATATATAACCAGAAGAAGACAACAAAATCAAAGCTCCTACATCCAAAGCCTCCAAAAAGATATGAATCCGTCCCAGGCCTTGGAAGAGCTCAAAAGGGATTTTGAGAAGCAAGTAAGGGAAGGAGAGGAAAAACTGGGAAGAGAAATGAGAGTGATGCAAGAAAATCATGAAAAACAAGTCAACAGCTGGATAAAGGAGACCCAAAAAAATACTGAAGAAAATAACACCTTAAAAAACAGCCTAACCCAAATGGCAAAAGAGGTCCAAAAAGCCAAGGAGGAGAAAAATGCCCCTAAAAAGAAAAATCGGCCAAATGGAAAAGGAAGTCCAAAAGCTTACTGAAGAAAATACTTCCTTAAAAATTAGAGTAGAGCAATCGGAAGACAGTGACTTTATGAGAAATCAAGACACTGTAAAACAAATCCAAAAGAATGAAAAATTAGAAAACAATGTGAAATAGCTCATTGGAAAAACAACTGACCTGGAAAATACGTCCAGGAGAGAGAATTTAAAAATTATTGGACTATCTGAAAGCCATGATCAAAAAAAGAGCCTAGATATCATCTTTCAAGAAATTATCAAGGAAAACTGCCCTGATATAGTAGAACCAGAGGGCAAAATAGAAATGGAAAGAATCCAGCAATCTCCTCCTCAAAGAGCTCCCCAAAGGAAAAGTCCTAGGAATATTATAGCCAAATTCCAGAGTTCCCACATCAAGGAGAAAATATTCCAAGCTGCCAGAAGGAAACAATTCAAGTACTGTGGAAAAACAATCAGGATAACACAAGATTCAGCAGCTTCTACATTAAAGGACTGCAGGGCATGGAATATAATATTTCGAAGGGCAAAGGAGATAGGATTACAACCAAGAATCACCTACCCAGCAAAACTGAGTATAATCCTTCAGGGGGGAAAATTGTCAGTCAGTGAAATAGAGGACTTTCAAGCATTCCTGATGAAAAGACCAGAACTGAACAGAAAATTTGACTTTCAAATACAGGACTCCAGTGGAACATGAAGAGGTAAACAGGAAAGAGAAATCATAATACTTATTAAGACTGAACTGTTTACATTCCTGCATGGAAAGATGATATTTGTAACTCATGAGAACTTTGTCAGTATTAGGGTAGTTGAAGGAAAAAAATTGTATGTATGTATATAGATAGATAGATAGATAGATAGATAGATAGAGTGCACAGGGTGAGTTGAAGATTAAGGGGTCATATCTGGAGAATAAAATTAAGGGATGAGAGAGGATGATACTCAGAGAAGAAAGGGAGAGGTAGAATGGGGTAAATTATCTCACAAAGAAAAAAACAGAAAAGAAAAGTCTCTTACAGTGGAGGGGAAACAGGGGAAGGTGAGAGGGAATGAGGGAATCTTATTCTCATAGGATTTGGCTTAAGGAGGGAATAACATACACATTCAATTGGGTATGGAAATCTGTCTTACCCTACAGGAAAATAGGGGGAGAAGGGGACAAGAGAGCAGGGGGTGATAGAGAGGAGGGCAGATTGGGAAAGAGGGTAATCAGAAGCAAATACTTCTGAGGAGGGACAGGGTCAAAAGAAAGAATAGAATAAATGGGAGGGCAGGATAGGATTAAGGGAAATAGAGTTAGTTTTTCACAACATGTCTACTAAGGAAGTGTTTTGCATAACTGCACGTGTACAACCTATATTGAGTTGCTTGCCTTTTCAATGAGGGTGGGTAGGGAGGGAGGAAGGGAGAAAATTTGGAACTCAAAGTTTTAAAAACAAATGTTTAAAAAAAATGTTTTCACATGCAACTGGGAAATAAGAAATACAGGAAATGTGGTACAGAAGTCTATCCTGCTCTACAGGAAAATAGAAGGGGAAGGGGATAAGAGAAGGGAGGGGGAGAGATAGAAGAGAAGGCAGACCAGGGGAAGGGGTATTCAGAATGCATGCCATCTTGGGGTGGGGAGAGGGGTGAGAAATTTGGAACTCAAAAACTTGTGGAAGTGAATATTGAAAACTAAAAATAAATAAATTTATATCAAAAAAAAAAAAGCTGAAGTTTCTAAGTAACTTTTGCTCTCTGCTGGCACCTCTGGTTTGAGGTGGAAAAGTAGAATGAAGACAGTTTTGGCACCTGCTTTATATTCTCCAAGTTAGCTATCTTGCCTTGCTTAAAAAGCATACCTGAGCTGAGTTATTATAAGCTCTATTCTGATTGGCAACCCAATATGTGAGTGAATAATTGGTTGGGCCGCTCTGTAAAGTCCAGAAATATCTAATAACAGTATCTAAATATCCTTTTATGGGTATTTGTATTTTAAAGAAATTTTAAATGCCACACTCAAGTAGAGGTAACGAGATTTGACCTGAACAGCTGTCAGGACCAGCAGGAAAACACTTTCATGTGTTTCAGATGATCCTGAATGAAACAATAACATCCAAACCTGCTATCTAGTGTTATCTCTCTCTCACACACACATACAGGCCCACAAACGCACATCCACACACACACACAGAGCAAATGGGTTTCCTCCCTCATGTGTTTCCCTGCCTGTTTATTTAAGTGTGTAACCACTCTACTCCTACAATAATGATTGCATTGGTGGGAGAGGGGAAACCAATTATATCTGAAGTTTGTTATGTACTTCATTACTTATATTTTTTGCTTTAAATATGTGAGTATCTATGAAATAATTACCACATTTTGCCTTATTGATATGTAAATGGACATTTTTTTAAAAGAGCTAAGTGTCATTAGTGATATTGACTATGTTAATACCACATTCCATTTTAAATGGCTGTTCTGTGAATGGGCAACACATTGGTAGGTTAACAAAATCATCATGGGAGTTAGAATGTATATTTTGACATCAGTAGGATTCAATTGACACTCAGAGGGTTTTACATAACTGTACTTGTGGACTATCTCTAAAAACTTAGACAAAGAAGAACAAGTGAGGTTGTAGTAGGTGAGACAATGCAAAGTATGGGTAGATCCAACATTCCTAGGTAAGTTGTGTGAGTCCCCTACATATTGTTTGTGGCTATCCCCTACATATCCAAGGACACCATGGTCTCATTGCATTGCATAGTGATATGCCTTTGAGTATTATTTTCACATCAAAGTTTTAGGAGTAGGTAAGCTGTAGAGAGTCAATGAGGAAGTGAATTTATATGTTAATTTGTTTGTTTATTTCTTCATTCATCGATTTATTTGCTCATTTCATTATTTATCTATCTAGGTTATTTATTTGAGGTAAGGGATTATTCTGGCATCAATTCATGAATAAATTCATTATTTTCCTCATTCAAACTATTCCCTATCATAGGAAGAGAGACAAGATTTGCGATTTCATTGTATAACAGGACTCTGGGTTGAGGAAACTACCTCTACCAATAAAAGTCTTTAACTTTTCTGTAATGTATGGTCTTAGAAAGTCACCTAGAACACTGGGAAGTTAAGTGACTTTGCAAGGATCATGTGGCCAATATGTGTCAGAGACAGAGCTTGAACACAGGTCTTTCTTGGTTTGAGGGTATCTATGTATCCTTTCTGCCATGTTCCCTATGATAGCTTTTTCTATTAATTTCCATAAATGTTGCCTCCATGTTATCAATTCTTCCACCCTCAGAGCATATTTACAACTATGGTTCAAATTTAAACAGAGAAAATAAAGGTGAGAAAAGAGAGCCATGTTATAAATTAGATAAAAAGTTTTATATTAACAAACAAGCAAATTCATTAAGATGAGTTTATGGCTTTTCTGTGAAGTTTTAGCATTTTCATATGGAGAGACATATTTCTTATTTGGCTTGTAAAACTTTTTTTTTCCTTTCTGTGTAGGATTTTATTGTTGATTTTTACCTCCACATAAAAAATAATAAAAATTGAAGACACATGAGGCATTAAGGTCTTCTTGACTGAATAGCTTCTTATCAAGATGTCATTGGGACCTTATGAACATATTTATCTTTCCTATTTCAGATCCATTTATTTCCTTCATTTTACAACTTCAATAAAACAAGGCTTGCACTCTCATAGGATAGGAAGGGTCTGCCTCTTCTCAGGTGAAAGCAGCATTTAATAGCAGTGAGTAAATTTATAAATAGAAATTAATTAACTTTACTTCCATAAATTGGAGGCAAGAAAGCTCTACAGGAAAAGGTCTTGACTTGAGTGGGGAAAACACCAGGGTGTGCTATATTCTGAGCCTCAACAATGAGTCTGGGTAGACAATTTGATTTGACCTGGAGCAGAGTGTGAGAGATTCCAAATTTTTTCTAAAATACTGCTTTCTAAATGTGACTAAATTTGATCACAAAAGTTTCTGACTTCATTATCTGCTCTTCTACAAGTCCACCTTAACTGAAATACAGGCAAACCAAAGCCCAGTTAATTTATTCCTTGGTGGTTTTGAATAGAAAATTACCTCTGCTTTTCTTGTTTCCAATGCAAGAAAGGAGTGAGTTAATTTCTATAGTTCTCTGCCTTCTTTGCTTCCCCAAACTGTGAGATGTCAATAGTTACTTCAATGCATCAAGAAACTATGACTGAATTACTGTGGGTATGCTATATGTGATACCCTTGTCCAAAACCAAGTATTTTAGGGTGATGTCCTCAAGAGCAGTACAGTAAAAACAGACATGGATGCATAGTAACCTGCATCATTGGAGGGACTTCCCTTGTTGAGGAGATGGCAGATTCATTTAAATAGTGGAATGTCAGGTACTTCTTAAAATAGCAGGATTTTTATGTTCCTTTTCTCAACTCTGCCTCTTTGCATTCATACCTCGATCTGAAGCACACCTTAAGGCATTACCTCCTGAATGAAGTTTTTCCTATTCACTTGGGTAAAATGTAAACTTCTCTGGTATTAAAAACCAGTCTGACTCAAATTTCTTCTTTCTACCATGATGACACATTACCTCACTTTACACACTCCTTATTCTAGATGAGTTTACTTTCTTATTTCCAGAGAAGCCACTCTATCTTCTGTTTCTGCACCTCTGCAGAGGCTGCCCTCCCCTCCTCACCCCCATCCCTCAGTCTTTCCTTTTCCTCACTTTGGCTTCTTGGAATTCTTAGCTGTCTCCAAGTTCAGTTTAAAAGCCACTTGCAACAAGAGGCCTTTTGTGATTCCCCTGCTGCTAGTGCCCTTTTGCCAATTAGCGTCTTTTGAGTTTGCATCTATTTTTCATTTAATTCTTTGTTTAGAGACTCTTTCCACTAAGGAATGTAAGCTCCTTGAGGCCAAGAAATATTTGCTTTTTGATTTTGTATCCTGAGTGCCAATCAAAATGTCTGGCACATAGTAAATAGATTTTACTAAGTTGTTAGTGATTTATTTATGAATTGCTTTAGAGAGTAATTTGTTCATCTCCCTGATGACAGCAGAGGAAATTCAAGTCCCAAGAGGGATATGTGGCTTGTAGCAAGTCACAGAAGCAGACAGGACCTGATCTGGGATATTAACCCATGTTATCAGACTATAAATCCAGCGCTTTTCTCAGTAAAACTCTCAGTAACTCTTGCACCCCTTATAGTGCATATGGTAACCCCTCAACCACTTAATATGTGGGTCTTCATCAATTACTTTCACCATAGAAAATCCATCAATTAGTGGCCCATCTTCTGAGGATAAACCACTTTGCAATTAATAAGGTTAGTTGGTGGAAAACCAAAGCATAGCCTACTATAGGCCTATCCTCATGATTGTTCAGTTTGATAGGACCTTGTTTATGGTTCTCAAAGTCTTTGAAATTCCAGGTTCATTCCCATGCCATGGTGAATAATAGGAGAAGGTCTTAAACGGAGGTGAATGGACAAAATCATCACTTGATATATCCCAGTGCCCTGTTATGATCTTAATACAATACAGTCTTTATATGGATCTGGTAAAACAGAATATCAGAGTTCAGTCCAATCTAAACTTAAACTAGGATCTCTTCTATAACACCAGATTCTAAAGAAGGGAAACTCACTTCCTCCTAAGCAACTTCATTTCACTTTTGGGCAGCTTGAATTGTTGGTGAGTTTAGTTACATCAAGTCTAATGGTGCTTTTGTACAATGTCCACTCCTATCTTGTGCTGTCCCTTGGGGCAAATTTGGCCAAGCTATAGAATCATGTATTTTCAAAGTTGGGAGGTACTGCAGTGAATGTACAATCTGGTCCATGTGCCCAAATAAAAATCTTCTATGCAAGTTGGAGACCTCTTCAAATTCCTTGCAGACTATTGTTATCATTATATCCTCCAACTCAAACCTCTCCCTCCAAGTTTTCTCTATTTCTGGCCCAACATACAGATTCATGAGCCACATATCCTCACAATGAATGTTTTTAAATCCGCCACCCTAATGCTTATCCTGCTCAAGACATGTTCCAACTTCTCAGATTAGTTTCTAAAATGTAGGGAACTACCTTAATGGAATATAACTCATAGAAATGAAAAACTGTGGTTAACTGCCCAGTGGACAACTTTCTGGTAATAAGAATATATCTAGGTATATTGAAATTACAACATTTAATAGTTAAGCTCAATGCAACTTCTTTTGATATTTATATAAGATTAGAAAAATTCTGGATTATCGATAATTAAGTTTGAGTTAAGTTCTTAATAGACTGGGCAACTTAAGGGAGCCAACACAGTTGCCACCTACCAAAAATATTTATATTAATTGTATACATTTTATATTTATTTTTCTATTACAAACCCACTGAGAGAAAGGAAAAAAAATTTTTTTCCCTTCCTTTTTATTTGGTCTTCATATGATGCTTACACAGTTCCTGTCACATACTGGGTATTAAAGTATTACTCCCCTGAACTCTAATTCATTCATGGGTTTAAGGCCTGTCAGTTGCCCTCACCCTGGTTTAGCCCATCTGCCAAGGCACTTTTACTGGGGTGTGGCTGCGGAATATTTTTTAGCTTCCTGGAGTCATAGTTGAGAGTTGGATGAAAAGCAGACACCAAAGATGGATGAGCAGCCCTGAGAAACATTTGGCAAATCCTCATACCAGAAGTGCTAGTTGGTAAGTTAGGGGCATGTCTATGCCAAGAATGTGAAGACTTCATTCAGCACAATGGGCAGATGAAAACAATTTCTTCCAGTGTCCATGAAGACAGCTGAAGTAGGCAACATGGAGCACTTAGAGCTTGGTCAGGCATCAAAGATGTCAAGGTCATCCACTGCCATTTGTCTGGCCATTGCCAGTAATCTTGACTTTTGTCTTACCACTGGACTTCAATGATTCTGGAAGAAAGTGTGTGAAGCTGACAGCTTTGTGCAACTCAGTTCCATTTAAATCCAATTCATGAGCAAGTCATCACCCTGTGATTTCATCTGTCTTCTTTGAAACAAGGACAAACAACAATTTACTTAATCCTTGATCAATTGAGGTAAACAAACAAATAAAAGTTTTGTGAGCTCAGAACCTGAAATCCTTCCCACTGAGGCATTTTATTAGAAATAAAATAGTATGTGCTGGAATCTCCTCTTAATTAGCATTTTGCATTGCCAACAAGCCTATTTGGGGAAGCCCAGAAATGACAAATGCAGAGTCTGCAGAAAAAAAAATACCAGGAACAAAATTGCTGTTGACCCAGTAGGTCATAGAAGGACACATGTTGGGATACACAGGTTGTAGTATATCACCAACAGTGACATGAGAAGAAGTTCAATAAAAGATGTGTCTTTTGTGATATCAGCACAATGCATAATAGGGAAAAGGAGGTCAGCTGGCAAAGGAAGAGAAGATTGCCAAAGGAGAGCCTGAGTGATGGACTGACAGTTAGGGACCTTTTGGTAACCCAGAGGGAGGCTTCCAGGGCTTGTGAAGGTTCTTCTCTCATGGACTTTTGGATAAGCCTGGACAATAATCACACAGAATGTAGGAGTATTGCGGGGGGTCCTGATTTCCAAGGTGAGGGGAGTGTTCACATTGATGAGACTTTGCTCTCATCTATAAAGGGCTAGGACTTTTATACCAGAGATAAGTACAAAAAAAGCCCTGAAAAAAAAAAGTCTCATCATAAGCTAAAGTCTCAACTTAATGTGAAACACCTGACCACTTACAATAGATCCCGACTAAGACTTTTTTGTTTGTTTCTTTGCATGTGTTTGGTCCCTTTAATCTCCTTCTCTGAGCTTTCCTGGCTTCCTTCAAGACCCAGCTTAGGTCTCAAACAGTCTTTGCTGGTCTCTTTAGGTGCCAATTCACTCCCTTCTCAGATTACCCTCTATCTAATGCTGTTTATATTGTATATGCCTATTCATTTACAGGTTGTCTACCCCATTAGAAGGTGAGCTCCTTGAGGGTATGAATTGTTTTTACCTTTCTTTGTATCCCCAGTATTTAGAACAGTACCTGGTACATAGTAGGCGCTTAATAAATGCTTATTTATTATATTTTCACTGACTGCTTACATGCATCCATGTCAGATACAGGGAATTTGTGGAATACTTTGTTCATAAAGATTAGAGAAACAAAGCAACTCTCCATTTCAGCTCTAATGGCAAGCATTATTTGCAACCCAACCAGCCATACTATCATCACTATTGCTGAAGTCATTCACTTTATCCTGGGTCATCGGCAATTGTCTTGACTTTTGCCTTGCCACTGGACTTCAATGACTCTGGAAGAGACTGAGGCTTAAGACTTTGTGCAGCTCTGCCTCACTTAAATCTAATTCACCTATGAGTCAAACTGTCATCCTCTGATGTCATCAATCCTCTTCGAAAACAAAGGGCAAACAACAATCATTACCACCTAAGTCAGGTAATGACCATGGCTTGAACCTAGTCAGTGAGGGAAATCCCCTTAAATGTAATAACTGCTTGAAGGCCTGCATAGCTTTCTCTGTCTCAGGGGCATTCTAAATTTAAGAGACTAACTTTGTTAGATTATTTGGAGCTTCTGTCCTTATTAAGCCATTGTCAACAGAATTTTGTTTTGGTTTGGGTTGGTTTTTTTCCTGCTTTTTGAGGCAATTGGGGTTAAGTGACTTGCCCAGGGTCACGCAGCTACTAAGTGTCACACAGCTACTAAGTGTCAAATGTCTGAGACTGTATTTGAACTCAGGTCCTCTTGACTCCAAGGCCAGATCTGTATCGACTGTGCCACCTATCTAGCCCATCAACAGAATTTTAAATGCGGTCCAGATTGGACCAGTCTCTAATCTGGGAATGGCCAGAGCCAAACAGAGCAGGCTGGAGGCAGGTCTGTCAGGACACAAAGTAACTGACTAATTTATTTCAAAGTGAAGAAAATGACTTGCATAGAAGGAAGTCCCCCTCCTGAAAAGGTGAGCTTAACATGTGGGGGTATAGGCAATGCTTATATACATAAATGGGCTGGACTATGACATAATCATACATAAGTTTTGAGTTACTATTTCCATGGGCCCTGTAGGAACAGTATTTTCCCAAGTCTTGGGGGTTGTGATTAATCTAGGGGGGTACAGAATCAGAATTCTCTGAGGGGAGTAGGAGTGCAATACCTATCAGTGACAAGAAACAGGGATTGTGAATACATGATGGACAGCCCTGGGAAATAGGGGGAGCTAAATCCCTCAGTGAACAGTCCAAGCAATACACTTTGCCAGAGGGCAATATCATCCAGAGAGTAAAGGGTTATTATTATGCCAAGCTCTGGGAAGAGCCTGCTTGCTAGGCCTTAGCTCTGGAAAACAGGATATCTGTAGAATATTTTGACACCATCTATGCCACACCATTTTGTGACACATGGCTTTTTCACCAAGTATTGTCAGATTTAGTAGCTGGAAATTTGAGTTTACCCAATAAAACTGCCTTTTGATACCATATTGTGCCCTAAGCCTTGCCACCAAATTCATAGCTTAGAAAGTAGGACTTTAGTGATGCCTTCCCTTCCTGAAATTACTTTGTATTATTCTATACTTGGATTTGTCCATGTCTCATTCTCCCAGTTTAACCTCTTTGAAGGCACAGACAGTTTTATTTTTATCATTTAATCTATAGTGCCTGGCACTATATAGGTACTTAATAAAAGTTTGTTGAAATAACATGGAAAGAAATTTACCACCATTTTAAGATTCCAAGGCACAGTCAAAGGCAAGAGAGGTAAGGCAGAATGAATGCTTCAAGACTTCTTAATATTAATAAAATGTAGCCAAATATTCAGTATTTGTGTGTTTTGAAATACAAAAACAGAGAGTTCTCTAGTATAGAGTAAAACTTCTTATTTTAACAATGCTTAAATTTTGCACATTGTTAGTGGAACCTGCTTATGCTTGTATGATTCCAATAAGCAAAAAGGGAAAGTGAAGATGCTTCAAGTATGCTTTTATTAGAAGAGGAAGTATTTAACTTTGACTTGAGTCTATTAGTCATCTAGGATAATAGCACGGAAGGAAAACTCTAGGATTCAGATAAGAGAGACCTATTGGAGTAAAGTCTAGGATTGGACTAGGGGAAGAGTATGAGATAAGGAGTCTAAGCTTCTGATGAGAGGAATGCGGGAGGAGGAGCTTGGAACTGAGGTAAGACAGAAATATGGGTCCATCAGTACAGAGTTCATCTAGGGAAAGAGACAAGAAAGGGAAGCAGAGAAAAAAGGAATAAGCATTTGTATATCACATACAATGTATCAGGCACTATGCTAAGGGTTTTTCTGAATGTTATCTCTTTTAATCCTTACAACAACCCTGTGAGATAGATGCTACTATCTCATTTTATGGATGAGGAAACTGAGGCAAACAGAGGCTAAAGGGACTTGCCTAGGGTCACATAGCCAATAAGTGTCTGAGGTTGGATTGGAACTCAGGTCTTTCTGATTCCAAAATCAGCTCTCTATTCCCTGTGCCACCAACTACTCCCCTAAAATGTCAACTGGGGCTAGAATCTGGAGCATTTTTAATACCAGGACAAAGATTATGAATCTTATTTAACGGTCAACCAGGGGTCACTGACAATTTTTGAGCAAAGGAATAAGATTGGAGATATGCTTTAGGAAGATGAATTTGGCAGCAATCTGTAGGTGGGATTTAAAGGCAAAAACTGCTATTTTTTTCTTAGAATAAGGTCATTTTAGATTTAGAGAGATTTAGAGATAATTTAGCCCCAAGCTATCCTTTTACAGGAGACTAAGACGAGACTGCAACAGGGTAAGTGACATGCTCAATGCCTCCTGCTTACTAAGTCCTCATCTAGAGCTTTCACTTCCACCACATGACATTCATTATAGCATAATATGACAAAGCACACAAGGGGCTAGGATCATGAGTTCTAAAAAAAAATAAAATTTTGATAACTCTTCTCAGAGTGATGTTTTCTTCCATATATTTCAGATGCCACAATACAACCAAGGAAGAAACTATTTACTCAGTGCAATGGAAGCTATTAAGATGCTAATTAAGCATCCACAAATTCCATTTAATGTGTACTTTTTGGGAAATCCAAGGAAAGCCTTCAAAAAGTCTATCTGTTCATACTAATGTTCATGATTCTAGCATCAGAGCTTTGGGCCATTGTGTCTATACATGGAAGTCTATAATAATCTCAGGTAAAAATGCAAAGACCTTTGAGAAGGGTAAAACACAGTATTACATTTGGGTTATTGATCTGCAGTTAGGAGGCCTGCAAGATTGGTTTGATATTAGGGAAGGTTTTCTGGGTAGGCAAGGGAGGAGAGCTATATATGGGGGGGGGGAGGAAGAGAAGGAAGTTAAATACATTTTTCAAAAAACCAAAGTTGTCATCACCTGCTTTTGAACAATCCTATTGCAATTTCTAGAATTAGAAAAAATTTGAATGTTTTTTCACCCTTTGGGGGAAGGAAATGGATTAAAATGGGAAACTTTTAAATATAACATCTGTCATTACAATTGAATTTAGGGCAGGTGTGAGTTGAAAGTTTGGGGTTTTTTTGAAGAATATAAGCATATTTTAAAAATCCTTTTGAAAGAGATCAAATCAGGAAGGGTATAGTCAAGATGGCGGAGTGAAAGCAGCAATTTCTTTGAGCTCTCCCCCAAACCCCTCCAAATACCTATAAAAATGGCTCTAAACAAATTCTAAGGCAGCAGAAACCACAGAAAGACAGAGTGAAACAAATTTCCAGCCCAAGACAACCTGGATTATTGATCAAAAAGGTATATCGCCAGGCTGTGAGCAGAGTGCAGCATGGTGTGGGCATGCAGGCTGCAGCGAACCTGGAGCAGGCCTCAGAGGACTGAATCAATTGAGTAAGGAAATCTGTTTTACCCTATGGGAAAATAGGGGGAGAAGGGGACAAGAGAGTAGGGGGATAATAGAGAGGAGGGAAGATTGGGAAAGGGGGTAATCAGAAGCAAATACTTCTGAAGAGGTACAGGGTTAAAAGAAAGAATAGAATAAATGGGAGGGCAGGATAGGATTTAGGGAAACAGAGTTAGTTTTTCACAACATGTCTACTAAGGAAGTGTTTTGCATAACTGCACGTGTACAACCCATATTGAGTTGCTTGCCTTTTCAATGAGGGTGGGTGAGGAGGGAGGAACAGAGAAAATTTGAAACCTAAAGTTTTAAAAACATATGTTTAAAAAAAAAGTTTTCACATGCTACTGGGAAATAAGAAAGACAGGAAATGGGGTATGAAAGTCTGTCCTGCCCTACAGGAAAATAGAAGGGGAAGAGGATAAGAGAAGGGGGGAAGAGATAGAAGAGAGGACAGACTAGGGGAAGGGATATTCAGAATGCATGCCAGCTTGGGGTGGGGGGAGGGGCGAGATGGGGTGAAAATTTGGAACTCAAAATCTTGTGGAAGTAAATATTGAAAACTGAAAATAAATAAATTTATATATAAAAATAAAACAAAATTTAAAAAGAGATCAAATTACATATCTTATGACCATACAATTTCCCCTTTCCCTTACCTACCTGCCCACCAAAAAATATTCTGTCCAAATCTCTTATCCCATGTTTATACTGTGTCACTATGGGACAAGTCATACCCCTTTCTTGTACCTCTTGTTATTCATCTGTAAAACACAAAGGAGTTGGACCAAATAATCTCAGAAGTCCATTCAAATTCTAAATCTATGATCTTTTTATTACACATTTTTTCTTAATTTTATTACTATCCTGCCATTGAGTTTGCCACCATTTTTTCTTCTCTTTCTCCCCTCTCCTTATTGCCTCTGGGAAAGTTGCTTCCCCTCTTTTGTACCTGGTTACTACATAGGTGAATTGGAAAGGGTTGGACTCAAGAGCATCTACGGGCCCTTCCAGCTCCAAATCTATGGTACTGTGAGTCTATTTTTCTTGATTATGCAGTCATCCTCTCAGTCACATAGCCTTTTTTTTTTTAATGAGGCAATTAGGGTTAAGTGACTTGCCCAGAGTCACACAGCTAGTGAGTCAGTCACATAGACTTTTACCTTGAGTTATCATTGACTCTTCCCTCTCCTTCACTTCGTAGATCCACTAAGTTGCCAAGTCTTGTCAATTCTATCACATTGGTATGTCTCACATCAATTGGCTTCTATCAAGTTCTATTACAATTACCAACCATTTAAGGCTATAACTTGTCTACTCTTTGCTCTAACAATAGATTCCTAAGTAATCATTCTGTTTTCAGTGGATCTCTTTGGATAGATTAACTTTCCCTCTGCTGCCAAAGTAACTTCTGAATACACAGCTTCAAATCAGGGTGAGAAAAGTTGGGTCTGGAGTTAGGCAAAGGTAGGCTTGAATCTCACTTCTGACATGGAGATGATGCAGGATTCTATCACTCTGTCAACAAGCATTTATCATGTGACTATTACGTTCCAGGAACCATGCTAGGTTCTAGAGGTGCAACAAAGACACACACAAAACAGTCCATACTCTCGGGGGCCTTACAATCTATAGGAAGAGATGACAGACATGTATTAGCCTAGATAGATATAAATATAATTAGATATAGATATTCAAGTTAATAATGGAAGAAGGTGATAGCACCCAGAAAAACAAGGAAATGCTCATTACATATATTTGTTATAGTTCAGTTTAGCCACGTCTGACTCTTCATGATCCTTCACGGGGTTTTCTTGCCAAAGATACTGCAGTAGTTTAACATTTTCTCCTCTGGTGGATTAAGGCAAGCAGAGGTTAAATGACTTACCTAAGGTCACACAGCTAGTGAATGTCTGAGGCCAGATTTGAGCTCAGGTTTTTCTTACTCCAGGCCCAGCATTCTATCCACTGAGCCATCTAGCTGCCTCTTCCATATGAAAAAGGTGTCAATTCTTTTAATCTCTGAAGAAAATTAGGAATACCAAAAGAAGTAGTTAAGGAGGAAGTACATTAAGTACATTCAAGGGGTGGGGAAGGCCTGGACAAAAGCTTAACAATAGGAGATGAAGTATCATGTATACAATACTACAATTAGAACAGGCCTGGTGGATTGCAGATTTTGTGAAAGGGGGAGGGGAATGTACAATAAGACTGGAAAGAAAGAAAGGTTTGGAATCTTTTAAGTGGTAAGTGGAGGTTTTAAGTGTCAAATGGAGGAGGTTGTGTCCAGCTTTTGCTTTAGGAAAATCACCTTGGCTTTTATTCAGAGGACATATTAGAAAGGGGAAAGACCAGTCAGAAAGACCAAAAAACACATCATTTAAATAGTTCAAATTAGAGGTAATAAAGGCCTCTACTGGGTTGATGGCTGTACAGAGACAAAATAGTGAGAAATTTTGTGGAGGCAAAAATGATAAGACTTGGAAGCTGAATTGATATGTGGGATGAGGGAAAGGGAGAACCTAAGGATGCCTGAAATTTTGAGAAGGTTTGTGTTAGCCTCAACATAAATAGGAAAGTCCAAGAGATAAATGGGTTTATGGGAGAAGATAAAGCATTATGCATTGAACATGTTCATTTTGAAATTCGGGAAAGACAACCATCTTATAATGTCCAATAAACTATTGATGATAAGGGACTTGAACTAAAGAAAAAGACTAAGGCTTGATATCTAGATTTGGAAGTTATCTACATATAGATGATAATTAAACCCATAAGGGCTGATGAGCCCCCCAGGTAAGAGACATATAGAGAAAGTGGGTCCAGGATAGAGTCTTGAGATATGGTTGTAGTTAACATCAAGAATATTGATAATAAGTAAGCCAATGAGAGTGACAAAGAGCTGTCAGATAGGAAAAGAACTAGTAGAGAACGATGTCATGAATAATAACGCTAGCTAACATTTATATAGCACCTTAAGGCTTCTGAAGCCTATTATCTCTTTTGATGACAACCCAGGGAGAAGAGAATATCACAGAGGAGAATATTGGTCAACAGTTCCCAAACACTGCAAAGAAGGACATAAAGGTTGAGGACTGAGGAAAAACAACATCAAATTTGGCAATGAAGAGGTCACAGCTAAATTTGGAAAGAGTAGTGTAATTGAGGTGATGATATCACAAACAAATTGCAATGGTTTGAGAAGTGTATGAAAGGAAAAACATAGGTAATATAAGAAAACGGTTCCCCACCCCCATTCCAGGAGTTTGACAATGAAATGTAAGTGAAATACAGATATATGTAAGAGATGAGTAGGGTCAAATGAGTGGTCTTTCAAGGATGTGGCCTAGGCACATTTGTAGCCTCTAAAGATAGAAGTTGTAGAAGAGTTGTAGGTATTCATTGGCACTTTCACTGAAGAAATTACTGGTTAAGACCCCCCCACACACACCCAAAAAGAAAGGACCTATTTTGTAAGGTTATTGAGAATTTCAAATTAAATAATGTATGCAGGAAGTTTTACAAAACTTTATGGTTATTAAGCTTTATCATCATCTTCATCATCATCTTTGTCATCATACTCATGTTATTATTACTTTATCATGATCACGATCGTTTTTTTTTACTCAGTAATCATCAGCATGTCCCTCTTGCCTACAAAGCACATTAAACACTCTAGGGTAATAGGTCGGGGTCACTGGATGTTGAGGGCGCCCTTGAAAGACAACAATTCCTAAACACATACCCGCATCCTACAACAGTTAAAGAGGGAAAGGAGCATTGGGCCAAATGCTAAATCTAGAATGGCTCCCAGTTTTCCTGCTGAAAACAAACATCTAAAATAGATATTTGCTACAAATTTGTTTGTGAATTTCTGGCTTCTTCAACTCACAGCTGAAGTCTCACCTTCTACAAGAAGTCTTCTTTAATCTTAGTGTCTTTTCTCTTGGATGACCTCTAATTTATCTTGTGTATACCTTGTTTGTACGTGGCTGTTTTCATATTGTCTCCCTTATTTGAGTGAGTTCTTTGAGAGCAAGAATTTTTTTTTGGTGTTTTGATTTATTTTGTTTTTATCTTGCACTAAGCACATTGCTTGGCACACACAGTAGGCACTTAGTAAATGCTTTTTGGCGTACTGACTGAAAGGATAGCCATGATGCCTCATGGAACTCTGAGAAACTGACAACCTTTCTCCCCAATGGCCATACGCCTTCTTTCTGTCTATTTATTGATGTCACTGCAGTTACAAAGTTTTCCCCAGGCCCCCTACCTGGCCAATTGGAGAAAAGGAGAAAAAATCCCCCTAAGGAAGAAGTGGTACTTCTATGAATATTCCCTGTAGAGCTCTGAAGCATCCCAGTTTCTAGACAACTACTTTTCTTTTTTTTTTCTGTATTGCAACCAGACTGAGTGAATCACCTATTCTCTGACTTGTACTCCCCCTCCAACCTCCTTGCTTAACTTCCACCTTAATTCAGGAAGTAGCCCATAAGCTTCCTTTAATACATAGCTCATACTCAACCTTCAATTTTTAATATTTTCCCACTTACATGTAAAAACAACTTTTTACATTTTGTTTAAAATTTTGAGTTACAAATTCTTTGCAAGAAGTTTTCCTTAATCTTAGTGCCTTCTCTCTTTCCTGTTTACCTTTTTATGCTTCCCTTGATTCTTGTATTTGAAAGGCAAATTTTCTATTCAGTTCTGGTCTTTTTATCAGGAATGCTTGAAAGTCCTCTTTTTCATTAAATATCTATTTTTCCCTTGAAGTATTATACTCAGTTTTACTGGGCAGATAATTCTTGTAATTCTAGCTCCTTTGCTCTCTGGAATATCATATTCTAAGCCCTCTGATCCTTTAATATGGCAGTTACTAAATCTTGTATTATCCTTACTATGGGTCCATGATATTTGATTTTTTTTCCTAGTTGCTTGTAATATTTTTTCCTTGACCTGGGAGCTCTGAAATTTGCCTATAATATTCCTAGTTTTTATCCTGGAATCTCTTTTCAGGGGAAGATTGGTAAAGTCTTTCAATTTTTATTTTACCCCCTGTTTCCAGAATACGAGGGAAACTTTATTTGATAATTTCGAGAAATATCGTGTCTAGGCTCTTTTGTGTTTAATCATGGGTTTCAGGTAGCCCAATAATTCTTAAATTATCTCTCTTCAATCTAATTTCAAGGTCAGTTTTTTTCCCCTTTATGAGATGTCTTATTTTCTTCTATTTTTCAAGCTTTTGAATGTATTTCATTGTTTCTTGGTGTGTTGTGGAGTGATTAGCTTGTACTTGCCCAATTCTACTTTTTAAGGAATTATTTTCTTTAGTGAGCTTTTGTGCATCCTTTTTCTTTCAGCCAATTGTCCTTTCAGATAATTCTACTTTTGAAGGAGTTCTCCTCAGTAAATATTTGTACGTCTTCCATTTGGCCACTTCTGCTTTGTAAGGAATTCTTTGTGGATTTTTGTGCCTCTTCTACCATTTAACTTATTTGATTTTTAAGTTGTTGTTTTCTTCATTATTTTTGTTCCTATTTTACCAAGCTGTTGATGCTTTTATTCATGATTTTTTGCATCACTGTCATGTCTTTCCTCAATTTTTCCTCTCCCTCTCCCATTTGACTTTGGAAATTATTTTTTCACCTTTCCAGGAATTATTTTTTTTTTGAAGGCTTGAAACCGATTCACATTTTTTCTTTGAGACTTTGCATGTAGCTGTTTTGACTTTGTCATCTTCTTCTGAGTTTGTTTACATTTTCCCTGTCACCATAGTTACTTTCTATGGTCAGGTTATTTTTGTTGTTTGCTCGTTATTTTAACTATTTCTTAACTTTTAACTTCATGTTAAAACGGGCCCTTGTTCCTTGGGTGGAGGGGCACTGTCCCAAACTTCAGGTTTTTCATGCTCCTGTTTTTCAGAACTAGTTCTAGGGGCTTGTACGTATTCAGTTATTTTAAAATGGTATTTTTCCAAGGAGAGGTGTAGTCCCCACTGTGCTGGCCTTTGCTCTGGTTTGTGAGTGATCACAAAAACCTCTTTTCCACGGGCAGCTAGGTGGCACAATAGATAAAGCACTGGCCCTGGAGTTGGGAGGACCTAAGTTCAAATCTGGCCTCAGACACAAGATACTTATTAGCTGTGTGATCCTAGGCAAGTCACTCAACCTCGATTGCCTCACACACAAAAAAAATTCTTTTCCACTCCAGAACTATGTCCAGAGTCCCTACTCTTACTAGTATTCCTCCTCACTCTTGGACTGCCACCTAGAACTGTGTATAAAGTATGTAACAGAGTTCTGCTCCCGGGGCTAGCAAAGGGCCCCCTGTAATTCCCTTCTAACAAGTTCTTTAGCCTTCTTACCATCTGTGGACTGAGAACTCCAGAAGCTGTTGCCACAGATTCAGTCACTCCTGAGGCCTGATGCTAATTTGCTGGGCCATGGCTTATGCTTACTCAGCCTCTGCTGGGTTGCACTCCACTCTCACTCCAGAGAGACAGAATTTTTTTTTTCCTGCTGACTTTCTAAGTTGAATTAGGCTGGAAAATTATTTCACACCATCCTTTTGTTTGTTCTGTCACTTCAGAATTTGTTTTGAGGAATCCTTTTAATGTTGTTTGGATGTTAGGCTAGTCTCTGCCTTTGCTCCATCAGCTTGGCTCTACCCGCCATGCCTCACCTTCTTCAAGAAAACTTTCCCAGTCCCCTTCAATGCTCATGCCTTCCCTGTGATATTAACTCTTACTTACACTGTACATGTGTTCTTTGAACATAGTTATTTCAATGTTGTCTCCCTGATTGGATGTGAGTTCCATGAGGGCAGGGACCATATTTTTGCCTGTTTTTCAATCTAAAACTCATCAGAGTGTCTGGTTTATAAGTGCTTAATAAATGCTTAGCGCAGTATCTATTTCACAGTCTTTCCCTTCTCCTCACCCTTAGCTATACCCTCATACAACAGAACTTAGGCATGCATATTAATATTCTCCAAGTACTCTAACTTGCCAGTTTCTCAGTCAAATTTTCCATGACCTACTACTCTTTGATACCATGTCAGCTACACAGAAAGATGCTCATACCCTTGATCTTACTGTCACCTACAAGTGTTCCACTTTCATGAATTCAAAAATTACTTTATCAGATCACAAGATGTATTTATTCTACTCCTCCTTACAACTGTAGACCCTGTTCTTCATCCTTACCTCCATTCCTCCCTTACCTCTTTCCCAGGCCCCCTGCACTTCCTAAAATCTCATCCCTTCCCCATCATTACCTCTTAGTGAACCAGTTCAACTCTGAAATCTTCTCTGAAGTCCTTTGCCCCCTTCTCCTATTAAAGATCTTGTCCTGCCTAACTTCAACCCTGGTTGATTCACACTACCTATAGCCTTTTATCCTGCTCATATGCTGCTGAATAAAACTGGAAAAAATGAAGAAACCGTGTTGACAGGGTCTACTACAAATTTATGTTCCATAATCTTAACTCATTTTAGCAAGACAATCTTTTCATACTTCCCCAATTGATTCACCCTAGAATGATATCACACTCTACACAGCAGCTTTTCTAAATATTTTCATTTCTATTCATATCTCTTATAGTTCTCCTTCTTCCCTCTCAGCTGAGAACCTTGCCTTATATTTCAAACAAGGACCCAACTGATGTACCAGCATACTAGGGAATTCAATTGCATATATGGTATGCACACATGCACACACAAACATACCCTCATACCACTTTCCCAAAGCACATTCAGCATTAGTGAAACACTGCTTTGTTCAGTTTCCCTATTGCACTTCAGTGCCAACTTTCTCAAGGACGTTTCTATTTACTTCAAATATTCTTGAGACAAGAGGTAGAAATCAGAGCAACTCTGAAGCACTAATGATTTCAGAGAAAGACAGAATACTACAACCCATGAACTAGATCACAGAATGCACTGAGAACAGAGGGGCCAAGAGAGCAAAACCCTTATACCCCTTGGGAAGGGAAGAAAGAACACAGAGGCACTATGGGGTAGTGGCTTGGAATCTAAATCTTAACTGCTTTGTAAGATCATAGATTTAGAGCTGAGAAGGAATTTCTAAGTAATCTAGTCCTGATTTCACACTTTTAGAGAGGAGGAAACTAAGGGCCCAAGAGCATAAGTGACATTTCCAAGGTAATGAAGCTAGTAAGGAGTAAAGGTAGAATTTGAACTCAGATCCTGTGACTTCAAGTGTAGCTCTCTTTTCGCTGCCTCATGATTCCAGATCTGCTACATGCCATCTCACTGGAAACAATCACTTCAATTCCTTATATCAACCAAAAAGCTGTGAAAAAATTAATTTATAGAGCTAGAAAAAAAAGTATAACAAAATTTACCTGGAAAAACAAAAGATCAAGAATATCAATGGAATCAATAAAAGAAATATAAAGGAAGGAAGCTTAGCAATACTAGCTTTCAAACAAAACTACAAAGCTATAATCATCAAAACAACCTGGTATTGGCTAAGAAATAGATTGGTGGGGGCAAGTAGGTGGCACAGTGGATAGAGCACCGACCCTGGATTCAGAAGGATCTGAGTCCAAATCTGGGCTCAGACACATAACACTTGCTAACTATGTGACCCTGGGCAAGTCACTTAACCTCATTGCCTAGCCAAAAAACAAACAAATAAATAAATAGAAATTTAAAAAAATAGTTTGGTGGATAAATGGTATGGATTACACAATACAAAGTAGTAAATTACCATAGCAATCTAATGTTTGATAAACCCAAAGACTCAAGCTTTTGAGGTAAGAACTCATCCTCTGACAAAAGTTGTTGGGAAAACTGGCAAGCAGTTTGGCAGAAACTAGGCATAGACCAACATTTCACCAAGATACCAAAATACAAAGGTATGCCAAGATAAGCTCAAAATAGATAAATGACTTAGACATAAAGGGTAATATCATAAGTAAAGCTGGGGAGCATGGAAAAATTTACCTGTTAGATCTATGGAAAAGGAAAGAGTTTATGACCAAACAAGAGATAGAAGGGATCATGGAAAGTAACATGGACAATTTTGATTTCATGAATTTTTTTTAAAAAATTTACACAGACAAAACTAATGTAGCCAGAATTAGAAAGGAAACAGAGAATGGGTGGGTGAGTGGTGGGAATTATAGCAAGTTTCTCAGATAAAGGCCTCATTTCTCAAATAGATAGGGAACTGAGACAAATTTATAAAAATAAGAGCCATTCCTCAGTTGATAAATGGTCAAAGAATATGAACAGGCACTTTTCAGAAGAAGAAATCAAATTTACCAATAGTCAAAAAGGAACATAAGTTCTAAATTACTACTGATTAGAGAAATACAAATTAAAACAACTCTGAGGTACTGCCTCACAACTATCAGATTGGCTAACATGACAGAAAAGTAAAATGGCAAATGCTGGAGGGGACATGGAACAATTAGGGAGATTAAATACTATTCCTGGAGTTGTGAAGTGATAAACTATTCTGGAAAACAATTTGGAAGTAGGCCTAAGGGCTATAAAACCGTGCATATCTTTTGACTCAGCAATGCCACTAGTAGGTCTGTATCCCAAAGAGATCTGTTTAGTAATATTTGTATTGGCTCTCTTTGTGGTGACAATGAATTGGAAACTGAAGGTATTCCTACCAATTCAGAAATGGCTGAACAAGTGGTGATATATGAATGGGATGGAATACTATTGTGCTAAAAAAAGGCAAGTGGAATGGTCTTAGAAAACACTACAAAGATTTATATGAATTGATGCAAAGTGCAGTGAGCAGAACCAGGATAATACAATGTACACAGTAATGGCAATATTATAACAATGAACAACTGTGAAAGACTTAGTTACTCTGATAGAGGCTGAGCCAGTATAATTCCAAAGGACCATGATGAAATATGCTATCCACCTCCAGAGAGAGAACTGATGAATTCCGAGTACAGATTGAAGTAGACTTTTTTTATTTTATTTATTTTTCTTATTTTCTGTGTATGTGTTTTCTTTTGCAACATGGTTAATATGGAAATATGTTTTGTGTGATTTCAAATGTATAATTGATATCATTATTTGCCTTCACAAGGGCTAGTGAGAGAAGCAGGATGGAGAGAGAGAATTCAGAACTTAAAATTAAAAAAAATAATAATATTACAAAAGTTTACACATAATTGGGAAAGATTTAACAAAATAAAACTAATTTTTTAAATGACAAAAATGTTATGGAAGAAAAGTTAAAGTACTGGAGCTTATATGAAGACCCAAAGACTCAACACAGAAAAAAAAAATCCCTATATCACAGTTTAGTTGTGGATTTGCAACTGGATGGATTCTAAGATGTCATCTAAGCTAAACTTGCTCCTTGCTACCCAAACCTCACTTTACAGATAATGAAACTTAAACCTGTGACCTCAATCATACAATTTATATATAGCTAACAGAGCCAGAATTCAAGCCCAGGCCATGAGTCTCTGAATTTAAAAGGCTGTACCATCCTGCTCTCCTCATCTGTAAAATGATGGAGTTTACTGGTTTCTAAAGTTTCTTCCAGCTTGAATATTTACCAATAAATACTGTAATGCAGGTGAGAGATATGTAATCATCTCTATATCAATGGGGGCTTTATATGGATTCTTTTGCCATTGTACAGAATACCTAAAACTTCCCTTTCCTCCACACCCTACCTCAATCCCCTCCCCTCTACTCCCGTCTCCTCCTTTTCCCTCTTCCTACATTTTTTCTCTGCTCAATCTGTCTCTCCAATTTCTCCTACTCTCTGCTCTTCTTTTGTCTTTTCTCCCCATCTCTTTTTTCTCTCTCTCTCTCCCTTTCCTTCTTCCTCTGTTTCCTTCCTTATGACTCTGCCTTTCTTTCACTGTCTCTGACTCTCTGTGTCTCTGTATTTTTCTGTCTCTCTCCCTCCCTCCCTTTTCTCTTTATTTCTCTCTGATTATCTTACTCTCTCTGTCTCTCTTCCTTCTGTCTCTCTGTTTCTGTATTTCTCTCTGTCTTTTTGTCTCTTTCTCTTTTTCTTCCTCCCTCCCTCTGTTCTGTCTTTTTTTTCTGTCTGCCTCTTTCATCCTTTCTGTCTCTCCCTTCCTCCTTCCTCTCTGTCTCTCTCTCTCTCTCTCTCTCTCTCTCTCTCTCTCTCTCTCTCTCTCTCTCTCTCTCTCTCTCTCTCTCTCTCTCACTTTATCACGCACCACCCACAGGTGTTGATCAGCTGTTTCACTTTTCTCTGAAGTTTCTTTTATGCACTTCAGTTGAGAATATTTCCCTGACTACCTAGAGAGGATGGCATTTGTCTTACTGCATCAAAAGAAAAAGCTATTTATAGTGTACATACAATTTTTGAGGTAGGAGCGACAGAAGACATCATGTCGTCCAACCCCCTCATTTTGCAAATAAGGATTTTTAGCTAGAAACACTCTATTCACATTCTCACTACCCACTCACTCCTTAATCCCTTGCAATCTGGCTTCCTTCCTCACCACTTTTCTGAAACCCTCTCACTCTGGGGAAGTTACCCATAGTGTCAGTATGGAGAGCTTAATTAACTTTCCCCATTTCTGATTTTCTGGGTTAATCTTTCTTCCCCACCACCTCTTTTGCCTTCCTTAATTCAAGACTAAGATAGTTTTCCAATGTCTTTTTTGACCAGTTCTTTGTTGACTTCTTTGCTGAATCCTCTTCCTCCTTCTACCTGCTAAATATGGGTCTATTATCCCCATTATGCACTATGTAACATATTCTTCTTTTCTCACATCCCCTCAATAATCTCATCCACTCTCAAGGGTTCAATTCAGACCTTTATGTGAATGAGACAGCATGAAGTAGTGGGTAAGGTTCTGGACCTAAAACATGGGGTTGGTCAGAGAACTAGCTGTAAAACTATGGATGTCACAAACTGTCCTCAGCTCAATTCCCTCACCTGTTAAATGAAAGGAGTTGGACCCAATTCCTTTTAAGATCCACTCCAGCTTTAAATCCTATGATAGGGAGTAAGATTGCAATTAGTTAAGAAACCTCATTTAGAAATGCAGCTTGGCAACTTCTCTACAATTTAGTCCTAAAGATCTGACCAAAGTATTGATTTGTGACTGACGCAGGGACACACAACCAATATGTGTTAAGGTGAGACTTGAACTTGGGTCTTACTGGCTCCAAGGCCAGATTTATAAATAATATGCCATCCTCCCTTTATGACCTCTTAAATGTCACCCGAATATATACATCTCCAACCAAGATCTCCTTCCTGAATTCCAGATCTCGTTTTCAGCTACCAGGGCTGGTCATACCTCCTGACTTCAATGGTTCTAGGATTTATAAAATCATTATTGGTGGCAAGTCTTTCTGCTGTTGTAGGTTACAAGTCTTCTGAATCCTAGTTAATGGTCACTGAGAGCTATCGTGAAACCTGTTGAGGAATCTATAGTGAAAGCTTTCTCATTTTGGGATTTGTTAGAATCAGGAAGATCTAAATTCAGCCTTAGAGAAAATAGCATGTAATTCCCAGCATTTTTATGAAGACAAAGTGAGTTACTATTTGTAAAATTCTTTGCAAATCTTTAATTATTGCCTAGTTGTTATAATTAGGAAATCTTACAGAGAGTGTCCTCTGCTGGCAAGCTGTAGGAGCCCCCATAGTCACCTCCATGTCACAATGAGCAGTAGAGGAGAACTTTAATTCCCTTCCTTCAATATGAAGCCCAATTAAGACTGTTAACATGAGACCTCTGTTGATCCTGCTATTTGCTAATGCTCTCCCTTGCTAATTTGTACTTAATTTGTATTTATTGTCTTTATACTTACATATATATTTATTGTTCCCTCTATTAACATATGTTTTGTATCCCCAGTCAGTGCCTTTTTCAGTGTCTGGTACACAACTGGTGCTTAATAAATATTAAGTGTTTGAGTGATTGATATATTTACATCACTTCATAGACACCAAACTTCATTTTTTTAAAATTCCTGAAAAAAATCCTGTTCTTCTTCCTGACTTCTCTAGTGCTGTTAAGAACACAACCATTTGCTTAGTCAGCTAGATTCAAAACATAGGAGTCCTTCTCAACTCCTTAGTTTTAGGTACTGGTCAGTATGTCATATACAATGGATCACTAAACTAACGGTCCCACTAAAATCCTATTATTAAAAATATATATTTTGATACCACCAGGTTAAAAAAGTAGTTCAAAAAGAAGCCAAAATCTGTTAGCAAAGAGGTTCCCTGGGGACTCTGGAACTCCCCTTCAGAGTCTTAAGAACCACTTTTCTATTCTGCTCATCCAAAGGTCCCACAGTGGGGATCTAGTTTAATTTACCCGGACATAAAATTAACACCAGCTCTCCCACATCTGCACCACAGCCCCCATGTCCATAATAGTCCTGGTTGATATTGTGAGAATGTGGGAGGATAATTCACACCTCCCCAGTTCCAATAATGTTCTAGCCACTACATCTCTCCACTCCCTTGCTTCCCATATTCCTTTGTGGTTGTTTAGTTGTTTCAGTTGTGTCTAACTC
The DNA here is from genome assembly GCF_003287225.1 of Phascolarctos cinereus. Classification (NCBI taxonomy): domain Eukaryota; kingdom Metazoa; phylum Chordata; class Mammalia; order Diprotodontia; family Phascolarctidae; genus Phascolarctos; species Phascolarctos cinereus. The sequence goes on along the minus strand of NW_027555736.1, from coordinate 26,530,763 downwards.
AATGTGACAACATTTGGGGTTTTCTTGGCAAACATATTGGAATGGTTTGCCATTTCCTTCTCTACTTCATTTTACATATGAGGAAACTGAGGCAAACAAGGTTAAGTGACTACCCAGGATCAGAGAGCTAATGTGTGTCTGAATCCAGATTTGAACTCACAAAGATGAGTTTTCTTGACTCTAGACCCAACACTCTATCTACTGTACCACCTAGCTGCCCCCACTTTATTACTGAGCATTCAGTAAAATTCACTTTTGAAAAAAATCAGTGACTGTTGTTTATGTGAGACCCTCCATCTTCATTTCACTGAATTTTCACTGTCTGACTTCATGCATTGAATGTTCTCCCTCCTTGTCTTCTCTTCCTGGATTCCCTGGCACCTGTCAAGTCTCAGCTCAAATTTCACCTTCTTCAAGAAGCCTTTTCTATTAAGTGCCTTCTCTCTGTGATTCTATCCAATTTACCTTTTGCATACATTTTATGTGCATGGTTGCCTGAACATTGTCTCTCCCAGGAGACAAAGGCTATTAGTGCCTTTCTTTGTATCCTCAAAATTTAGCGCAATGCCTGACACAGAGTAGGTACTTAATAATATCTTATCATGACTTAAGTTCAGTATGTGCCTAATTAAATCGCTATGCTTATCTATGACTATATATTCTAGAACCTCTTATATAGTAATTTGGATTGTTTAAAACTCAGAAGGAATTACTAAACCACTGAATTTGAGAGTTGATAATAACTGGTCATAATTGGACAGCTAGCTAGTGCAGTGCATAGAGTGCTGGGCCTGGAGTCAGGAAGCCCTGTGTTCAAACTTGGCCTCAGACACTCACCAGTTGTGTGACCCTGGGCAAGTCACTTTACCTTTAAAATGAATTGGAGGAGGAAATGGCAAACCGTTATAGTATTTTTGCCAAAGAAATGCCTCAAATGGGGTCATGAAGAGTCAGAGAGACTGAGAATGACTCAACAACGATAACAATAACAAAGTAACTGCAATGGCCCACTAGCCCAATGCAAACAGACAAAAATCTCTATGTGTACTTGACACAGCCTTGCTTCAGTACATCAAGGGTCCACATGCCACCTGTTTCACATCTGGATCATTCTTCTTCTTAGTGAGTTTTCCTGATATCAAGCCTAATGGAATTTGCTTATATTAACATGTGAGCCTTGCCGCACCATTATCAGACACATAACTATGAATATGATTATCCTCACTTTAGAGATGAGAAAACTAAGGCCTAGAGCAACGAATAGTCATGCAAACAAAGGGAACAGTCACCCAAATTACTGTTGGAATGGTAAATTTCTGCTAGGTAATAAGAGGAAGAGCCAGAATTTGAATCCAGGTCCTCTTACCCTAAATCCAGCTTACGCCCCAACTCCAGTTGTCCACATTATCATTTTAATATTTAAATATTTAACCAGTTAAATTCCTTCAAAAGCAAATTTTGCTCAAGTAAGCTACTTGCCTAAGGTCACAGAGATATGATCATGAAGAAAAATAAATTCCTATAGTATTTTACACATATTTGCTCTTATGAGCCTCACAAAAATCCTGTGACTATGTTACTCTACACTAATTTGAATTATTAGCTCCATTATACCAATGAGGAACCAAAGGTGAAAGAAGTTAAGCAGCCTGCACTTGGCCACTCAGGTGGTGTGTAGCAGAGGTAGCATTTGAACCCAATGCTTTGTACATCAAATCCAGCAATCTCTCTGCTACACAAGTCAGGATTTGAACCAAGGTCTTCCATTTCAATTGTTGTCATCATACTGCTTTTGCCTTCAAGCGGCTGCCGCTTGGAGAGAGCTATATGCTGGATTCAGGAAAAAATCACTAATCCTGTCCCATATTTCCTTATTCACTCTGATCAAAGGGCTAGGTCAGAGATTCAAATCCTCCTTTAATTATTATAGAGCAATGTTTGCTGAGTATTTGACAGCTAGGTGGCATAGTTGATAGAATGCTATATTTGGAGTCAGAAAAACCTGAGTTCAAATATGGCCTCAAATACTTATTACCTGAGTGACCCTGGGCAGGCCCCTTAACCTATGTCTGCCAGAGTTTCCTTATCAGTCAAATACTGATGATGATGGTGATGATGATAATAGCACCTTCTTCCCAATGTTGTTCTGATCATTAAAACAGATGATATTTGTAACAGTGTGAAACACTGTGCCTAGTACATTGAAACCTTTCAACTAATGCTTATTTCCTTTCTTCCTTCCTTCCTTCCTTCCTTCCTTCCTTCCTTCCTTCCTTCCTTCCTTCCTTCCTTCTTTTCTTCCTTCCTTCCTTCCTTCCTTCCTTCCTTCCTTCCTTCCTTCCTTCCTTCCTTCCTTCCTTCCTTCCTTCCTTCCTTCCTTCTTTCCTTCCTTCCTTCCTTCCTTCCTTCCTTCCTTCCTTCCTTCCTTCCTTCCTTCCTTCCTTCCTTCCTTCCTTCCTTCCTTCCTTCCTTCCTTCCTTCTTCTTCCTTCCTTCCTTCCTTCTTTCCTTCCTTCCTTCCATCCTTCCTTCTTCCCTCCCCTTCTCCTTTCCTATCTCCCTTCCTTCCTTTTCTCCATGCTTTCTTCCTCCCTCCCTCCATTCCTTGTTAGGATTTGGAGAGTGGTTCTTTTCCAAAGCAGAGTTCAGAGATTCCAAGTCTGCTCAAGTGTGTTACTGCCGAAGAAAATAAAACAAAATGAAACTTGGAACTATGCTTTCTGGCTTCACATATTCTGTAGAAATTGAAAGGACTTAAACATAAATGAGAATTTTAACCAAAGGACTAAAAAGGACCTCTAAGGGTCATCTAGTCTATTTGTTAAGCAAGGCCCACATTGTACACAGTCCCAGGCTATAGTAATGACCTCCAGAGAAGAAGAACTTTAGTCAGTGACCCATCCCAATGTATAGGAATGTCTGAGCAATAATGGAGAGCTTAGATCAACCCAGGCCTTTGAAATGTCAGTGTTTGAAGTGTGGCTCTTGAGATGAAGGAATGTACAGCCTCATATTTCGATCATTATGCTGCTGCCCCTTTTTTCTTGACACTTTCATGTAATTTTAGTCCTCTGGTAAAATTATCAAGTATTAATGCCTCCTTCCAATTTAATTTACAGAAACAGAGGACCCAGATATGCCTTAAGAAAATGTCCAAATTTAATTCAATGATAATTTATGGAGTGTCTAGTCTGTGATAAGCACTGTTTTAGTGATTGCAGAAGGAGGGAAGAACAGGCAGGAAATGTTTCGAAGTGAGATAATCGGAGAGTCACACAAGAAAATAAATGATCCATTTCCCCACATATTAAGCAAATGTTTTCATGGGCTCTTCCCTGGGCTCCCTTCTCTTCTCCTTATACTTTGTCCCTTGGTGACCTCATCAACTTCTTTAAACTTAATTATCACCTTCATGCAGCCAATTCCCAAATCTATCTATGGTTTTAACTTTTCTTCTGAACTCTAGTCTCACATCACCAAAGCCCTGCTGGACTTCTTTCCACTGATGTCCAGTTGGCATCTCAAATGTAATATATCCAAAATGACTTTCTATTTCCCTATATACCTTTCCTTTTCCAGTTTCTGTCAAGGACACCACCATCATTCCAGCCTCACAGATTTACCACTTCAGAATTGCCCTCGTCTCTTCTCTCTCCTTTACGCTCCCCCAGCCCACACATAAACTGATTCAATCAATTGTTGAGTCTTTTTGCTTCTTCCTCTGTAATGTGACATCTCTCATCTATTGCCTTCTCTAAACTCATCCATCCCCGATCTTACTTCCTGCACAGCCCCTCATCACTTCTCATGTAGATTTTTTCCAGTAGTTTCTTAATTGATGTCATTGCTTTGCTCCCCTTGCCAATACATTCTGCACAAGCTGCTGAAATAATTTTCCTGAAACATTAGTCTAACAGCATAATTTCATCATTTCAGTATCCATGATTTTGGAAAGGCTATGCTCCACATCTAGAATGTGCCCCTCCAAAAAACTTCTACCTCTTAGAATCTCTAGCTTCCTTTAAGAGACACTTTATATAATATCTGACCTTCCTCAAACAGTGAATTATTCTTCCTAAAATTAATTTGTTTCTATTGATCTGTATATAATACATTTCTCCTCTACTACTACTACTACTACACACACACACACACACACACACACACACACACACACACGCACTCAAACCCTCACACTGCTGTCACTTTCAAATGGGTGCAGGGACATTTTTTTATCTTTTTTTCTTCATCTATCTTTTCTTCCTTCTTTTCTTCCTCCCTTGCTGTCTTCCTTACTTCATTTCTTCCTTCCTTATTCCTCTCTTACTTTATTTTTTAATTTCTGGTCATTTTTATATAGTAGGTATATGATAATTTTATTGCTTTAAAGAAATGAATTAACTATAGTCCAGATAATTACACATGGGAGGGGAAGGAGAGAAAATTTCAATTGAAATAATTAGCATCAACTTTATAGGGGAGGAGGGATTTGAGCTAAACCAAGAAGTCTGGGTAGCATTTGAAAAGACCAAGGCTACTCTATGTGGGGGCAGGCATGGAAAGGTAATAAGAAAGTAAGAAGGCTATCCTGACCAAATGGTAAAAGTCGCATTGAGTGCCACAGGGAAATATGGTTGGTTGAAAAGGGAAAGAGTTCAAATCTCGATTCTTAGCCAAAATAATTCTCCTCCTGAGTTCCTACATTTGTTGTTCTGGTTTTACTGGAGGTGTTGCATAACCTGATAAAATGAACAACACTTTTCTTGCTCTGATACCCATCTTTAGTATTTTAATTGAGATAGCAAATGACTGCAGTGTTCCAGAAGAAGGCAAATGACACATTTTAATTAGTACCACTGAGAAATAGATTATTTTACTGTTCTTTTTAAGTGACATGAGGTAGTGATTGTATCTTTATGCCACTTAGGTGGTTACTGATTTGTAGCTGGGGAATGGGGCAAGGGGAGACACTAGTGTTTTTTCAACCTTAGAGACAAATTAAGGAAATCTGAGGACCCACCTAAAATAGCACTTAACATTTACACTAATCTTCCCCATATGTTTCAGATATTCTTTTAGGAAGAACTAGAATACACTGTAGATAGCATCTAATCTGATCTCTTTAATTTATAGATGAGGAAAAGGAGGCAGCAAGAAGGGAAGTGGGGAGGCCACACTCATAGTACCAGTAAGTAGGGAGGGAGGGAGACTTAGTTGAAAGAACATTTGTCCTGGACTCAGAGGCCCCTAAGTCAAATGTTGTTTCTGACACTGAAACTCATCTTCAAGTCTCACACACAATCTTTCATCTCCCATTCCTATGTTTTTGCCTTGGGTATTCTCCATGTCTCTAGCACCCTCCCTTTTCATCTACATCTCTTGGAAGACTTGGTTTCATTCAAAATTCAGATCAAGAGCTAACTTCGACATAAATTTTTTTCTCTCTCTGATTCTTTGAGTCACATTTCATTTTGTACATGTTACAAGTTATCTTTCAGTCAGTTTTTATTCATTTTGTATACACGTCTCTCTCACACACAAAGAATTTCTTCTTATTAGAAGGTAAGATACTTTAAGACAGGCATTGTTTCTCTTTTTTTTTTTCTTCACGTACCCAGCACTCAGCACAGTGTCTCTTACATAGTAGGGATTTCAGAAATACTTCATAAATGATTGATTGACTGAACCTCTGTTTCTCCAGTACACACATAAAAAAGGTTGGACCATATATGACTTCAATTGTCTCTTATTTGTCCTGTTTATATCTTACCTTGTATGTATTTGTTTGAATGTTGTCTCCCTTATTGGATTGTAAGCGTCTTGAGGATACTCACTAGGGCTTTTTTTGTTCGTTTTATTGTCATTTGTTGTATCCCCAGGGCTTAACACACTGTTTGGCATGTTATAGGTGCTTAATAAATGTTTATTGAATTGAATTCCAGTTGGAACATACAATATTTTCAAATAGTATTTACCTCATGGTGCTGATCATGTTTTTTTTTTTTAAATATCTGCCCAGTTATGCCCAATCTTTACTGAAGTCTGCATGGGACTATTGCATTTATTTCAGTAAAATGAAAAAGAAGGTTGCTTGGAGCAGGTTGTTGTTAGGTCTGAATCTCAGAGGGAAACAAACTGACAAAAGAGATGTAAAGACAATGAAGAAAAGAACTTAAACAAAGGAAGTGTATAAGGAATGTCCCCTGATACTTCAAGCCTGGCTTTCTTTTGCATATGTGTTCACCCAATGAAATTGTTTTCATCCTTATAGAAGATGGAGCAAGAAAGAAAAACGTGTGCCCTTGATGTACACCTGGCTTTAATTGCTCAATGGAAAAATGGAGGGGAAAAAAAGCCCTCAAGTTTCAAAGAACATAATATATAGTTTTTATTTCTTTTATTTGTCCTTGAGGAAGTATTTGCTGAAGAATAAAGTATTGGCCTTCCCATCTGACACACTTGTGCTGAAAGCCTACCTTTGACACTTATTGGTTATGTGATCTTAGGTAAGTCCCTTAACATCTCTGAATCTGATATCTCTAGTAGCTGAATCAAAGGGCTGTTGTAAGCTTCTAATCAGAAAATATGGGACTTTAGAGCATCAAACAAATGTCTGTTTGTATTATTACCACCCTTTGGCATCAGCAGCAGCAGCAGCATCATCACCATCCCCATCATCATTCTACTGTTTCATGTTCAATGACAAAGGACCAGAAGTTGAGGTAACATAATTTCCAATCCCAGCTGTGACACATTCTTCCTATATGTGCTTGACAAAACAAAGGCAGAAACCAAAAGGCCTCTTCAAGGAGCAACTGGAACAAGGAATAATTTTCATAGGCTTTGATCTTAGAGTAGCCTTAGCACAATGCTTGAAGCGTGGTCATAAATGTGGTTTTGTTCATTCATCAAATATTATCCAGTCCAAATTCCTCATTTTATAAAAAAAGAAAGTAAAGTAAATCCTGCAGAACGAAAGTGGAAGTACTTTAGAAATGAATTATTTAGTTACAGATGTATTTCATTAATCCTTCTTTGCAAAGAATGTTAGAAATGAAAGGGACTGGTAGCAGTTGTCTAGTGCAGGGCTTGGGTGGTGTGTGTGTGTGTGTGTGTGTGTGTGTGTGTTTGTACAATGGTCTGTTGTCGCAGTATGGGGAAGTCTAAAGTACCCTTCTTAGAAGGATATATTTTGATTAATAAAGTAAAATATAGAATTACAAAAAAAAGTTATTTATGTTAAAATATAATTGTCAAAATATTTTTTAAGTTTGTGGATCCCAGGTTAAGAACCACTAGTCTAGTTCAAAGCCCTTATTTTACACATGGAGTAACAGAGTTCCAAATAGTTAATGTGCCTTTCCCCAAGACCACAGAGGTCAAAGAATCTTAAGTGTAGAGATGGTTTTTGTTGTTGTGGTTGAGTTCTTTCAGTCATGTCTGACTCTTTGTGATCCAATTTGTAGTTTTCTTGGCAAAAATACTAGAGTGATTTGCCATTTCCTTCTCCAGATGAGGTAACTGAGGCAAACTGGGTTAAATTACTTGCCCAGGGTCACACAGATAGTAAATGTCAGAGACTAGATTTGAACTTGGGAAGATCAGTCTTCTTGACTCCAGGACTGGTACTTTATCCATTTCACCACTCAACTGCCTATAGAAAGGGTGGGGAACAGAAAATTCAAAAAGTCTGATCTCTCTGTTTTAAAGGTGAGAAAACCAAGGTATAGAAAAACTGAATAATTTGCCTAGGATTATACAGAGAATAAGTACTGGAAATAGAATTTGAAGTCAGGTCTTCTTGACTCCAAATACAGATGTCTATCCACTACACCAGAGATATTTTCAGTCAGCCTAGAAAAAAATGAGCCAGTATTACAAAATTTTCATTCAATTAAAAACATCAATCATGTTAGCCACCTGTGCAATAGTTCACCAAACATCAAACATAAAAAATGATGGCAGGACATAGTCTTATCCCAGGACCATTTTTCTTTGAGGCCTTTTGGATGTAAAGATGAGGAGAACTAAATGAAAATAATAACCACACTGCCAACTACAATAGAGTCAAGCTGACGTCTTGTCATTGATGGAGAGTTAGAGGGAAGCTGAATGTTCATTTAGCCAAATTGTCTCATTTTACAGACAAGGAAACTGAGACCTAGGAAGGGGAAGGAACTTGCCCAAAGTAAGCACAGGTAGTATAAAGCTGTAACAGGATCAGATATCATCAAATTCAACCCTCCATCCTACAGAAGAAACTGAGGACCAGGGCAGAGAAGCAAGTCAGCCATGATCACACAGGTGGTAAAGATCTGAAGCATAATCCAAACCAAGGTACCTAGAATCCAGAGCCAATGTTCTTTCCACTGTAGCAAGTTACTATAAATATAAGTAGAGTGGATAAGTAGATGGTCTCAAAGGCAGGAAGTCCTGGGTTCAAGGCAGCTAGGTGACACAGGACATACAGTGCTGGATCTGGAATCAGGAAGACTTGAGTTCAAAACCAGCCTGCTTTTACTATCTATGTGACACTGAGCAAATCATTTAGCCTGTACCTGCCTCAGTTTCCTCATCGGTAAAATGCACCTGTCCCTGAAGTTATTGTGAGGATCAAATGAGATAACATTTGTAAAGAGCTTTGCAAACCTTAAAGCTCTATATAAATGTCACCTAAACAAACAAATAAATAAATGGATAGCTAGGTAAATAAATAAATCAATAGACTGCAGCAAATGAGTAAATAAGTAGGTGAATGAATGAACAAATAAATAAGTAGGAAAATAAACAAATAAATAAGTGAATGAATGAATGAATAAATGAAGTAAATGGATGAATGAATGAATAAGAAAGAAAGGTTCCTATGACATATACTGGTTGTTTTACCCTAAGCAAGTCAGTTAACCTCTTAATGCTCAAAACAGTTTTCTAAGATGATAAGCTGCAAAGCAGGTTCACATCTCAATTGTTAGGGGAAATGTCCTCAGTGGAAATGCTTGACATAAATGAAATCCCAGGGTTGCTTGCAAAAAGCCTTCCTCCTTGTCAAATATGTTGTTGGTGGTGAATTTCTGTTTCTTAATGGAGTAAAATCTACTGGGTATTTATTTGACTCTTTGCAGAGCTTGCAGTAGGAGGTTTACGGGTTAAAGCAAATGGAGCCAAGGTATAGCCTTGGGTCCTAGGAATAAAACACTTGATGGAAAAATAATGACCTGTGTGAATGGTTATAATTGGTGGCAATATAATTAGGGCTCTGGAAGCTTTCACTCTTGATTTTCTTTGTCCTTGTCTTTTCTGAATGTCCGTCAGTCTGGAGGATTCTGAGCTGGCTATCTGTCCTAGGGCCTTCCCCACCCAAAGAAAGGAGTTTTGAGGGATCTTGTGTGTGCCCTTCTTTTGGCAGAGGTGGCTAGAAGGCTTTGGAGTGAGTGGACAAATAGTTACAAGTTTGATATGAAAGAATTATCAAAGTATATAGTGTGTGGTTGTTTTGAAAAATCTAGAGAGAAAATTTCTCTCATTAGTCATCCCATCTAGGAGATACAAGAGCAATACAATTGCTAATCATAATTTCATTTTGCTCTCTAGGGTTTTCTGATCTCCAGCACTTATTTATCTTCATCCTTAGAAGAGGTCTGAATCAATGGCCTGGGCTGGTGGTGAGGAAGAGTCAACATGGTTGAGTGGAAAAATGGAATGAGTACTAGCCAGGTGGTCATGATCCATAGAAAGCTTTCACATTTCTCCTTGAGTACCCCAGGTCAATAACACATATATGCATGTAAGCAAACACATGACATAATACATGCATGTTACATGTGTGTATCTTATATGTTATACTAGGGGCAGCATGACAAAGTAAAGAGATCTGACCATGGAGTCAGGAAAACTGGGGTTCAAGCCCAACTTCCGGCACATGGTAGTAATTTGAAGAGGAAAGAGTCACATAATATTTCCAGTGCTCCAGGTCGATTTCCAATTCTTTAAGTTGTAGAGAAGACACCAATGTGTTTTGGTAGAGGGAATACCTTCCTGGATAACATGTACACTAATGATGTCACACATGCATGCATACACACTGGGGATCTTAACATATATAGATGCATCTTCGCAAGTATGTATGTATGTGTCACATTCAACAATGCATTTCTATTTGTCTATGCCAGTTATGAGATATTGTACGTGCATACATGTACAATATATGTGCACACGTACAAATATGTATACAGTGAAAGTATCATGATGCAGATCATGCATCATATATGAAACTACAATATATGACAAAGTTCTTGTGCATGTGCATAGGCACACATATGAGTGTGTGTCTCAGAGTAGTATGATAGAGAACACATGTGCATGAGAAAATAGCTATTTATATTTCATACGGGATAATATTCAAATGATTATTTGGTGGAGACTGCTGTTTTAGCAAAAGCATTCATTCGTGTACTTGTTAGGGGGAATTAGGCCTGTGCATTCATTCATTGGTATAGAAACTTCCCAAGGAGAAAATTTCCTGTGCCAGTGCAGATAGGCAATTGTCCTACAAATGATGTCTATCCAGTGCCCTGAGACAGCGTGTCACACATTATCCTGAGCCCAGGGAATCCAGACTGCCAGGTCAGCTTTCTATCCCCTCTGCCATGATGCACTTGTATACAAACAGGCACGTCTACCTATACATACCTTATGCATTTATTCATATATACACATATACATATACGAACACTTTATATAGACATTTCACATGTATATAGTACTTTAAGGGTTATAAAGTACTTCCTGATGGAAAGTGTTCTAAAAAAGGTAGGAGGAGTAATATCACCCTTTTAAGTGGAAGAAACAGTCTCTAACAGGTTGGAGTTACCCAGGGTCACACAGCTAATAAAAGAGAAGAATCTGAGCCCACCAACTTCACATTTAGTGTTTTTATACCACATGGCCGGCCTCTTAGGTAGATTTGAGTTTACACAACTATGAAAGAGTTGGGATGGGGGGAAATGGAGGAATGAGACATTAACATTGTCATATAGTTAGATGGTGCAGTGGCTAGAGTACTAACCACTAGAGTAAAGAAGACCTGAGTTCAAATCCAGCCTTAAATATTTACCAACTATGTGACCTTAGGCAAGTCATTTAAATTCTGTCTGCTTCAATTAACTCATTTGTAAAATGGGGATAATAATATCATTTACTTCCAAGGGTCATTGTTAAGATCAAATGAGATAATGTGTATAAGGTGCATGGCAGAGTGCCTAGCACATAGGTACTTAATAAGTACTCAGTCTCTTTGGCCTTCCCCTTCTCGAATGGATTTAGAAATTTATCTAGTGTCAGACAATCATCTTAAACATCAGAAAATCAAATCCCAAGACAACGTGTCCATGACCAGAGCTAGGAATAAGAAATTTGGGATTTAAAGTTCAGTCATTCTCCTTCAGGGGCTTAAACTCCCTGGTCTTCCAACCCCAAACCCAGTGTACTTTCTACTCCCCCACTCTAATCAGGGAGAAAAAGTCATTAAAGTAACTCAGAGTTCAGCACCTAGCACAATCTCCAAATCAACTCAACCCTTTCCAAATGCACACAATTTTCCTGGAATGTGTTTCAAGGTTTATTTTTATAAGTGCTTTAAGATGTTTGCAATTTGCATCTATGAATGAAGATTTTTAAAAATCATCTTCCCAAAGTAGACAAGTTCTATTCTGTCACAAAAATTCATACAGTCCAAGATATGGCACTCACACATAAACCATTGGGGCATCTTCCTTCTTAAATATTGTCCTGCTTGGCCTGCACAGAGATACAAGCTTCATATCCTCTACAATGTACCTCAGTTCCCTTCTCTACCCACATGAGATTAGTAAATGGCTATCATAAAGCATAGTTCTGAAAACTCATATATTACCCGATCCTTGCGTGAGGGGAGGATGTTTCCATTTTTTTTGTCCCTTCTAGAAATTTCCGGGTTTGTTTTCCTCTTCTGGAAAAGATGCATTCTCCCACCTCTTCTTGGTTTTATGCCTTCTCTGTGGAAAGCTGCATATAGATGCTGGTTGCCATTGACATTCTTATTCCTTTAGAAAAAACTGCTAAAGACTCAGATGCTAAAGTAACACTGACTTTTAAGTTTAATTAAAGAAATGATCTTTGCAACTGAGGTGGCTATGATCAATGGGGGCAGCTTTGCTCTTTGGTCACTGGTCATGGTGCAAAGGGCAAAGAACAGATTGTGTAGCTGTTGTCATTGATTGCCCAGTCCCCCAGGCTGTAACCTTGTGCAAAATGTTTCTCTCTGAGCATTTAAATTGCTTTATCAATAAAATGGGAGAAGAGCACATCAGAATCTCAGGAGATGATGCTTACAAGGTACAAAAAGTTAGTTCAGACTATGAAAGCAAGTCTGTTTTACTGGGGTTGGGGGGCATTGCATGTGGTTCAGGTGGGTGTACTTTTTTTCTTTTTCTTTTTCTTTTTTTTTAAAGTTTTCCTTGAATGCAATATGGTCCAATTAAAAGGGTCCTGATCTACATTCTGAGAACCTGGGTTCAAATCCTTGCTCTTCCACATTTTCCCTGATTGGCCTTGGACAAGTCTCATAACTTCTCTAAGTCTCAGTTTTCTCTCCTAAGAATGAGGAAGTACAACTTTAGCTTTGTGGTTCACACTTATAATCCCTGCTACTGAGAGAGGCTACAGTTGGTTGGTCATTTGAGTTCCAGGGTTCTGAGGTGCAGAAGAGATAAAGCTGACTGAGTATTTCATTAAATCAGGAACGAAGACAGTGAGCTCCTGGGAACAGGGGATATCGACTCTGCCTAAGGAAGGAACAAAGCAGCCAAAGTTTCCTGTTCATCAATAATGGGATTGAGCCATGAGTGGCCACTATACCTCCAGCCTATGTGATATAGAGACACCTAGTCCTTAAATGAATAAACAAACAAATGACTATCAGATTAATTAATTAATTAATTGCAATCCATGAATAAGTTAACAAATGAATAATGTAAAATGAGGGGGTTGTTCTAGATAGCATTTAAGGTGCTTCTCAGGTCAACAGTTATGATTCTATGAGTCAGTATGTCATGATCTCTGTTCCTTTTACGCAATCTGTCTCCCATCATAAAATGCAAGCACTTTGAGGTTAGGACCAATTCTCACTTTTGTATTGATATTGTTAGCCCATGAGAGTCTGGGGACTGAAAAGAAGGCTAATCTCAGGGTCAGGATATCTTGGGTTCAGGTCCTGCCCCTTAAACATACTAACTGTGTAATACCATATGCTAGTTACCTAGAAATTGTGCTTTGCCCTCATCCTGACTAAGTGAGGTTGGCTACACTTTTCCCCTCATTTCCTCTACAGAATACCCCTGAAGGTTTAGGCCAGGAGTGGAGAACCTGTGGCCTTGAGGCCACATGCAGCCCTCTAAGTCCTCAAGTGCAGACTTTTGATTGAACCCAAACTTCACAGAACCAATCTTATGCCATCTTCCTATAATGCTATGAGGTTGAACCCCCAATATGTGTGCATTCCCCCTCCTATTTGACATCAGAGATTAACTTTCCAGTTTTACCAATTTACATGAATTACCTTTTACAAAAGAATATTGATTTCAAAGGAATAGTAAGAACAGAAATTCCAACATTTCCTACCAAAACCTTGGGGGGCCTATCTCAGAGCTTCTTAAACTTTTTCAACCACAAGCCCTTCAGAGCTGGGGTCATGACTCATAGTTTGAGAAGTATTGTATGCCATCTCAGTCTCTGGAGAGAGTAGGCTAAGACTTAACACAGTTTTTACATAGTACCAGTTTTATTATGCCTTCACAAATCTGTCTTGATTGAAGGATGAATTTTGTTTCAACTAGACTGGGATGGGACCTAAAGGTCACTATGTACTGCTTTGGGGCACTGATCCTAACGAGCTGGCTGAGAAATTCAGTATGGGCTCAGCTCCCAGCCTTCCTGATCCCTGGGCCTTACATGGCCAACTGTACTGACCTTCAGAAACTCACACGTCATCACCTATTACTTCTTTCACCTAAAAGGAAAGGTAAATAAACAAGGCCCATACCCACAGAATCATGTCAGCCTTTGATTTAGTGAAGACCAGAGTCTTCTCCCTTAATAGCATTGTTTCTTCTTGGATAATGTCATTGAAGAAGTCAGCTGAAGAGATGTAGATAGAAATTGGGCTAAGGCTAGAGTTTCTGTTTACTCCATTTCCCCCTCACTCAATTCTGGTTTAGTGGCCAAAGCCAATCAAAAGACTGCTATTCACCATTGAATTACATTGAATTGAAATGAAAAACAGACATCCCATGTGTGTAGCATTTGGCAAAGAAACCAATATAATGAAATAGCCTTCTACAAAATTAATACAGAAGCCAAACAAAACAAAACAAACACAAAGTTCAAATTAATTCCCAATTACTGATAGAGGAGAGGAAGTCTAGGAACAGTATAGTGTATATTCTATAGTTAAAGAAAGTAGATTTCAAAGGAATGAGAGGAAGCTCAGAATGAGCTGAGTTCAGCTAAGGATGATAAAAATCCTTTTTGGTTTGTTCATTTTTATTTATATTGTCAAAAAGGCATAACAAAACATGAAAAAAAACCCTTCATTTAAAAAGTTTGAGACAATGACAGGTGGTAACAGAATGAACACAGACCCGGTTTCTTATTTTGCTTACTTTTTTTTTGCCTGCCCATGGGAATGACACTTGTACTGGAAATGACTGAACAAATGGTTAGTAGGCAATTGATAGAAGATAATTAAGGGAATTGCAAGAGCACACCAAGAATCCCTTGAGGCATTCAAGTCACCTAATCCATGTGAACAAAATGATGAGGTGTAAGTAGTGTTCAGGGAAGACTAGCACCTCTTATATGAGACCTCAGCAAGTCCTCTTTGCCAAACCCTTTACAGGGCTGATCATCCACCTTTGATGTCCACGTTGTACCCAACTATTATGTGTGGCTCTAAGCAGTTGTAGCATGTGCAGTAGCCACATCCCAGTAAAACCATCCCAGCAAATAGGCTAAACCAGATTGATGGTAACCAATAGGCTTCAAACCCTTTGGTGGATTAAAGGGATGTCTACCCCAAGCATGTGAAGATTTCCCCACAGAATGGGCAGATGAAAAAATTTGTTCCAATAGCCATAAAGGCAGCTGAAGCTGGTGCTTAAAGCTTGGTCAGACATTAAAGATGTCAAAGTCATCCACTACATTTTTGGCCATCTCCACTCACCCGACTTTTGTCTTGCCACAAGAATTCAATGATTCTGGAAGAGAGAGTAAGGCTGATAACTTTCAGCAAATCTGTCTCACTTAAATCCAATTCAGATACAAGTCAAGACACCCTATGATGTCATTAGTCCTCTTCAAAAACAAAGGAGAAACAGCAACATTATGAGGTGCTGAAAGAACCTTTGAATATCATTGCACAGTAATTGAGAAATATTTGAAAAATCCTGCAAAATAGAGGGGAACCACAGGATAAAAAAGATAGCTTTTTGTATTGATTTTAAAAAAGAAGAAGAAAAAGCAATAGGAAAACCATAGTTCCCTGAAATTTTCTTTAATGTTGGGAAAATTATGTAATGAATTATTAAAGTTGTTGTTCATCCTTGGTACTCATAGATGACCAATTATATTACAATGTTGGGGCCAAGGTATAGTGTTTTTGACTGTGGCTAATCAGTACATTATAGGCTTGGAAGGCTCTACCACAGGTCCTGCACAAATAGTCCATTCAAGCATTTGGGATGGAGGTGTCATTAGATTTGTGCATCTCATGTTTCCTGATCTTTACTGAAAGACAGAAAAAAAATAAGTGGTGATAAAAAGGAATCCAGATAATTTTATCAACAGATTATATCAAATTATCCTTATTTTCTTTTTTTAAAAGTTTTACCAATCAGTAGATAAGGAGAAAGCTATGTATTTATATTAATCAGATTTTAGTAAACAATTTGACAATGCATCTTACACTATTCTTGTGAAAAAAATGGAAGCCTAGGGATAAAAAAAAAATTTACATGGATTTGAAATTGGTTCAATGGCCAGCATCAAAGAAAAGATGTTAATGGTTCAACCCCAACATGGTAAGAGGGGACATCTAGTGGATTGCCTCCAGGAATTTTTGTGTGGTCCTGTGCCATCTTCCATGTGTACAAAATGACTCTGATAAAGGCGTTGATATGGTGTTCATCAGATTTGCAAATGACATCAAGCTGGGAAGATAGCTAACACACTGGATATCAGAGTCAGGATCCAAAAAAGACATTTCAAGGGTAGAATGTCAGGCAAAATATTGTAAAATGAATTTCAATAAGGATAAAGATGAAATCTTACATTTGGATTTAAACAGTGATAGTCATAGATAATAAAGCCAAGGATTTGAGACTAAAAGGAAATTCGAAATAACTAATTTTACAGATAAGGATATTGAAGCCCAAAGACCTTAAGTGACTTATATAGGGTCACACAACTGTAAATGTCTGAGACAGGGTTCAAACTCATGTCTTCTTGACTTCAAATCCAGAATTCTATCCATAATACCACCTTCACTAAAGAACACTACTATGTTGACTTTGAATCATTTAAACTACTCTGGAACTGGCCACTTGACCAATTTCAAATCTACCTCATTGTAGAGGTAGATTTTCATTTTCATTCTGCATATTTGATCTTTTTCATGAGAATAGTATGGGATGTTTAATCCAATTTTTTGATAAAAATTAGGTAAACCAAATGACAGCTGAAGCATGGTTAGATAGCAGTTCATCTAAAATTGGATCTCAGGGATTTAATGAATCAGAAATGCAAGATCACTCAGCAATGTGGTATAGCAATGAAAAAAAAACAATGCAAGGTTGTTTTGCACTGAGAGAGCTTCTTGAAGTAAGGAGGTGATAGTCATATTGTACTCACATCTATTCAGGCTACGTCTGAAATATTGTGTTCAATTCTAGATGCCATAGTTAGGGAAATGTATTAATAAAATTGAGAGCATCTACAGGAAGAAAACTTTGGTTTATATCATACAAGGATTACCTGAAAGAATTGGAGATGTTTCACCTGGAGAAGAAAAGACTGAATGGTGGGCACAAGGAAGGTGTAACAGATCTCAATAAATGGAAGTTTCAAAATATCCACTTTATGTCAGTAGAAACTTCCTGGCAATTAGGTCTGTTCAAAATTGGAATCGTCTGCCATGAAAGGGGTGGATTCTCCCCTTTTTAGGACTTCAAGATGATTCTGGAAAACCACCTGTCAGATTATGCTAACAGTAGGGATTCCTGTCAAGTACGGTTTGTACCAGGTGTCCAAGGAGACTTCTTCCAGAGTTATTGTGACAATCAAATGGGATAACATGAGAGTGCTTTGAAAATTCAAAAACCTTAAACAAATTCTACCATCATCACAGTCTTCTTCTTCATCATCATTACTATTATTATTATTATAAATTATATAAATTTAAAGTGAGAACTTGTATAATTGTTGGGTCTGTCTACCCAGAACATGCATGCTAATACTAATAAAATGACATATAAGAAACAAGTTCTATACTTATGCAACCATTTATAGAAGAAAAGATGGGCTGCTCTTCATTTCCAAAATGGAATCACTAATATTCTCAAAGTCTTCTTCATGGGTCACCACTTCAGAGGACAAAAATCTCACTTGACTCTTCTGCTTGGTATATGGGTATTGGTGAGATCTTATCATACTGCCTTAGCTGAATCTTCTCAAAATATTGGGCTCTACAAACTTGATGCTGTTGACCCTTTTGACAATATGGTAAGTTCTACAAAACCTTTCACAGAACAATATTTTAAAATGAATATCATTAAACCTCTAGAATTAAAAAAAAAAACCAATTATGTTAAAATTTGTTGCTGCTGAGTCCTTTTTCAGTTGTGTCTGATTCCATTTGGGGTTTTCTTGGCAAAGATACCAGAGTGGTTTGCCATTTCTTTCCCCAGCTCATTTTACTGATAAGGAACTGAGGGAAACAGGATTAAATGACTTGTCCAGGGTCACACAGCTACTAAACATCTGAGGCTGGATTTTAATTCATGAAAAGAAGTTTTCCTGACTCTAGGCCTGGCACTGTATTCACTACACCACCTAGCTTCTCTATATTGAAGTATGGTTAGCGAATATATATGCATGTGGATAAGTATATGTATATATACTTATATAAAGAAATATGTTAATAAATATAGAGAGTTCTCATTGTAATTTATTATAATTAGACATAGGATGCATTATTTAGAAATAAAATATATTATAATTATAATAAATTATAAAATAAATGTGTACATGTGTGTGTGTGTGTGTGTGTTTCTTTAAAGTCATGGAACAACCCCAAGTTAGGACCTCCTGTTTTAAAAGATCAGCTTCATAAGCCCTAGCTCACACACAAGAAGTATGATGATCACTAAGAATGGAGCTTTACTGTAAATTTATACAGATTTAAGAACTAAAATTTTACATGCAGTAACTTCTAATTCATGCTTATAAAGTTATCTGTAGAGTCTTTCAGAAATATATCTCTAAATACCTAAAATTCCAACACCATCCTTATAAAATGTCATGACAATCCAATCCAGTAAGCAATTATTGAGTGTTTATGATGTGCTAAGTGTTAGAAATTTTAAAATATGACAAAAGATTTCCTGTTTTGGGAGAGCTTACCTTCCCTTGGAAGAGAAACAACATCTAAAGAAAAGAATCTAGAAATCAGGGCTCAGATTCACTAAGTCAGGCCTGAGGGCCAAACATGGCCTGAGCAAATATGACCTGAGCAAAGAATATTAAATATACACTCACATACACACACGTGTGCATGTATGTGTACATATATACATAGATATGGATATGTAATATGACATATATATAAATAAAGTAAAAATAAAATGAGATCTAAATATATAAAGATAAAATAAAAGTAAAAAATAAAAATACAGTTTTGTTATTTTTATACATGTAAAATAAAACTTTGCTTTCAAATGTAAAAAAAATTCCACTGGGTGCTAGCAGGAAGAGGAGTACAAAAAAGCCTATAGGATTTGGTTTGCCTGTCCTTGAAGTGATTATTTGAGGAGAAGAAAGGAAATTCCAAGCACTAATGGGATCAAGAAAGGCTTTCCATAGGAGGAGAAATGTGTTGTTGTTCATTCTCCATTTTTGAAGAAGACTAATGACATCACGGGGTGCCTTGACTGGCACCTATATTGGATTTAAGTGAGACAGAGTTGCACAACTTTGTCAGCCTCACTCTCTCTTCCAGAGTCTTTAAAGTCCAGTGGCAAGACAGAACTCAGGATGATGTTGATGACCTGGGATGCAGTGGATGATGTTGGCTTCTTCCATGGCTGACCAAGCTCTGAGCACTCTGCAGCACCTGCTTTAGCTGCCTTCATGGCTGTTGGAACAAATTGTGTTCATCTGCCCATTCTGCTGAGTGATGTCTTCACATGATTGGGTTAGACATCCACCTAACTCACCAATGGGTTTGAGGTCTGTTGGTTACCCTCAACGTGGTTAGTTTGTGTGCCAAGATAGTTTTACTGGGATGCTATTGCTTTGCAATGCTGCAGCTCCTTGGGGCCACAGGTGAGAGCTGGGTCATAGATGGACAAAAAAGGCGGTCGAGTTGCCCTGGTTGAGTTGCTCAGTGATCCCTTACACCAGATGTTTAAGACCTCTGTGATCTGGAGGAACTTAAGTTGAATATTAAAGGAAGCTAAGGTTCCAAGAGATGGAGGTGACTCATCTTGCACTGTTCTTCTTGTTATTATTCCTCTTATTTATTCTGATTTTCCATTGAATCTAGGATCATATTGATGGGGATACTCCTTGCAGTAGTGCACATCTAAACCCATCCATGGCTCCCCATTCTTTGCTACTCTTGGCCCATGCTTTCTGTAAGGCCACCACAGTGGAGACCTTTAATGGGCTGCTGACTTTCCTTCTATCTTCTTAGTCGGAGGGGTGGAAGGAATAAGCATTTATATAGCACCTGCTACATACTAGGTATTATGCTAAGTGATTTACAAATATTATCTCATTTGATCCTTACAATAGCCCTGTGAAGTAAGTTCTGCTATTTTCTCCATCATGTACTTGAGAAAACTGAAGGAATGGGAGGTTAAATGATTTTCCAAAAGTCACAGATCTAGTAAGCAACTGAGGCTGGATATGAACTCAAGTCTTCCTGACTGTAAGGACAGCCCTCTAGCCACTGTACCACCTAGCTACCTATTGATGGGTATAACAAATGAAATTCATAGTTTGTCCATTGGGTTTTGTGCTCTCTCCTATGTTACCATATCCTCTTCTTTTTTTCAAGACATACATTTCTCTGATGATATCTTTTCTACCATAAGTTGAAGCCTACTCATGACCACCTACTTTTTGCATGATGTTAGACTTTAACTCCTAAGATGCTGCAGTATCACATATATTATAACTGTACAATAATACTAGACATCTATTGACGCTACAAAAGATGGACCTTTATATAAGGGAGAAACTTGTGGTAATAAAAGAATAAAATGATTAAACAAATTAATCCACAAACTGAATATGCCCAGCTAGTAATCTATCCTATCAGAAAAGGAAACAAGATTATTCTATTATTATTGATGATTCCATATTGATGCATTATAATCTGTTTCCTTTGCTCAGTGTTTGCAAGAAAATCAGTGGCCATGAATTGCAGGGTTTCCCCAGGAGTCAACATCAAACTCATTTGCCAATGAACTCAAGCAATGCACCTTCTTCTTTGTTTGAAAAAAAGATAGATGCTTTGTGGCACCCATCCCATTCTCCATGATGTGTCCAAAGGCTTCCAACCCAGTTTGTCCATTACATACGTAAATCCTTTTAGTGTCTTGGTTCCTACCTCATATAGGCCTAGAGAACTAAACTCACTGAAGATATATAGGTGTTTTCTTAACACCTATTCAGTTAGAATATTCAGCAACAGTAATAGATTTGTAAGCCATTTATAACAGAAATGTGGATGGTTCATTTTGCAATAACCCCCCACAGGAGTTTATAGAGTCACACACACACACACACACACACACACACACACACACACACACACATAAATTGCAAATACACAAGTAAAGAATCTGTGTACAAATCTCAATCATATTTTTGCAGAAATCATATGACAGATTAAGAGCTAGATGGGATTGTGTAGAATATTTAGTGTCATTCTCTCATTTTACAGAAGGAACTGAGGTTTAGGCAAGTAAATAATAAGTTTTAAAAAAGAATGTTAAAAATTGCTTTTTTTACATGCAACTGGGAAACTTGATATGCAGGCAATAGGATATAGAAACCTATCTTGCCCTATAGGAAAGTAAAAGAGGAAGGGGATAAAATAAGGAGGGTGTGTGATAGAAGGGAGGGCAGGTTGGGGAAAGGGGTAATCAAAATGCATGTCATCTTGGGGTGGGGGAAGGGAGATATAGGGAAAATATTTGGAACTCAAAATCTTGTGGAAGTGAATGTTGAAAATTTAAAAAATAATTTATTTGTATGCAAATAGTATTTACTTTGTATAAATATGTATATATATATATATGTCTATCTAAAATAAATGAATTGCATGCACAGGGTAATTTGTGTTACAGTCATATATATTCATATGTGTAGGATACATATCATTGTATACATAAATATGAGTATATGTGTATGTATCCACATATATATGCATATTGGGTATATTGCCTATAAGCTCCATGAGGGCAAGGACTATTTCATTTTTGTACTTATATCCATGGTGACCTGAGAACAGGTACTTAAAAATGTTTCTTGATTGAATTATTCATTTATTTGCTCAAATGACCACATACAGGTCTCTTTTGTAGCATTTGTAAGATTTTCTACTCTACCTTTTATCTTCAGAGCAAGTTGTAATGATTAAAAAGTGGGCCTTGGATTCAGAAATGTTTGGATTCAAATCCTGTCTTCAGTACATACTGACTGTGTGATTTTGGAAAGTTCCATTACCTCTCAGAACTCTGGACAGCTCTCTTGAACTATTAGTTGCTGAGAAGAGGCTGACTTGTATTGGTAGAGGAAGTTTCCTTCACCTGGGAGTTCCTTACACCGATGAAATCACAGGACCAGTCTCATCTTTAACCCTTCTATTTTTACGGATGCCTAAAGAGCTACAAAATGCAGGGGACAAATGACAGGTCCCTCTGGGAAGCAGAAAACTTCTTGCCCAGGTGGTTAAGTATAGAGTTCCAAAGCAAACCCAATGAAAATAACAAATTCAGCCCCTTTGGGCAAAGAAACAAGAAACTGAAAGACTGGTTGTTTTACTGAATTCAGTCCAACATGTGGGTGTAATTACCTTTTGGTTAAAATAAGATTTGGGAAGAAAAGATAAATTCTCCCAAACTTTGCTTATATAAAACCACCAAGGAACACAGCCCAGATGCTTAAAGACATGATTATTGACTCTAGTATGAGCAGCCATTTCTTCAACCACTGTGTTAGGAAAATAGAATCCAATTGAAGAACTGGTAATATGAACACAGAAGAATTTTCCCAGATGGGAACTAAAGAAATTAAATTTACTTTGGGAGTCTTACAAATGAACTATTTTAAGATGAGGAATTAAGAGTGTGCCACTGAGCAGCCCTTTTGCATGTGGACCCACAGAAGCATATGAAAGCTTTCTGGAATGCATTAAATAATGTTCCATTTTATTCTCTTGTAAGCAGCAGAGACGGGCAGAGAGAGAGAGAGAGAGAGAGAGAGCAAGACAGAGACAGAGACAGAGATAGAGACAGAGAAAGAGAGAGACAGAGACAGACAGAGAGAGAGGACTTTATAGACACAAAGGGCACACATACATACATTACTTGCTAGACTTCTCCACTGAGATACTCCAAAAGCATCCCCATTCAACACATTTGAAAAAGAACGCATGCCATTTCTCCCTGCCTACCCTAGCTCCTAACTTTCCTGATCCTATCAAGGGCACTATCGTATTCATGTAAATAATGTGTCATGTTACCATTTGTCATGTGATACATAAACTAATTTAAATGATCATTACACCAGCCCTCTAAAGTAGATGATATTATTCCCCTTTTTACAGATGACAAAAATGAGGCCAAGAGAGGTTAAATGAATTAACCTTCATGATATAACTAACAAATACCTGAGGCAGGATTAGAACTTATGTTTCTTTTTTTTAACCTTTAATAGTATTATATTTTTTTCCAATTACATGTAAATATAGTTTTCAACATTCAATTTTGTAAGATTTTGAGTTTCAAATTTTTCTCCCTCCTTCCCTTCCCTCTCCCCAAGATAGCAAGCAATCTGAAAGAGGTTATACATGTATAATTATGTTAAAAATATTTCCACATTAGTCATGTTGCAAGAGAAGAATTAGAACAAAAGAGAAAAACCACAAGAAAGGGAAAAAAAGTGAAAATAATATGCTTTGATCTGCATTCAGACTCCATAGTTCTTTCTCTGGATATGGATAGCATCTTCCATCATGAGTCTTTTGGAATTTTCTTGGATCATTGTATTGCTGAGAAGAGCTAAGTCTACCAAAGTCAGTCACCACACAATGTGGCTGCTACTGTGTACAATGTGCTTCTGGTTCTGCTTACTTCACTCAGCATCAGTTCATGTAAGTACAATCCTAGAATACCTTGATGTCCCAGGCTTTCTTTAAATCTCACAGGATTCTACTTTATCTAGCATTAATTTAATTTTCTTCATTTTGTCATATTTAGAGAAATATAATCTTTTCATATTTAAATGTGTTATTCAAAAATTAAATAATTATTTGGATATTTTAATTTAAATATGATATTTAATATTTGCTACTTCCTTCCAATTTTCCTTTCTGTTGTATCCTCTGTTGATTTTTCTGCTTGGGGTCTTTATTTTTCATTGGATTTCTTTTCCTTATGAAACCTTTTGTGGTTTTAGCTTTAAAAATATTCCCCTTTCCTTCACATTCTCACTTCTTTCATGATGTGTTTATTCCAACAGCAGCCCTGCAAAGCTGCCTCAGCCTCACTTCCCAATGAAAAATTTACTTTTAGTTTTCCTAGTCTGATTGGGTTTGATGATCTGTGTAGATTATTTGCATTGAGTGAGTGTATTAAGGACTGTTCTTTAAAATTGATTCATAAGGCTGTTACCTTGGGCTTCTTGCTTACATGTTTCTTGTGGATTCAATTGTAATTGATCTATCTTCACTGCATGACTCCTCTTTTTGGTTAATGGGGACTAGTGAAATATCTAGTTCTCTCTCTTGGTCATAAGATCTTGAATTTTCAGATAAAAAATATCACACACCTCTGGGCCTACACTTAAAACACAAAGATAATTTGGGACTATTTAGCAGGATACTCTAGTGGTGAAGGAGCTCCAGCCAAACCCCTAAAAGTGCATTGCTTCGGGGAAGTAAATATTTTTTTTGTCTCCTTCCCCCTTCTAGCCCTCATTTTCCATTGACTGCATTATTACAGATACTGGACTAGTAAGAGGCAAAACACAGAGACATAATAAATGCAAAAGCAAGCCAGCACAGACACAGATAAAGGAGCATAGTCACATAAAGGCAGAAGAAATTTCAGGGACTGTGATATGTTAAAGAGGAGAGGATGATTGCTATGGTGTCTAGAAGAGCTCCTAACCTTGGATTACAGAATAGAGCTTCCCTTAAGAACTTCAAGGGGACTGCTGAAGGGGAGAAAAAGGACTCCCTTTGCCAGGACTTGAAAGGTATATGTTTCACCACATATGGTCCTGCTATACTTGCCTCACAATCTTTATACTTTAAATTTCAGCCCAGTTTCCGCGAGCATCTCACGTGCAAACAAAGAGAGCACCCTTGATCTTGAGTAGATGGTTTTTTTGCCCATTGTTCTGTCTATATATTTCATTGCTATTGACCGAGAAAAGAAAATTCTTGTGTCCAAAGTCCTTGGCACCATAAAATCAGTCAACATCAGAAACATTGTTTCATAAATAGAAGGGAGAGCAAAGAAGCAAGCATGGACATTTGCTTTGTTGCTGCATCCTAAGGACCATGAGGGCTTTCCATCTAACTTGTAGCTGAAATCACCTATGCTTATCATTTCCCCTTTTGTGAATGTGAGTTCCTTGAGGACAATGACTGTCTAGCTGTTCTATTTGTATCCCCAGAACTTATCATACTATTTTACACCTAGTAAAAAATTAATGGGGTGACTACATGGTGTAGTGGATAGAGGGCTGGACCTGGAGTCAGAAGGAGGACTCTTTATGAGTTCAAATCTAGCTTCAGACACTTACTAGCTGTGTGGCCCTGGACAAATCACTTAACTTTGTTTGCCTCAGTTTCCTCATCTATAAATGAGCTGGAAAATGGAATATCAAACCACTCCAGTATCTTTGCCAAGAAAACCTCAAATGGACTCATGAAGAGTTGAACATAACTGAAAAATGACTCAACAACAAAACGTAAAACAAGATATTTTTTTTCATTCATTCACCCTTCCAAGAGCTAATTAAGTCTAATTGTCAATGAGAACTATTGGAAGAATGTGACATTTTTAAGAGACTAACTCCTCAGGGTACTCTTGAACTCTTATGAAAGTTGTCATCAACTAATCTTGTAGGAGCCTGAACTTTTGAGAACAGGTTAGCATAGTGGCCATAAAGTGAGTGCTACCCCTGGATAATGGAGGAGGACAAGAGCTCCTAATTATGTCCACTGACCTTTCAAAACTATTTGAAACTAACAGTAGATATTGTTAGAGCAGCTACTAAGCAAGTTGTTTTGGCCTTGGAAATGCACCAAGATCCCAAAGTAATGATGTGATGGTAGAGGACATTATGGTAATTACATTATCCTTCCCTAATTCATTTCATATTATGACTAGACTAAAGAAAGACTTCATTATAGATGTGATATTTTTCAATTTATTTTAGAACATTGCCCCAGTGACCTGGAAGCTGGCATTGGACTTTGTTTTGGAATCTCTGGGGAAGTTTTTAATGCTTTAAACAGGATCAGAGAATTAAAAAAAAAACCACTCAGGATGCACTACACTCCTGAGAGAATCAAAGAAAATGTCACATAGGGAATTATTTATCACTGCTTATAAGTCAAACCCATCTTTTGGATTATCAGCTACCCTAAAGAAGATTAAGGTTTTGTGTGCCACAAAAATTACATACTCTCATATATGATCAATTAATTAATAAACAATTATGATTCACCCAAACTATGCTCCTGGTGACATCCTGGGTTTGAGGAGAAAAAGAAAAAAAGAAATTAAGCCACCCCTGCCCTCTGAGAGCTTACATTCTAACAATAAAGATAACAAGTATACATATACGATAGCTATAGATAATATATATATGCACAACAGCCACAATCTAGAATACAATCTTTCCAGGGAGACAATATGTACTTATATATGTATACAGAAAATACTTACAAAATAGGAAAAGAGGGAACTAATGCCTAGGGAAGAGAAGGAAAAGCTACATGTAGGAAGTGGTACTTCAGCAAATCTTGATGGCAATAACAGATTGTGCAAGACTGAGGGAAGGAGGAAATATATTGCAGAGAGAGCAGGAAATGCAGGGAGAGGCCAGGATCTGTGCAAGGCACCTGCATAGATATGGAAGATAAAGAGAAATGCATGAGAGACAGTAACAGGGTCAACTTGGCTAAACCATGAAGAAGAGCAGGAAAGAGAGCAATGTATAATGAGCTTGAGTGGGTAAGTCAGAATAACATTGTGAAGGGCTTTAAAGGCTAAACAGAGTTAGTTACTTTTATCCTAGCAGCACTAAGAAGCCACTGGAATTTATTGACTAATGGAGTGATATGATCAAAGTTAATCTTTATGATAATGGAGGATCTGTTGGAGCAAGGAGAGATCTGAAGCAGGTAGACTAGAAGTTCATTGCAATAGTACAGAAGAGAGGTTATAAAGACTTGAACTAGAATAGTGGCTATGAAGGCAGTGAGGTAAAAATAGATAGGGAAGGTGTTAGGTTATTAGAAATGGTGATGTTTGGCAACCAACAGATTGGCTGTGTGGGACAAGGCAGAGTTAGGAGAAAAAGATGACCCTGAGGTAGTCATAGGATCCAGAGATGAAAAGAACCTTTAATATCAACTAGTCCAACTCTTTAGTTTTAGAGATGAGGAAATCAGAGCACAGCGTGGTTAAATGACTTCTCTGTGGTCACACAACTGGTAACTATCAGTAGGAAAGTAAAATAGCTGACCCATGGCAAGCAGAATTGTGGTGACACAAAGTTTAGTGACCAAAGGAGACACTATGTGTGTGGACTCAGAATTTGAATTTAGATATGATTTGGTAATGTAATAAATGGAGTTGCTAGTTTTAAGCAATATCATGAGTCAGAAAGGCAGAGCCATAACCAAGCCACCTGGCCAACAGAATTCCAACAATTGTAAATTAAAAATCAGTCTTCCATTTACCAAAAAAAAAAAAAAAAAGGAAATAGTCACAGCGCAGAAAGGTCTTTTCAGTCAAAGTTATAGAAATGATTACTAACTAACAAGTACTTCACACACACACATATACCCTGACCAAAACTGTATGTATGTGTGTGTGTGTATACATATAAATATATGCATGTATATATATATATACACATATATATACACATATATTCTTATATATATATATATATGTATACATACCTATACAACCTCATTATAGCATTATTTTTTATGGAAAAAAACCTCATCATATAATTTAAGGGTTGAAAGGGAAATATGGGGGAGGGTGGACAGATGACCCCCATATTCCCTTCCAATTCTAAATAGATGATCTTATGATCATGTGACCTAAGAGTCTCCCATTAGATGTAAGGTTCTTGAAAAAACTGTTTTTTGCCTCTTTCTGTATCCCCAGCATGGAGCATAGTGCCTAACATAGTAGTTGCCTAAGAAATGTTTATTGATTAATTGAGGCCAACTAAATTGACCTATTGCTGAAGAATCCCATACACAACAAAAATGACAAGTAATTGTCCAGTTTTGTTCCATTTTTTGAAGGCTGCAAGAAGAATGCATTAGGTCCCAGGGCAGTTCGTTCTGCATTTGGATAGTGGAATTACCTGCCTCTGGAAATCACGGTTTCCCCATTACCACAGGTCACCAAAATAAAGGACGACCAGTAGCAAATGTGCAGCGTGTTTTTGTTTGTTTGTTTGTTTTATTTTTCCTATGGATTAGATTACATGGCTACTGAAATCTCTTCTGACCCCGGAATTATTTGATTCTATGATATTAGAGATTTAAACATAGTTGTGAAGATCGAAGAAGATCATTTATTTAAAAGCATTTGAAATGATAAAATGTTCATTATATTAAATTCTTTAATCCTCAGAAACATGTATCTCTTACAAATATTCCAATCATCTCATGATCTTAGAATCCTTTATCTGGCAATAGCAACTGTCAAAAACAAGACTCAGCAATTCATAATCACAATTCTTTGAAAATATCACTCTATGGGGCTGCTAGGTGGCACAGTGGATAGAGCACCGGCCCTGAAGTCAGGAGTACCTGAGTTCAAATCCGGCCTCAGACCAAACACTTGACACTTACTAGCTGTGTGACCCTGGGCAAGTCACTTAACCCCAACTGCCTAAAAAACAAAAACAAAAACAAAACAAAACAAAAGAAAGAAAATATCACACTAAGTTCTGTTCTGACTTTTTAAGAGTGCAGAATTCAACTATGCAGTGATGAGCTTGAGAACATTTTAGTTCATTGAAAAGTACATGAATCAATCAGGAAACTTACTTCAATCAAATCATTTCTCAGCTAAAAAATTTCTATAGAACTTAAAGATTTCCTTTTAAGCCTATTTAATATAAGAAAATGTATATATGTGGAATGATACTACCTTACATGTGGATAGTATTAGCAGGCTGCTCACTGGAATGCTGATCAAAGATATGCTATTGCTATAATATTTACTCTGAAGGGAATCATCTGAGGATTAAAGTGGCTATCTGGAATCAGTGAGAGACATTAGAAAAGCAGTTTTTAAAAGGTGGCCACAGAATTGCTCAAAAAGTCCTCTAGGACATAGCTACCAATGAAGAAGGAAACGAATGAACAAACAAAAAAAGGTTTATTGGTTGAATTTGAAGAAAAGTTGTCACAAGTCCATATACTTCATTTAATATAGTGGGATATGAGGGTCTTTCTTTTAGCGTTGATCTTTAGGAGACTAAGTAGTTCGGCCAAGATGTGTAGTAGGGTCATGGTTGTGAACTTTACTGGTGCAGCATTACGATAATGGGATCAGTCACTTTCCATCTTCATGACCGCTGTTTCTTTTAATCTCCAGCTTCTACTCTGCAGCAAAGTAGACAATCTTACAGACAAAAAAATATAAGTTGCCTAAAATAAGCTAAATAGGCCCTGAAGTCCCATCCTGTCACATGAAACATATGGGTTTTTTTGTGTTTTTTTTTTCTAGAATTCTAACCCTAAACCCTTCCTGCCTCCTTTTTTGGCTTATTTTGTACTTTGCACCTATATTCTGGAGGAATGAAATTACCAGGAGTTTTATTTCTAGATTAGAAGAGATATTCTATATTTGTCTAACTATCTATCTTGGGTATGGTCACTGGACATGCTACAGCTTCTTGGAGCCACAGGGGAGAGTTCAGTGACAGGTAGATGCCATAGGTGAGTGAGCAACCCTGGAAAGGAAGAAAGTTTCAGCAGATGGGTTAAATCATGTTGAGAGTAGCCAATAGGATTTATACCTGTTTGTAAGTTAAGGACATGCCTATTCCAAACATGTGATGAATTCTCCTGGCAAAATATATGGATGAGAACCATTTGTTTCAGTGTCCATGAAGGCAGTTGCAACAAGGGCTGGGGAGCACTGAGAATTTGGTAAGACACTGAAGATGCCAAAGTCATCCACTGCATCACAGGCCATCCCCAGTCACCCTGACTTTTGTCTTGTTGCTAGACTTCAATGACTCGGGAAGAGAGAGTGAGGCTAATGACTTGTACAATTCTGCCTCACTTAAATCCAATTCACATCCAAATCAAAACATCACCTTTTGTGATATCATTGGTCTTCTTTGAAAACAAAGAACAAACATTATCCATCTATCTTTTATCAATATGTCAATCTATGTCTCTATATCTATGGAGATAGATATATATATATATATATATATATATATATATATATATATATATATATATATTTGCCAGCTATCTCTCCACTTTTGAGAGACAGATAGAAAGACATACAGAGAAACAGGGAAATAGAGAGATAGAGATAGATGGATGGATGGATAGATACATAGATAGATAGACAGATAGATCACATAGTTGTATTTCTAAAACATTTAGTTAGATTTACTATCCAGTTTTTCTTAATAAAGGTATTTTGTCTCCTAAGTGTAAACAATATATATTTTAGAGTTTGAAATAATCACTGATAGATACCATGGCCTTTAACATGATATGTCAAGGCATTTAACTGCTGGGTATCCATCTCTTCTTAATGACAGGGTCAGTAATGCATCTAACAGTTAATGAACTGGAAATGCTATAGCATTTGAGAGAAATTATTATACAGTACAGAACTATACAGCTAATCATGTTGAAACTATATTTCCCAACACTTGAATAAACCTTAGAGATTAGTTTTGGATTATGATATATTTATTTCTCCTTTTTTTTAAAGTGACTCATGACAGATACCCTTTTTGATTTGTGTGATTCTTTTTCATGCCCTGAAATGTAATTCAATACCTTACTGTTATAGTTCATTAGTTTAAAACAATGACTTGCTTTTTTTTATCCATTTAAGATAGTTAGTGAAATCCATAGCTATAATATGTGACAAAAAAAGACCTAATAAATGACTGAAAAGTTTTCATTTTTACTTCTAATGGGATGATACTGTACTTGTGCCTGAAAACAGGGAACTGACTGCAATTAATAGATGAAATAAAATTAAGAAGTCTTATTATACATAGGATGGTTCTCAGTTCTGAATTCAGAGATGATTTAAAATTGTATTACCCATTCACTGACATCACAAGTATAGTTTTGGGAAAGTCGGTTAACAAGACAAAGGGACATTTAGAGTGCCTCTGAATGGTATCCACCTCCTAAAATTTTAGAGGTATAAGAGGCCTTGCATTAGAGATCCTAGCATTATTGATTTAAAATTGAATTAGTGCTCAGCTATTATAAAACTTTCCTTTTACAGCTATGCAAACTGAGATCTAGAGAATTTCAGGGACCTACTCACTGTCACACAGCTACTCAGTGTAGAAATGGAGAGCTGAACCCATGTCATCTGACCGCTAGTCTTTTCTATTATATTATGCCTCCTCCATCTGGACAGCTTGCTATTTATGAATTTATTTACTCTTAATTTTCCACAAATAACTATCTTAAAGTCACAATTTTGTAGTTATAGTAAATATTTTGGACCAGATTAGAAGTTCCATTTTTTTCCCCTGACTGGTAAATTATGATTACTATACATACATTACTTTAAGAAATAGGCACATACATCTTCCAGATATAACACAAGCACCATAGTGCCCTAACTGATAATGGGGATTTAGAATTTCTGTAGAATCAGGAAATCTTTATGTCATTCTGTGAGCATGGAGTTATAGTACAGAATATAGAAGCAAATTATGGATGGTAACAAAGAAAAGGAACACCGCTATTAAGTTTTTGTACTTAAGTACTAACGTTCTAAGTAACTGATGGGAACCTTTTTTTAAAATGTTATTATCACAGAGTGCCAGATATGAGATGAGGGTGACCTAGGTCCAAATTGTGTTTTTATATCTTAGCTCCCTAGTAGACTGTAAGCTCCATGAGGACAAAGACAGCTTCCAAGCTTCTCATCTTTACTAGTACATGGTGTGCTCTGCAGTTGGCAACAATGAATACAGAGAGACTGAAAGGTTAACTGTATGAACAGTGCTATTTCTTAATCCGTCTGTATATTTTATTGGGAAATCAATTACAACTCTAGACAGAAAGGTATTAAACTACATAAATGTATTTCCATGAAAATTCCTTCCCTTTTGGAAAATAAGTTTAGTAAGATGAGGACAACTAGAAAGGGGGCCCGTGGTTTGTCAATTTAGAGCAACAACCACCCAAGAGCAGTTTATAAGCCCTGAGAACTCCCATGCAACCTGAAGGCCTGGTTGGTGGGAGCAGAGCTGCCCTAGCCTACTTGCAGAAGCACCACCAGGAAAAAGAAGAGGCTGCAGGTGCCAGGGTTAGGGTAGTGGGGTTTCAGGGCCAGGATGGTGGAGCCAAAGCAGAAACACTGCAGCTGGGATGGTGGTGGCTGGACAGATGGCAACGGGGGGGCTAGCAGAAAGCACCTGCCAGGAGTGGCATTTAGAAAATACTTGTCCTCTTGCACCCTGATGTTAAGAACTAGATTGAGTATGCTGGCTTTGAGGAAAAATATGGGTATTTTGCTCAGACAAGCAAAGTTTATGAAAGAGCTACAGAATTCTTTGAAGATGAGCATATTGAAGAACATCTCTATGCAGCCTTTGCAAAGTTTGAAGAAAATCAGAAAAAAAAATTGAAAGGGTTAGAGTGATCCACAAATATGCCCTGGATAGGATTTCGAAGCCAGAAGCTCAAGGACTCTTTAAAAATTACATAATCTTTGAAAAGAAATACAGAGATGGGTGAAGTATTGAAGATATCATTGTGAACAAATAGAGATTCCAATCCAAAGGGGAAGTGAAGGCTAATCCACAGAATTAGGATGCCTAGTTTGGCTGTTTGCGATTGATGAAAAATGATGCAGATAGACATGGCTAGGGTGTATAAAGGAGCCATTGTTGCATG
The DNA here is from genome assembly GCF_003287225.1 of Phascolarctos cinereus. Lineage (NCBI taxonomy): Eukaryota > Metazoa > Chordata > Mammalia > Diprotodontia > Phascolarctidae > Phascolarctos > Phascolarctos cinereus. The sequence goes on along the minus strand of NW_027555736.1, from coordinate 26,497,832 downwards.
CTTCCAATCCAAAAGAAGTGGCACTGGAAGCAGTATATATGATTCTCCATTTTTTTTTTCTGGATCAGATATGCACTTTATGGAGAGTTAAAGGCAAAGGATCCAGAGAGGACCAGAAAGATATATCAAGCTTGGCTGGAACCGATTCACACAAAAATTTACATTTGCCAAAATATGGCTACTGCGTGCCCAGTTTAAAATAGGACAGAAAAATCTCGCACTTGCACGAAGAGCTTTGGGAACTTCTATGGGCAATTGTTCCAAAAAACAATTTGTTTAAAGTCTGCATTGAATTGGAGGTATAGTTTCAAGAATTTAACCAGTACCAGGAACTTTATGAAGAATTTCTGGAACTTGCACCAGAAAATTGCACATTATGGATTAAATTTAGAGACAATTCTTGGAGATATTGAGAGAACCTGAGCAATGTGAGTTAGCTATTAGCCACCCATGCTTAGATATCCCAGAGATACTTCGGATATTCAGCATTGATTTTGAAATTAAACAAAAAGAATCTAAAAATAACCAAAAAAACCCAAAACAAAACTCAGAAGCCTTTACAGAAGATTACTGCAATGAACACAGTGGGTGAAGATGTGGATTGGTTTTGCCCAGTTTGAGCTGTCTGCAGGAAATAAGGAAAGTTTAGCTAACTGCAGACAAATTTATGAAGAAAACTGCAGAACTATGAAAAGCTATGGAGAGGAGAAAAGACTCATGTTCCTGGAAGCCTTGTGAAACTGATGAATTTGGAGCACAGTCTCATAAGGAGGCAGTGGATAAACTCATGCCAGAGAAGTTAAGAACACAAGTACAGATCTGCTTCTGCTGGGAAAAGTACTATGATTACTGTTTTCCTGAAGATGCTGCAAACCACTCCAGCCTCAAATTGCTGGCTATGGCCAAACTTTGGAAGAAAGAGCACTAAGAAAAGGATTCTGTAGAGCAAGACCCAGACAAAGACACTGAGAAGAGTGAATCTTGCCTTTTTCCATGTTATTGTACTTTTGTTATTTTTATGAATTCCTACTCTGCGATTACTGCGACTTAGGAAACTGTTGTACAGTATTTGTGTCCCTGGCGAACCTTGTACCCTTATGTCTTTAAAATATTGCTGAGTTAGCATGGACGAGATTGTAAATAAAGGATATCAAATTTCTTTTAAAAAAAAGAAAATATCAATGTTAGTGCTTTAAGTGGCTTTAATGATCATCTGAGGTCATAGCTTTTCTTCCAAATCATTGAGCCAAATCTATGCTTTTTAAAAAACAAATGTGTGTTCTTTATGAGTACTAAAGAATAAAACTGTCATTAATGTAGCATCTACAGCAGGAGTTGTTAATCATCTGACATCTGTGACCTTATTTTTAAACATGCTTTAGAAATAGATCTTAATAGAAATGGTTTCCTGTATAAATCTCTGCATTTTACTACATTCATTGACAACCACTATTCTGAAACTTCATCCAACTGACAATGGGACCCATGGCCAAAATAACAACAACAACAAAAAAAAAAAAAAAAGTAACCTCCTAAGAACTCTTGAACTAAACGTTTGCAAAAGCTTTTGCGCCCTCCCTGGCTTCCTTCAAGTCCCATCTAAAATTCTACCTTCTCCAAAGAGCCTTTCCTGATCTCTGTCAACACTAGTGCCTTCCCTCTGAGGCTTGTTGCTACAGGTAGTAAAAAAAAAAAAAAGGTAGACTTAGAATCCATTTTAGTATCACAGGTTGATTACAGACCTTTGAAGTCATTTAGTCCAATATGTTTAAGTTATAGTTGGGAAAACTGAGTCACAGAGGTTAAAACATGAATATGTTTTATATGTTCATAGTTGTTTTCATGTTGTCTCTGTCATTAGACTGTGAACTCCTTAAGACCAGAGATTATTTTTGCCTTCTTATTTATTTCCAGTGTTTAGCACACTACTTGGCACAATATAGGACATGAATAAATGTTTATTGCCTTACACTGCAAAATGCTTTACATATATTGTTCCATATGAATCTCATAACAACAGAGTGTGTTAATGCTACAGGACTTAGTGTGCCCATTCCATAGATGAGAAAACTGAGGATCAGGCAGGTTGTATGACTTCCCCACAAATGGTAGGTATCAGAAAAGGGACTTAAATGCAAGTCTTCCTGGTTACAGGTGCAACATTCTCTACAGTAAACCACACTACCTCCACTACCACTAATTACTGTACTAGGTGCTGCAGTAATCTTGAAAATCCCAACAGTAGCCAAAGAAAAATAATCCAGAAGACATTTAGCAAAATGTAGTTATTGCTATAACAGAAAGCATCATGCTCGTCTGCTACTCCTCTAAGGTTTTTTTTTAGAGGATAATTCCTACTGTTTGTAGAAATGATCATGACTTTTCTTGACTTCCTACTGGGCCAAAGATGAGATTTTTTTTTCTTTAGAAAAAGATACATTAAAGCATACTAAATGGAAAAATCAAAGAATTATACTTAAATATTGGTTTTCTATATTTGTATTTTCTAAGATTGAATTAGTATGGAAAACTGAGGCACAGAGGTTAAATGAGTTGCCTCTCAACACAGAGGTGTCAAATGACAGAATAGGGATCTGAACCCACATTTTCTGGTTTCAAATCCTTTATATTGCCAACCATTGCCTCCTGATTTTAACTGACTTCACAGTCAATGATCTTTTCATGGCCTCAATGGCATAAGTGAGAAGACCTTTGCTTTCTATTTCAATTTCAAGTTGGTATTAAGGAAAAGATGAATTTCAAGATTTCACTTACTCTTTTCAGAGATAGTGAAGAATTATGTTCAAACATAAACACTTATAAAGAAATATTTGTGGGAGCAGCTAGGTGGCACAGTGGATAGAGCACTGGCCCTGAATTCAAGAGGACTTGAGTTCAAATCCGGCCTCAGACCAAACACTTGATACTTACTAGCTGTGTGACCCTGGGCAAGTCACTTAACCCCAATTGCCTAAAAAGAAAGAAAAAAAAATATTTGTGAAAAGAAAATGTGTGTTTTTTTGGAGATCATGCAATCATAGAGTTGGAGCTGGATTGAAAATTGGTGCCATCAATCGACACTATCAAGTCAACTCTTGAAACAGGATTCACTAGATCTTATTTTGAATTCCAGTAGGACTAACACTAGCAGATACAAATTGGGATTCACCACCAGTGGTATCTGGATATGTTGAATTAGGGGTCAAATTTTTAATTCCATCAAATCAATTACTATGATTTTTATACCTCTTAGCAATTATTCTAGAAAGCCATGAAAACTTATACCTGTATGCCACTATGTTTCCTAATATTTCTGTTGGTTACTTTCTAGACTATAATAAAATTGAATTTAATAGGATAGCTGATGGAGTAAGTAGAATCTTGATGTGAATCATGTGCATTATTTATGAGACAGGTCCAGAGAATCATGGAAAATGCATTTCTAATAACATAGACGTCATAGTTGTTTAAATTCACCTCCATGACCAGTTGGAGACATTTCTCATAGAAACATAAAAAGGCAATGGTGAGGTATTGAATATATTATCGTGGTTTATTGATACAATAATGACAAATTACACATAATATTATTTCATGGATTGATGTGACCTTAATATATTAATATCATAATGTTATATTAATAGTTGATGTTATTCCGTAGCATGTTAATCATTTAGAATATTTTCATGACTGATTTTTGCCTTCCATAAGAGAAATATAGGGACTGAATTTCGGAGTCAGGACACCTTGACGTGAATCCCAAATGTTCAACTTATGGAATTTTTTTAAGTCTTCTATGTGTCCTTAAGTAAATTAATCCACCGTCTTATACCTCAGTTTATTTATATGAAAAATTGAAGGCCTGCCCAAGATGATCTCCAAGGTCCCTGATACCTTTAAATTTTCTAGTCTGTATATTTTTGAGGGGTGTATTACATGAAATAAGGTGCTTAACATATTTTGTAAACTATACATCAGTGCATTAGAATGTGCAGATTTTTTTTTTTGTAGAGTGAAACCAGCAGACAGATTACACATTTCACAAAGGGATTTCAAGCAATAGCCTAAAAACATTTCATGTACACTATTGTCATCAAATGACAATCTAGACACTCTTGAATTCATATTTCTTCTTGGAGGGATTGATAGATTACCCTTATTTTTATTCATTTGGTATTTCCTCCAATATTTTTCTTTGTTTCACGTTCATTATTTTTGGCTTTCCTCTTCTTCCCGAAAAGGAATAAAAACAAACAAACAACAACAACAACAAAAGAAAAAGGTAAGCCTCATGTCTAATGAAGAAAACTTAACTCAGATTGTCCAGATCTAGGATTAACTTTTATAATCCTCACTTATATAATAATAAGAAGAAGGAGGAGGAGGAGGAAGAGAAGGTGAAGAAGAAAAAGAAGGAGGAGGAAAAGGAGAAGGAGATGAAGAAGAAGAAGAAGAAGAAGAAGAAGAAGAAGAAGAAGAAGAAGAAGGAGAAGGAGAAGGAGAAGGAGAAGGAGAAGGAGAAGGAGAAGGAGAAGGAGAAGGAGAAGAAGAAGAAGAAGAAGAAGAAGAAGAAGAAGGAGAAGGAGAAGGAGAAGGAGAAGAAGAAGAAGAAGAAGAAGAAGAAGAAGAGAAGAAGAAGAAGAAGAAGAAGAAGAAGAAGAAGAAGAAGAAGAAGAAGAAGAAGAAGAAGAAGAAGAAGAAGAAGAAGAAAGTTTGCCTGTAGGTATAGAGCAACTTGGATTTTCAAGATTTTTGATTCTGCAAGAATCCCTCACACCTCCTCTCTTTGACAGTCATATAATTACAGTATCCATGCATCTCATAAATGGAAAGAAATTCAGAAGGCATTGAGCATAACTTATATTTGTCCAGGCATTTTTCCTACAACTTCTCTGACAAGCTATTATCTGGAATTTGACTGGAGATCTTAGAATTAGGGTAAACCCATTCCATGACTAAGCAAGCCTCTTATGTTCCAAAAGCTCTAATTATTAAGACATATTGTTTGTTTGGGTTTTTACTTGTCTCTTATGTCAAGACTAAACCTATCACTCTGGACCTTTTAGGAATTGTTGAGAGATCCATTCTCTCAGGCCAGGTTCAGAAAATATAATCTTTCTTTCATGGGACAGCCCTTCAGAACCAGAAGACAGCAATTATGACCCCACTCCATTGTCTCCTCCCTAGGCTAATTATTCCAGCTTTCTGTAATCAACTCCTAGTGTCTGATCTGTTCATCCCAATTGCCCTCCTCTGGAGGTTTATGGCCTCAACAATCCTCTTCCTTAGAATCTGAACACAGAATTCCTTATGAGACTTGATCAGGGCTGAATGCACCAGGACCATTTTAATTTTGGACACTACACCCTCCAATGAAGCCCAAGAATTTTTTATTAAAGATTTTTGGCTGCCATATTACAATGTTTACTCATTTTAAACTTGTAGTCTGCTAAAATTAATTTATCTTCATTATGCTAAGTTTGTTAACCTTGTTTCTCCCAACTATACCATAAGCAAAGGTTGTGAATGAATATATTTTACTTTTTATTAAATACTTAAATCCTATAGAAGTTATTTATTACATTTCAAAATTAATAGCAATAATAAAAAGCACTCAGGCTCTCTATCTTGCCCAGGGCTTCTTAAATTGGCTTTATTAACATTTTTAAAATTCATACCATATTTTAATATAATTGATTTTCCTTACAATCTTAATGTTTTGTTATGTACATTTAATCATATTTTTAAGAAGGTATCCCTAGACTTCACCAGATTGGGCTACTGGTATCTAGGCCATGAAAAATATTATGAACCCTTGATCTAGTCCAAGCTATACTGGAACAAAAGTGATTGACAAAAGGTCATCTACCCCAATGAGGGGACATGCTCCTCCCTCCAACATAGCCCATCCTACAAATCAAAAGACGTAATAATTTTAAGATACATAGCATAGTGCCTAGCACATAGTAAGTGATATATAACTGTTAGCTACTATTTTTCTTATTACAATCAAACTGTTTTAATTGTGGGAAAGATGTTGCTTTGTTCCCCCTTATTTAACTATCTTCTCCACATGCTCCTCATTCTAACTAGAGCATATTCTGCCATCCCCAACACCTAAGTCTGACACCAAAATGTTTTAAATGTTGTGTAATATTTAATATATCATGCCATTAGAGTCAAACAATCACCCTATTTCCTTTGTATTATAAATGAGGAAATTAAGTTTCAGAGGTAAAATGATTTGCCTAAAATCAATTTCTTTTTATTGTAGAGGGTACTGCCATCTTCTTAGTCACTCAAATCCTAGCTGTTATCCTTAACTCCTTACTCTTAAACCCCACAATCAATCAGATATTGAGTCTTGTCATTCCTATCTTCATAATATCCCTCTTCTATGGTCTTTTCCATCCTTCTACATGCTGCAACCCTCATGCAGATCCTCTTTACTTCACACTTAGATTATTGTAATATTTCATCTCCCTGCCTGAGTTTCTCCCTGTTCCATTCTATCCTCCATTCAGATATCAAATAGATCTTCCTAAAACTGATCATATTACCCCTTATTCAAAAAACTCCAGTGGCTTGCTATTTCTTCCATGATTAAATATAAAAACATTGGCTTGCCTTTAAAAGCCTTCTTTGAACTTTGTCCCTTCTTATCTTTCCAGTCTCCTTTTGCCTCACCCATTTCCATAGAAGATGAGACAGACTTCCTTGCTAAACCTTATACAAGATGATCCATTTCCTTACTCTTAGCCTTTTGGGGAGCTGTTCCCTAGGCCTGGAACACTCACCATCCTGATTTCTGTCTCCTAGCTTTTCTGGTTTCCTTCAAGTTCCATGGATTCTTTCAACTAAAATTTCACCTTCTCTGAGGAGCCTTTCTCAGGCCTCCTTAATTTTAGTGCGTTCTCTAATTTGTCCAGTATAGATCTTGTTGGTACATGGTGTTTGCCTATTATCTCCTCAACAAAATTTTCGGGAGCTCCTTAAGACCAAGAACTGTTTTCCCCCCTTTACTTCCTTTATAACCCCAGTGCTTAGCACAGTGCCTGACACATAGTAGGCACTTAATATATGTTAGCTGCCTGATTGGCTGATAACTAGCATCAGAAGTGAAACTTGAATTTGTACCTTCGTGACTCAAATTTCAAAACTCTATCTATAATGCTACATAAACATTTATGATCTTTGGTTCAATCCTTATAAGACATTCCCTATTCCCCTGCCTGTTGGTGGTATAATATATTCATTAAACATTTTTTAAATCCTCTGCCCTTCAAGACTATTTTCGCAAGGAGTTGGGGATATTTTCCGAGCAATTTTGAAACATAAATACATGATTCAGGAACTCAACATAGTACAGTGATCAAAGTAGTATAATGAACATGGCAAGGACCCTCTGGTTCATGCTATTCTAGAAATGATTAAAAGAACTAAGGACTTTTCACTTGGAAAAAGTAAAGATATAGGGAGACATTAAAGTTGTCTTCTTGTATCTTCAGTGCAGATATGCACTAAAAGGATTGAGGTTTATTCTGCTTGGCCCCAGGAGACAGTACTAAGATAAGTGGGTAGGAGTTCTGGAGAGAGTCAGATTTTAGCTTGAGGTAAAGAGAAACTTCCTTACACTGGGAACTGTCTAAAAGTGGAATTGCCTTGGGATGTCCTGGGTTTCCCTTTTATTGGCTGGATGGCTACTAGTTATGTGTGCTATAAAAGGGATTCTTGGACAAGATGTCCTTGGAGAGCTTCTCATAAACTCATACATTCGCTGAGCACACAAACAAATCAAGGGACACACCAAAAAACAAAATCCCCTAGACTAAATGAACATGATTTGTTCAATCTTTTTCACAGTAAGACTTATGCACTTTCAATCTCCTAAAGTTCTTGAGCTAAAACCATATATAAAGTTTGTTATCCAAAAATGCACAAAGATGAGAATAAGGATGAAATCAGTCTTAAAGAATTCAGGTTACTTCAGTTCTTTGGATAATACAAAAGACAATTTATTATGTCACAGGTCCTGACTTAAAGTTACTTTGGGTATACAATACAAAATAAAGCCCCATTAGTACTTTGAGCACAGCCGTCAATGCTGGACAAAATACACCAATTTACAAAGACATAGCCACTGCCTGAAAAGCTGGTGTGAGGGACTGAGCAATAGCAAAATCAGACCTACTCATATGAGTTGGTTCCTATTTAATCTAAGATTGGAGCAGCTGTCTATTGGCTGGATATTCCAAAAGAACCCGAGTTATAATTGCAAATGAATCGGCCTAGATATGAGATTTGGACAAGTGCACACTTTACATTTTCTTTGGGGGTGATAAGATAGGTGTGAATGCATTGGGAGATTTGGAGTGTGAAATTTAACACATCAGTTGGAATAAAGACTTTGCAAAAAGTTTCTCTAGAATTTGGAGGTTTCATTTGAAATACTTATAGTGACAAAAACTTGGGGGACTGGAGAGAGAATATGAAAAACCAAACAAGTAGGAAGCAGAAAGTTCTGTTGAAATCATGAAGAGAATCTACAGAGAGAGAGAGAGAGAGAGAGACATCCTGTGGCTATTACTATTGCAGGTTGGCATCTTCTCTGTGATGTATATATTTTTAGAGTTGGCAAGAGGACTGAGAGGTTGTGACTTCCCCAGGATCGCAGGGTCAGTGTTATAAAGAACATCCCAGACTCAAATCCAAAGACTGGTGTCTCAAAGACTTTTTATTAAAGAGGTTGAAGTGTGCTCCTTTCAATTCTTGTGAGAAGCAGGCACACCTCTTTGAAGGAGAGTGTGCAGAGTACAGAAGCAAGAGCAAACTTTTTAGTTAGTAATTACCTAATTCCTCCCTTCTGGATTTGGATTGGTCCGAATTCTGCTGGGTTACAATCTTCCTTATGTGCCCTTTTCATATATTTCCAATACATATGATCCCCACCCCTTAACATCCATGTTGTGCCTGAAATTGTGTTATTGCTCCCCTTGAGTGGAGAAGGTAATATTACTAGACCTAATTACACTTGCACAGTAGCAAAAGCTGCTGACCTGGAGTTAACCCTTGCTGGTTTGAACCAGTTCAGCCTGGGCCCCTCTTTTGGCATTTCTTCTCACCCACCAGCTATTCTCTGATTGGCTGGCCTTGAAGTGGTTCTGGGTCTTTTACAACTGTGCTGATTTCTATCTACTTATGTGGAAACATAACGCTTTTATTTCTCACAGTCAGTATGCCTGAGATAACAATACAGTGAACCTTATTTATGTTAAACAAAAGTGCTAGCACCTATTATCTTTTAGCTATATATTTATTCCCATCACATTTTATCCTTTTCCCAATCATAAATCTCTCCTTCTCTTGTTCATGCTTAAAAAGACTTAGGGAGTTCAGAAGACTATGTTCAATGTGTAATAATATAATTGAGAGCCAATAATTAACTAATAGACTCTGGGTTTACATCAAAGAGATCCTTATTATACAAAATTTCCCTTCAGATTTAATTGTTCAGAGATGGTGATGTACTCATAGCCAAGATGCCCAGCCACATAACATCAACAGAACAATATCCATGTTAAATGAGTAGCCTTTTGGGACAAAACATGGTATATTTGTAAACTTGTCTGACCCCAACCTGCACATACATGCACACACATATACATTACATATATACATAGTACTGGATTCATTGAAACTAGTAACGAATGCTAATTTATGTTAGTATTTCCTCAGCTGCCTAGAACCTTTTATTTCTGTTTGTATTTACTGAAGTAACTTTATTCATGTAGGAAATTCCATCTGCCAGAGAAGAAACACCTGAGAGGACTGCCCAAGGAAAAGAAGTAAGAATTGCTTAAGTGCTTTCTATGTTCAAGGAACTACGCTCAGTGTGGAGGTTAAAAAGAAAAGCATAAAAAACAAAAACAAAAAAAAAATACATCCCTACTAATGCATTGTTGTTGGAGTTGTGAAATGATCCAACCATTTTGGAGAGCAATTTGGAACTATGCCCAAAGGTCTATCAAAATGTGCATACCCTTTGATCCAGCAATAGCACTTCTAGGGCTGTATCCCAAAGAGATACAAATGGGAAAAGGATCCACATGTACAAAAATATTCATAGCAGCTCTTTTTGTGGTGGCAAAGAATTGAAAATTGAGGGGATGTCCATAAGTTGGGGGGTGGCTGAACAAGTTGTGATATATAAACGTAATGGAATACTATTGTGCTATAAGAAATGATGAACAAGCTGACTTCAGAAAAACCTGGAAAGACTTGTATGGACTGATGCTGTGTGAAGGGAACAGAAACAAGAGAACATTGTACACAGTAACAGCCACATTGTGCGATGACTAATATTGATAGACTTAACCATTCTTAGCAATACAAGGATCTAAGACATAACCAAAGGCATCATGATGGAAAATGCTATCCACATGCAGAGAAAGAACTATGGAGTTTGAATCGAAGCATACTATTTGCTACTTTTTTTTCTTCTGTTGTGTTTTATTTCCTCTTTCTGGTGGTTCCTCCTATTGGTTCTAATTCTTACTTTCACTTACTTTCACAGGAGGTGGGAAGAGAGAGGGAGAAAAATTTAAAACTCAAAACTTACGGAAGTGATTGTTGATAATTCAAAATAATCAAGAAAAACCATCCCTGGCCTCAGGATGTTTCTACTTTAACGGAAGAAGATACCCAGAAGAGCTGAAAAGCTGGGGGTGGGGGAAAGTTTGTGAGGATATTGTATTGATGATCCCGGAAGTCAGAAGCAAAGCTGGAAGGAGAATGAAAGTTGTCCAGGTTGGGCCCCTCTTCAAAATGGAAGCACTGGGAGCAACTCACCAACAGAAGAAGGTGACCAATATGTTGGAAAGATTTTCCAGAGTGAGGAGGTCTCAGAAGTTAAGGGAAGTTCTAGAGTAAAAAAGACATCTGAGACATGGTAGCAAAGTCCCGAAAGTCAGAAGCAGAGGTGGTAAGTAAAATATCATAAGTTTGCATCAAAGATAGAACTGGAACTTAGGTCTTCCTGAATTCTAGGCCAGCTCTCTCTCCATTACCACATGGTTGCCTCACATAATCATCACTTAACAGATATTTTTTCAAGTACCTTATTGAAGGTTATGAAAACAGTGTTGTCAGTTCACAAAGTGTTCCCTTCAGGTCGTTCTTCAACAATCCTTCAATCCCTCTACAAACTGCTACCAGGCAGCCAATCAATAAACACTTATTAAGAGTCTACTACATGCCAGGCACTGTCCTAAGCTCTGGGGATAAAGCGAAATTCTAAAGACAATCCTAGCCTTTGAGGAGCTCACAATCTAATGGGGGAGACATTTATCTCCAGGATAAAACAAAGATATTCAATAGAGAGAAGACATTAGCTTTATGTGGGATCAGCAAAGACTTCTCATAGTCTTCCCATCAACTGGCCTTTCCTTGTGGCTACCCCAATCTCCCAGTTAACCTAGCCTAGTTCTCCATTGTCTTACTGGTGAAGATGTGATCTAGACCAAAAAAGGAAAAAGCCTAGACTTTGCCACATGGCCAAATCTCTGGTGTTCACCTGAGGCTATAATCCCATCAACTGACCTTTCTTTGGGGCTACACCCAATCTCCCAATTCTCCATTATCTTTAACCTAGCCTAGCCCTCCATTGTTTTACTTCCCTAAATCTTCTGGCCATTTCCCACCTTTAATCCTAGCTAGGCTCTATTATCTCTTAGCCATGTGGTCCAGGTCCCAGGAGTTTTGTTCAAACCAGCTTACTGGCCACTCCTATCCTCCTTAGACCCATCCTCCAGTCACCCCAAACTACTTGGCCACTCCTAGATCCCTCCCACAGTCTTTCTGTATATAAGGTCCATTTTGTCTCTATTAAGGTGCTCAGATTCTTATAATCTAGCCACTGCTCAGATTTTTATAATCTAGTCAATAGCTCATAGGTGCTCAGATTTCTTAAGAGTGTGGCTAATAATATGGTGGATCTTTAATAAACCTTGTCTTTGGCTGAAAAAAGGCTGGGGTCAGGCTCCCAGCAATCTCTAGACCTCATCAATTCTAGCTTCTGGGGCAAGAAATCACTATTTGACAAAAACTGCTGAGAAAACTGGAAAATAACATGTCAGAAACTAAGCATATATCAATATCTCACAGTGTATACCAAGAGAAGACCAAAATGGGTATATCATTTATACATAAAAGGTGGTACTGATGGGGTGGTGGAGCCTGGACCCCTAAAAGGAAAAGACCAGGTCTTTGAAAGCAGCCCAGTACCAGAATTTTCCCACACATTTCAATAGCTCAGATCACTGGCATCTAGCCCAAGACATTTAACCCACCCCAGACTGCGTAGACGCTTGATAATCCTTTCATAGTGGCTCTTGATCCACTCCAGACCACTTAATTCCTTTCACTATTGTACCTGGATCACGCCAGGCTACTTACCGCTCCTTAATTCCACCCAGATCTTTTCACTCTCTTTTTTTGTATATAGGTATCAGTCTTGCCCCCAACAAGTTGCAGATTCTTTAACCATCTAGCCCTCACTATTGGCTTTACAATAAACCTTGACACCTTGACTGAAAGAGGGTGTGAGTGCATGAAGTCATTCCAGGAAGATTCACCCTGTACCCTGACATTTTGGGGTTCCCAGCAATTACATGCCACTTCAATACCATAAGCAAATTAGGAGAACAAAAAATAGTTTACCTGTAAGATCTATGGAGAATGGAAGAATTTATGACCAAACAAGAGAGAGAACATTATGAAATGCAAAATGGATAATTTTGATTACATTAAATTAAAAAGGTTTTGCACAAAGCCAATACAACCAAAATCAGAAGGAAACCAGTAAACTGGGTGAAAAAATTTACTGCCAGTGTTTCTAATAAAGGCCTCATTTCTCAAATATATATAGAATTGAGTCAAATTTATAAGAACATAAGTCATTCCTCAATTGATAAAAATGTCAAAGGACATGAAGGATATAAACAGGCAGTTTTCAGATGAAGAAATTAAAGCTATCTATAATCATATGAAAAAATGCTCTTGATCACTATTTGATGAGGTCCAGAGATTTAGGGGTGCTGGGACCCCAAGATCACGACACATGGGTTCTGCCTGAAAGAATTTGACCCAAGCCTTCTGTCAGCCAAAGACAAGGTTTATTAAAGACCTTTAATCTGAGCACCTGTGAGTTGTAGGCAAGATTGTGAAAAATCTGAGCAGTGGCTAGATTGTAAGAATCTGAGTACCTTAAAGGAGACAAGATGGACCTTATATACAGAAAGATTGTGGGAGGGATCTAGGAGTGGCCAAATAGTCTGAGGCAGGGGGTAGGGGGTACTGTGAGGTAATAGAACACCAGAGACCTGGACCAAATGGCCAAGGGAGAATGGAGCCTAGCTAGGATTAAGGGAGGGAAGAAGGGGCCATAGGAAGGCAAGACAATAGAAGGCTAGGCTAGGTTAAGGGTAACAGAATTGGGAGATTGGGTGAAGCTACAGTGAAAGGCCAGTTGATGAGATTATAGCCTCAGGTGAAAGCCAGAGATTTGGCCATGTTGGAAAGTCCAGGGTTTTTCCTTTCTGGGGTCCAGATCCCAACCCCAACATATTGATTAGAGAAATGCAGATTGAAATAACTTTAGGTACCACCTCATATCTATCATTGGCTGCTATTGAAGAGGTCTAGAGGTTTGGGGTGCTGGAACCCTAAGATCATGACACTGAGCCCTGCCTGAAAGAATTCAACTCAAATCTTCTTCCAGCCAAAGGAAAAGTTTATTAAAACACTTAGGCCAGGTGATGCCTGTAAGGACGAGTGGGCATGAGAAAGTCTAAGCCTTCTGGCCTTGAGATTCTCTGGATCTGAATGGGGGCCAGGGTGGAATTTTTATACACTGAAGTAACTTTGGGTGGCCAGAGAAGGGGGCTGGGAAAAGAGTCTATGTGAGAATTCCAATTGGAAGGTCTGCGAGAATGAACAGACAATGGGAATAGATAATGAGAGGAACTGGAAGGAAGAAATTTGAAAGGCCTAAGATCAAAGGGTAGAGCTAGGGCTTTCAAAGGGAGATAAGGGGAGTTGATAAGGAACCTGAAAGTTTAAGGGTTTTCTGGATCCTGTAGACAAATGTGAGCCAGATTATTTTTAGGGCAAGGGGCAAAGGTGCATCTGAATAAGATTAAAAGGTAAGGCTAAGGCTTTCAAAGGGAAATGAGGAGCTGGGGTCTGTAGACAAGTGGGAGCCAGATTCCCTTTGGGTCAAGGGGTGAAGACTTCTTCTTGAGTTCACCCCATCACTATGACAGAAAACAAAAATGATAAATGTTGGAGAAGATGTGGTTAAAAAAAAAATAATGCATCATTCATGTAGTTGTGAACTGATTCGACCATTCTAGAGAGCAATTTGGAACTAGGCCCAAAGGGCTGTAAAACTGTGCATACATTTTTATCCAGCAATACCATTACTATGTTTGTATCCTCAAAGAGATCATAAAAAAAGGAAAAAGGACTCACATGTACAAAAATATTTATAGCAGCTCTTTTTATGGTGGCAAAGAATTGGAAACTGAGGTGATGAGGATGGGATCTGGACCCAAAAAGGAAAAACCCTGAACTTTCCCAAATGGCCAAATCTGTGGCATTCACTGAGGCATTATTGCCTACACCTAATCTGCCAATTCTTTTACCCAGTCCTCCATTGTCTATTACCTCCAGATGGCTCCTGGCCACTTCCCACCCTTTATCCTATCTAGACTCCATTCTCCCTTGGCCATGTGGTCTAGGTCCCAGGAGTTCTGTTCATCCCAGCTTACTGGCCACTCCCATCCAGATCTTCCAGAGACCTCCTCCTCCAGTTACCCCAAACAACTTGGCCACTTTCTGTATGTAAGGTCCATCTTGTCTCCATTAAAGTGCTCAGATTCTTATAATCTAGCCAATAGCTTAGTAACAAATGCTCAGATTCCTTAAGAGTCTGTCCAATATGCAGATGTTCTAATAAGCCTTGTCTTTGGCTAAATGAAGGCTTGGGTTGAATTCATGCAGTCAGGACCCATGTGTTGTGACTTTGTGGTTCCAGTCCCCCTAAACCTCAACAGAGGGGATGCCCATTATTTGGGGCATGGCTAAACAAGTTGTGGTAAATGAATGTAATGGAATACTATTGTTCTATAAGAAATGATGAGCAGGCAGACTTCAGAAAAACCTGGAAAGACTTATCTGGACTGATGCTAGATGAAATAAGCAAAATGAGGACAATATGTACAGAAAGAACAACATTGTGCAATGATCAACTATGATAAAGTCAGCTCTTCTCAGTAATATAATGATCCAAGACAATTTCAAAAAACTCATGATGGAAAATGCTGTCCATATCCAGACAAAGAACTATGGAGTCTGAATGCAGAGCAAAGCATAGTATTTTCACTTTGTTTGTTTGTTTGTTTTTCATTCTCAGGGTTTGTCCCTTTTGTTCTGATTCTTCTTTCACAACATGACTAATGTGAAAATACATTTAACATGATTGTACATGCATAATAGAAATCAGATTGTTTACTGTCTTGGGAAGAAGGATGGGAAGAAGAATTTGGAATTCAAAATCTTACCAAGACGAATGTTGAAAAACATCTTTATATGTAATTGGAAAAAAATAAAATACTATTAAAATAAAAACAACCTCTTTTCTTCTGTCTTGACAGCCATTTCCTGAATGCCATCTATTCTTTGAAATATATTTAGAAGGTTCAACTTCCATAGGGCTCCTGGTCACTTTATGCAAATTACTCTACATAGTATATACATAGTATATATTATGAGAGCTATAAAGTAAAGCTATTAATGTTTAGAGTTCCTTCTTACTGGCATTAATGAACTTGTTGTACCACCCAGCAATTATAATAAATTCAATTTCTTACCTTGTATATTTCTTCAGCATAGATCATAGGATGTCCTATTGTCTGTTGTCACAAGGGTATTACTATTGAAATCTTTGTTTTCTTAAGTTTAATTTGATGGATCTTTGTATATGTTAGGTCATATTTAGTAGATTCACATAGTCTGAAAAATGGGGGGTTATTATTGTTCAATTGTGCCCAACTCTTCATGACCTTATTTGGGGTTCTCTTGGCAAATGGAGTGATTTGTCATTTCTTTTTCTAGATCATTTTACAGATAAGGAAACTAGGGCAAAAAGGGTTCAGTGACTAACCTAGCATCACACAGCTAGTAAGTATCTGAGGCCAGATTTGAACTCAGGTCTCCCTGACTCCAAGTCCAATGCTCAATCCACTAGGTCACCTAGCTGCCCATTCAGAGGACAAAGAATAATAGACCACCCTAAGAATATATAAATCTTTGAAACTGATAGGTGGACTTTTCTTTATTCTTGTCCCTTTGTTGAAACCTTTAGAGGAATATATACCATTAATATGTATTTTCCACATCTGGAGAGAATTTTGATAATAAAATTCATGAAAAAATAAATTGTGTAATCAACCGGATTTATTCTTGTTCATTGGAGTTAATCTAAACTAAGCATTTTTCTGTTTGTCAAAGCAAGAGATATGAGGATATAAACAACTCAGATCCAGGTCAAAAATTGGTTTAAACTCTGGAAAATCACACAATCAGCTATTTACTTGAGAGACAATCATGAAACATTGCTAAAATTGTCTAGTGGAAGTAATTTAATAAATCAATTTTTTCCCCTTTTAAAATTCTAATCCCCAAAACATTAATCAATTTCTTCTTCTGTGCAAACAACTATGTTAGATTCAATGAAAAAGAGAAAGTATAACTAAGACCTGGTCCCACCCCGATAAAACTGTTATGTAACTATAAGCACAAATAACTAGTGTAGGTGGAAAAAGTATGGTAGCTGCATAAGAGAGGTAGATACTAAGTATCTATGAGACTTGAAAGGGAAAAGGTCATTATCAACAAGGAAATCTGGGATGGCTTCACCGAAGAGGTGGCATATAAATGGGATTCTAAAACCATGAAGGAAGTCAATAGACAGATAACAGAGGAGGAAGAGGGTGTTGCCAGGCATAGGGACTTTGTGAGCAAAGACAAAGCAATGATACTGAAAGGTGCATTCAGGGGTCAATGATAGTCTGATCTGGTTGGAACATAGGGTAGAAAGAAAAGAGTATGCAATAAATCATCACAAATAAATAACTGACATTTGTATAGAACCTAAATATCTAAAAGGCATGATACTTATATTATTTCACTCAAATAATACTGGGATTTAGAGACTACTAAAATTATTAGTTCCATTGTATAAGTGAGGAAATAGAGGTTCATTTATACTCACATAGCAAGTACATCTCAGAGATGAAGTTTGAGCTCTTTTTAGAGTTGTCTTCATCCATTAGACTATAAGTTCTTTGAGGGCAGGGAGTAGAAGTGGTAGACACTTATGGAAGGAACTTCAAAATTGAGCATTTCCCACAATGAAAGCAAAGATCTGAACTGAAACAAACAAAATAGATTATTGGATTCTAGAAAGCAAGTCAACCTTCTTCTTGTCCCACTTTCCTTTAATGAACCATTTAAGTCAAACAGTTATGTGGTTCAGGGTTGCTGGGAACCCCAAAATGTCAGAGTATGGGGAGTCTACCTGGGAAGAACTCAAGCACTCAAGCTTTCTTTCAGTCAAGGTGGCAAGGTTTACTGTAAGGCCAATAGGAGGGGGCTAGATTCCTAGTGAGTCTGCAACTTAAGGGGAGTGAGAGTGAAACAAAAATGGGACTGGGAAAAATCTGGATGGTATTAAGGACTAGTAAATAGCCTGGGGTAGGCCAGGTGTAATAGTTAAAGGAATATTAAGTAGTCTGGGGTGGGCCAAGAGCCACTGTGAAAGGAGTATCAAGTATATGAGTGGGTTAGGGTGGGTCAGATGCCTTGGGTGAGATGCTAGTGATCTGGGCTGCTGAAATGCATGGGAAGTTTGGGGACTGGGTTGCTTTCAAAGCTATGGTCTTTCTCTTTTAGTGGTCCATGTCCCATCACTCCATCAACAGGACCAATAGTTGTGGGCTGACAAGTATCTTGGGGATCATTAATGAGCAAAGTAAAGGATTCCACGGACAGCTTGTGGCATGGCCTGGATTTAAACCAAAGACCTGCATACCTGATTACCTCATACTAGAATACTAGATTCCAATAACAACAAAGAAATCTCAAACACTTCAGGATAAGGAGAAGTGATTCTTTTTAATTTTTTTTTTCTTTGGGGGTAGAGATCAATCATTCCACCTTCTCACTGAATGATACAATTTGTGAGTTTTGTGTCACAAGCTATTTGGGACTATTTAAGTACCAGCTTTATCTATATTATCAGGCAAAGGCTGGCATAATAGAGACTAAATCAGACTCCAATGTGAAGGAAAGCAATATTAATGCCACTTCTGTTCCCGAAACAATGATTAATGATTTTCAAAGATCTTTTTTTTTAAACTACTGCCATTGTCCTGAAACCTGCAGTGTAAATAATGAACTGAATTACCTGGACATGGGTGTGTTTTATTAGTCCAGTAAAATAGACAAAATATTCCCATTAACAGGAATGTTTGTATCTTTATATAGATTTAATGCTTTCATTTACAAAGATTTTAGTGCTCCACCCCACCTCCCAAATAATCACGTGACCTTGTAAAAGAGTAGCATGAGACTTTACCCTCTCCCAATCTATGGCCAGGCTCAAAGGAAGAGTTGCTTCAATGAGAATGGGGCAAGATCTGTCACCCACAAATTATGTCAGCGAGATCCTGCCAAAAGATGAGGAGGGAGGAGAACAGAGGAGAAGAGGAGGGAAAAGGAGGAAAGAAAATGAGAAGGGAGAGGAGAGGTGGAAGGAGGAGAGGAGAGGGAGGATCTGGAGGGAAGGAGAGAAGAGAGCTCCAAAGAGGAGAACAAAAGAAAAATGTTTCCATTGTTCAAAACAGCTTATGCAAATTAAAAGTAGTTGAGGTGTAAAAGCATATTTACCACTTAAATAGTCCCAAATAGCTTGTGACTCAAAACCCACAAATTGTATCATTCAGTGAGAAGGAGGAATGGTTGATCTCTACCCCAAAGAAAAAAAATGAAAAGGAATCATTTCTCTTTGTCCTGAGGTGGCTGAGATTTCTTTGTTGTTATTTGGATCTAGTATGCTACTAACCGGGTATGTAGGTCTTTGGTTTCAATCCAGGCTGTACCACAAGCTGCCCATGGTAAATCGCAGTCAATATAATGCAAGGAGGAAAGTAGAGAAAGCATGAACTCATTTTAATAAACCAAAAGTTATTGACAAATGATGGATATGTCACAAGGAAGAAAATGTTCGACTACATCATTCGACCAGCTACAACAAATAGAATAATCAGAGAGCTGGTAAAAAATGATATCTCAAGGAGGTAAATAAGTCAATGCAGCTATGGTTTGTTACATATAACATTTCCTCACGGGACTTCTTTCAAATAAAGAAACCTTAAAGTGTTTGAGACATCAAGTATATGATGCAAAGTTTATATCTTGGATGTGGAGCCTAGATTAGATTCTGTTTATACTCTAAACAGAAAATGAGCTCTCCCACTTGGATGGGGTCACGCCCAAGATCCAGGAGCATGTTCTCTACTGTTAGGGGATATTTCATCAATCAGTCATGTCCTTCAGAGACTGGCTAACTGACATACAGGCACTAGTCCCCAAATGAGGAAATACAGGAGAAAAAGACTTAATCCTAATTTAATATTTGGTTGTTAATATAATAGCAAAATAATGATTTCTCTCACTTGTCAGCGCTCTTTTGGTTCTAAATCTATGGTCCCATGATACAGTAATTGAATATCGAGGCAAGTTATATGTACATGTTTAGCTTTCATCTACAGATACAATTTTATTACCAATGATTTTAAATTAGAATTAATGCTCTAAACTCATTTTAAAAATATTTTGTTCATCCTCATCATTGTCTAATTCTTCCAATACCATCCATTATCACCTTCTAAACCTCTGTCCCATTATACACAAACTCTTTTACTGCCCTGAACATTCCTTTTAATGTTCCTTCCACATCTTAACATTATCAGAAACCAAGATTTTCTATGGGATATCATATCTTCCACTGCCCTCTTCAATCAATGTTTTTGAAAACACATGAGTGTTAGATCTTTCTAAACCTACCTCAAAGTCCTCCTGGGTTTACAGTGGTACTATAAAACTGGACTATGTAGCATACTTGGAATTTACTGGGTTTTTCTATTCTTGTGTCTTTGACTTTGCTCTTGATGTGTCTTATGGCTTGAAACCATTCTGCCCCCTCTAAAGCTAAGCTTTCTCAAAATCCTATCAGTGGTTGAAGGTCCACCTTTTAGAAATCTTGCCTGAGCCACCCACTTCCTCCTGTGAGGTTATTTTTTCATCCACTGACCTCTGAAGCACTTCACTTTTCTGTTACTTAATTTTTTTACACCAAATGCATGCTACTTTGCATTTTAGGGAATTGTCTAATAATACATATTAGATATTGTTTCTTTACAGTAGTTACCACGTCCTCTTAATTTTGCATCTTTTTGTATCTAGCATGGCCTTACACAAAGAAAACCTTCAAATGTTTGATAAATTTAATAATATATGAAGAACTTTTTACATAATAGTATTAAAATAAATTCTTACATAAATATTTGAAAAAAGTTGTATCTTGGTTTTTGAATACTATGTTTAGTTCATTAGCAAAGATTCCTTTCACACAGTAAATAACAACTGTTTGTTAAACTGATTTACTGTTATATGAAACAAAGTATTTTCAAAACAGGGGAGGACTGAGATAACTGAACTTTAATACTGATTTTTGTTTCTTTCAGACCAATCCTAGGGGACTGTATTGTGACTATACAAATTAAAGATACTGTGAAATACAAAAAATAATGGGAGGTGGTCATATTTTAACTTTAGTGAAATTTGAACATTGGAAGTATCATTTGTGTGTACTTATTTATTTGCATCTACTTGTATAAATATATGTATTTATGTACACATATATTCATGTGCATATAAATGTCCACATATACATTTAAAAATATAATCAACAAACATTTATTAAGAACCTACTATGTACCAGGCATTGTGTTAAGCACTGGGCATATAAATACAAAAAGAGAAAGTTCCTACCCTCAGCAGAGCTTACGATCTAATAAGAGATAACAATTCACAAAAGTAAGTTGGGAAGAAGGGCAGGAGGTACCTGATAGTTGGGCATGGCCAAGAAGTCAGAGATGTCTAGAAGTGAGAAATGAAAAGTTCTGAGTTGGGCTCCTTCCTTAAGAGGAGGTTTTGGATTTTGTATCTCTCATGTTATATGCATACATTCAGTCTATAGAATGGGAAAATCACATCATAATTTGGACCTGTCTACAAATTGGAAAGCATGGACATATCCCTAAACTAGTATCCCAAGTCTTCTGTTTTAGTAGCTAGTTTATTTTTTTTCCTAATCAAATTGTAGCTTATGTATAATAAAAAAAAAAAGTTTAAATTCACTTTACATAATGGAAATCTGCTTAAAACTTAGTATATATTTCTCATTACCTTGTGTTATGTATGTGTGTATACATGTGTGTGTATATATAATACATATACACACATACATGTGCTCACATACTACACACACACATAAATACACACAAAAAAAATGTTTCCATCCTTTCTTCTTTCCTCCTCTCTCCTTTCCTTGTTTCATTTTTACTTAACGGAAAAAAAAGAGGAATTAAGGAGGATGTCATATCAGGATAAAACCTTCAATCTACTAATCTGTCCAAATCTTTATATACTTTTAAAGGGTGGCTCAGTTATCTTACTTTAATATAATGCAATGTTTCTTCAAAAATATAATTTGTAGAGCTATTGCCAAAGAAATTAGTAATCAAAAAATAGGGTAAGGTAGTTTTCAAAAAAAAAATTGCAAACCATTGGAAAAATACTTTAAATTGCTAAGAGAGACTCAAACTAAAACCACTCTGAAGATTTATTTCATAATCTGCAAATTGACAAAGATGAGAAAAATAGTGTCAGTGTTGGAGAAACAATGGGAAGAGAAATACACATTACTGATGGGGTTGTGAATTGATCCAGAGATTCTGTACAACAATGTGAACATGTGCAATAAAGGAGTCCAAACTGTTAATATCCTTTAATCAAGCAATCCCACAATGGAGCAGATAATGTCAGAGGCATAAAGTTCCAATGTATTCCCAAATATTTATATTAATACTTTTTATGGAAGTGATGAACTAGAAATAAAACGTGCCTACCTACTGCAAAATGATTGAACAAACTGTTGTATAATAATTGCACTAATATAGTAAAATATTTTCTGCTGTAAGAAATTAACAATAAGAGAAATTCAGATAATCATGGGAAGATTTGTATGAGCTGATGCAGAGGGCAATGAACAGAACTGAAATATAATTTGGATCATGTATGCAACCATGTAAATAAGGAGATCACTAAATTGATCTGAACTTGGTTTATGTGGACCCACAGAACAAGTATGAAACATACCTGCCACCTCTCGCAAGGGATCACTAAAGCAGCATGGTACATATCTTACCAGATTTATCCCACACAATATTAATTGATTTTTGCAGACTGATTGGTAATATGCTTGTTGCTACGTTGAAGTATTCAATTTGATAGCAAGGTGAGTGGAGGGAGGTGTGATGAAAACCCAGAGGTGACAGTGATGTACAAAAGCAGAAGCATCAATAACAATTTAAATGGAATTTGTGCCATGGAAAATGACTCCCTAGGAGCAATGTTTTCTCCTGATTCCATCAGAAAATATTTAGTGTTTCCCTTTCAGGACTACAAGTATTAAATGAATCATTTCCTAATTGAACCAGGTCATCCTTTCTCAATCACCCATGGACAATGTACAATGACTTTAATTTCCATCTATTGATTTTCCATCAGGATTTTACTAAATGATCTCTTGAATTTTTGGTAGCAACTAATGAGGACGAAAAAGCTAAAACAAGGCAAATTATTACTTGTAGCTTCAGGCTTGAGACATGATGGGACGAGAACAAAGAAAATGAGAGAAAAGCCTTCATTAAAAGAGTTAGTAAAATTTGATAGTATAATACAGTCATAGATATAGGGACAAAAGGGATATCTGCTTAAAACTGGGGGCCAGATAATAATAATGGTTATAATAAAAATTAACATTCACATAGCTATTACTCTGTACCAGGCATTGTGCTAATTGCTTTACAATTATTATTTTATTTAATCCTCATAACAACCCTAGGAGGGAGGTGCTATTGTTATCTTCATTTTTGTTGCTATTGTTCAGTCATTTCATTCATACCTGACTCTTCATGACCCCATTTAGAGTTTTCTTGGCAGAGATGCTGTACTGATTTGCCATTTCCTTCTCTAGCTCATTTTGCAGATGAGGAAAATGAGGCACACAGGGTTAGATAATTTGCCCAGGATCATATAGTTAATAAGTGTATGAGGCTGGATTTGAACTCAACAACATGAGTCTTACTGACTCCAGGCCCAGCACTCTATCCAATGTGCCATCTATCTGCCCCCATTTTACAGAAGAAGAAACTGAAGGAAACAGAAGTTAAATAATTAGTGTCTGAAGCTTGATAAGAACCCAGGTCTCCTTGACCCCAGGCCTAGTCTTCTGTCCAATATGCCACCTAGCTGACTACTGAATGTCACATACATAGTAAATGGCAGAGCCAGGACTTGAATCCAGGTCTTGTGATTCCACATTCAGCACTCTTTCAACTGTACTATGCTCTAATGGAAGATTGCAACTGGGAATCATGTGTTGGTGTCATAGAAAGCCTACAAGTGTTTTTGTTTTCTTTTGGGTTTTTTGAGAGAAATATTTCTACATTTCATTTTTGCATTTGCAAAAGATCTTAGTTTCTCACACCCCTCCCCCTCCTCCAATCAATCATCCATGTTTGCTGAATTGGCCTCCACAGTACCTCTCATAACCACCTCCTGTTTTCACTCACCCAGGCATCATCTAGTTCAGAACTTGTCTCCCTGCTTCTAATGTCTTCTCTCTCCAGTCTACTCAGCACACAGTTGCACAGTGATATAACAATAATAAATGATGATGAGGATGAGAGAAATATACAGCGGGAATTTGTATAGCATTGTAAGCTGTGCAAAGCATTATGCATATTATCTTATTTGATTCTCACTACAGATCTGATAAGCGCTATTATTATCCTCACTTTAAAAAATAAGAAAACTGAGAATGATACAGGTTGAATAATGAGCCATGGGTCACGTGGTTAGCAGGCATCTGAAACAGGTTTCTAACCCCATAACATGACTTTACTTGCTGGTATTCCTTAACCAGAGATCTGGCCATATCTCTCCTGTCAGGATCCATTGCTGGGGCTAAGGAGGTTTTGCAGAAGATGCAAACAAGCCCACAAAGGTCTAAAGAAAGACATTTTTATTTGGCAAATTAGGAGAAGGCCTCAAAGGAACAATGGAGTTTAACTGGATATACCCAAAAAAAGGTAGAGGGAGAGATAAGGTCAATGGGCCCATGATACAAATAAAGCCCGAACTCCACATACTGAGGCCAAGAATGACACTTCCAAAACCACTGAGAAAGATTGGGGACAGGATGGGGGGAGGGGAACTAGGTGGCCAGTGCATAGGGCACTGGCCCTGGATTCAGGAGGACCTGAGTTCAAGTCCAGCCTCAGACACATAACACTTACTATCTGTGTGACCCTGGGCAAGTCACTTAACCCCATTGCCTAACCAAAAGAAAAAAGAAAGAAAGAGAGAGAAATATCTGGAAAGAGACATGAACTGGGAAGTCACCAGGGAGCCTCAGGCTCCATGATCTTCAGACCATGGAAGGATAAGGTTGACTAGGATTGTTTTGAAGGAAGCTGCTACTAGGACTTGCTTTATTATTAGCCATGTTTTCCCTTGGACTCCTGTGCACATGTTTCAGCAATGACATTACAATAGGATCAGGGTTACTCAATGTTTTATGAGAAGATGTACCCTGGTTATAATAGGTTTCTCACCTTCGATGTCATAGTTGAATAGATAACAATGATAATTAAAAAAAAAAAACTCTCTGCAAGTTTCTACCATGAGTTAGATTTCAGAGACCAGCAGGTGACCAGTGGAGAGGGGGGCAGAGAATATTCAGAAAAAGGGAAGGATGGAATTAAAAGGGGATACCAAGCCAGAGGAAAGGCTATGGCTAGGACCTAGATGCAATCTTTGTAGGACTGAGAAAAAAAAAAAGAATACCCTTTGGTTTTTTTTTTCCACTAGATTACAAGTTCCCCAATTCAAAAAGCTTCAGTTGATCACTTATTGCATGTGGTATAAGATATGAATAGAAATACTTTGTAATATAAAATAAAAAATCCTCAGCCTGGCATTTAAAACCCTCCATTGTGTGATTTCCATCTAATTTTCCAGCCTTCCGTCCTACTCTCCTTCATAACTCTTTAATCTAATTAAATTGGACTGTGAACTATTCCCCATAAACAACCTTCCATATCTCACCCCCATGCTTTTGCACAAACTGTGATCCACATCTGGAATATATTCCTTCCTCATCCTCTGTCTCCTAGATTTCTCATCTTCTTCAAAGAATACCTCAACTGTCACCTCCAACTGGAGGCCTTCCTAGATACCCTATTACTGCTATCTCCCTTTGGAAATTACTTTGTATGACTTTGGTTTGCTGGGAGAACTAAATTAAATAATAAGTGGAAAGCATTTATAAACTTTTTATTTCCATATAAATGTAAGGCCTTACTATGGTTATTGTTATCATCATCTATCATTACTTTGTATTTTTTTTTAATCTTTGTATATGGTCCATACCGCTATCATCAGAGAATAATGTAAATGACTTTAGGACATATAATATTTCATATCTCACTGCACAGAACAATGTCTGGTACATCATAGATGCTTACCATATGTTTATTGAATTGCATTAGATTGGATTGAAATGAAATGAAGTGAATTGAACCAAGCAGACCTTTCCTTATAAACACCATAGAAAAAAAAAGATTGGAAATTCTTAATTTATGGGAAACATAATGGAATCTCCATATCTCCTCTTTTTTGCCAAAATATTTTGACTTTTTCTTTCCCCACTTACCCACCACCAATAGTCGTTACCTTTAAGAAGAGCTCTACCTAAGGAGATTCGTTATTAAGTACATTGAAACATTTGGGGACTGTTCTCCTCACTAAGGAATTTAAACACATTATGCTTATACAGTCTAGCTCAGAAATGACAGTAAAAAGTAGGAAACAGAGACATTAACTCACCATCACAAGTTGCAAAGCAGAACTGGGCCTAACTCACTAAAGCAAACTTCACAGCTCAGATCAAGGCCTCACAATTAAACCACTGCTTGAGCTCCCTAAGAGCTCAAATGCACAATGGGGAATAGAAGGAAAGCCCAACAACAGCCATTTCACTTTACTGATGAAAATGTTTGATGCTTTAATTGGCCAATTAGAAGATCATTTAAAAATTATCTCCATGTGCAGGCTTAAAATTCCTGTTGTTTCACAAACTAGGCTTCTCATATCTTTAAATTAGCCAAAGTCATTGCTTTACTGTTTGCCAAATAACCTTGGAACATTTTGTTCCTGCTTTCTCACACACAAAGATTGGTTGAGGAACATTTTGATATTTTGTCAGAAGAGAAGACACTGGGAGGTATAACAGTTATTCAAGTATTTATAGGATTATCCTAAAGGAAATAGATTAGATTTTTTCTTGGGTGCAGAGGACAAAGAATGATGGGACTAGAACTAGTGAAAGATGCAAGGTGGATGACTTAGGCTTCATAAAAATGAAGCCATACCAACAATCAGTAAAAGTGGAATGAACTTCCCTACTACATTGTTCATTTTCCCTCATGTAAGGTCTCAAAGCAGCAACTGGGCAAGCACCAATGCTGGATAATGTGGAAAGCAGTACTGCTTAAGTACCAGCTGAACTAAATGGACCCTAAAGTCTCTTCCAACTTGAAAATTTTGTGATTCTAAGATAGAGCACAAGACCTTAGAATAAGGTTGAAAAATCAAATATGGCATCTTATAAAAGATTAATCTTGTCAATTCATTCCAATATAACATGAAATCTAGAGCATCAAAGAACTCCAGAAGTTATCTAATCAAGCCTATCCCATTCTTCATTTCTCAGATGTTGAAATTGTGGCCTAGAGATGGGAGAATACTTCATTGACTCCAAGGATTTTAGGATACCAGATTCAGAGTTCAAGAAACCTTAGAATCAATCAAGTCCAACATGTTCACTGTATAAATCAGAAAACTGAGTCACAAAGAGGTGAAGTGAATTGCCCATGTTCACACATTTACAAAATATTTGAGGTTAGAATTTAGGCCCAAGTCTTCCTAACTTGACTAAAATGAGGTATAGCTTGATAGATAGGCTAGAATTTGAATCAAGGTAATCTAGGTCCAAATCCAATTTTGTTTCTGCTATACCTCACTGTCTCTTGGAAAAATATTGATGTAAGTATTTTACCCTTTTAGAAGTTTTGCTTGTTCCACTGAAATGCTGAAGAAGAAGGAGGAGGAGACAAAGAAGAAGAAGAAGAAGAAGAAGAAGAAGAAGAAGAAGAAGAAGAAGAAGAAGAAGAAGAAGAAGAAGAAGAAGAGGAAGAGGAAGAGGAAGAGGAAGAAGAAGAAGAAGAAGAAGAAGAAGAAGAAGAAAGAAGAAGAAACAAGCAAATAGCAAACATCAGTCCAGAGACACAAATTCAGTTACAAACTATTAACTATGCATTTAAGAAAGCTGTGTGGGTGTGGCAGACATCAACATGCACACAGGTTTTACAATCCCTATGCAGACAAATCATAGCCTATAGAGGGCAAAATCATTTTGGTTTGCTTTACTTTTTCCATTACATAAAACCATCTTTGCATTTTTATTTTCATTGCATGTTGATCACTCTTATTTCCTGGCTTTTTTTTCCTGAGGAAGTTATTAGCTCAAATACTAGAGGAAAAAAAATATGTAAAAAGAGGTAAGTCATTGAGTTATGTAGCTCTGATGAGATGGAATGGTTCATCTCCCCTGCTAGCAAAATCAATGGACTTGGAATGTATTTGCTATGTGCTGTTATTGGCATATATATTATCAAAATTAGGGCTCTGTGTATTGTGCTTCACTGGAGTTTACTACTTGAGAAGATTAAATATTTAGATTCTTGCAAATTCAGCAAAACTCTCATCAAGGGATAGGGGGTGGGTGCTGAAGGCAGGAAGTGAAACCAACAAAAATAGACTTTTGAAGCAATCGAAAATCCTGTTTACCAATTTGACTCTAAAAGTAAGCAGAGAAAGTACGTTTGAAAGATTAACGGGGTACATTCAACTGTGGTAGAGAACTAATTATTCCATTCTTATTCTCTCTCTTCTCCACATCCCCATGGGATTTCCTTTTTAAAAACAAGATATGAACAATTTGCTTTGATATTTCTGTTCTCCATCAGGGGAGGATTTAACTCATACCTGAGCAAAACCTTGATTATGAAGAAGGCAGTCATAGTTATCAAGAACTGCTACTTTTGAAATTGGTTCCATTGCATTAACTTGATCAAAAAACATTCACTTCATTAGCCTAATTTATAGGGAAATGTCTTTTCCTAGAGCCTCATAATGGATTTGCAGTAAACTAAACCCTACCTTAAATTCGCATAGAATCATACCCCAAAGGCATTCAAAGTGCTTTATAGTAAAATAATCATCATTTTTGAAATATTTCAATGGGGCACTATTAATTTCATTTTGCAAATATATGATAAGTACTCAAATGGTTGCTCTTGGGAACAGGGTAAAGGCTAGACTATAGAGCTTGACAGTAACCCTATTTTTATGCCTAGTGTACCATAATATTCCAACTCAGGCGTAAAGAGCTGGCCTAAAACACACTTAGATCATCTAACATGGAGAAACCTTGCATTTTCCTATGATGTGGGTGGGAATAGCCAAAGCAGGTTGTGGAGAGTTGTTCTCTTTCCTTGGTGTTCTTTCCTGCTTTGTTGAGAGGGTAATGAGCACACAGTATAGGCACAATGAACTATACTGGGAGGAGGGATACCATCCCCTTCTCCCTTTAGATCCTGTGACTGGGGAGTATGTCTTGTTCTGTTTTATTTACCCTTCTCAGTATTATGTATCAGTAAGTGAGTTTTTTGGACTGAGTTTGAGCTATAATGTTCTTAGAACCAAGATTCCAGGCAGAAAAAGCAAAAACAGCAGAATGCCTGGGACTCAAACCCGACAGGATTTTGGACTTGGAACTCGAACTCTGCTCTATAAGAAATGAACTAGGATTTTAATTTAATCCTGTTCCCTTCTCCAGAGACTGAGGTGGTACAGAAGGTAGGATTAAATCCCATATATTGAGGAAGTGAGTTTGTATATCTGTTATTCTACCTTTTTAATTAAATATTCCTTTGTAAAAGCTAATACATTTGTAAATGGTTAGATATGACTGAAATTCAGGAGATCAACCATTACATTTGAGGGAATACCAGCAGTGGGGACTGTAGCTATCTACAGAATGCCCATATACCCCCAAGGAAACTGGAGAACTTTGGGGGAGGGGTGAGATATAACATACCTCACCTTCGGGCAGTGTGGGCCAGACTAGTCTGTGGCATATAGGGAAGACCTGAGTTCAAATCCTAGAGCTCACATTTTCTAACTGTGTGATTGTGGGCAAGTCATTTAGCCTCTCAAGTTTCTAAAATTGACATAATCAGAGTACAAGCTACTTCCATAAATTTACTGTGAGGATCAAATGAAATAATGCATGTAAACCTTTTTAAACCTTACAGTGCTATGTAAATATCAATCATTATCATCATCACCATCATTTGTAAGACATGGATTCATCAGAAGCAGCATGGCATAGAAAATGGAATGGTAAACTTAAAGTCAGACAGGCTTGGCTTCAAGCCCTATCTCTGACACACACGGGCTCTGTGACTCTTAAGAAATTACTTAACCTCTCAGTTCTTCCAGGCAAATCTCTAATATTATGAGTTGCCAAGGAGGTACTAAAACCCATTGCTAGGGAGGAATTCCTATACTGATTAAATCACAAAGCTGATCCCAAAAGAAAAAGGAGCGTGAGAAGCAATGGATTAGATATTAGACTTGGCTTGAGGACAAAGGGGTAAAATATTGTCTGGGAAACTTATTATCTATGTGACCATGGGCAGGTTATATAAACCATCTAAACCTCAGTTGCCTTATCTATATACATAATATTAACCACTTCGCATTGTTAGGCTCAAATGAAATTATATATATATATATATATATATATGAAAGGGCTTTGTTGACCCAGAAGTCCTAGATAAATATCAGATAATTAATCCTAAAGTCTTAGGCAAGTGTTATTATTTTAATTCCTTTTAATGAGTCATTTGGTAATTTCTTCTTTTTTTTTAAATCAAGGTGAGCAATGAGATGACAAAAAGAACATCTAGTACAGAAACAGCAAATACTTGAAGATCAGACATGCAGAAAGTACACCAGGTAAACTACCAGATGTGCTCCATTGATAACAACACACACTATTAGACTTTATGTTTTCATGTTTACAGGCAAATTTCCTAACAATGACCTTGTGCTGAAAGTAATGTTAGGATAATTCTCCTCATTTTAAAGATGATAAAATTGAAGCTTAGAAATATTGAATGGTTTGGCTTGCATGACACAGCTGATAACACCAGAACTGGAATTCCAACCCTATTTCTTTGTACTGAAGCTAGTATTATCAGAGCCACATTACAACAACTCTGATTATGTATCTTCCTTCTTGGTACACAGAGGAGTATGGGTAGTCTTACATTAGCCTGTAATTTGTTAACACAAACTACAGGTATGGCCTTGGACAAAGTCACCTAATCTCCCTGTGCCTCAGTTTCTCGATGTCTTCCTTTGTATCTCTACCTTTAAGAACCCTTCCTGGCACATATTAAATGCTCACTACATGCTTCTTGACTTGATACTGAAGTCTCTTCCAGATATAAATCTATGATGCTTTGATCCTGTTTCATTTTAAGCATGCTGAGCATAATGAATGACTTGAGCAAAGTTAGAGGGTCTGGAAATACAAGAAACTGGACAGATGGTGGTACAAGACCGGGAGATAAATAGTAGTCCTATCTGTTTGGATTGTTGAACATGTGGAGTAGTGGAAGATGAGGCTAGAAAAGGATAAGCTACGGCATTTAAAGGTGAAAAGTATCATAGAGGTCTTATTATCCAAATTCTCAGTTTCAGAGATGAGGAATCCTCAAAGGTTAAGTGACTTGTTTGTTGTCACATAGGTAGTAAGAGCCAGAGCTTAAGAACCTTAGGAAAAGTTATTAAAAAGTGGGAAGGAAGACGGTGCAAGATTTCAAACTAAGTAGCAGTCATCAAAAAAAGGCTGTTAATGCTTATAAAATAGAAAATTTAGTCAGTGAAACAGATTAGATAAACAAAACCCAGAAACAACCAAATATAGTAGTGTAGTGTCTGATAAACCCAAGAACCCCAGTGTTAGATGGTACTCACTATTAAAAAAAAACTGCCCAGAAAATTAAAAAACAATCTTGGAAAAGTTAGTAGTCCAACATCTTATATGCAATAACAGATTTAAATGTGCATATGACCTAGATATAAAAGTTCATGTCATAATGAAATTAGAGAAGGGAAAGAAGTGTCTTCAGCACTATGGACAGAGGGAGAGCTTTTGCTCAAACAAGGTACATAGATGTTCATATAAACTAAATGAGCACTTTTGATTACATACAATTGAGGTTTATGTCCAAAAAATTATCAAATGATCTTAGAATGTCCCTTTTAATTCTAAAAGAGATAGAAGTGAAGAAATTTTGCAGGAAATTTCTCTGAAAAATGTTAACTATTGGGGCAGCTAGGTGGTGCGGTGGAAAGAGCACTGCCCCTGAAGTCAGGAGGACCTGAGTTCAAATGTGGCCTCAGACCAAATGCTTGACACTTACTAGCTGTGTGACCCTGGGCAAGTCACAACCCCAATTGCCTAAAAAGAAGTTAAATATCCTAGGCATACAGGGAATTGATATAAATATATGAGAAAAAGTGTCATTCCTCAATAGAGAAATTGCAAGCAGATATAAACAGATAATTTTTAAAACAGAAGAAATGCTGTCAATAACCATATACAAAGTTCTGCACAGTGATTTTTTGGGGGGGAAATGAAACTATGCCCCAAAAATCACTACACTGTTCATATTCTTGATCCAGCAAAACCACAACCAGGTTCATACTGCAAAAAGGACAAATACAGATAGACCAGAACGCATGGATATAATATCATTTAAAAAGTATGTGTGGCATCAGCAAATAACTGGAGGAAAAAAAATTACCATTATTTAGGGAAAGGCTGAAAAACATGCCAGTATACAAATGTGATGGAATATTATTATGCCATAAGCAATGACAAAAGTATTGATTTTAGAGAAACTAGGAAACTTTTCAATGAACTGATATAGAGTGGACAGAACAGAACTAGAACAGCACTTTTAGGACTACAATTTAGAAAAGAATACAAACAGGGAAATGTTGAGTATCGTTTTAAGTTTACTATAAACATTCAACAAAATAAACTGTGTTAAATAGATACATAGTTCCACATACTGTCATATATTTTCTTTCCTTTCTTTATGATAATATCCATATATGGGGATGTTTGTGAAGCTCATAATAAAGAAAAAATTAAAAGAAAAAATAGAAAATGAGGGAAAACCCAGGTCTCATAACACTAAAACCAACGTTGTTTCCTTTAAACCCATAGTGGCAAGCATGGAAGAATAGTTTTAATCACATTTGTAGTATCACAGCTCTTTTGACATTTATCACTATGCCACTTTTCAAACTATGCGTGTATTTTATTGAAACCCTCCTCATACAAAACATTTTTTGACAGCTGGTAAATGTCAGTAGATTTCAAATAGATTCTTAACTTATCTTATACTCAAGGCATGAATTTTCACTGGAAAAAATGTGAGCTCATCAGGTACTAGTGACATACCACATATTGTGACATACATTAACCGTCTTGCTTCCCTATAGAAAGATTTCATTCCAGATTCCAGATTCACAGGACACCTTCTACAATATCTATTTAAGCTTACACTTGAAAAATCATGACCCAGATAACATATGCAGCACATGGCCATCCAATCTTTGCCTAAAGTCCTCCAGTGAGGATGAAATTCCTACTTCCTCAGTCAACTCACTACATTTTGGCAAAGCTCTAACTACAGGAAGTTTTGTGATGTTTTTTTACCCCTGGCATCAAGCTGAAATTGGCCAGTTTTCATCTGCCATCTGTTGCTCCTGTTTCTGCCCTCTGGGGCCAAGCAGAACAAGGTTAATCCCTCTTTCACATCACAGCTCATCAAATACTTAAAAGACATCTATCAGGTTGACCTCACTGCTCATATGACATTCTCCCTCCACATAATACACCCGCACAAGGCTGGAGCCTTCCTACTACTGAAAATAAGTTTTCCCCATGCTTCTTAATGAAAATGTAGTAAAAGTGCAACATGTAATTTTTTCAAAGGATTGTAAAAGAAAATATCATAAAATACTGTGACAACCTTAAAGGGGCACATGAGCCAAGGGTTCAAATATTTATTCAGCTGCTTATTTTTTTATTTTTTTATTTTTTTTATTTTTAAAAAAATTTTATTAATTTATTTTGATTTATCAACAATCACTTCCATATGCTTTTGAGTTAAAAATTTTTCTCCTTCTTCCTTCCTACCACCCTCCCCAAGACAGTGCACAATCTCATATAGGCTATACATTTACATTCCTATTAAACATATTTTCACATTAGTGAAGTTGTAAGTAAAAATTAAAACCAATAGGAGGAACCATTAGAAAGAGGAAACAAAACTCAACAGAAGAGTAAAAAAATGATAGCGATTCAACTTCCATAGTTCTCTCTTTGGATGTGGATAGCATTTTCCACCATGAGGCCTCTGGGGATGTCTTAGATCCTTGTATTGCTGAGAAGGGTTAAGTTTATCAGTATTAGTCATCGCACAACATGGTTGTTATTGTGTACAAAGTTCTCTTGGTTCTGCTCACTTCACTCAGCATCAGACCATACAAGTCTTTCCAGGTTTTTCTGAAGTCAGCCTGTTCATCATTTCTTATAGCACAATAGTATTCCATTACATTCATATACCACAACTTGCTCAGCCATTCCCCAATTGATGGGCATCCTCTCAATTTCCAATTCTTTGCCACCACAAAAAGGTCAGCTGCATATGTAGAAACAGTTTTTGAGGAAAAACAACATAAGCATGTTTGACCTAAGTGGAAATAGTATGTTCTCCCTAAATACTGGGCCCTAAAAAGAAGCCACCATGAACCAACATCATTGGGGATGGAAGGGAAGACATTATCCAACATGAACTGCAAATGTACTGGCCTATGACTAATGTTTTATTTACAAAGGCTATTTTTTTCTTCTTTCAGTGTCTCTCCCCACCACACTCAGTACACGTCATAAGCATTTATTATACGCCACTTTGCTAAGCACTGGGAATATGAATGGAAATAGAGTCAATATCGTCTTAAAGCAAGCAGCATGCAGAGGGAGGGAAATAATCCAATCCAATAGGGAGTCCCCAACATTTCAATAGATTACTTTACAAGGGATTTTTTTAAGTTGAAGCTATAAGTTCAGAACACAGAACCCTTTCCTTGAAAAATTATCAGTAATAAATTTATTTACTATACATCAACAAGTAAAAGGATTTTATTCCCTCCTACATATAATCACATTTTTAACATAGGGTACCTGCTATCCCAAATAAATCTCTACTTGGTAGAATTTCAGGCAGCTTAAAATAAAGTGTATATGTCTTTAGAGGAGGATTCAGGCAATTAGGACAATGTTTTGGGAAAGAGAGACCATCATATTCCATAAACAGGCTTACCTGGCCTGGAGACTGCACTCCAACACTAGCTCATCTATGTCCTTCCTTCATGTTAGGGCTTTGTATCTTTCTCCTTGATTCAAAATAAATCAGCTTTCAAAAAAAAAAAGCCCTTAAATTTTATGTCTTAACAGCTACCTCAATAATAATAACAACAGGAACTCTTATGGTAGAAGAGGCTGGGGAAGGAGGGTAGATTTTCCATATTTGGGCCATTTATAACATGGGGACCTTTCTATGTTTTGATGGGAGCAGAAGTATTCAGCCATGCATATGATCCTCTGACTTCCAAAGATTCTACAGTGGAGAAACAAAGAGAAACACAAGCTGCATTTAAATGAATGGATGAATGAATGAATAAATGAAGTGAATAAATGAATGAAAATACTTATTTAGCTCTAAGCCAACAAAGTATTAACCTTCTCATATTCTTATCAAGCTGAGATTATAGGGCTAGCATTAGGTTTCATTCAGTATCAACTTCTCACCTAACCTGATTCTCTACCTAAAACCTGAGTCAGGATTCCCTCTTTGCTTCCATTGGCTTATCACCAGGTCATTGTTCTCTCTCTCCCCTCACATTATCTCATATATAGTTAACTATGCACATTTTGTACCCAGATCAATAGAATAGAACTTCTTAGATAACAAAGATTAATTATTTTTTAAAGAAAATATTTCAAGGACCTAGTATAGGACACCGCACATAGTTGGTGTTTAAGGTAAAGAAACAGGCCAGGAAAGAAGTCAAAAAGGAATCATCTTAACACTCTATCTTGACTCAAGGGCAGCACTCTGGGAATGTTCAACATAGACCCATCATAAGAAAAGTTGTAAAATTATTCAGAACAAGACACTATATTTCCATCATTTCTATATAATTGTTTCCCTTTTGCTAATAAGAAGATTTTGAAAATATTCAGGGACATTGATTTTGATCAACTCAAAAATCAATTAGTAACTTTTAGGTGTTGCTTCATTTCCTCCAGGAGTCAAATATCACTTTTGAATTTCCACAATTGTATCCATTGTGGGAATTGTGTAAACTAAACCAACTCCATCTTGTAAAACTGACTCCATTTGGAGACTTGTTTCAATTTTCTGTACTCTCCCTCCCAACTGTGAGAATTGAGTTACATCATATTTCACATCTGGGAAAGTCCTAAAACTCTTTCCTTGCCAACTCAGAAAGTCCTTAATCTTTCCTTCAATAAGAAATAAAATTACCTAATCTTACTTCCTGCTTTATATACTAGTAGTTTATTGTTTTAACATAATGTATAAAAATATGTGCAAAATCTTTATCCTTCTGAGGAGTCCTGGTCCTGATTTGTTGTGTTACAGCCTGCCTTGTCAAATTCATATGCTTAGAAGCTTGAACCACTGTTTTTCTAAGTTACAGCAGATTTCACTCATCATAGTTATTGGAAAAATCAGCCAGTTTGAGAAGAGACACCAGGCCCCCTCTTAGAAGAATTCCCTAAAGTAGCTTCAGTCCACTTTTCACTGAGGGATTTCTTTGCAGAAGACTGCCCAGGAGGTCAGACTCTGATGCCCCTGCCCCCCATCCTCAGATCCCAGTTTCTTCTGAGCTAAGATAAATCCCTCACACTACTACTGGGGTGTAGCTGTGGTCAGCTTCCCACACTGCTCAGGTATAGCTGAGATGATGTTGTAAGCTCTCACACTGTTAGGGCAGGTGTTGCCATATAAGCTCCCCATATTATTGGGGCAGATATTCCCTAGGAAGTCCTATAAGGGACTTATTTGTTGAATTGTGCAAAACCTGGTCTAAAACTACAAGAAATTCAGCCAATAATTTGTTTTGGCCCCATGTTGGCACTTTTCACTATTGAAACTTTTTTTTTTCAAATTGAGACTAGTCATCAGAAAACCTCATTTAAAATCAGATGCTTTATCTGACAGACCGCATATACTCACCACCCCATAAGGGTTTTTCTTCTTTATGCCCTGTGCTATCTGCTCCCCTTAAGTCTCTTTCATCTAGCATCACCCTCATGTTGCTAGGCAAGCTGACAAGACCTTCATTGGAACCTTAATATTCCAGTTGGCTACACCAGGCTATAACAGGCTAGGCTGTCTTTGATCAGGGGCATGGAAGCATGTGCTATCCACCCTGAGAACTGGAGTAAGTTCAAAGAAACTGTCCAGGAAAAAAATAAAACCCCCAGTTTTAAATGGTATGCATGGTTTAATTCAGTCTTCTTGGCCTGAGATCAGGGAAAACTACTTATTTATAAGAGGTAACTAAAAATAAAATCTGAATTATACAAAGATTGGTTAAAATATATAAAAATACAAAGGGGTCCTAAATTTGATTTGAAGAAAGGACTTTCAATTACTGCAAATTAAAGGCTTTTAAATGGCTTCAGAAAAATGTGTGAAAATGTAGGACAAAAACTGCTGGGAAAACAGAAAGGCAATTTGGCAGAAAGTAACTATAGACCAACATCACACGTTGTGTACAAAGATAAGGTCAAAATTAAACATAAACAGTGATAACATTAAAAATATCCAGGAGTATGGAGTAGTTTATCTGTCAGAACTATGGATAAAGGAAGAATTTAGGACCAAACAATAAATAGAGAACATTATGGGATACAAAATGGATAATTTTGATTATATTAAATTAAAAAATTCTTGCACAGATAAAACCAGTGTAGCCAAGATAAGAAGGAAAATAGAAAACTGAAGTAATTTTTTAAAAAGCCAGATTCTCTGATAAAAGCCTTAATTTCTCAAATATATAGAGAACTAAGTCAAATTTATAAGAACCCAAGTCATTCCCCAATTGACAAATGATCAAAGTGTATGAACAGACAGTTTTCAGAAGAAGAAATCAGAGCTATCTACAGGCATATGAAAAAGTGTTCTAAATCACTATTGATTAGAGAAATACAAATTAAAACAACCTTGAGGTACCTCCTTACAACTATGAGATTGGCTAATATGCCAGGAAAAAATATGGAGGAGATGACAGAAAATGGGAACATGAATGCACTTTTCATGGAGTTCTGAACTGCTCTAACCATTCTGGAGAGCAATTTGAAAGTTTAACTAAAGGACTAAAAAACTCTCTGTACCCTTTGACCCAGCAATAGCACTACTAGATCCACATCTCAAAGAGATTCAAAAAAGAAAAAAAAAAGGGAAAAGACCTCTATGTACAAAAATATTTATATCAACTCTTTTTGTGATAGCAAAGAATTGGAAATTGAGGCAATACTCATTAATTAATGAATGACTGAACAAGTTGTGGCATATGATCATGATGGTATACTATTGTGCTATATAAGTAATGATTAGGATGATTTCAGAGAAACCTAGAAAGACTTACATGAACTGGTGCAAAGTGAAGTGAGCAGAACCAGGAAAACACTGTACACAGTAACAACAATATTGTACAATGATCAGCTGTGAGTGACTTAGCTTTTCTCAGAAATACAATGATCTAAGACAATTCTGAAGGATTTATGGTGAAAAATTTTATCCATCTCTAGAGAAAGAACAGATGGAGTCTGAATGCAGATTAAAACTTTTTTTTTTACTTTTTTTTGGTCTATGTTTTCTTTCACAACATAACTAGTATTTGATAATCAATTTTTAATGATTTTGTAAACGTTTTTACATGCAATTGGAGAAAAAGAAAAAAGAAGAAAAATTTGCACGCTAATCTTTTCATTAAACTTTCAGTAGGAAATAAGGCCAGCAACTATGTGTATGTCTAGGTTTGATTGTAGATTTTGCTACCTTAGAAGATTTCTGAGGGGAAAATTCAGCCAGTCATAAAGATTTCTGCAAAAAGTTGCAGCCAAAGAGTTTAGAATGCTAAGAAAGATGAATGAAGTTTCATATTTGAAACAGTTCTCCCACCTTTCTGTAATCTGGTGCTAAACTCTCCATCCAAAAAAGTAGGGACTGATACTCTCCCACTTTAGACTTCCAGTGGTAGATAAGAATTTAGAAAAAAGAACCTGTAAAATATTTTCTCTGTGTCATTTCAGCCCTGGTCAGATTAGAATTACAGACAAAAAAAATCAGATTACCAAAGAAAGGAAAATGTTTTCCTGGTTTGTGGAAATTTAAGCATTATAATTTAGGGACTAAATTTGTAATTGATATGTAATACCTTTATGGTAAATTTACTGTAGATTTTGGAGATGTTTAGATTAAGGTTAAGCATCTCTCTCACCTTTCTAGAGAAAGGGATTTAGAGTTGTGAGACTGGAGTAGGGTTGATTACACTGAGATAAGACAATTTGAGGCAAGTGCCTCAGCCCTTCTCTTTGTCCTTTCTGATAAGGCACCTAGCAGAAGAAGCTTAGCGTGCTCAAATGACAGTGAGTTTTGGGGTACCACTTTGTAGAAAATTTTTAAAGGAAATCTAAGAATATGACTGGGGAAGTTACAAGAAACACAGCACTTACATTTCATCACTCTTTCCCTGGAAATTGATATATCCAATTTTTTGTGCAAGAAAGGAAAGTGATTTCACTGATTAGAGAAAGGGAACTCAATCTACTTCAAAAATAGTTCCAAAGTAAACAAAAGTGGATTTGCAGTTTTCAGTTTAAATTTAGCTGGCACTTAAGAACTGCCTGTTACTAAGTTTTTGACCCTGATAACAGAAAGTTTGTTTACATCAATGAGCAATATAAAAATAAGTAAAACAATTAAGGAATAGAAAGAAAGATTAAACACACACAAGTAAAGAGGGGTTCATGAGGAAGGACTGCTTACCTCAATCCCATTGTTGCCTGAACTCAGAAAGTGGAAATACGTATTCATATTCACAAGGAAGGGACTGGACTGGGTTGGGTGGGGGAGATAACCAGGAGCTTTTGGGAAGGTTCAAGTAAAACTTTCAAAGCATTATATAACAGAATCACTTGTTTAGGCAAATTAGAAACAAAGTCACTTAAAGAAGTTAGAAAAGACCATCCATTTGTAAGTTCTTAAGAACTCAAAAAGGTTACATATTTGAAATTACAAAAGATAACTTCAATGGAGTGAAGATTAGTTCTTTAGATAGTCTGGTATATAATTTGGAAATACAGTTCTCTATCCCTAAAAGATTATTCAGATGGTGTATCCCAATCTTTTGAAACCTCTGAAGCTCCAAAGCAGAGAGACAGGAATTCAAGGCTGCCGCTTGTAGCCTTTAACCATATTTTACCTAGGATTAAAACTGAAAGCCCCTATGAAAGGGGAGAGGCTAGAGTTGGGTTTTGAACACAAAATAAATTGATCTGGCTTTTTGGGTACTTTAAGAGGAATTAAAGAAAAAGTAAAAAGGGGCTGGGAGTGCCACCATGAATCTTTGAAAATGAGATGAAATTTTGTTGTGAAATTAAG
The DNA here is from genome assembly GCF_003287225.1 of Phascolarctos cinereus. Taxonomy (NCBI): domain Eukaryota; kingdom Metazoa; phylum Chordata; class Mammalia; order Diprotodontia; family Phascolarctidae; genus Phascolarctos; species Phascolarctos cinereus. The sequence continues at coordinate 26,457,390 of NW_027555736.1, read as the reverse complement.
TAGGATAACTATGATAACTCAGAACCTAATATAAACTCCATTTGTATTTGACATTAAGGCTTTATTTGTTAATCATACATTAAGGTTGTATTTGACTATTTGGAATTAAGAAATGTATTAGCCGTGTGACCTTAAGCAAATTACTTCACCTCTGTCTGCCTCAGTTTACCACTCAATAGGTGGATAAAAATAGCACCCACTTTCAAGCTTATTGGGAGGATGAAAATGATATAATGAACATGAAGTGCTCAACAGAGTGCCTGGCATATGGTAAGCACTATATAAATGTTAATTATTGTTATTACTACTACTACTACTACTACTATTATTATTATTATTATTATTATTGTTATTATTATTATTTCTTCTATTGAATGTATGTACTCCTTACTGGATTAATCTATACTGGTTTTAGATATGATTAGTTTAAAATGACAAAGGTAATAAAATGAATTATTTGGAAATACATTCAACTGAATTAATGTCATTCAATTGGTGTTGTATTACTGTGTTTCTAAAGTTTGGTAAATTATTGTATTTAAGGAGGACTGGATTAATAGAAAAATCCCTTTTCTGCATCAAAAATGTTAGTAGGGAGATAGTTTTTCTTTGGTCTGGTTTCTGCTGGATTGTGAATACAGCTGTTAAAAGTTGTGATAAAAATAGATATTTGAAAACTGTTCAATATTTAATGGGGTATATTTTGTTTTTAAAGAAGAAAAAGGAGAAGATGATGATGATGATGATGACGACAACATGACAATGACAATGATAACAATGATAATAATTTACTGCTTGGAGGAAAAGTTGCACAGATCTATTAAAATATCTTTATCTGTGAGGTCTCTTGAGACTTTGTGTTTAGACAGGATCATAAGATCTTACCATCCCTACTGTCTGCACGTTGTAAAATTGTAAAATACAGAAGTTTGAGAAGGTAGCACTGAGAAAATAGGGTCTTCTTTTGCATTCTTTTTCAAAAGGGAAGGATTTGAAGGTTTACTACAATAAGGAGTGAGTATTCATCTGGAAATATTTGGCTATCACTTATAAAAATAATGAAAATGTAGAGGGTAGTTTAAACATGTAATTTCAAATACATTGATAAATAATTACATCTTTGAACCAACTTAATAACAATGGACTTAAGACTCAAATATTTCAGTCTTGCCTTAGGGGCAGATGGGAAATATAGGCTGGAGGTTTACATTACCCAACAATATTCTAGAGGTTTATGAGTCAACTATCATACCAACACTACATATGTGGGGAACCCCAGAATGTGATTATTCTTTGATTTCCCAATGAAGGCTAAATGAAATGTTCTTATATTTTGTTCCTTGTTAACTATTATTTGAACATTTGAGTTAAAAAATAACAAGCTAGACTAAACTGTGATTAGCGAAATTCTTCTGTTTGAGGTAAAATCTCTTGTGACTATAATTTACTATTACTCTGGGTCTGATTTCAGAAATGGTTGTCTAAAGTGCCCATTAAACCAAGAGTCCACTATTCAAGAAGAAAATGGCATGTGCTGAAGCCTGAGAACTACAAAATGTAGATGTTAACTTTTCCCCGGGAAAAGTTGAAGGATTGACCTTGGAGTGACCTAAGGCAGAATCTTCTTGACTCAATTTCCCCATGAAGTTATTTCCTTTCTGAACAGGAAATTTTCCACCTGTTTAGTCCTGAGCTTAGTTTTTTGATAACCTGTGAATAACATGGAACTTTGTTATATGACTGACAGCTAAGTATGATTCATACCTGGAATCAAGAAGATCTAAAAAAGTTTTTTTTTCTCCTGTTATGGCTTATGTTGGGATAGTCTGTGCCCTAGAAGGGACAAGTCTTGATATTGTCATAACTATGTCCCTTCTTTTCCTTTCATAGCAATTTTCTGTAATTAGGCGGTGACTTGTAGACATCAGTTTGATTTATAGATTTAGTATGGCAACATGTAGAAGCTTTGGTTGCAGTGATGCTGAATCTATAAATTAAATGCATTAATTATCCTCCTAAGGTGGAGTAGCACAATTAGACAAAATAAGAAGACAAAGACACAATATGAAAGTCTTCTAATTAAATGAAATATTAAATTTTGAGGAAGCAATGGGATTAGCCTTTTTTTCCTAAGAACTGCGATATATGAATTTGTATTTGATTGGTTTCCAAATGTTTCTAATAGGAAATTTGAGTACGTTTTACTAATAAGTTCTCAAAATCATAGTAAGGATTTTACACATAAAATTGCATTGATAATTGAAAATAAAGTGAAATCACTTTTCTATTTTTAAATATGTGTTTAAGAGAGAGAAGAGCCCATTTTTTGAGTTAAGCCGTCAGGATTTTTTTTTTTAGAATCTTTCTTCAGCTTGTTGATAGCATTGTTCATATCTGGTACAGGGTTTAGTATCAAGATAAAAAAAGAAGTGGTATTTAAAAACTGGAATTCTCTGAAGTTTCGGGTGAATTGCAAGTTCCTAATTTGACGTTCTTCTCATAGATCTGTTGTTCATAGGATTAGCACCATAAGATTGGAATTTGTTTTCACCACTGACGATTTAGTATAACCTTCTAAATAATATATCCCCCTTCAGAGCTGTCCTGAGAATGTCCAAGAGAAGGTATTTCCATGTACCAAAAGACTATCTGTTACATCTGGTACTTAAGATGAAATGTGCTGATTAAACGAACATTAGGAGTGTATGGCCAGGAAACAAAGAGACAATGTTATTTAATATTAATGGTCATTATTATTCTTAGGCTCTGTATTAGCCATTGTATTAAGCTGCGAGAGAGGGTGATTCCCAGGGGTCTTTTCTTTGGGGTATGTAATTCTGATAATGAGCATATCAAAACCTTGTAAATCTGGCCTATGGAGAAGTTATCCATAAGGAGATGGGCATGTCTCTCCCAAAAATTAAGAAGGGGAATTATGTAGACCAAACTAACTCCATCTTGTAAAACTGACACTGTTTATGGGGGGTTGAGGCAATTGGGGTTAAGTGACTTGCCCAGAGTCACACAACTAGTGAATGTTATATGTCTGAGGCCAGACATGAACTTAGGTTTTCCTGACTTCAGGGCCAGTGCTCTATTCACTGTACCACCTAGTTGTCCCAATATTGACACTATTTTGAGGCTTCAGTTTCATTTTCCACTCTTCCCCTCTCAACTGTAAGACATGAGTGATGCCCTGTTTCACATCTGGGAAAGCCCTGAAATTTCCTCTCCTCCTTACAACTCAGAAAGTCCTTATCTTTTCTCCAATAAGAAATCAGATTACCTAATCTTACATCCTGGTTTATATCATGTTTATTATTTTCATATAATGTATAAAAATCTGTGCAAAATCTTTATTCAGGGTCCAGCACCTTTCTGAGGGGCTCCAGTCCCAATTTTGTTGTACAACTGCATGTGTTGCCAATAAATTAATATGCTTGGAAGCTTGAACCTTTGTTTCCTCAATTATTATAGATTTTACTCATTACATTATTGACATAATTACTAGTGTTCTTTGCTTTGTATCCTGTGGAATTCATCCCTAATGGTTATTCTTCTATAAACTAAATACCACAATAATGAAATCTAAGAAAAATACATGTCAGCCTTACGAGTCAACAATCCCTGAGAGACAGATTGGAGAACAAAATAGTCACATATGTCACTAAAACTTCCTGTTGTAATAAGTAATTGTGGTTGTTGTTTGGTTCCAGGATGGTTACTGATATTACCAGTAGTTCAGAAGAAACAGCATAAAGGACACATTAGAGTTGTATGTTTGGGATAAAAAAGTCAGCCCTTCTTGCAGCAATAGAAATAATCCATTGATATCCATGTAAATGTTAAGTGATTTAGAGGATGGCTAGCAGCATACTAGTGATGACCAGTGAAGTCCTTACCAATTGATGTGGAAAGAGTTGTATAAACTAAAGAGGCATGAATTGGCTGCAATATGCAGCAATCTGGGAAGCAGCTATATCTCTTCAAACAAAGACATAGGATCATAGATTCAAAGCTGGAAGAGACTTTGGGTTTATGTCTTGTTTGTAGCATACAACTTGCTATGTGACTATGGACAAGTGACTGAATCTGTAAATGGCTATAAAGTACGGCGGTTGCTGATTTGCTATCATGAGAGCTTTTTCACACCAGGAGTTCTCCACACTGATAATGATGAATTCCAGAACTTTTAGGAGAGAGACATATGAACAGACAGGCAGAGAGACAGAAAAAAAGAAGCAAAGAGACTGAGAAATATAGACAAGGAAACAGAGAAATATAGATAAGGGAGAAACAAAGAAAGATAGGGGAGAGAGAAACAGGCAGACAGACAGACAGACAGAGACAGAAAGGCAGAGAGGCAGAAAGTCAGAGACAAAGAGAGAGACAGGGAGGCAGAGAGAGAGGCAGAGAGACAGACAGAGAGGAAGAGGCAGAGTACATAATGCTCATGGAAACAACAGTGTTTATCTTTAAGACATATTACTCTACTTATAAATGCATGTCTTCATAGCTTTACCAGCATTATTGTTTGGAGTATCATTTATAAAAGAGGCTTTTTAAATCATGGTAAGTTATTGGTGGAAGAGGAAACATATTTTACCTCAAGAAGTATTGTAAGTTCATAAGGAATACATATGAAAGCAAATACTACGAAAGAAAATCTAAATCCAGTACAATTCAATACATGTTTATTAAATGTCTACTAAAGAGAAAGTATTCTCGAAGTCTTACTTTGATGCCTCCTCATGACATGGAAGTAACCATAGGTTCTCAAGGATTATGCTAGAAGAGCGCATACTCTGGCTGGCTCTCCTCTGCTGGAAATGTTTTCGGTTTTGCTCTGGATACAAACTGTCTGCTCTCTGAGCGTCAGCAAAACAAGTTACACAGGGGTTCTGTCTCAGTACACTGATGAATACTTTGGTCATAGCACCCTGTGAAACCATGAAAAATACAAAATGTCCCTTGAGCCATCCCTTCTCCCTCTATGGTGATAGTGATGTGTTATTGGAAAAGAAGGCCAAAGTTTAGTCATTGGGTTGTCTGTAAGAAAGGTTGGAGTAGACCTGAACATTATACGATTTCAAAAAGTAAAACCATTTAGGAACAGCTAAAAAGAGTAATTATCTTATTCAAATGAGGTGCAAGAGGAAGAACCGAAGCAGAGGAATTAGATGGGGGAAGAGGGCTGGTAGTTCTGGAAACCTAGTTTCATTGGGAATGAGTTCAAGAGGGAACAATACACATATACCTAGAAGAGTATGTCTTCTAAATTCAGAAACAAATAAAATGCTGAGGGGACAAAGAAGGGGGAGGGGAGGATAAGGGAGGGATCTCTAGAGGGGAGGGTAAGGAAATATGTTGAAGGGGGGTACAGAATGGTGTTTAGATCAATGGGAATGGGAGGATAAGGCAAGGATCCTTGGAGGGAATAGGTTAATAGGAGGGCAAGGTAGTGTGTAAAAGCAAAGTAGAGAAGTCTGGAGGGATAGGAAATAAGAGATACATGTAAACAGAAAATAAAGATCAGGAGTAGAATTTGTTAGGGGAAAAAAGGAGCAGGGGTGGTAATGATGATCTGGGACAAAATTAAGGCTAAAATAGATTCAATCAAAAGAGAAAAATAGTGAAACTACACTATGTGTCAGCCATTTTCATCATCGTTGTTTTGGGCTATTTAAAGCAATTAGACTATTGCTGTGGTGTAGGAAATGATGAGTTCATGGACTTGGAAAAATATGGAAAGATTTGTATTTATAAAGGAAGAGGTTGTCCACCCCTCAGAGAAACAGAGGATGAATAAGTATAGTACAGTCTTACATAGATGCATATGAATGCATATGTCTACATATCAGTATGATTATAGATATCTAAGTATCTGTATGTCTAAGTGTATTATGTAAGGGTATATGTATGTATATACATATATTTGTGTAGGTATGTCTATATGTGTATCTAGGTATATATGAATGTATGTATATATGTCTATGGGTGTTTGTACATATACATACATGTGTGTATGCTTAATTGTAACCTGTGGGGGAGAAGAAGGGGAAAAAAAAAGCAAAGTAAAAAGTATGCAGCAGAGAACAAAAGAAAACTTACAAGGAAGCAAAAAAAAAAAGATGGACAGCATTCAACACTATGTGTAGTATTTATTAAATAGACTTTCCTGAAATGGAAATTTATTAATGCATGTTTTGAATCCTCTCACATTCTCCTGTGTACATGGTAATGTTTTTTTTTCTTTTCTTATTTTCTATTTGTTTCAATATCTAAGTTTATATGTTTCTTTTTCTTGTTATGTATTTAAGTTTTAGTATTTAAGTCTAAAATGAAAAAAAAAAGGCCAAAGTAACTAACAATCACAGTTTATGGAAATGATATTCACTTTGACTTAGCTTATGAATTCTAAATGTGAGTTCCTTGCTCAATGATCAAAAAGTGAATATACTGCTAGAGGAAATGAACCGTGTCTATCTTGACATTTTCAGTGTAAAAGAAACAAGAAAGCAGAATACTATAACTAAATGAAAGAAAGGATCACAGGTTCTTTGAGGGGCAAATCAAGGATCCGGCTGATTCATTTTTATAGCCTCCCCAAAGGTCAAAACATAAAAAGCATTCATGGGACAATTGGTCACCTTGTATTGCCATGCTCATGATAAATATTTGCAAAGACTACCATGAAAACCTTTATATCTTGCACTAACAATTGTTACAGAGGATAAAGGTTTAGAGAAATTCTATAAAGAACTTGGCAATACCTCCCAAATTAAATGAGCATATGTTCTGGTATTCAGTGGCTTCAATGCCAATGTGGACATCACAGGATTGTAAGGGAAAAAATGGAAATTATGAATTAAGAATAATAAATGAGAAAAGTTGAGGACCTGTAGAAAACACAGAAGCCATGCATAACTCTATCATGAATACTTTCTTTTAGGAAAACATCAGTAACTATTGGACACAGTAAAAACTGAGTAACATCACAAAAATGAAAGCACATGTCAGTAGGCACTTTTCCAATACAATGTATGTTATTTATATGTGAATTTTTAAAAAAAATTGCTTCAAAGAGTTAATAGAAAAGCTAAGCTTGCTGGATGATCCTTTGATCATTACTACATTACTATTACATGTTAATATAACCATAATTCATTAGATTATGAGGCCCTTGAGTCATGGATTTTTTTGCCTTCCTTTTTATCACCAGGCTTCTAAGTACTTGCCACATAATAGTAGCTTAATAAATGCTCTTTGACTTGGAGTATAATTCAAGAAGATATACTAATCAGTGGTGATCCTCATTGTCATGAAGGAGATAAAAACATGGAGCCCAAGTTGAACATGGATAATCCATGAATGGTAGATATTCCTATATATCCTCTAGATATTCCTATCTGAGTATTATATCATGTTAGTTTCATCAAGGAACATTAGAACTTTAGAACATAGAAAATTACACTTTCTGGAAGAGACCTATAATCACTCAAAAGAATTTGACCTAAATATCCATATGGGGGGGGTAAATTATCAGTGCTTATTATCTATCTTACAAATTCAGGTAAAGGGCATCTTATAGAGCTATTTCATCAATGTATGGGATATGGTGGAGAGCATGCAAGCTCAGAATGAAGAAGATAGAAATTCAAGGTGTAATTATACACACTGGCTATGTGAATATGGATAAGTAACTATGCATAACATTAAAATGCTAAAGGCAAGTTTCTTAAGTTTATGCATCACAAAATTCATGTCAATTGATCAGCATTGTGAGATAAATTTTCTTCATTAGGGGGGTTTCCTATACCAATGAAATCATAGACGTGGTACAGATATGTTTCTGTATATATGCATATATATGTGTGTGTGTGTGTGTGTGTGTATATATGTGTGCATATGTATATGTGTGTGTGTGTGTGTGTGTGTGTGTGTGTGTATAGTCTGTCCAACAAGGACAGTGAGTTTGTGAGTCATATAAAACTATGATCTCCCAGGAATTAAAAAAAATAGATTATTCAGAGAGCATTATAATAAGACATGCATTGTCATTATGATTAGCCTGTGGCCAATTACAAATAAGGAACTATGACAAAATATGATTGAAAAAGAACATGGGTTAGTCATGTGGGGAAAACAAAAGACAGCTGTCAAGAAATAGGGAGGAAACCCCCCAATATTTTGTAGAGTTCCTCTGGTAAAGTTATGGGAAAACATGGACAAGTGCCATATAGGATGACCAGCCATTGATGGGCTATGATTTGCATCACAGAAGGAATATTCATATTACTCAAGCTATAGTTAGTTTTTAGTATGTGCAATGCACTGCTTTATATGATAGAGATCCAAGGACTAAAGTACAAGTAAGCATACATACATACATACATACATGCAATCCTGCATACATACGTGCCTTGTAGTGCTTTATCTCAAGCATATTACACTCTACTGGGGTATCCAATATGCACACAGTCAAATAAACATTAGGCGAAAGAGACAGAATCAGAGACAAATAGAGAAAGATAGAAAGACAGAGAAGGGGGATGGAGGGAAGGAGGAAAGGAAGAAGTGAAGGGGAAACAGAGACAGAGACAGAGAGAAAGATCCAATGTAACATTGAGCATTGGTTAGAGCATTACAGTCAAACACCAACTCTGTGCCTAAGACAAAATACTAACAACAACAATTATGACAAGAATTAATAACAAGAATTATAATAAGGATAACAAATAGTGATTACAATAATTATAGCACTACTACTATGTATGTTTAGATTTCATGAAAAATCCTTTAAGTTAAAACTACCCATAAAATATTGTTTTACCAATAGTCAAGAATAATAACAAATAAGTTAAGACTTTTATTTTCCCTTCAGAAATTATGCATTTAAATCATAACTTTACCAGTCACCACTGTCTACCTCTAAATTATCTTCTCTGATCAGTCCATTTGAGGAAGAGCAAATTAATTTTATAAATGGAAGAGAAAAAATATCAATTCATTAAAATCCCAAGTGGTCCTTCAAATGAAAATATTTTTTTCCCAAAATTCAGAAGCTGAACTTTAACCAGATGGCTCCTGGCTACTTCATAACAGGCCATACATCCTAAGGTGTGTATTCCTGGAAGGAAAGGACCACATTTTTAATTAAACATCTCTGAGCAACTCATCTTGAACACAGTAGGAACTAAATATATCTTTCTAAGACGAATGTATGAATGAATGGTGAAAGTCTCAGACATAGTACCATCTTTGGGTGGTAAAATTCTGCACAACTATATAGCTAAAGTATAAAAGACTGCATTCTATGGAAAAGGCAAAAATTAATGCACGTCAAAAGTGAGACATTATTATGATTTCTCTAAGGTTCACGTTCTTACTGAGATTAATTGATTCAATTACTATAAAATCTAGAAGAGAAATTGAAAATTTGGAAACTAAGACAGCATCCAAAGACCTGAATTCTCCTAAGGATATTGAATGCAACCAAGGTAGAAGAATTTGGTGTTTTTAATTGAAATTTCTCTGGCCAACATTCTAGTATTGTCCTCTGGCCCTGTTTTATTTTTAGTACTGGCGTCTCCAACTTTGGAAGAAAGAGAATGTATCAAGAAAAAGAAGTATGAATTTACCCAGGCATGTTGTAAATCTAATTTATTCATTTTTATCAATAGTATTTACTCTCTTACAATCATTATTAGAAAAATAATGTATTTCTATTTTCAGGTACATTTTTCTTAATATTATGTTCATTTTTTTTTTTATCAGATCTGTGATTCCATTGGTATGGAAAGCTCTTGGCAAGTAAACCTCCTCTATCAATTGGGATCAGAATCTGTTTTCCAACTCATAGTCTTAGAGAGTTTTTCCAACTATACACATATATATATGAATACATGTAGAGGTGCACTTGTAAAATATATTTCTAAACCACACTTATACAGTCTTATTCAAAGGCAAAAGATTGTCACTACGTGAAAAGATCCCATTTACCATAGAAATAACACTGGATTTATATTCAGAGGATGTATGTTCAAATCTTCTACTTCTTTTCTTATCCATTCTAAAGGCATAATTATGTGCAGGTTTTTATTCTTTTCAATGATATTATTATAGTAATACTACTCACCTCACAAGGTTGTTAGGAGGAAAATGACTCTCAAATAGAGAAATTACATAGATGTGAGCTATTGTTTTTGGGATCATTATGATTAGTTCACTAAGAGGCTACTACAACATTTTTAGGGGATGATGAAATTCACTGAAAAAAAGATTCTCTTTGGAGATTTAACCCACCACATCCTACAATATTTATCTCACCTTTAAGCCCATGGCCAATATGATAGACCTTAGGCCCATGTGATCCCTGCCTCAGAAAAAAAAAATATTAACATAGTCATAATAATCAGGAGCCTTCAACTAGGATAATTCAGTAGTTTAGCTTTCTGCTCAAATTTAAGTTTTCTTTGTCTCTAACTTACCCTTAGCATCTCTCTTTGGGGCTAGGCTAGGATATAAGATGTATCTGTTCTAAAAGTACTGAGCACACTTCATGACACTTCCTGTTTCTGTGCAAGCATAGGGTTGAAAGTTATGGAAAAGTTATGAAAAGTTTTAAAAGAACTTCCTTTAGGTCTGAAAGAGGTAAGTACAATATGCAACTTCAGCACAAACTCTCTGTTACAAGATGCCTACAAAGATAAGCTACCCACACGTTCTTTGATATAGCTTTATCCCCTTTCGTTTTCTTATTTCTGTCTTCTGCTCCACTAATGCTATCCACCCTGTCTTGTTAACTCCTCAGTGGGGCTGGACATTCCATCTACCAACCTCTTTTTGATCTGTCATGTTATTTATGTCTTTGTTCGAAATTCCCAGATGTGAAACAAGTACGCTTTCTGGCTCACAGACTATGATAGTCCAAATGAAATTAAAAAAAAAAAAACACCCCCTGTGTGTACATATGTAAGTATAGGCAAATAAATGCATAAAAACATACATGACTATGTATATATTTATCAGGTATTATCGATGTCTATATTTATATCATATTCATACCTATATCTATGTCCACATCTATCTCTATCATCCATCTTTCTATCTATTGAAGAATCAATAAAACATTTATTAAGAACAAAGCATTATGGCAGCTGCTAGTGATACAAGTAGAAAAGTAAGATAGTCCCTGCTTCCAGGGAGCTCACAATCTGGTGGAAAAGACAGCATATAGGGAAAATGTTAACTTCAAGTCATGTAGAAAGATTCCAGAGAGAGGTGGGAACTAGATGGTAAAGTAAAATCCCATTCAAGTACCTTTAGAAAATGACTCTAAACAAATTCAAGAGCAGCAGAATCCACAAAAAGATGAAATGAAACAACTTTCCAGCCCAAGATAACTTGGAAGGTCATCAGGAAAGGTCTGTTGCACCAGGGTGAGAGAGGAGCATCGTCCAGCACAGGCCATGACAATATAGACCAGGCCCCAGGAAACCTGGAACAGGCTTCAGGGTGATTGAATCACTGACAGCAGTGGTGGTTTCCAGACCTCTCAGCCCACAGACAGCAAAGACAACTTAGAAGGCCAACAGGAAAGGTTTGTCACCATAGCTGAGAGTGGAGCAAAGAGCACAGGCTATACCAGAACAGCCTAGGCCACAGAAAACTGAGACCAGGCCTTTGGAGCCACTGAATCAGTAACAGCAGCAGCTGCTTCCAGAGTTCTCAACCTACAGATGGTAAGGGAGTCAAACAACTGATCAGAAGGAAACTACAGTGATCTTTTTGCTAGCACTGAGACAGGATTCTCTTGCTTGGCTCATACTTGGATCTGGGTCACAGTCCTGGGTGAAAGCCCCAAGGTAAGGAGGAGCACTAGCATAGCAGAACTTGTGGCCACAGTGGAGTGGGGATGCTCCTCACAGTTCCAGGCAGAAAAGAGTGCCTGTGGTCACCCACAACCCAGAGACAGGCCAAAAGAGTAATAAACACCTCTCCTTAGATCATACCACCTTGGAAGAACTGAAAACTTACAGGTCCTCAGAAGTATCTGAAAACAGCAGCACAAAATCCCTGAAGCTTGGGACAGTGGGCTCTCTGCCCTGGAAGCAGAGCCTTACTTTAAAAAAGACTTTAGTTGACTTACAAATCAACTAATAAGCTGGGGAAATGAGCAACAACAGAAAAAAAAATCTGACTATAGAAAGTTACTATGTTGACAAGGAAGACCAAAATATACACGCAGAAGAAGACAACAAAGTCATGTAAAGCCTCCAAGAAAAATATGAACAGGTCTCAGGCCATGGAAGAGCTCAAAAAGTATTTTGAAAATCAATTAAGAGAGGTAAAGGAAAAAATGGGAAGAGAAATGAGAGAGATGCAAGAAAATCATGAAAAATGAGTCAATAGCTTGGTAAAGGAGACACAAAAAATACTGAAGAAAAGTACACAGGGCATCTAGGTTGTTCAGTAGATAGAGCTCTGGCCTTGGAATCAGGAGGACCTGAGTTCAAATCTGGCCTCAGACACTTGAAACTTACTACCTGTGTGATCCTGGGCAAGTCACTTAACCCTGATTGCCTCATCAAAAAAAAAAAGTTGTCAGGGAGTAGTTATGTGGTGCAGTGGCTACAGCATTGGCCCTGGAGTCAGGAGGACCTGAGTTCAAATCTGGCCTCAGATACATAACACTTACTACCCGTGTGACTGTGGGCAAGACACAACCCCAAATGGAAAGAAAGAAAGAAAGAAAGAAAGAAAGAAAGAAAGAAAGAAAGAAAGAAAGAAAGAAAGAAAGAAAGAAAGAAAGAAAGAAAGAAAGAAAGAAAGAAAGAAAGAAAGAAAGAAAGAAAGAAAGAAAATTAATTACATCTTAAAAATAGGACTAGGCCAAATTGCAAAAGAGGTCCAAAAAGCCAATGAGGAGAAGAAATAAGTTTCTCTGATAAAGACCTTATTTCTCAAACATATAGAGAACTTAGTCAAATTCATAAAACCAAGAGCCATTCCCAGACTGATAAATCATCAAAATATATGAACAGTTTTCAGATGAATTAATCAAAGCTATCTATAGCCATATAAAAATACTCTAACTCTTTATTGGAGAAATGCAAAAAAAGAAAATTCTGAGGTACTATCTCACATGTATTAGATTGGTTAATAGGACAGAAAAGGTAAATGACAAATGTTGGAGGGGATGTGGGAAAATTAAAACACAAAATTAGTTTTGGTGAAGTTGTATACTGATTTGACCATTCTATGGAGCAATTTGAAACTATGCCCAAAGGGCTATAAAATCTTGTATACTCTTTGACCTAGCAATACCACTACTAGGTCTATATCCCAAAAGAGACTAAAAAACAAAAAAGAAAAGGACAATATTGTAAGATGATCAGCTGTGAATGACTTAGCTGTTCTCAGCAATACAATGATCCATGATAGCTCTGAAGGAACTATGATGAAAAATGCTGTCCATCCCCAGAGAAAGAACTCATGGTATCTGAATATAGGTTGAAAGACTTTTTTTTACTTTATTTTTCTTGAGTTTTTTTGTCCATTTTCTTTCAGAACATAACAATTATGTAAATGTTTTGTATGGCTATGCCTGTATAACCTATATCTAATTGCTTGCCTTCTCAATGGGGAGTGGTGTGGGGAGGGAGGAGGGGAGAGAATTTGGAACTCAAAGTTGTTTCTTTTTTAAAGATTCCATGGTTATTAGGTTACATTAGCAAAGTAAATTATGAAGTTACTAATCTGATGTCATTTCCACTGATAAAATCATATCAGTTTCTGCAGCTGAACCATCTGACAGTACCAAAGATTTTGGTGGTAGCAGGAACCCTCTATTGTGGGTTTTCAAAAAAATATAACTGTAACACAGATAAGAGCAGTTTCTCTCTGTTTATCAGGCTGCTTTTCCAGAGTGGACACTTCCTAAGACGATGGTTGTAGACACTGGGCATTTGTGTATGTGTATATACACATATACATATATATGTATGTGCATGTATATATACATATATACAGAAATACATATGTGCATTTCAATATGTGTATATCTGTATTTATACATACATATTTATTAATCTTCCTTCCTTTCACCTAGTTCTCACTTCTCCTCCATTGCCTTCTCTCTTATTCTTCTCCTCCTAATATTCCTCTCCTTTTCTTCTTCCTTCCCTTTTCCTCTCCCTTTCCTCACTCTCCACTCTTCTCCTCTTACCATTATCTCCCTGTTTACTTTGAAAAAATAACACTGGATGAATGACCAGACACAAAAAAATACTAATTAATTGATCAACTATGAACCTGGAGCACTTCAGGCCTCTGTTCTTGGCCCCGATGCTATTCAACATTTTGATCAATGACTTGGACAAAAAAGCACAGATGGTGTGTTAATAGTATTTGTGGTTGGCACAGATATGGAATAAATAGTTATCCCAATGAATAACAGAATAAGGATTATAAAACTGCATAATTAGTTAGAATATGATAAATCCAATAAAACGAAAGTTAATAGGAATATATGTAAAGGTTAATAGGTAAGCTAAAGCAAAATCAAATGTAGAAAAGTCCAAGATGGCGGAAACAGGGCTAGACAAAACTTGATGTGGAAAAATAAAACTTGGGGTTTTAGTGGGTTGCAGGCTTAATGTCTCCGTATTGTGACTTGGTAGCCAGAGGGGCAATGGAATTTGAGGTGATATAAATAGAAGGAAAAAATAAGGGAGGGGACAGCTCTACTCTACTATATCATCACAAAGACTGCATTGAAACAGGAATGCAGAAAACAGCTGATTCAACCCTCCTATCTTAAAAGATTTAAAAGAGCTGAAGCCCAGAGACAAGAAAAAGGATGATGCTTAAAGTAACATTAAGGTATAAAGTCACAATTCAAATCCAGGTCTTCTGACTCCACATCCACATAAGGCTATGACATATTTTATATTGGCGCCAAATTTTAGAAACATTTTGCAAAAACGTAAGGCAAGTACAGAGGAAGATGACCAATATCACAAGTGACTTTAAAACATGGGCTATGAGTTGAGGGGGTGAAATGAATGTTTATCTTGGCAAAGAGAATAAAGTCTTAGTGGGGGAAGGAATAGGGTATTTGGGCATGGTTGGGGTTTTAACAGGGGTACACAATATAGAAGAAATAAAACTCAAGGTAGATTCAAGAAATAGGCAGCAGAATCTTGCTTTGGGTGTTTAGTATTGGCATGAACTTAAGCAAGTCATTCTCTTACTCTTTGTCTCAGTTTCAATAGGGGTAAAATTGAGATAATATTATTTGTAGCACCTACTTCATAAGGAAAAAGTGAGAAAAATAATATGTAACAGCTTTAAGTGAAAGTGCTTAAATATCATTGAATGGAGAGGAAAGAACTAGGAGCAAGGTATAGAAAGCCAGATTTTTCGCTTAATATAAGGAAAGAAACTTCTTAACCACAAGAGCCATCCCAAAGTGGAATGGAACCCTTCAGGAAAGAGTAAGCTTCCTATTACTGGAAGTTATAAGTCACAGAAGACTGACTGATCACTTGTGAAGGATGTTAAAAAAAATGATTCCTGATCAACTCTAGAGGAAATCAAATGATCTCTGAGCATATATACACTATTTTTTTTAATATAAATTTATTTATTTTCAGTTTCAATATTTACTTGTGCAATATTTTGAGTTCTTTGGAACTCAAAATTTGTTTTCACTCCATCTCACCCCTCCCCCCACCCCCAAGATGGCATTCATTCTGAATATCCCTTCCCCTAATCTGTCCTCTCTTCTATCTCTGCCCCCTTTTTTTGTCCCCTTCCCCCTCTATTTTCCTGTAGAGCAGGATAGACTTCTGTACCCCATTTCATGTATTTCTTATTTCCCAGTAGCATGTGAAAACATGGTTTTTAAACATATGTTTTTAAAACTTTAGGCTTCAAATTTTCTCTCTTCCTTCCTCCCCACCCACCCTCATTGAAAAGGCAAGCAACTTAATATAGGTTATACTTGTGCAGTTATGCAAAACACTTCCATATTAGACGTGTTGTGAAAAACTAACTCTATTTTCCTTAACCCTATCCTGCCCTCCCATTTCTTCTACTCTTTCTTTTGACTCTGTCCCTCCTCAGAAGTATTTGCTTCTGATTACCCCCTTTCACAATCTGCCCTCCTCTCTATCACCCCCCTGCTCTCTTGTCCCCTTCTCCCCCTATTTTCCTGTAGGGTAAGACAGATTTCCATACCCAATTGAATGTGTATGTTATTCCCTCCATAAGCCAAATCCTATGACAATAAGATTCACTCATTTCCTCTCACCTTTCCCCATTTCCCCTCCACTGTAAAAATCTTTTCTTTTCTGTTTTTTTTTGTGAGATAATTTACCCCCATTCTACCTCTCCCTTTCTTGTTCTCTGAGTATAATCCTCTCTCATCCTTTAATTTTATTCTCCAGATATGACCCTTTAATCTTCAACTCACCCTGTGCCGTCTATCTATCTATCTATCTATCTATCTATCTATCTATACATACATATATTTTTTTCGCTTCAACTACCCTAATACAAACAAAGGTCTCATGAGTTATAAATATTATCTTTCCATGCAGGAATGTAAACAGTTCAACCATAATGAACCTCTTATGATTTCTCTTTCCTGTTTACCTCTACATGTTCCACTTGAGTCTTGTATTTGAAAATCAAATTTTCTATTCAGCTCTGGTCTTTTCATCAAGAATGCTAGAAAAGTCCTCTATTTCACTGAATGACCATTTTTTCACCTGAAGAATTATACATAGTTTTTCCTGGTAGGTGATTTTCCAGAATATTTTATTCCATGCCCTGCAATCCTTTAATGTAGAAGCTGCTAAATCTTGTGTTATCTTGATTGTGTTTCCAAAGTACTTGAATTGTTTCTTTCTGGCATCTTGTAATATTTTCTCCTTGACCTGGGAACTCTGGAATTTGGCTACAATATTCTTAGGGGTTTTCGTTTGGGGATCTCTTTCAGGAGGAGATCTGTGGATTCTTTCAATTTCTGTTTTGCCCTCTGGTTCTAATATATCAGAGCAGTTTTCTGGGATAATTGAAAGATGATGTCTAGACTCTTTCTTTGATCATGGCTTTCAGATAGTCCAATAATTTTTAAATTCTCTCTCCTGGACCTATTTTACAGGTCTGTTGTTTTTCCAATGATGTATTTCACATTGTTTTCTAATTTTTCATTCTTTTGAATTTGTTTTACAGTGTCTTGATTTCTCACAAAGTCACTAGCTTCCAATTGCTCTATTCTAATTTTTAAAGAAGTATTTTCTTCAGTAAGCTTTTGGACTTTCTTTAACATTTGTCTTCTTTTTCTTTTTAGGATATTCTTCTCCTCCTTGGCTTTTTGGACCTCTTTTGCCATTTGGGTTAGGCTATTTTTTAAGGTGTTATTTTCTTCAATATTTTTTGGGGTCTCCTTTAGCTAGCTGTTCACTTGTTTTTTTTTGTGATTGCATCACTCTCATTTCTCTTCCCAGTTTGTCCTCTACTTCTCTTACTTGCTTCTCAAAATCCCTTTTGAGCTCTTCCAAGGCCTGGGACTGATTCATATTTTTCTTGGAGGCTTTGGATGTAGGAGCTTTGACTTTGTTGTCTTCTTCTGGTTGTACATTTTTATCTTCTTTGTTACCGAAGTAAGATAATATAGTCTGACACGGGCAAAGCAAGAGATTCCTATCTCAGCACTGGCAAAGAGATCCCTGCAATCCCTCTCTGATTGGCCACTGGATTCCCCCTCAGTCTGTGGGCCTCAAGCTCAGGAGGCAGCTGCCCCCCCCAGGTCCCTGCTTTTGGGGAACTAGATCTGGGACCCCACGTTCCTCTCTCAGCACCACAGAAACAGACTTTTCCCACTGACCTTCTAAATTGTCTTTGGCATTTGTGGTTTGAAGAGTCTGGAAACCACTACAGCTGCCTGTGATTCAGTCCTCTGAGGCCTGCTCCAGGTTTGCTGTGGCCTGCACGCCCACACCACACTGTGCTTCTCTACCTACCTGGCTCGAAAGACCTTTCTAATCAACCATTCAGGTTGTCTTGGGCTGAAGATTTGTTTCACTCTGTCTTTTTGTGGGTTCTGGTGCTTTAGAATTTTTTTAGAGCCATTTTTAATAAGTATTTGGAGAGGTTTGGGGGAGAGTTCAAGAAAGTCCCTGATTTCACTCTGCCATCTTGGCTCTGCCCATATACACTATCTTAATACCTTAGATTTCAACTATAAATTTTGTCCTCTACCTCAGGGGTGACAAACTCAAACAGAAATGGGGGCCACTAAAGCATACATAAAGATCTAGGTGGTCTACACAGCAACTTAGAGAACCACATATTAACATTATCCATGTTTTATTACATTGTTATTTATTGTGTTAAAATATATACCAACTATATTTTAATCTGTTTTGGGCTGCACTCTGAAGTGTTGTGGGCCACAATGAACACCGTGGGTGTTTGACACTTCTTCTTCTCCCTCATTTAACAAACAGCCATATATTGGGTATTGCAATTAGATGTACAATGGATCCACAATTATTCATTAAGGACCTATACTATTATGTGTCACCTGGTGTGCTGGGCACTGAGGCCGCACAGCCAAAAATAAAGCAGGCCATTATGCCCCAAGGAGCTAATGTTCTTTAGGGAGAGACAAATTATATGTATATAAGAATATATTTACATACATGTTTATACAAATATATTTATATGTATATACATATATACATATGAGGCAATATATTAATAAAATTAATTAATTTATTAATTCTAAAAAGTGGGGAAAGCTAATAGCATTTGGAAAAATATTGTGTGATCAGTAAAAGCATTATATAGGAGACTTCTCAGCTTTTTCATAGTCCTTCATCAAATCATCATCCATATAATGCCCCTTAATTTTGAATGTTTCTCTGGACTCCGTGTTAACCTTCTTCTCTTCTCTGTCTTCATTTTCTTTTGTTGACTTCATCAGCTCCCATGCGTTTAATTATCATTTCCATGTAGATGACTCCCAAATCATTATATCCAAACATACAACTCTATAATCTTTCTCCTGAGCTTCAGACTCACATCACCAATTAGCTATTAAATGTTTCTAACTTTATGTCCCTGGACATCTCAGACATATTTCTGAAACAGAAGTCAGTGTCAACCCCTAACAGTATTTCTCTTCCAAACGTCTATGTTACTGCTAAGGATACTCTTATTCTTCTAGTTGCCCAGGTCCCAAACCTCAGTGTCATCTTAGATTCCTCACTCTCAGTAACTCCACATATAGAACCAGTTACCAAATCTTGTAATTTCTATCTCTGCTGCATTTTCACTTGATTTCATGCAATCATCACCATTATTTAAGATCTCATGATGTCTTGCCTTAGCCAGTGCAATGGATTTATATTTGGTCTCTGATTCCAGTGGTTCCTTTCTCTCTAATTGTTCCATACAGCCTTCTAAAGTGCAGTTTAGACCATGTTCCTTCACTGGGCTTATTCAATAAAATGACTATTACTGCTACTATTAAAGAAATATTATTGTTGTCATCATTGTTGGTAATTTAAAACCATTCACAACCTGATCCTGAAAAGCCATTCAAGTCTTATTACTCATTCTTCCTCTTCACACACTCTACATTCTAATCAATCTGGCTTCCTTGCTGTTACTGAGAAAAGGTTGAGAAGTCTTGGTTGGGAGTCTTCCATCTGTGCCAGAAGTCTATCACTGCCTGTTGCAACCTCATAGCCAGAATCCTCACTTGAAAAGACTTTAGACTTCATTAGCACCTTATACTGTCCTCCTGCTGAGTACAGAATGTTCCATGAGGAAAGGTTGCTAGGAGCTGGGCCAGGCATTTTCCATCTGCCTTAAAGTAACCATTTCTATCTGTGCCAGGACAAGGCATCTTCAACCTCCTGTTACCAGCCTAATCTCCCAAATGGGATGTAGAGAATTTCCTGGGCAAAGAAAAGCAGCCCTCCCTTTGACATCAGGTCTCCCATCTCCTGAATCACCTATCCTTTCATAACAGAGGGTTGGCAGCCTTCACTCAATGATGAACATTTTCACACCTGATCAAACCCTTCATATCCCAGGGACTCTGAACTCCTGTAGATCATCATGCAAACCTCATTTCATACCCCTTTACAACTTTATTCCTTATTCCCACACCTCTCACCTCTCCCACCCCAACTTTTTATCCTAACTCCACCCACTGTGTCCTTTGCAATGCCTGTTTCATAGGAAACAAATTCCCTTTCCTCTCAAATCTTTTCCTCTCCCACTCCTTCCATCTACCAACTCTTACTGAAACCCGTCTTCTTCCTTGTGACACTACCTCCCTGGCCCAATATTTTTTTCTAGTTTACTAGTAATCACAGTGCTTTCATTTATTCTCCTTCATTCATTGGTCAAGGCAAGGGAATTGAAATATTCCTTGCTTCCCCTTGCCAATTCTTGACCCATTGGTAAACTAATTCATCTCTATATGTCCTCCCCTCTTGAATCCCTGGCCCTCTTATCATATCGCCAATTACAGCCAGCAAAGCCTCACCTTTAGATCACTCCCACCATTCATCATCTTTGTTCGTACACATGTGCTGCTGAACAAAGATGGAGAAAATCATAAAATTATTCAGACTGGGTCCATTAAAATTTTATATTTTGCTGTTTAGTTGAATACTCTTATTCAACTTTTTTGTGACCCCATTTGGGGTTTTCTTGACAAAGATACTGGAGTGGTTTGCCATTTCTTTCTGCCTGAGGCCAGACTTGAATTCATAAAAATGAGTCTTCCCAATTCCAAGCCTAGTGCTTCACCCACTGTGCCACCTACCTGGAGGCACAAATGTATATTACATAACCTCAAATGGGCCCTCACTTCTACAAGGAAATCCTACTACATTTCATTTATCAACTCATTAGCACAATCTCCATAGCGGTTCTTCCAAATCTGTTCATCCCTACTAAAACCTTCAATGGGCTCCTCTCCCCCCATTCACTTAAGAACTGCACATCATATTTTACCCCTATACTTATTCAAGCAATCCCATTCCATTCCATTTCCTCCAACACATTTCCCTCTACATTATTCCCACTCTTTATTTTATGTTCAATCTCTTCCTGCTTATTGGCTAATTTCTTGCTGCCAAAACATGCCCTTGTCTCTCTTATCCTAAAAAATCACTCATTTAATCCTCATATCCCCAGTAATTTTTGTTTTATATCTCTTCTGCCCCTGTGTACCTGAACCGGTCAAAAAAGGCCACGTGTCTCCACTTTCTTCTTCTCATTTTCTTCTTAACCCTTTACCATCTAGCTTTGTACTTTATGATTCCACTGAAACTTTTCTCTCCAAAGTTACTAATGATCTACTTGTCAAATACAATGACATTTGCTAATCCTCATTCTCCTTGACCTCTAAGTAGCCTTTGATACTGTTGATAACTCCTCCATGATACTCTTTCTAGGTTTTCAGGATGCCACTCTTTCCTGGTTCTTATCCTACTGACCTTATCCTGTCTGACCATTCCTTCCCTCTCTGCTTTGCTGGATGTCATTCCATAGTGTGCTACCTAATCATAGGTGTCCCTTAGGATTCTGTCCTGAGCTTTCTTCTCTTCTCCCCCATATTAGTTCACTTCTTGATTTCATCAGATCCCAAGGATTTAATGACCATTTCCATGCTGATGATACTCAAATTTACCTATCCCACCCCAAACTTTCCACTGACCTTAAAATGGATGTCCAGTAGATATCTAATACACAAAATGTCCAAAACAGAATTCATTATCGTTCCCCAAAACCCACCCCCTCCTACCTTCTCTAATATTGTAGAAAGCATCCCTCAGGCTCACAACCTAGAAGTCACCCTGGATTCCTCACTATCTCTTATTCCATTGCCTATATCCAAACTGTTTCCAGGGCCCGTTAATTTTACCTTTGTAACATGTCTTTAACACACCTTCTTCCCACCACTGACATTGCTAACAATCTAGTACAAGCCCTCATCATGTCATGTCATGGATTATTGGTGGCTCTGCCTACCTCAGGTCTTTGCCCTCTCCAATTTATCCTCCATTGAGATGCTACATTGATTTTTCTAAAGTGCTTGTCAGATCAATTCACTTCCTTCCATACCATTCCATCCCCCTACCCCATATCATTTTGGCTACTCAAACTTCAATGATTTCCTATTGATTCCAGGATCAAATACAACATGTTCCTTTTGAAGTTCATAACCTAGCCTTTTCCTACCCTTTCACTCTGTTTACACCTTACTCCCTATCATGTACTTTTCCATCCAGTGACATTGGCCTCCCACCTGTTCTACAAACAATCCACTCCATCTCTCCTGTACACTGTGGGCATATTCTCTGGCTGTCCATCATGCCTGGATTGCTCTCCCTCCTCTCCTCTGACTATGGACCTCCCTGACTTCTTAAAGTCCCAATTAAAACCTACCTTATACAGGAAGTCTTCCTCAATCCCCCTTGATTCCAGTGCTTTCCCTCTATTAATTATTTATTTATCCCGTATTTCCTGTATAGAGCTTACTTTGAACATGCCAGTTTGCATGTTTCCTCCTCCATCAGATTGTAAGCTCCTAGAGGGTAAGGATTAACTTTTGCCCCCCTCTTTTTTATCTGCAGCCCTTAGGTACTTAATAAATGCATATCAATTGACTGAATGTTGCTCCCACACAACTACATATCTCCCTTTTCCATGCTTTTTCTCTGGCTATACCTCATGCCTGAAATATACTTCCTGCTTGACTCTATCTATTAGAATCTATCTTTTCCTTCAAGGCTTATCTCAAATATCCCTTTCTGTGTGAAGCTATTCTCCAAACCCCAAGCCCTGAGTGCCCCCCCATTGTCTCATATGTATTTTGTAATAATTTCACCTACACATATATGTATTGTTTACCATGGCTAGACTGTAAGCACCTTGGGAGCAGGGACTATTTTCACGATTGTTTCTCCAATGCCTGGCTCATTGTGGATACTAAATAAATGCTTGTTGATTGCTGGGTGGATGGATAAAAGGGAACACTTAAACTACATCGAAGAGGTAGAGGCCAGTGGGAGGGGAGAGGAAGTGCCTTCTGAGCATTGGGTTTGAGGAATAGAACAACATGGTCAAACTCTGCTTTAGGAAAATCACCTTGGAAGCTCAATTAAACATAGACCAGAGAAGCAAGAAACTGGAGAGGAAGTAAGGAGACAAATTAAAAAGCAAATCTGAAAAACTATTGCAATAGTCCAGGCAAGAGACAATAAAAGCCCAAACTAGAAAGGTAGCTATGTGAGTAAAGGGGATTAATTGGGGGAGGAAGGGGCAAGTATTCATTAAGTGCCTACAATGACCAGACACTGTACTAAGTGCTTTATAAATATTATGTCATTTGTTCCACACAATGACCCTGTGATTTAGGTGATGTTATTAGCTCCATTTCACAGTTGAGGAAACAGAGGCAGACAAAGCTAAATGACTTGACCAGGTTCCTACAGCTAGTAAGGTCAAATTTGAACTCAGGTCTTCCTGACTTGAGTGTCTAATGGTCTACCCATGTTGCTTCTTAAAAGCCTGATAGATGATTCAGATGTAGAATTGGCATGGAAATAAGTTACAAGCTTTCCTATAGCTCACACAAAATAATGTCATAATGAAGACATTCACTTTTCCTCATCACCATTACTGTAGGCATAGGAATATGCAATCTAAGTGATTAGTAGTCTCAATAATGACACAATCTCATGCTTTGTGGAGCTAGATTTCCATGAGGACTTGATTTATTCACAAGAGCTCAGCCATTTAACTTTGCAGTGAAGCTCAAGTTTCAGTTATTTGGATAAGTGAAAGCTTGTGGAGTGCAAACCTCAACTCCAATTGGACCCTGGGGACTGAAGTTCTCCAGCATTTGAACTGAGGGGAAAGCATATGTTCTACATGGATGCAGGAAAATAAATCTTGATTCTTCATCTCTTTAACTCTCATTTGTTTCACTGAGAGAAGGTTGAATGAGAAAAGAAGGCCAAGAAGAACTTGGGATAAAGAAAGAGGAGATGGATGAAAAGGAAAAGTAATTGTGAAGGACTGGAAGAGATCTGGAGGTTTTAGGAGTTTTCTTTTTAAGGCTGAAGTTGAGAAAAAAGGGGGAGGATAGCAGTCAGTCATTGATAAACAAACAGGCAATTACTACATGCCGGTATGTGTGATCAATTAAGTAAGACCTGAGAAGAAGAAAGGATCAAGCTGAAAGGGATATACTTAAGGAGAAGGACAGGAAGAGAAAGAGAATGAGGAAGAGGAGAAATAATAATAATAGGCATTTATTTAGAACTTTAAGGTTTGAAAAGCACTTTACATAAGTCATCTTTCTTGATCTTCACAATAATTCTGCGATAGAAGGATTATTGTGCCTATTTTACAAGTAGTCAATAAACATTTATTAAGCACTTCTTATGTGCTAGGCACTAAGCTAAGCACTGGGGATGCAAATAAGATAAAGAAAGATGGTTCCTGCCCTCAGAGAGCTTACAGAGAAGACAATAGACAAAAGGAAGCTAAAAAGGTAGGAGGAAGAGAACCTACAAAGACCCAGAATTGGTTCCTGGATGTCAAAACCAAACAGAGTTACTAATGGAAAGTAAATATTTAGCTACCTGGAAAGTTCTGTGCCCTTAATAAAGGAAGGCTTTGAAAGGAGTTCATTGTTCCCATCTTGAGCTTTTTCATCAAATGAATTTTGCAGATGAGGAAATTGAGGCTGAGAGAAAATAATTAGCTTCTCAAGGGTCACATAACTAGTAAAAAGGTGAGGTAGGATTTTAGTTGGGCTCTCCATCTGCTATATATATCCAAGCTCAGCGCTCTATCAACTCTCCCACCTAGCTGCTTCAGGAAGAGCTTGAGCTGTGTTAATTGATTGACTGATTGATTGGAGCAGGTAGAAGAAGAGAAGGCACTGAAGAAAAGCCCACTTATGAAATGTGCAAAAGATATAAAAATAGGAGGAAGAACAGAAATATTAGGTAAAAAAATATTACAAGGAAGACTTTTGGTTCATATCTAAGAAGATTACACTAACTAGTGATAAACATAAAGTCATATTAGGTTTAAAAATCAATTTGTATGTACAGGATAAGGAAGGCATATCTAAGTCTAAGTTGAAAGACTCATGGATTTCAGAGGACTGGAATTTCATCATATGTCAGTGTTAAATGGAAAAAAATAATGCAGTCTTAGGCTGTATGACTAATAGAGACCTGGTGCCAAAGGGTAGGGAGATTACATCCCTGCTGTCCTCTGTCATGATCAGATTACATTTGGAAAATTGCAAATAGTCTTGTGTTAGATAATTTAAGGACAGTTAATAAGCTAGAGCATATCTAGAGGAGGTCAGAATAGGCTAAGAAGGGCATTGACCTCATGCCATAAAAAAGACTTAGGATGGAGGTGGAGGGGATATGAGCTGTCTTCAAGTGTTTTGAGGCCCCTGTACATAGCAAGCACTTTTTTTCTTTTACTAAATTGTTATATGCATCTTAGTTTCCCTACATTTCCCAAGGTATCCCTCTCCTACCCGTTCCCATAGCACAATCCCCTATAATAATTTTTTTTTAAAATACTGTAGTAAAATTAATCAATATATAACAAAAAAAGCCTGTCCTAAGTCTGACATACAGTATTTTACACCCATAGTCTCACATCTCTGGGAAGGCAGCAGGGATTTCTTCTCACATATCTTCTTTGGGGTCAACCTTGGTCATTTACAATGATATATGATGAAGCAGAACCCACTATTTCCCCAAGCAGCCATTTCCTTTTCAGAAAGCAAAACATTTTAGGAATATTTTCTTTTATGCCAAGTGTAATCTATCCTTGATATAGCTTTTACACATTTCTACAGTTCTATCTTCTAGGGATGAGAAAGATCAGTCTAATCTTTCTTCCACATGAGATTTCTGCATGCTTTAATGATTGAATATAGCTATCATTTCTTCTCTATCTGCCCTCCCTTTGCTCTTTAATTTTCTCTTCTCCAGGCTGAACATATCCAGTCCATTTACCTATCCACATACATCATGACCTCCTGCATTCTTGCCAAGCTAGTTGCCCTTTTTTGGATATGCTCCAGCTTGTCAAAACTTTTCTTAAAATGCATCACCTAGAAGTGAACACAATATGTCACATGAGGTTTGAGCAGAACAAAGTATTATTTGGTCCCTTGTTCCAGGCACCATATATGACTTAATGTAGCCTCCTTTAGCATTAGCTTTTTTGCCTGCCATTTCATATTGTTGGCAAATAAATGTTCAGCTCACAATCTGCTGTCAGTGACTTATAAGTTGCTACAAATTTACAGGGTGGCTAGATGGTACAGTGGATAAAGCACCAGGCCTGGAGTCAGGAAGATCTGAGTTCCAATCTAGCCTCAGGAACTTACCAGCTAAGTGACTCTGGGCAAGATTCTTAACTCTGTTTGCCTCACTTTGCTGATCTAAAAAATGAGCTGTAGAAGGAAATGTCAAACCACCCCCAGTATCTTGGGGTCATGAAAAATTGGATTACAAGATAGAAGTAGAATGAGCAGAGATGTCATGGAGTTGAGTCCCTGAAAAGCATAAATGTCCTCTACAGTCTCCCTGGCAAGCAGTTATCCTATCAGCCAAATAGAATAAGTGTAACTCTCTATTACATTGCCCCTTCCCTCTCCCCCCATTTATTTGATCACCAAGTTCCACCATTTTTTTTCTTTTTCTCCAGATCTCTCTTGCATTTGTCTCCTCTTTTCTACTCCTGCCAGTATCATTCTAGTCCAGGCTCTGTCCCTTCCTACAAAAGCTAGTATAGTATCACGCTGACTCATTTCCCAGCTTTGGTGTCTTCCCTTTCTAAAATATATAGTATGCCTCTGATTACTATGTGCAAGACTGTGGTCAAGTCATCTACGCTCCCTGAGCCTCAGTTACTCATCTTCTAAAGGAAGACTGAGATTAAATAGCTCTAGTTCTGAGGTATCTCTTAGCTTTGGATCTAGGATCCATCATAAAGTCACTATTTTTTTTAATTAACAAGCATTTTTATCATCCTCCTAACTCTCCTCCCCACTGGAAAACAATAATAACAAAAATAGAAAAACAAAAGCCCTTGTAACAAATATACATAGTCCAACAAAACAAATTCACACATTGACAGTGTCCAAAAAATGTTTACCTGGTTTTTTTTTTTTGCACATTTAGTCTTCTCTCTTGGAAGTTCTATCTACCCCTTCAGTCACCCTCACTGATTGGTAAGTTCCTCTTGGAACTTCCATTTGAGGAACTGCCTAAGCAAAATATGCCAACTTCTTCACTCCTTTCCTAGTTCTAAGTCTTCTGTACAGAAGTCACCAATGACAATCCTATTATGTAAAGAATGAAAACTATGTCCCTTAGCTTGTCATCCAACTCTATTCATCATCAATACTAGCTCTGAAATATTTTTGCATCTCAAGTCTTATTTCTTCTTATTACTTGAACTGGCATATCTCCATTAGGAAATACGTAGAAGGGTTATCCAAGGACCCTTAGAATCAGACCCAGTCTAAACCCTTTGAGATCTACCTGGTCCATCCAGTTTTAGGGTGTTATATATGTCATATGCAGAGGATGTTATATATGTCACATGTTATAACCTACATACTATATGTACATGAATATGTATGTATATGAATGACATATATACATGCACATGTGTGTGAGTTTCAATAGGAAGCTGAGCTCTCAAGAATAATTTGCTGGGCTTGAAATCAGAAGACCTAAAGTAGAATCCCAACTTTTCCTCTTTCTTTGTGATCTTGGCTAAGTTGATTAACTCCTCTCATCTTTAGGTTCTTCATCAGCAAAGTGAGATGTTTAGACTAGGTCCCATCTTAGAGTTCTTCCAACTGGAAGACAATGACTTTATTTGAAATACTAAGTAACAGTTCTGGTCATTAGACTGGTCCTATTAGAGTTCTGTCTTGGAATATTTTTATGCTTGCCTTAGTGGTTTCACTGCCAAGTAATAACGTGCTGGGTTAATAAATGCCAAATTTTGTATTCCCTCCTTCCACAAGAGTAGAGAACTTTGGACTTGGCTCCAGAGAAAATTTGAGAAAGTACATTATTATCTACTGTCTATGTTATATGCCCTACTAAATGTCCAGTATCTGAGTATCTATCTATGTTTTTAAAAATATGAATACTTTCCTCATAAGTTTGTTGGAAAAAAAACAATTTTTAAAGAAAAACACACTAAAGAAGTGTAGATTCTCATCATCATCATTAATTATTCTTTTATGTTTCCACCTTACTAATGAACCAAATTTTGGAAAATTTTTCTGAGTGGTGATACAACAGAAGGAAGTGGGTGAGAATTTATTGGTTAATGGCCATTTAAATTAAATTTTTATTAGAACTGCTTACAGATTCAGTTTTCTAACTCACTCCCTAGATAATTACACAAATAATAAACCAAACAGAGGACAACAAAATCTGTTAACATCTGATAACATCATTGGATGAATATGTAAAGACCCTCGGGGCATTTGGCAAATCAGTACCATGAATCCTGGCCTTTGAAAAACAACACATTTCCTTCCATTTACATGCATATAAATTGTTGGAAAACAGAATGTCCATTTAGAAAGCTTATGATGAAGCTGAAAGATAATTAAGGTATAGAGGCAAAGGGGATGCTTGGGTTGAATCTCTCACCCTTTGTGAGATTCAATTCAATAGTAAGTGGAGGGGTTAATTTTTTTTTGGTCAAGAAGTTCTGAGTTTAACTTTCTCAGTCACTTAACACTAGCTGGGTGACCTTGGACCAATAATGTAACCTTACTCAACCTTAGGTTCTTCTCCTATAAAATGAGGATAATAACAGTACTAACTTCCAAGTATTACTGTGAGGAAAAAATGAGGTATATTTGTAAAGTGCTTTGAAACACATATAAGTACTGTATACCTACTGTGTGCAAGAAGAATCATGGTGTAGTGGATAGAAGACCAGCCTTAGCAACTGGAAGATATGAATTCAAGTCCTACCCAATTCTAACTTTGAAGCAGGTTCTGTGCACTATGCCAAACCACAGGTGTGTAGATAAATATCATACATTGTGGGAGGTGATGAAAATAAAGATGCTTGCCAGGAAATATGACCTAGGAAAATTTGGGGATCATCTCAAGTCCAGTATGGTCCTTAGTTCTGCAGACACAAATAGATCATGAGATGAAGAAAAGGGAACTGACTTTAAACAAATTTCATATAAGACTGATTTGTAAAGAAACAACCAATTTTTTAACTTATGAGAGTGAGTTACAGTCAAACCAGAAATATCTGGAACATCTTTCTGGTTGGATATCCAGGTACCTTAAAAGCTGTATTCCAATAAGTAGCTCACATTTCTGGACAATGGATCTCTTTCCTCACAACATTCCTATGAGACAGAAAGTATAAGAAAGCAGTATTACCTTCATTTCATAGATGAGCAACCCAAGTCTCAGAGAAGAGTCACGCCTTGCCCAAAATAGCCCAATGAGCAATCACCAGAGATAGTCCTTCAACCCATGTCTTCTGACACCAAGAGTTAACTCAGACATTGTTTTATGAACATGAGATAAGAATCAAAGGAATTGTAGAGGCTGGAGGAATAATTCAATTAGGTTGTCTAGAGATTATCTCTATTTCACTCTGAAATAATTCTTCCTAATGCCTGGATAGGGCAGCTAGGTGGCACAGTGGATAGAGAGCTATGCCTGGAGTCAGGAAGACTCATCTTACTGAGTTCAAATCTGGCCTCAGACACTTACTACTGTGTCACCTTGGGCAAATCACTTAACCCTGTTTGCCTCAGTTTCCTCATCTGTAAAATGAACTGGAGAAGAAAATGGAAAACTTCTATTATCTTTTGCCAAGAAAACTCCAAATGGGATCATGAACTGAAAAATGACTGAACAACAAAAATGCCTGGATACTGTGTCTTCCCTCCTTGAGCAATGCTAGGAAAATTTTGGCAAGTTCTTATTCTTTGTCCTTTTTCTAGACACTCTGCTCGACACTGCCATTTAAATAGCCATATTATCTTGGACATGCTGCAAAAGGATTGAGAAGATCACATTTTATTTTCCTTAGTTACACTTCAGATTGACATCTCCCTGAGGGAGCTTCAGTAGACACACATCTCATCAACAACTGATTTATATGCCACCTCTTAGGAAATGACAGTCGTAACTGGTAAATCTCATCCATGTTGTATTGACTTTAGTTGTCACATTCTGTTGCAAAGATACCCCCACTGGGCAATTGTCTCTATTGTTGAGGGATTGGAATCAGTCATGAAGGGTTGGATGTATCTGGGAGGATGAATTAGCTAGGCATGTCATGGCTACTCAGATTTGCTGTTGGATATATTCTGTGTCCTGGCACCTAAATAGTACAGGGAACCAACAAAATCCCCAAGGAAATATAGATATGTCATGTGAACTTCAGACTGATGTGCCCTCTCTAGACATGCACCAGTCTGAGTCATAGACAAACAACACTAATAGGGAACTCAGGAGAGAAAAGACTTATATGGCCACAGCCAAGCCATTGTAAAAGGCAGCTAGGTGGCCCAGTAGATAGAGTGCAGAGCCTAGAGTCAGGAAGACCTGAGTTCAAGTGCCTATTCGGACACTTACTAGCTGTGTGACTTGGCCAAGTTTCTTAACAGCATTTGCCCGTTTCCAGATCTATGACATGAGCTGAAGAATAAAATGGCAAACTGCTCCAGGATCTCTGCCAAGAAAACCCCAAATGGGGTCATGAAAAGTCTGACATGATTGAAACAATGGAACAACAGTAAGCCACTATAAACATCTTGGAGATTTGCCTGTTGGTCATTTTTTTCTTACTTTCTTTTGTACTGCATTGTAACTCACAACAGGCTTTTGTCTGTTCTGATACCAGTGCTATACTGTATTATGTATATGTATGTGAATATATATATACACACACATATATACATATGTAAAATACAGTGTAGCACTGGTGGGTGTGTGTATATATGTGTGTGTGTGTGTGTGTGTGTGTGTGTGTGTGTGTGTGTGTGTGTGTATAAAATATTCTAGATGTGGGTGGAACCCCCAATACATGTTGTCTCCCTAATTAGAATTTAAGGTCCTTGAGAGTTGGAGTTATACCACAACTGGCATCTCAAATTCTAACTGCCTGACAAACAGCAGGCACTTAATAGATAGTTATTGGTAATTGATTTGGTTTTTATTCCCTATTGTATACTTGTTTTCTCCACATTTGACCATCATAGTTCTTTGGTAGAGCAGAAAAGCTAAGTAAAATGGGTAAGGCCATCATCCTGCTACACTGACCAACAGTTTTCTTACAGACAAATCTCACTAATGAATATTTTAAAAAATGACAGAGATAGATGATATTCTGTCAAAGTCTTTCTGTAATAGAAATATTATCCTAATACTCAAAAAGAAAAAGACAGAGGAGAAGAAAAAGTACTATTGAAAAACCTTACCAAGGAATGTTAATTTTCAAAAAAAGTAACTAAAATTCTTCTAAGGTAAGATCAGAAATATATCCGCATATTAATTAATTCTGCCTGATCCTGATCCATGCCAGAAATGTAAGGACAGCTCAAAATTAGCCTCCAAAACAGCATAACTAATCATTTAAACACAAGGGTGGGATTGATTAACTCAATCAGTAAATCACCCCACCATAGTTGAAGTAACTAACAAGATGGCCCTCCCTGGTATATTTATCATATGAAAACACATCTCTTGAACATTCAATAAACCTAAAGACATTGTACTAAGTGCAAGGAATCTGAATCAAGTTGTAAAGGAGTAGAACACTTCTAATCATGAGAAGAAATTCAATGAAGCTACACTGGAAATCTGAGATTGGATGGGAAGACCAAGTCATTGCAAGTGAAGCTTAAAGAAAATATTCAACTATTTGGGATTCCAGAATCCAACTCCAGCCAGTTGCTTCGGAGGGAATCTCTTATGAGGAAGAAGAGCCTCCCTCTCCCCTCTCTCTTCTCCTTGATCAGAGGATGGCCTTGTGAATTTCAAAAGGCTGAAGATCTTCGACTTCTTGTTAGCATCCTCACAGTATCTCCAGAAAAATCATTGGTCTATGGTGGTATCTGTTTTGGGAATCAAGGACAAACTAAGTTCATTAAGGGAAGGCAGCTTAAGGATACCATTAGCATGCTCCAAGATATCCAGAGGAACTTGATGGGGTCCCCATGAAAAGGGGGAAATGAATTCCAGCTGGAGGATTTCTGGGAATGGTGAGCTATGAGCCACTTTGTCAGAAGAGCTTTATGAACTGGAGCCTTCTTTTACTGGGCTCTATAGAAGTATGTCAGAAAAATATGTAACTTTTTTTTGAGGGATGAATGTATTATAGCAATTATACTTACTATATTATCTTGATTAATACTCCTAACTAAAAGCTAATTAAGGTTTTCGGGTTAATTAATATAAACTGATAATCAATGGGAAAAGCATACTAGTAGGGCTTTGAGGGCCAAAGCATTAGAAAGTTAGGAAACTGCTTCCCTCAAACTCTCAGAGCTATTACTAGATTGTGAAAGGCAACCACATCCTGAGGATCCAACATGCCACTAAGAATCAGGGTTGGGGGGCACAGCCAAGGTGGAGTGACTTGCTTGAGCTCTTTGCCAACCCCTCCCCCCAAATACCTGCAAAAAAAAGTCTCTAAACAAATTCTAAAGCAGCAGAACCCACAGAAAGACAGTACGCAACAAATTTCCAGCCTAAGACAACCTGAATGGTTGATTAGAAAGGTCTATCACACCAGGCTGGAAGAGGATTGCTATTCAGCGTGGGCAGGTAGGCAAAACAGGCCTCAGTGAACCCAGAGCAGGCCTCAGTGGACTGAATCATGTGCAGCTGTGGCAATTTCCAGACTTCTCAACCAACAAACATCAAAGAGAACTTAGAATTTCAGTAGGAAAAGTCTGCGACCTTGGTGAGAGAGAAGCTCAGTCAGAGCCCCAGTCCTGGTTGCACAGTGGCTGCTTCCAGAGCTTCTGGCCCATAGGCTGAGTGGGAATCGAGCAGTTAATCAGAGGGCATTTGCAGGGATTTCTTTGCTGGTGCTAAGGCAGGATTCTCTTGCTTTGCCTGTGTTTGGATCCAGGTTAGAGTTCTGGGTAGCAGTCCTGGGGTGAGGAGGAGTGCTGGCATGGTAGAGCTTGTAGAGGCAGTAAAGAGAGATTCCTCCTCACAGTTCCAAGGCAGAAAGAAGTGCTTGTGGTCACTCATAGACCAGAGCACAGGCCAGGAAAGGAGTAAACACCTTGCCCTTGATCATATCACCCAGGAAGAACTGAAAATTTACAGGTCCCTAGAAGTATCTCTCAAAACAGCTGTACAAACCCCCGAAGCTTGGGACAGTACACTCTCCACATTGGAAGCAGATTCGTACCTTAACAAAGAATTTAAAACTCAAGTAATTGGCTGGGATTATGAGCAAGCAGCACAAAAAGAGTCAGACAGTAGACTCTTTCTTTGGTGACAAAGAAAATCAAAACACACAACCAGAAGAAGAAAACAAATCAAAGATCCTACATCCAAAGCCTCTAAGAAAAATATGAATGGGTCCCAGGCCAGGGACCAGCTCTTCCCAGGAAGAGCTCAAAAAGGATTTTGAGAAGCAAATAAGAGAAATAGAGGAAAAACTTGGAGGAGAAATGAGAGTGATGCAAGAAAATCGTGAAAAACAAGTCAACAGCTTGCTAAAGGAGACCCAAAAAAATACTGAAGAAAATGACACCTTAAAAAATAGCCTAACCCAAATGGCAAAAGAGGTCTTAAAAGCCAATGAGTAGAAGAATGCCTTGAAAAGCACAACTGGCCAAGTGGAAAAGGAAGTCCAAAACTCACTGAAGAAAATACTTCCTTAAAAATTAGAATGGAGAAAATAGAAGCTAGTGACTTTTTGAGAAATCAAGACATTGTAAAAACCAAAAGAATGAAAAAATAGAAAACAATGTGAAATATCTCATTGGGAAAACAATTGATCCTGAAAATAGATCCAAGAGAGATAATTTAAAAATTATTGGACTACCTGAAAGTCATGATCAAAAAAAAAATAGCCTAGACATCATCTTTCATGAAATTATCGAGGAAAACTGCCCTGATATTCTAGAACCAGAGGGCAAAATAGAAATGGAAGGAATCCACTGATCACCTCCTGAAAGAGATGCCCAAAGGAAAACTCCTAGGAATATTGTAGTCAAATTTCAGAGTTCCCAGGTCAAGGAGAAAATATTGCAATCAGCCAGAAAGAAACAATTCAAGTATTGTGGAAACACAATCAGGATAACACAAGATTTAGCAGCTACTACATTAAGAGACCAGAGTGCTTGGAATATAATATTCTGGAGGTCCAAAAAGATAGGATTACAACCAAGAATCACCTACCCAGCAAAACTGAGTATAATACTTCCGGGGAAAAAATAGATATTCAGTGAAATATAGGACTTTCAAGCATTCTTGAAGAAAAGACCAGAGCTGAACAGAAAATTTAACTTTCAAATACAAGACTCAAGAGAAACATGGAGAGGTAAACAGGAAAGAAAAATCATAAGGGACTTATTAAGGTTGAACTGTTTACTTTCCTGCATGGAAAGATGATATTTGTAATTCATGAGACCTTTGTCAGTATTAGGATAGTTGGAGGAAAAAATTATATGTAGATAGATAGATAGATAGATGGATAGATAGATAGATAGATAGATAGATAGATAGATAGATAGATAGATAAATGGCACAGGGTGAGTTGATGATATAGGGGTGATATCTAGAGAACAAAATTAAGAGGTAAGAGAGGATTATACTAGGAGAAGAAAGGGAGAGGTAGAATGGGGTAAATCATCTCACATAAAAAAGACAAGAAAAAACTTTTACAGTGGAGCAGAAAAAGGGGAAGGTGAGAGAGAATGAGTGAATCTTATTCTCATCAGATTTGGCTTAAGGAGGGAATACCATACACATTCAATTGAGTATGGAAATCTATCTTACTCTATAGGAAAAGAGGAAGGAAAAGGATAAGAGAACAGAGGGATGATAGAGGGGAGGGCAGATTTGGGGAGGAGGGAATAAGAAGCACACACTTCTAAGGAGGGACAGGATCAAAAGAGAGAATAGAATAAATGGGGGGTATGATAGGATGAAGGGAAATATATTTAGTTTTTCACAACATGACTACTATGGAAGTGTTTTGCATGACTACACATGTATAACTTCTATTGAATTGCTTGCCTTCTCAATGAGGATGGGTGGGAAGGGAGTGAGGGAGAAAATCTGGAATCCAAAATTTTCAAAACAAATGTTAAAAATTGTTTTCACATGCAACTGGGAAATAAGATACAGAGGCAATGGGGTAGAGAAATCTATCCTGCGTCATAGGAAAATAAAAGTAGAAGGGGATAAGAGAAGAGGAGGAGATAGAAGAGAGGACAGATTAGGAGAAGGAGCATTTAGAATGCATGCCATCTTGGGGTTGAGGCAGGGATGAGATGGCGAGAAAATTCAGAACTCAATATCTTGTATAAGTGAATGTTGAAAACTAAAAATAAATAAATTAATTTTAAAAATGTAAAAAAAAAAGAAGAATCAGGGTTGGTGAGCGTGTACTACAAAACTAACAATTTTAAAAATCTGCATAATTAGTTTAATAAATGCAAAAGAAAACTCCTTTGACAAAAAGCATAGCACTCCTTTGTATTACTTTTTAAGCATAGATATGAAAGAGCTATGATTTAATGTGATCTAAAGTATGTATTTAAAATCAATAAATAATACTGTTTACAATGGAGAAAAACTGGAACATTTCCAGGTATAATCAGGAATTTAAAAAAAAAAAGAATGCCTTCTGTCACCAGCATTCTTTGGTATAGATATAGGTAGGGAATACATAGCACAAAATAAGGGAATGAAATAAGATAAAACTATCCTGATTTGAAGATGCTATGATGATTGACTATAAAAAGAAAAAAAAATGAGCAAAAATGTTAGAGATAATTAATAAATTCATTGAGATAGTAGTATGTAAAATAAAACCTCAAAACAATCAAAATTACCGTAAAGTAGTAACAAAAGACTAGGAGAAAGCATAGTAAAATATATTTCATTAAAAAATTAGAGAATTCATAAAATATTTGGGAATTAAGCAACAGATATACACAGAGAAATGACTCTATGAAACATTCTCCAAATTACAACAGTAAGATATGCAAAATAAACAATTCTGTAATTTCACCTCACAACTCACAAATTGACAAAGAAGACAAAGAATGCTAATAGCGAATTCTGATACAGTTCTGGCAAGTTAGACACCTTGAGGTATTTCTGGTGCAGCTGTGAAGTGATCCAATCACTCTGAATTTCAATTTGATATTGTGAAAGAACACACACTAAGCTCTCCGTACACTTCGCTTGGAAATCCTAATAATGATGATAATGAAAATCACAGTAATAACCATCATTTATATAGCACTTTGAGATTTGCAAAGGGCTTTATAACTGTTTCTCATTCAACCATCACAATAACCCTGGGAGATGTTATCATTATCTCCAATTTGCATAAGAGGACACTGAGACAAATAGAGATTAGGTGACTTACCCAAGATTTCATAGCTAGTAAGTATCTGAGGCAGAATTTGTATTCAATCAATCAACAGTTATAAAGTGCCTACTAAAGTGTTAAGTATTGGGCTTAAAAATGGAGTAAAAAGACAGTCCCTACCCTCAGGTAACTTACAGTTTAATGGGGGAAACAACATGTGAACAAATATATATGAAGCAAGCTACATACAGGATAAATAAGAAATTATTAAGTTTAGAATTAACAGGGTTTCAGGAAGGCTTCATACAGAAGGTAGGGTTTTAGTTGGAGTGGAAAGGAAGCCAGGAAGGTCAGTAGTCAGAGCAGAGGAGAAAGAACATTCCAGGAATGGGTGACAGCCAGAAAAAAGGCCCAGAGTAGTGAGATGGAGGATCTTGTTCATGGAACAGCCTGGAGGCCAGTGTCACTGGATCAAAGACCATGGTGTAAGAAGACTTAAAGGTAGGATGGGTCTAGCTTACGGAGGGATTTGAAAGCCAAGCAGAACTTTTTGTATTTGATCCTGAAGGCAAGAGGAAAGCCCTGGAGTTTGAGTGGAGTGTGTGTGTGTGTGCGTGTGTGTACACACACACACACACACACACACACATATATACATATATATGCATATATACATGCATGCACACACATAATATATACATATGGATGTATATATATGTGTGTGTGTGTATGTATATGTATGTGTGTGTGTATGTGTATATATATATGTGTTATATGATTTAACTAGAGTGGTAGCAGCACCAGAGAAGAAAAAGGGAAATATTTGAGAGATGTTATAAAGGTGAAATCAACAGGCCTCAGCAACAGTTTGGATATGGCAGGGGAGTAGTGAGAGATTATGAGGAATCCAGGGTGACTCCCAGGTTGTAGCCTACAGCACTGGGAAGATGGTATTGTCCCCTACAGTAATAGGGGAGGTAGAAGAGGCTGGGGGTGGGGAAGACAATGAGTTCTCTTTTGCATATATTGAATTTAAGATGTCTACTGACATCCATTTTGGGATGTCTGAAAGGTAGTTACAAATGTGAGCTTGGAGATCAGCTAAGTGTTTGGGTATGATAGGAAGATTTGAGAAATCATCAGTATAGAGATGTGAATTAAATATTCTAGTCACTGAATCACCTACTTTTCACTACTGAAAATATATTCTAAATCCAATATATACCAAATACTAAATGTAACATTCTTTATCATAGCAAAAAAAAAAAAATCCTGCCAATAAATGAATGAACTTCTATTGAGCAATTGGGATATGGAAAGCACCCCTCCCAAAAGCCAAACCCTTGTTTTCCTGATGAGGAAAATGAGGCCCATAAAAAAGTATGCCCAAGGTCATACAGGTAGTAATTAACAATCAGAATTTAAACTCAGATGCCCTTACTTCAACTCTTTCCACTGTACTACACAGGGCTTATTACATTGTATAGATTACATTTAGTTCACTGTGTATACTAAGGAGAATATGAAATCCTTGAAGGCAGGGAGTTGAATTTTAATTTTGGCTTTTCACCCACAGTGTCTAGTGTAGTGATTTACACGTAGCATTACTTAATAAATGTTTATTAAATTAAAGCCAATTGGATTCATCATCTTCTGTTTGCCCTTCGTACCTCAATTTTCTTTAAATATACAAATCATAAACTCTTAAACACATGGAAACAATCAAGTGTAGCTGAGCACAGAGTCAACCTGGTGATTTTGTAATTTGTGTATTTTCAATTAGATATCCATAGTCTGCAAGTTAATTTATTTAAGCCCATATATCAGCATCATCAACAAAAATATTCATCATTATCATTTTCAGCTGGCAGGAATTAGTAGCAGATGTTATGGAACTTTTCCATGTTGATGTGCAGAGACATTCAACATCCCCTTGTGAATTCCAAATAAGAAAACACAATGAATATGGTTTTGTGTTCATTGCAAACTATATTTTGCACCATAATATTCATTTGTCTAACAAAAAAATCCACCTCTACAATTGGGGTTTGCAAAGGATAGCAACAATTTCCACTTGCAAACACAGACAAAGAAGAGAAAATGATGTTGTGAAGGGAAAGAACAGTTGGATCTCAAAAGAAACAACCTTTTCAGTAGCTCAATCTAAGAAATCTCTAGCCTATAATAACACAGTTGATCAGCTCAACCAGCATCATTATTCTACTCCAGTCCTGGTTATTTAACTAGAATATCTAATCTATATCTGCTCCATTTCCTCTCCAGTGACTGGATCTCTCTGGTATCCCAACCCACCATTTTTGTAGAACTCCTATTCACCCTGAGCAACCCTGGTATTTCTGGGTCTTCTATGCCTAAGTAGGCCTGTTTTAGTGGTCATTTCAAACATTAGTTTTCTTTCATTTTTTTTCTTTTTTTAAATAAAGTTAGTATTATCAACAAAAAAAGAAAATGAATTCACACACACACAAAAAAAAAATAAATGATTTGCAAACCTATAAATCTTCACTCGTAATTTATTTTGTTTAATCTATCTACTCAGTCTAGTAAAATATTTTTTTTGCTTCTCCCTTTCTCATTCTATATATGACGCGTATGTCCATATAAATAATGTATATGTTAATGTGTATGTGTGTATATATGTGTATGTATGTATATATATATATATATATACATATTTCCCTTTTTTCTCCATCATTCAAAACCTCTGATGTTCTTCATATACACACATATGCATGTATATATATATATATATATATATATATTACATACATATGTATGATATATATATACATATATATATGTATATATATATAACATACATATGTATGTATGTATGTACTCATAGATACATACTTCCTATTGACTCAATCACTCAAAGGCCCTGATCTACCCAGGTATGCCTGCATTCCCTCAAAATCACTCTGTATCTCTTTTTATCCACATATATCTATTCATTTTTCTGTCTCCTCTGGCTTGACTTAAGGACAGGTACAGTCTTGCTTTTACCTTTATAATTCTCATGCAAACAACATAATACCTGATACACAGTAGATGCTTAATAAAGGCTTATTGTGGCTTTCTGTATAATTAAGATCAATATATTTATTTCAGAGTTAAGAAATTCTCTTCTGTATCCATCATTACCATGGGTTTTTTTTTCATTAGTTGCCTTAAGACTCCAGACTTATTGTTCCTCAAAATGTGTTCTTGTTATTAATTAGGCTACTCTGGTTCTGTTAAGCATGCCGTTCGTCCAAGTGTGGTGACACAGGCCTGTAAGAACTACTTCTTTATAGACAGAGTCTGGTGATTTTACTTAACCTACTTATTTTTCACTCTTTCCCAAAATGATTATTCTGCTTTAGTCAGGGTGGTTTCTTCTCCTGCCCATAAACAATTTCAGTAGAAAGAGACAACTCATAAAGGAAAGTTAAAATATACAGTTCTAAGTTGCAGTCATTCTTATAGTTTAGAAGATCATGCATGAAAAGTCTCAGAAATCCACAGGATGCATTAATAGGTCAGATCACAATGTCCAGGGGTCTAGAAGGAACAAAAGATAGGAAGATGCAAGGAAGATGTAAGGAAGATGTGAAGGCTAAGGTTCTTTAGAGTATAACAGCAAGAAAGACACAAGGCCTAGTCTTCCCCATAGTGTGGTATAAAGAAAGATGGTAAGGATTCTTGTGGGTGAGTCTCTGCTCATCCAAATATTTTGAGTAGCTGTATTTTCCTTTCAATAGAGGGGTGGAAAGGAGTGACTGTTAATGGACTTGATTGTCAGACTGAAGCAGGAGCTATGGGTTTTCCTCGGTGAGGGTGGATTGAGAGGCTCAGATATCAGCCATGAAACACAGAGAGGAAAGAGAAAGGTAAATAGGCGTGGCAAGTTTCTTAGAATATAAGGCATAGTGGAGATGTGGATATGTGCCCCCAAATCTTAGTGATGAATTTTTGATGATAATATGGAGAGGAGTGTCTAGGAGGAGTGCCATCAGGTTTAGCTCTTATTTCTTTACTATATGATCACTTTTATCTGCAAGTTGGGTGAAGTAACAGCAACCATGCCAATCAAACTTGCCCTAAAGGCTAGCAGGGCTATTTAGTGTTTCACAATCAGATCTGAGATATCATAAGACAGGAAGGATGAACCCAGAAGAACAAGATGAAAGTCACAGGAATAAATGTAAAGTCTAAAGATAAGCTACAAATTCAATTGTGTAAGTGCAGGATGTAGAATACTTCATTGTGGAGCAGAGGTAAGCCTGAGTTTTCAAGTCCATTCCAGTGTAGAAAAAGTTATGACAAGCTCTGGGTATGAGTTAAATGATAAACTATGCAATGTTGTCTGAAAGTCAACTTATTTAATTAAGTAAGTCAAGGGTCTTCGTGAACAGGAGGTCTTCTAAGTGTGGATATGGTAATTCCTGACACAAAGAAAAATATAACATGGCACTCATCAGGGAGTGCTCTCCTTCTGTATCTACTACAATGGTGATAGAATGGTGGAAAACAAGTTAGAGAATCAGTTTTTAGGACAGATAGCCATACGTAGAACCTAGAGAAATATTTTCCCACATATTAGGCCTACAGGAAAAAAATCAGTTTCAAGATATCGCACAGGGCTCCATCATTTATAATCAAAATTCATGATCTCACATCAATGGGTTTACTGTTGCTAGTTATTCAGAATTCATGATTGGCTTTAAAAAAAATATTTCATATGGAGCAGAGAGTAGATTTGTTCATTTATAGCCACAGAAGGCAAATCTGAAACAAAAGGTAGACGTTACCAATTTAGCCTTGAACTAAGACGAAAGTTCTTAACCATGAAGAGCTATCCAAAACTGGAATGGGGTGCTTCAGGAAGTGGTGACTCCCATTCTTTGGAAGTCTTCAAACACAGCCCAGACCACCTTTGTTATATGTATTTGTTTTGCTTTTGGACTAACAACCAGGGAGGTCCCTTCTAAATCTTGAATTCTGTGATTAAAGCAAAGGCATTTAATCGAATAACATAGTAAGAAGTGATATGCCCTCCTTGCTAAAGTAGATGCATAGATACACACATGCACTTATGCACATATGAACTTGGGGCATACTCTCTCATAAGTATACACACCATCAGCAGGAAGAATGGTAGAGGTAAGGAATCAAGAAAAGGTGCATACACATAATTATATAACTTTTGCCTGTCTGCTACTATCACATACAGGCAAGGCCCAAGAAATACTTGGCAAGTGATAATAACTTCTAGTAAGATCTAAATATCTGGGGATGCAGCATGTGTTCAGGGAAGATGAGGCTGCTTTCCGCTGTTGGTGTCTACCTGATTCACCTAACTCTTCCCTGGAGTTCTAAGAAGCTGTAGCATGTGCATTAGCCACACTCTGGTAAACTGTTTCAGAAGACTGGATAAACCAAGGTTGCAGGTAACCAAGGGATCTCAAACCCTTTGGTGAGTTAGGGGGATGTCTACCCCAAACCTGTGAAGACTTCCCCTGGGGGACTGGGAATATGAGACCAATTTGTTCCAATGGCTTTGAAGGAGGCTGATGCAGGTGCTATGGAAAGCTGAGAGCTTGGTTAGATATTGAAGACACTAAGGTCATTCACTGTATCTCAAGCCATCACGTCATCTTAACTCTGTCCTGCCACTGGACTATGATAACTCTGGAAGAGAAAGTGAGGCTGACAACTTCATGCAACTCTGCCTCAGTTACATACAATTTATGCATGAATCAAAAGATATCCCCCATACCAAGGGTGGGGAAACTAAGGCTTCAAGGCCATATGTGGCCCTCTAGGTCCTTAAATTGCTTTGAAGTTTGGATTCTGTCAAAGGGCCACACTTGAGGACCTAAAGGGCAACATGTGGCCTTGAGGCCACAGGTCCCCCCCCCCATACCATTTTATCATTTGTACCTGTCTTAAAGTCCTGTGGTGACAGGCAAGTGATAAAGCAGCAGGTGCAAATACACTGAGAGCTGCAGTCACAACCTTGCACACAGATGGGAATGGACCATTTCTGTCCAACCTGTGGTAGAGCATTCCAAGCTCATATTGGTCTGATTAGCCATAGTTGGACACACTGTAACTTGATGCTAACATAGTGAGGGCATTTTGGTATTCATTCAAGAACAAGGGCAACCACCAGATATCTGGTAGTGTTTCA
The DNA here is from genome assembly GCF_003287225.1 of Phascolarctos cinereus. Lineage (NCBI taxonomy): Eukaryota > Metazoa > Chordata > Mammalia > Diprotodontia > Phascolarctidae > Phascolarctos > Phascolarctos cinereus. The sequence continues at coordinate 26,414,528 of NW_027555736.1, read as the reverse complement.
ATGAGGAAAATTATTTTTTTCTTTAAAAAAATTCCAGAGAGTCCCTGGTCTGGGAGGCAAGATGGTGGAGTGAAAAGGTAGTCGCTCTCACTCTCCCCTCTCAACCTCTGAAAACCCAGAAAATATCACCCCAGAAAAAAAAAAAACCCTGGAACACCTGAACTAGAAGAAAGACAGGGAGCAGCAGTGCAGCAGCCCAGCAAACGGGCCTCCCGGTGCCTCAGCAAAAATAAGGGAGGCAGAACTGCAAGGGGCCCAGGCAGAAGTACCTGTGGCATTCATCTGAAAGGAGGTGAAGAAAACAACCTAAAGGCTTCCTAAAGCCCCGACCTTGCTGATTCCAACCCAACGCCAGGTGAGCTGTAGGAGCCCTGAAGCCTCCAATTGTGAAGAAATCCTGAAGCCCAGGTGATAGAGCAGGCAAACACCAACACCTGGACCTCCTAGTGCCTCAGTGAGGGTGGGGAACCGGTGGAAACCAGCTCAGAAAACCACCAGTTGCCTCGGAAATCCACTGCAAAGGAATCTCCCTGCATTAGCAGAAACGAGGGAGACAACACTGCAGGGGGCCCCAGGCAGATAAACACCCTGCAGCACCCATCTAAAAGGAGCTGAAGAAAGCTAAAGGAAAGGAAAAGCAGGCAACCTAGAATTGCCTGAAAGTTCCAGCCTTGCTGATTCCAGCCCAACACAGGTAAGCTGCCAGAAACCTACAGCCTCCAATTGCCAGCATAAGAGGCCCCAGCACACAAAGCCAGTGACCAAGACCTAGGCTCCCAACACAAGAAGCTTGGGTCAGTACCCTCTGTTCCCCAGCAGGAGAGCTCAATCTCTTTAAAGGCCAGGGAATAAAGAAACACCATGAGTAAAAAGAAACGTACCATAGATTCATATTATGAGAAGAGTGAAGATCAAGACAAATTCTGAAGAGGACAACATTGTCAACAAACCCACATCTGCAACAACAAAAGGGAATATGAACTGGTCTGAAGCCCAAAAAGCCTTCTTAGAAGAGCTCAAGAAGGATTTTAATAGTCAAATGAGAGAGGTAGAAGAGTCCTTCAAAAATACAATTGGCCAATTGGAAAAAAAATACACTGAAGAAAACAAGTCCCTAAAAAACACAATTGGCCAATTGAAGAAGGAAGTACAAAAACTAACAGAAGAAAACAATCTGTTAAAAATTAGAATTGGACAAATGAAAACTAATGTCTCTATGAGAGAGCAAGAAGCAGTCAAACAGAAACAAAACAAGGAAAAAATAGATGAAAATGTAAAATACCTCATCAGTAAAACAACCACCTGGAAAATCGACTCAGGAGAGACAATTTAAAAATTATTGGACTACCTGAAAATCATGATGAAAAAAAGAGCCTGGACAGTATCTTTCAGGAAATCATAAAGGAAAACTGCCTGGAAGTCCTAGAACCAGAAGGGAAAGTAACCATAGAAAGAATCCACATCACCATACCACCTGAAAGAGATCCCAAATTGACAATGTCAAGGAATATAATAGCAAAATTCCAAAATTACCAGATGAAAGAGAAGGTGCTGCAAGCAGCCAGAAAGAAACAATTTAAATATCATGGAACCACAGTCAGGATTACACAGGACCTTGCAGCTTCTACATTAAAAGACCAGGGCATGGAACATGATATTCTGTAAGGCAAAGGAGCTTGGAATGCAGCCAAGGATCAATTACCCAGCAAAAATGAGCATCATTTTTCAAGGGAGGAGGGATATTCAATGAAATAGGAGACTTCCAAACTTTCCTGATAAAAAGACCAGAGCTCAACAAAAAATTTGATCTTCAAGTACAGGACTCAAGAAGGACTTAAAAAGGTAAATGGGACAGAAGATACAATATGTTGTTAATAAGGGGGGGCTGTTTAAACCCTACAAGGGAATATGAGACTTGCAACCCTTGAGAACTGTATTGTTATTACACCTTGTTAAAGGAGTATACATAAAGAGGTGGATATTAGTTGACTTTGATGTAATGATACAAAAATATCTAATCAAGTGGGTTAAATGAATCCAAATAAGTGGATCAATCTGATCTTAAAAAATGTACTGAGAAAGGAGGCAGACAAGGGTAAATTACATTACAGGAAAAGACACAAAATCCTATTACAGCAGAGGGAAAGAAGGGAGGGGGGAGCATTGTTTGAACCTTACTCTCATCAGATTTGGCTCAAGAAGGGCATAATATAATCAGTTAGGTATAGAAATCTAACTTGCCCTATAGGCAGTAGGAGGGAAAAGGGGAAAGAAAAGGGAGGGGGGAAAGAAAAGGGAGGGGGAAAGAAAGGGAGGGGGGAAAGAAAAGGGAGGGGGGAAAGAAAAGGGAGGGAAGCAGCAGTTAAGACTAAAGGGAAAGAAAAGGGAACGGGATAATAAAAGGGGGAAGGGACTGAAGGAGGCAGTGGTCAAAAGCAAAACACTAGTGAAGGGGAGAAAGGAAAAAGGAGAAAGAAAAACATAAATGGGGGGAAAGGATGGAGAAAAAGACACAGATAGTAATCATAACTGTGAATGTGAATGGGATGAACTCTCCCATAAAACGGAAACGGATTGCAGAATGGATTAAAAACCATAATCCTACAATATGTTGTTTACAGGAAACACATTTGAAAAAGAGTGACACATACAGGGTAAAGGTAAAAGGCTGGAGCAGAATATATTATGCTCAGCTGAAGTAAAAAAGCAGGGGTAGCAATCCTGATCTCAGACAAAGCAAAAGCAAAAATAGATCTAATCAAAAGAGATAAGGAAGGAAACTACATCCTGCTAAAAGGCACCATAGACAATGAAGTAATATCATTACTAAACATATATGCACCAAATGGTATAGCATCCAAATTCTTACAGGAGAAGTTCAGGGAGTTACAGGAAGAAATAGACAGCAAAACTATACTAGTGGGGGACCTGAACCTCCCCCTCTCAGCACTAGATAAGTCTAACCACAAAATAAACAAGAAAGAAGTTAAGGAGGTGAATAGAACATTAGAAAAGTTAGGTACCTCTGGAGAAAACTGAATGGGGATAGAAAGGAATATACTTTTTTCTCAGCAGTACATGGCACATACACAAAAATTGACCATGTACTAGGGCATAAAAACCTCACAATCCAATGCAGAAAGGCAGAAATATTAAATGCATCCTTTTCAGATCATGATGCAATAAAAATTATATGTAATAAAGGGCCATGGAAAGATAGACTAAAAAATAATTGGAAAATAAAAAATCTAATCCTAAAAAATGATTGGGTCAAACAACAAATCATAGAAACAATCAATAATTTCATTCAAGAGAATGACAATAATGAGACAACATACCAAAACCTATGGGATGCAGCAAAGCAGTTCTTAGGGGAAGTTTTATATCTCTAAATGCTTACATAAATAAAATAGAAAAAGAGGAGATTAATGAATTGGGCATACAACTAAAAAAATAGAAAAAGAACAAATTAAAAATCCTCAACTAAACACCAAATTAGAAATATTGAAAACCAAAGGAAAAATTAATAATACTGAAATTAAGAAAACTATTGAACTAATAAATAAAAATAAGAGCTGGTTTTATGAAAAACCCAATAAAATAGATAAACCTTTCATTAATTTAATTAAAAAAAAAAGAAGAAAACCAAATTACTAGTATCAAGAATGAAAAGGGTGAAGCTACCACCAAGGAAGAGGAAATTAAAACAATAATTAGGAATTATTTTGCCCAACTATATGCCAACAAATTTGACAATCTTAGTGAAATGGATACATATTTACAAAAATATAAATTGCCCAGATTAACCGAAGAGGAAGTAAAATACTTAAATAACCCCATCTCAGAAAAAGAAATTGAACAAGCCATTGATGAACTCCCTAGGAAAAAATCTCCAGGGCCAGATGGATTTACATGAATTCTATCAAACATTTAAAGAACAATTAATTCCAATACTATATAGACTATTTGGGAAAATAGGTGAAGAAGGAGTCTTACCAAATTCTTTTTATGATACAAATATGGTGTTGATACCTAAACCAGGAAGAGTCAAAATAGAGAAAGAAAATTATAGACCAATTTCTCTAATGAATATAGATGCAAAAATTTTAAACAAAATACTAGCAAGTAGATTGCAGCAACTTATCACAAGAATAATACACTATGACCAGGTAGGATTTATACCAGGAATGCAGGGTTGGTTCAATATTAGGAAAACTATCAGCATCATTGAGCATATCAACACAAAACCAACAGAAACCACATGATCATCTCAATAGATGCAGAAAAAGCTTTTGATAAAATACAACACCCATTCCTATTAAAAACACTAGAAAGCATAGGTATAAATGGAGTCTTCCTTAAAATAATAAATAGCAATATCTAAAACCTTCAGCAAGCATTATATGTAATGGGGACAGGCTAGAAGCATTTCCAATAAGATCGGGGTGAAACAAGGATGTCCATTATCACCACTGTTATTCAATATTGTACTGGAAACCTTAGCTTTAGCAATAAGAGAAGAAAAAGAAATTGAAGGCATTAGAATAGGCAAAGAAGAAACAAAGCTATCACTCTTTGCAGATGACATGATGATATACTTAGAGAATCCTAGAGAATCAAGTAAAAAACTACTTGAAATAATAAACAACTTTAGCAAAGTTGCAGGCTATAAAATAAACCCACATAAATCATCAGCATTTCTATATATTACCAACAAAGCCCAACAGCAAGAGATAGAAAGAGAAATCCCATTTAAACTTACTGTAGACATTATAAAATATTTAGGAGTCTACCTCCGAAACAAACCCAGGAACTCTATGAACACAATTACAAAACACTTTTCACACAAATAAAATCAGATCTAAATAATTGGAAAAACATCAGTTGCTCATGGGTAGGCCAGCTAATATAATAAAAATGACAATCCTACCTAAGCTAATTTACTTATTCAGTGCCATACCAATCAAACTACCAAAAATTATTTTATAGAGTTAGAAAAAATAATAACAAGATTCATTTGGAAAAAAAAAGGTCCAGAATATCAAAGGAACTAATGAAAAGAAATGCAGGGGAAGGTGGCCTAGCAATTCCAGATCTTAAATTGTATTATAAAGCAGCAATCATCAAAACTGCTTGGTACTGGCTAAGAAATAGGGAGGTGGATCAGTGGAATAGGTTAAATATGCAAGACACAGTAGTCAATGACTATAGTAATCTATTATTTGATAAACCCAAAGACCCCAGCTTCTGGGATAAGAACCCACTCTTTGAAAAAAACTGCTGGGAAAACTGGAAAAGAGTATGGCAGAAACTAGGCATAGACCCAAATCTCACACCATATACCAAAATAAAGTCAAAATGGGTTCATGACTTAGATATAAAGGCTGATACCATAAGTAAACTGGGAGAACAAGGAATAGTTTACCTATCAGATCTATGGAGAACAGAAGAATTCATGACCAAACAGGAGATAGAGAACATTATGAAAAGCAAAATGGATAATTTTGATTACATTAAATTGAAAAGTTTTTGCACAAACAAAGCCAATGCAACTAAGATTAGAAGGAAGGTAGAAAATTGGGAAAGAATTTTTACAACCAGTCTCTGATAAAGGCCTCATTTCTAAAATAATAGAGAATTAAGACAAATTTATAAGAACACAAGCCATTCCCCAATTGATAAATGGTCAAAGGATATGAACAGACAGTTCTCAGATGAAGAAATTAAAGCCATCTATAGTCATATGAAAAAATGCTCTAAATCGTTATTGATTAGAGAAATGCAAATCAAAACAACTCTGAGGTACCACATCACACCTATCAGATTGGCCAACATGACAAAACAGGAAAATGATAAATGTTGGAGAAGATGTGGGAAAATTGGAACACTAATACATTGTTGGTGGAGTTGTGAAATGATCCAACCATTTTGGAGAACAATTTGGAACTATGCCCAAAGGGCTACAAAAATGTGCATACCCTTTGATCCAGCAATAGCACTTCTAGGGCTATATCCCAAAGAGATCAAACAAATGGGAAAAGGACCACATGTACAAAAATATTCATAGCAGCTCTTTTTGTGGTGGCAAAGAATTGGAAATTGAGAGGATGCCCATCAATTGGGGAATGGCTGAGCAAGTTGTGGTATATGAATGTAATGGAATGCTATTGTGCTATAAGAAATGATGAACAGGATGACTTTAGAAAAACCTGGAAATACTTATATGGTCTGATGCTGAGTGAAGTGAGCAGAACCAAGAGGATTTTGTACACAATGACAGCTACATTATGCAATGACTAAGATTGTTAAACTGAACCCTTCTCAGCGTTACGAGGATCTAAGACATCTCCAGAGGCCTCGGGATGGAAAATGCTGTCCACATCCAAAGAAAGAGCTATGGAAGTCGAATCGCTATCACTTATTTTTATCTTCTGTTGAGTTTTGTTTCCTCTCTCTGATGGTTCCTCCTATTGGTTTTCATTTTTACTTACAACTTCACTAATGTGAAAATATGTTTAATGGGTATGTAAATGTGAAGCCTATATCAGATTGTGCCTCTTGGGGAGGGTGGGGGGAGGAAGGGGAGAAAAATTTTCAACTCAAAAGCATATGGAAGTGATTGTTGATAAATCAAAATAAATTAATTTTAAAAAAAAGAAAAAAATCCCTGAATATCCATTTAAACTTTGATTATAAGAATTGGTAAATACTTTTTTTTGTCAAAAAGAAATCAATGTGGTTTCCAGGCAATACATTGCCTAACATCTTCCAAAGAAAGGGAGGTTACAAGTTAAATTGCCGCCCTGTCTTTGAGATCTATGATTATCAAGCACACAAACTCAGAGCCAGGAGAGATGCACAAAGAAATTAAGGCTGACTTGCATATTTTAGCAAAATGCTCTAAAATTCTCTTTATGTTGAGAACATTCATGAAAATAAAGAGGAGAAAAAAGGGCACCTGCAGCTCATGGGGGATGGACTAGTTTAGGGCCAAGTCCTAGGAAGTAAGAGGTAGAGAGGGTTCTAAACTGTTGGTTCCAAACCCTGGGTAAGGGAGAACTGCTGACCTTTAGATCAGCAGTCTACTACTTTTGCCAAATTAAAGTATAATTAGTGAATGACAGAGAACAGAGATAGATAGACACAGGTGCCAAAGTGATGTCATTTATTTGTGTTCCTTTATAGAAAATAAACTAGTGAATGCATTGGTATAGGAAGCTCAGAATGAGGAAATTCCCTTCACCAAATAAATTGGCAGCCTTTTTGCAATTTACATTCTTACAAAGCACCCTGGGGCATTGACTCATTAAGGGATTTATCCAGAGGCAGTAGAGTCAGAGGTAACACTTGAGACCAGATCTTGCAGTCATATCTGTATGTGTTTTTCTGTGCCCCTATTGCTTTCTATTTATGTCTCTGTGTCTCTCTGTGTCTCTGTGAGTCTCTCTGTGTCTGTCTCTCTGTTTCTTTCTCTCTGAAATTGCCTCAAAAATGCTTCAATAATTTCGTTGACCTTTGTACCATTCCTATTTATAACCATGTCTGTCCATAAATTTTTCATAAAGGATTTGTGGGAAAGATTCAAATTTTTTCTCTAGTCCATTTAAAATTTCATAAGTATTAGGGCAGTACTCATGCTGTGGATCAGCACTTCCCCCCTGCCCTGTAGAATCACTAAATAGCTAACTCATTTCCTTTTCTATTCATGGATAGCCAAAATGATGTTTTCAGGCCATTGCCTCCATGAAAATCCTTGTTGATCACAAAATTTCAGAACTGGAAGGGATCTTGAGGACAACTAGTCCAACTCCAACCTAGAAAAAGAAATTCTGTCCACAGCATACCTAAGAAAACTGGACTTCCCTCCTCTCTAACCACCTCCCTTCAAAGGCTCCTCACCAGCTCCCTCCCCTCAGGATTATGGTAAAATTTCTTTCCAACACTCACCCTCACATACCTTGAATTCTAGAAATTTAAGCAAATCAGCTGCTATGCCAGTGTTCCTAGATGGAAGGTGCTAATCTAATTCTATATAGTCTCACTCATGATCCTTATGAATTCCCTAACCAAATTGTTCCTTCTGTGAGATATTACCTCTTCTCTCTCTCTCTCTATCTGTGTGTGTGTGTGTGTGTGTGTGTGTGTTTATTCCTTTAGAATGTAAGCTCCTTGAGGGTAAGGATTGCCTTTGCTTTTAGAGTTCTGTTCCAAATACTCAGCACCATGATTAGCACATAGCAAGTGTTTAATAAATGCTTTTAAATGAATTCATTCATGCTTTTGTCCAAAGACTTTGGGGTAGGGACAGGGTAATAGGGACCTGTTGCTTCATGTGTAATTCAATCCTTTTCTGAGAACTCAAATTCTTAAGATTCTCTTTACCTTATAGGGAGCCCATCTCTTACAGAATCCTATTGATTATTCCTGGTTGATATGGTATATACTATGTAAACACACAATGTAACTTTTTAATTACTATTTAGTTCATATGAATTGATGATGCTTCTGAAATCTATAGGAGAATATTCTTGTTATAAATTTTTATGATCATTAAAAACACTTTAAAACTAATTTATGCTAAAAGTGCTACCAAAGATAAGCTTAGAGGTATTTTTAACATCATGAAAAGAGTATACCTTAAACTGAAAGCCAGCATTATATGCAAAAGTTACATACTAAAAAAATAATTACAGGATTAAAACAAGGACACCTATGGTATTATTTCCCCTCACTATTTTTTTAAAAATAATTCCAGAAATGCTAGCAATGGCAAAGAAAAAGAAAGAAATTAATAGCTTAAAGATTGTGAGAGAGGAGACAAATCTATACCCATCTCTTTATGACACTACTTAGAAAACCTAGGGCATCAGCAAAAAATAATAACAGAAAAATGTATACCCACAGTGAAGTTGTAGACTAGAAAACACATCTACGAATCAACAGTATATGCACATAGTTATAACAAAATCCCTGAGGCAAAAAATAAAAAGGGAGATTATATCAAAATAATTACAAAATGCTTTAAGTAGTTGGGAGTCAATCTAGCAAAGTACAGTCAATACACATCATAAGTATTTAATTTCAAAATGTTCCTTTGAGAAATAAAGAACAAATTAGATGGCTACTGGAATGTTCAGTGGTAATGGGTGGGTTATGCCAATAGAATAAACACTACAATAGTACCAGAATTAATTTATAATGTTCATTCAGTACTAATCAAACTACCAAAGGGATATTTTACAGAACTCAATAGAATAATAATAAAATTAATTTGAAGGAATTAAAGATGATAGCATATCAAGTAAAATAATGGGCAAAAAGTAGGAAAGAAGGTAGGATAATACATCCTGACCTTAAACTATGTTACAAAGCAGAAATCATCAAAACCACTTGGAGTTGCTGGGAAACGTAGATCAATATAACAAACTAGGCAAAAGAAAATCAGAAAGAAATTTATTATATTAGAGAATGTCAGACTATATTGTGTTATAGTCATTTTCTTGCCAAGAGTTCAGTATGCCAGTGAAATCACAAATGCAGACTATATAAAGAGAGAGAGAGAAAGAGAAGAAGAGAGAGATGTTCAACTATATTGGTATCTATATATTGAGATGTGCATATGCATTTCTATATCACAATATCTCTAGGGCAATTTCTGCATCTCTGCCTTTGCCACCCTGTGTCTATTTCTCTGACTTTATCTCTGTTTTACTCCAAGTCTGACTCTGTTTCTGCCTCACTATCTTTATTTTGCCGTCGCTGTCTATGTGTCTGTCTATCTGTGTCCATGTCTGTTTCTATGTCTCTGTCTCTGTTTCTGTCTCTGTCTCTCTCCCAAATGGACTGCCTGTCTAACTTCAAGTCGCTATGTGGAAAATGAGCACTTTATGTCCACTTTGTTTTTCTGAACAAACTCTTCCAAAGGGAGGCAAACAAAACGAAACACTGACTCTGGAGTCATAGACCTGAGTTCAAGTCTTCTTTTTGACATTTACCATCTCTCTGATGCTGGGCAAGTTATAAGCCCTCTGGACCTCTTTTTCCTTATTTACAAACTGAGGGCTTAAAATTCATGGCTTCTCCTGTTTCTTTTAGCTCAACAACTACGATTCATTTTTTTTTAATAAGAGATATCATAGCATTTAGAATTGGATATTTGCTTCATCATAAGGAAAAATAGATCCACATCCTGAAAAATAGATATTTCCCAATAATATCCACCTGAGCAAGTCATAAAAGTTCTCTAGGACTGAGTTTTCTCATCTATATAATGAGGAGATTGAATTTGCTGGTATCAAAATTTCTCTCTCTCTCTCTCTCTCCCTCCCTCCCTCCCTCCCTCCCTCCCTTCCTCTCTCCCTCCCTCCCTCTCTCTCTCCCTCCCTCCCTCTCCCTCTCCTCCCTCCTCTCCTCTCTCTCTCTCTCTCTCTCCTCCCTCCCTCCCTCCTCCCTCTCTCTCTCTCTCCTCCCTCCCTCTCTCTCTCCCTCCTCCCTCCTCCCTCCCTCTCTCTCTCCCTCCCTCCCTCTCTCTCTCTCCTACTCTCTCTCTCTCCTCCCTCCCTCCCTCCTCCCTTTCTCTGTCTCCCTCCCTCCCTCCCTCTCCTCTCTCTCTCCCTCCTCCCTCCCTCTCTCCTCTCTCTCTCTCTTCTCCTCCCTCCCTCTCCCTCTCTCTCTCTCTCTCTCCCTCCTCCCTCCCTCCCTCTCTCTTCTCTCCTCCCTCCCCTCCCTCTCTCTCCCCTCCCTCCCTCCCTCCCTCCCTCTCTCTCCTCCCTCCCTCCCTCCTCCCTCTCTCTCTCCCTACTCTCTCTCTCTCCCTCCCTCCCTCCCTCCCTTCTCTGTCTCCCTCCCTCCCTCCCTCCCTCTCTCCCTCCCTCTCTCTCTCCCTCCCTCCCTCCCTCCCTCCTCCCTCCCTCTCTCTCTCTCTCTCTCTCTCTCTCTCTTTCTCCATATACATAAATATAGAGATAGATACAGATCTATAGATACTATATCATAGATTTTTTCTATGATATTAACATATTGATGAAATATCTTGTTGGAAGGCAGGTAGGTGACATAGAGTATTAAGTATTAACCTTGGAATCACAAAGATTTGAGTTCAAATCCTACCTCAGATGTTTAATATCTGTATGACCCTGGGCAGCTCACGACCTCAGAGCATACAATTCCTCATCTACAAAAAAGGGATAATAATGAGACCTACCTCACATTCTTGTGAGTACTAAATGAGACAATATATGTAAAGAGCTTTCTAAACTTTAAAAATACTATATAAGTACTATATAAATATGTACAGCCACAGAGATAGCTTTGCTCAAGGATTCTGTTAGTACCAATAACGAATGAGCTATTAAATAGGAAAGTGCATGTTTGTCAAAGTGTTTGCCAGTGTCCTATGAAGATTTCAAACAGAAAAGGCACTCTCAGTGATCATGAGGTTTTTTAGATACTTCTCTATGACAATAACTTTATGTTAATCATATCTATTCCCAGACACTCCAGAGCTTCCTCAAGAATCACAGTCATTCTGATAATCATTGACTTAGAGATACACAGGACCTTCAATGTCATCATTTGCCTTTTCAGGGTAATATTATTCTCCACATTTTTTTTCTTCTTTGTTCATGTTAAGAAAATAATTTCAAAGGCATCCAAAGATCAATTTTTAATGATATCCCCCCCAAAAAAATTCCAAAAGAATGGAAAAGTTATCTTTGGGAAAAAAGATAAAAGAATTGGTTTAGAATTAGTTATAATTTCCTAGGTCTTATGTTTATGTGGGGAAGGGGAACTCAATATAATCTCACTTGTAAACACTGAGTGGTGCATCTGAAAAGTGTTAAGACTTTCCCCCCTTCAATGGAATTGGAAGAGAATCTGAGATTGGCTGAAAGTGAATAGTCGTGCCTCTAAAAGCCATGAAAAGGCTGAGTTGCTAGTTCTGCAGGCAGCCCCAACAGAAGCCAGACTTGAGCAACCTAACTCCCTCTGGAATAAATAGAAGACTCCAGAAGCTAAGGAATGGAGGTCATTAATAGTAGCCTGAAGCTGGGAGAACAGAAGACAAGCAGAGGCCCTCAGTATGAAGACAGAAAAGACACGAATTCTTTGAAAAGGAACTTCAGATTTGTAATACTTCTGCTGATGCCTTGTCATCAGTGATTAGAAATTATAAAGCACTTGAGGCATCATTATTGTTGATGTGTGCAATGAGAAAATAAGCCCTAACCAGGACACAGAAGCACTGGGGTCTAGTTCTCATTCTACCACTAACTAACTGTGAGGCCTTGGACAACTCATATAACTTCTTTGAATTTCATTTTCCTCATCAGGAAAATTAAGAGTTAGAACAAGATTATCTCTAAGACAGCTTCCAGCTTTAATATTCTTAGCACAATTGAATAATGTTGTAAAGTTTAACATCATCTTCCCGAGAAATAGAGCTGACCATGTCACTCCCCTGCTCTAAAACTGTTGATGGCTCCCTAGCAACTTTGGAACAAGATATACCTTAGCCAGCATGAAAAATCCCTCCTCTTTTGCCACTTTTCCCTTCACTGGATTTTAGCTTTCCTTTTTAGACTAACTTCACATCATTTGATTTCATTCATTCCTCATCCAAATAAAATGGCATGAGAAATGATCTCTAGGCTCCACTTTCCATCTCCTATCTCAGTACATTTGCACTACCTTCCTTCCATGCTTAGAATGTACTCACTTCTTATATACACCTCTAAGAATCCACATCTGTGGGGCAGCTAGGTGGCACAGTGCATAGAGCTCCACCCTTGGAGTCAGGAGGACCTGAGTTCAAATCTTACCTTAGACACTTGAAACTTCACCAGCTGTGTGACCCTGGGCAAGTCACTTAACCCTAATTGCCTCGCCAAAAAGCAAAAAAAAAGAAAATAAAGCACATCTGCATTCTAGGCCCAGTTGAATTTAAGATGTTTGAAGACTATGTAGTTTTTTTTCATTATAGCTTTTAATTTCCAATTCTTCAAATGAAACAAGTACTGATTGAATTCCTCCATGAAGTCTTCCCTGAATACAGGTTTCTTTTTTTTTTGTTCTTTTTGTTTGTTTGTTTGTTTGTTTTTATCTTCTTTATCAAAATACTATCTTGTCAGAGTACATGGCCTCAAACTTGTAGGTGAGTTAGGGGGATGTCTACCCCAACCATGTAAAAATTTCCCCCAGTGGAATGGGCAGATAAGAACAATTTATTCCAGTGGTCATGAAGGCAGCTGAAGCAGATGCTGCAGAGTACTGAGAGCTTGGTCAGGCATCAGAAATGCCAAGGTCATCCACTGCATCTCAGGCCATCACCAGTCATCTTGACTTTTGTCCTGCCACTGGGCTTTGATGACTCTGGAAGACAGAATGAGGCTGCTGACTTTGTGCAGTTATTTAAATCCAATTCATGCATAACTCAAGATATCACCCATGATGTCACTGGTCCTCATCAGAAATGAAGGCAAAAACAAGATCAATAATGTGGCCCAATAGGATATATGATCCTCAAGAGCCAAAGATGTTTTTCATTTTGGTCATTACTTCATCAGAGATAAGCATGGCACTTTAGACATTGTTGGAACTTAGAAAATTTCTGTTGGATGGCATTGATGTGAACCAAAATCCCTATTTCATTGAAAAAGAGACTTAAAAAGGCTTATATTTCTGTGATTTTCAGCAAATTAGTAAACTGGGGATTTAAGCATTAGCAGGAATATCTTTCGATGGCAACATGATCAACTGGCAGATATCTGGCCTAGCAATAAGATTGCAGTTATAGTACTGTATTTTACTCATAATATTTGCATGTAACAACATGATGCCACGATTTCATTACCATTGGGGATAGGGTGTTTACTATCATTATTTTAAACTACTATGATCACAACAATTAGTGCCTAAATAGAAATTCCAAAAGAAAAAAATAAAATCTGAAGGGAGATTAGTGGTCTGATTAGCAGGCTAACTTTGGTTTTTTAATTGCTAAGTGGATTATATGTGGTGGAATCATGAAATGCAACAGGATAATCCATGGATAGTAAAACACTATTAAAAAAAATTCATCCCCTTTTTTTCATTTTCTTCTTTAAAGTATATCAATTAACAAATCAATCAATAAATATTTATTGTGCCAGGCATCATACTAAGCACTGAGGATACAAAGAGACAAAATATAGTCCACGCTTTTAAGGAACTTACAATGTAATGGGTAGGGAAACACGTGAACAAATATATACAAAGAAAGGTATCTACAGTATGAATAGCAAATAATTAACAGAAAGGCAGCTATGTGGCACAGTAGATAGTGTGTCAGGCCTGACTGAAGTCAGGAAGACTCATCTTTATGAGTATAAATCTGGCCTAAGACACTTGATAGCTGTGTAATCCTGGGCAAGTCATTTTACTCTGTCTTGCTTTCCTCATCTGTAAAATGAGCTGAAGAAGGAAATGGCAAACCACTTCAGTATCTTTGCCAAGAAAATCCCAAATGGGGTCACAAAGAGTTGGACATGACTGAAAAACAACTGAACAGCAACAAACAGATGGAAAGTACTAGAATTTGAATAGAGGATTTTACTTAGGACTTAAAGGAAAACGAGGAGGTAAGTAGGCAGAGCAAAGGAGGGAAAGCATTTCAGAGGAAAGCTTATTGACATCAAAGTATCAGAAGCAAAGTATTAAAGTAGAAACTAAATGCACAAGTTGAACAACCATGCCAATTTCCTTTATGCTCCAAATTGAAACAATGGTCAGCCAGGGAGTGAGGGGATGGGGGTGGGGGTGGTCCAGATTTCCAAAGAACCTTTAGTAACAGGTCATTTTTCCATCATATAAAATTAATTGTCCTAAATACTTATGAACAAATTGGTTATCTATTTCTCCATGAAGATAGTCTTTAAATTGGCTGAAAATGTCATATTGTGAAAGTGTCAAAGACTTCTCTTGAATCCTTAGGAAATCAAACCTATAAGGTTGATTTGGGAACAGAGAAAAAGTAGCCAGCAACAGAAGCCACTGTGAGAGATTCATTTAGTAGGTACTGGGCAGTGGATTAAGGATCAGATAGATAAATTGGAGCCACAGGGTTCATGAGGAAGCTCAGATAGTCTATTCATGCATTTCCAAAAGACCAAGTGAACTTCCCACTTTTCATTTGGTCACCTCCATCCTTCTGTCTTGTGGCCTAATTATTATAAGTGGCTTAATTATTGAACAAAGTCACAAATATCAGCTGAAGAGGTTTTTTTTAAGTCAAAAATCATTATCCTGTGATGAAGATTATTATCTGGATCCTGGGGAGTTGGCAGCTCCAGGAGTCCCCAGTGAAAAATAAAACAAGGGCTCACATTAAAGGACATGAAGAAAAGAAAATATTTCCTGGTAATTATTAAAATTATTTTAACAAGCCTACAAAATCTCCTCTTTTTTCTATAGGGATCAGCACTACAGGATATCTGCACTCCACTGGGAGCCATGGCCACCATGAAGATTGACATCTTTCCCAGAGAAAAGCATCTTTTTCCTTCTCTTTGTAATCTGGCTTTCTGGAAACTCTTCAGTTTTCTTGAAGCCTCAAATCAACCTCCCAGAGTTACAACTAGAGATCTTTCAGTTAGGAGGGAGATCTAGCTAGACTATTAGATTTTTAAAAAATCAAGAAGGAATGAAAATTCAAAGGACATTTGGGGAGAAAGTTTTAGGTCAACTGGAAAACAAGCATTTATATATCATATAGGGCATAGATCTGATACATCAAAGGATGGTCTTGTCCTTTCATTTGTGGTGGTACCCCGCCAAAGGACACAATTTACATACTCCCTTTCATCTTATGGGACTCACGACAAACTACTTCTATATACCTCCCACAGAAAATCCATCCAACATATTAGAGGGCATCTAACACATCTTTTGCAACTGCTTGAAAAGTAATTGGATATGTGAGCTACACATTGGTTATTCTTCATTCTTGCTATAGAATTGACCTATGTCCTTTTCTGATCATACATTTCCCTACTGATATCCTTTATGTTTTCTATCTCCTGAAGTTCTTCACTTGTCAGAATGCTGTAGCATACTCACTCTAGTATATTCATAATTTGTATTTAAATGCCACATCTATAGGCGTCCAGCAAGATGTTCAACAGCTAAATTTGTCCATGTGGCTAAATATTGTCACTTTTGCCATTCTTTGTTAACAGTGCCTAGTTAATTGTTAAGTACTTATTAGAGGTGTTTTGATTAATGCATTCATTTTAGCTTTTACACATTTGGGGATTGTTTACATCCCAGTTCCAGATTTTTTCTTATTCCCAACTCCTCACTGGATATCTCTATCTGCTATGCTATCTATTCCTCAAAAGCAGCTCTTCCCAACATCCTTAGTTCCGTAAAAGAACCCCTGCTAACTTAGATTACAAACCCAGAAATTATCTTTGACTTCTCTATTTCAAACCCCAAAATTACAAGAGTTAAGCATTGGAAAGAGACTCAGTGATCTAGACAAATTCATATCTAAATAAAAAGCTTTTAACACATACCTCAACTTGTCAAAATCATACACATTTTCCAAGGCTAGAATGAATGATTCTATTATACTTAAATTTATTTAAATAGTGATAAAAATTAAAAACAGTTATTTTAAACTAAAAATACAATGATTGGCTATAAGGCCAAGCCAGCATATTTTATGCATATGTATGTGTGTTATGGTCTTGTGATGGAAACATATAAATTTTTCTATAGGCAGAAAGAATAAGGAAAGAAACATTTGAAAAAGACATTGGTCCTGGAATGTAATTTTAAAAAGCATGCCATTAAAGGCTCTTTTAAGACACTGGTGATTGCAATCCCTTCTCAGTATCAAAATTGATATAATACCTTAGGAAATCCTGAACAAGTCAGAATACCAGCAAGCTGGAACCTTGATGCTTGACTGCTTCTGGCCATGATCAATTTTCCTAGGCCTAGGGCATAGCTTCTTGAACACTGAGTTACTCATCCAGGCAATCAGTTCAGTTGGGGGGAAATAGCTGCTCCAATTTCAGATCTCAAACTACCCCAGGTAACGAATCTTTCTTTTTTTCCTTTGACCTTGGTAATACTATCGGCAACTGTTGCTAACATGATAATTACTGGAAAGTTTTCAGTTTTCATACAGAGAAATTTTAGTCATCAATTTATGAAAAGGTTTCCACTTTCTCTAAGACCAAATTCAACATTCTTTTTAGGGACTAGTAGATTATTCTAGTTTAATTTGGCCTCAATTATGAATAGGCTGCTTTTCTAAAGCAGAAAACTGTCACTTTCCGATGTAAATACACAAAATGAAAATTGGTAGTTGCACCTAGTTCTGGAGACAGGGAAGCAAATCTCATTAGCGAATATATTTTTAGCTATTATTAGTTTTTCGAAGGGCGAAATCATTAAATAGTCAAAATATAAAACAGTAATTTTCTTCTAAGGAACAAATAGGCTTATTTTAGAAATGAATTCTGAATTCTAGCAGCGTTTTGGAGACACTATGGGCTTATGTACTTAACCTTTGGCTTATAAAAACGAGCTATTGAATTTGACTGTTTCTTTACTGACTTCTCAAATACTCATAATTAGTACAGTATGAACCCATTACCATCATCATCATCGTCATCATCATCAATAACAACAATCACATAATCAACACGTGCTTGTTATTACAATATGCCAGGCACTGTTTTAAGGGATATAAAGGAAGGCAAAAACATGGTCCATGCTCTCTAGGAGTTCACATTCTTATGGAACAGTCAACACATAAACAACTATTTACATCCAAATATGTACAGATTAAAATGGAGGTAGACTCAGAGGGATAGAACTAACAGGGTAGGTAGAGAGAGGAATGGCCTCCTGAAGAAGGTAGGATCCTACTCTAACCTTCAATCAATCCAGGAGTAGAGGCAAGGAGAGCATTGCAGGCATGGGGTAGTGAAAGGCATGATGGAAATGCAAATGATTCAAATCAATTTGATGATGGTAGTAATCCTGTCCAACCCATCTGCCCAGAAGGTCAGGAGCTGTTTTCTGCTCTGTGATGGCTGCCTACTACATGTTTTTTTGCATTAAATTGAATCCAGGTGTTACATGCAAACCATAGAATCTTAGCATGTTCAAAGGTAGGGAAGGCAGGTCCTGTGGAGATCTTCCATTTCAACTCATACCTGAATAAGAATCCCTTCTATAATATCTTGGACAGGGATGGTCACACCTTAAATTGTCATAAAAAGGCAAACAATAATGCAAGCTATAAAATCAACTCTTTTATCTGAATTTGGTATCAAAAATGGTGTATGATCAATGGAATCAATTTCTTTCAAAACTTGTTGGAAGAAAGTGAAGAATCAAAGCATTTGCATTTATAGCTTAGCTTTTTGTAAATGTAAGGAGGCAGAGACAGAGAGAAACAGAATGAGAGTGAAAGACAGAGAGACAGAGAGAGACAGACACAGAGAGAGACAGAGAGAGCAAAAGAAGCCTCCTGAGTCATAAGGGATTAATTCAGAGTAGGTTTTGTTTCCATCAAAACTCGGAGCCCTGAGGAGGATGAACAAGAACTTGAGTGAAATTTTGTTGCTAAATACTTTGATGGAAAAAGGGGGCTACATGAAATAGCAAAAGGAGACAACTTGTCCGTCTCTGTCCTTAATAGTAAAAGACACACTATCATCTCATGACTTAAATAATCATGTGGCTGGAAAGGGCAATGAAGTGATGACCCGACATGGTGCTTTGTTTGTTTTTAAATCTTATTACAAAGATTGGGATTTTTTTAATAGGAAGAACAGAAAAGCAATCTATAAACTGTAAAAATCTATAAAATGTATGATCAATACATTGAAAAAAAATGTGCTATCATTTGCACTGTGGCCTACATGTGAACCTCTCCATTTCTACAAAGGAGTTGGAGATAGTGGCTTCTCATATCTTTTCTTTGGTTCCAAGCTTGTACTTTAGAATTTTACAACACTGATTTCTAGCTGATTTTTAGTTTCTCTGTCTTCTGTTTATACTGCCATGGTCATTGTTCAAATCCTTTTCTTGGTTCTACTTACTTTATATTTCATGAGCTCATAACTCTTTCTGTGTTTCCCTGAATTGATTCATCTTGGCTAATTGATGAAAACAAAGCACATTGGTAGTTGCCATGAGCTATAGTTCTGTGCAAATGTATGATTTCTGAGGACCCATTATGAGAGGGTGCTTCAGGTATTATGATAGAAGAATGTGTCCTAGACTGAATGTTTTTAAGGACAATGTCTTCCTGGCAAAGCAGTTCCTTGGAATTAATCCAGGGTAGCTTTATTATTGACCTAGGTATTCTGCCTACATATAGTTTAAATTTTATCTAAGCCCTGGTTCAAGATACTAAGCCAATGACTGTATACCCTAAACCAACTTGGTCTCCCCAGGTCAGAGATCTGCCATCCTTAATCATTTATTACTTCACTCTGGCTCTTCCAACATGCCTGAGCAATGCACATTTAATATGTACACCTACAATGCTTCCACTGTGATTTTTCCACTTGTCCTTCTTCCTCTGCCAACACATTACTAACACTCAATGTGAATGTTCCTAGGTGTGTATTGACAAGGGGAAAATAATATGGATATATGAATAAAGCTCAAATTTAAAGGTAATAGAAAACGTTTGAAAGAAAATTCCTTACCATAGGAAGTCAACTCCTAACTAGCTACTTCACCCCTAACTAGTGTAGGGACATCATTATTCCTAGGTAACGATAGCCCATGCTTATTTGATCCCAAATGATGTCCCAAATAAGGAGGTCACAAAAGACAAATTGGAATAGTTAAATTATATGACATTCAAAGGACTTAACATATGCTAAATAAATACAATGGAGTAGGTTCACCCTGGTTTCTTAGGTATAGAGTATCCTAGCCCTATGTCACAACAAATAAGAATGACTTCTTTCTATTTCTAACACCCATCTATAAAAGGAGACAGGTTCATCTAGAATGTGTTTGGCAGCTCAGCTATGCTGGACTCACTTTCTGCCAATCAAGAAATCTCCTGTTAACTGGTTGATCCCAACAATACATTCCTATAGAAATCATTATGTAAATAAATTATCTGGCTTTGGTCCAAAATGAGAAATGAGAAATGAAATTATATAGAACATTCCTAGAAAAAAATATTCTACTTGATACCCAGTTTAATTACAGTTTGTAAAACATATAATTTTCTTTACATGGCATAAACATAAGCCTGACATAACTTTAAAATGTTTTTAAAGTTGTCTAGGCTTTTACATGCATTTAGATGGACATTCCATAAGACATTTTTGTGCGTCTTGGACAATCATTGCAAATGAACAATAAACTGAGCCATGAAGTGATCATTGAGAGGACAATGGGCTGCAATGGCTTTGGCAAAATGGGCAGTATAAATGTACCCCTAAAACTAAGTTCCTTTTATAAAAAAGATATATTTTAGAGTTGTCCTTCTAGAGAATGGGTTCTTAACCTGGGGTCTTTTCTCTGGTTTATATTTTATAACTATTGATATAAGTGGTTTGTGTTCTTATGAATTTTACATATTTAAAAATGATGTTCTCAAAATTGTCCATATGCACCATCAAACCACCAAAGGGGGTCAATGACATATTAAAGGTTAAGATCCACTGATCTAGAGGTGGCTAAGTGGAACACTGGATAGAATGTTAAAATGGAACAACACAGACAAGAGTCATATCTGATGAGAAAGCCTGAACGTGCTGCTATTTGCAGTGGTGGAAGGAATACCCATGTGTAAGAGGTTTCAGATCCGTCAAAGTAAGCTTTATCTTCTGAAGGCCAAATTTAAAGTCTATCTTGAGGAATGGACACGTTGGATGCTGAAATTCTTATACAAGTTCTCAAACAGATGAGACTTTAATCACCAAAGAGGATATAAAATGAAACAGGTGTAAAATATTGAGACATGTTCATAGAGGAGCATGAACCACACATATTTTTTCCAGCTTGTTACTCTAACAATGGTATAATGTATGTGTGTGCATGTGAGTGAGTGTGTGTGTGTGTGACCACAGTACATACTGGACAGTTACACTCAGTTATAGAATGTTTCTGTACCCAAATTATGTGTGGATTATTCATTGTAAGGCTTCACCTGAAGAAATAAATCTACTCTCAAAATTTACAGTGAGAGGAGGAACATTCCCCAAATGAAGTTCCTAATTCTATTGGTGCATTAGGACACATTATACACATGTGCTTTCTATATTCATATTAGTGTTGAACTTGGCTTCAAACCCAAAGGTACTGATTGCATGATGTTCTTTTCCTTCCCCCATAAATTTACCAAGTCTTTGCTATTGCAGACACAAGCATACTTGTACCATGCTATCACCTGGCCTGATAAATGACAAGGAGGTTTGTTTGTTTTTCCTAATCATCTGGGACAAGTCAGGTGACAAATGATTTCCATTAGCTTCAGCAGAATGGAAACAAAACGGATCAATATGAATGATGTGCAGCAAATTTAGATCATCAATTTCCTTTTGCCCAGTTCCATCATTTTAATACAGAACTCTCTCTCTCTCTCTCTCTCTCTCTCTGTCTCTCTCTCTCTCTCTGTCTCTCTCTCTCTCTCTCTCTCTCTCTCTCTCTCTCTGTCTCTCTCTCTCTGTCTCTCTCTGTCTCTCTCTCTCTCTCTCTCTCTCTCTCTCTCTCTCTCTCTCTCTCCTCTCTCTTTCTCTCTCTCTCTCTCTCTCTCTGTCTCTCTCTCTCTTTCTTTCTCTCTCTCTCTCTTTCTTTCTCTCTCTCTCCCTCTCTCTCTCTCTCTCTCTCTCTCTCTCTCTCTCTCTCTCTCTCTCTCTCTCTCTCTCTCCTGTGTTTCTCTACACAACAGCAAAAATAAAAATCATAAGAAATTTGAAAATTTCAGTTACCGCAAACTGTGCATGATTTAAGGTGAAAGCATGTTAATGTTCTGTTAATTTTATTCAATAGGACATCACAATACTATTTTAAAAGATGGCAAACAATAAAAATGTTAACGAGATACACTTCAGGAAATTAATTGTACCTTTAAGTCATGTAAAAGCCATAATGGCTTGGGATCTTGCAGGTTTTTATTTTTTCTCATCCATTTTTTAAAATTTCTATTTATGGACTTTTGCTTGCTGTCTTTCTTCACTAGCTTGTAGCGTAGTAGAATATTTTCTTATTGCAGTTTGACGAATACACACATTTTGGTTTCATGGCAGAAGATCAAAAACTGCATTTCAATTCTACAATCAAGACTTCTGCATTGTCAGACCCAGAATAAAAATCAAAAGCCAAGTGAATATAGCAAAAAGCAATTTTTTTTCCAACTGGTCTGGATCTAGAAGATTTACCCCCATGTGAAAGGAATGACAGTCACTTATATCAGAAGGAAATAAGGTATGCTAGAATGATCATGCCCAGGAATCACCAAAGGATGTCTGTAAGTGAATAAAATCATTTGTAAGGACTCCATCCATAGGTTTCAATAGATTGCCAAATGGTTTCATATAACCAAAAAAAAAAAAAGGTTAAGACACTCTAAACATCACAGATTCTAACATCCTTCTCACTCTAAATCTATGACTCTGAGTGGAAGAAAAAGAGTGAATGGTTAGGAATTGTTCCTAGCAAAGTTGCAGGATATAAAATAAACCCACATAAATCATCAGTGTTTCAATATATTACTAACAAAGCCCAGCAACAAGAGATAGAAAGAGAAATTCCACTTAAAGTAACTGTAGACAATATAAAATATTTGGGAGTCTACCTGCCAAGACAAACCCATGAATGCAATTACAAAACACTTTTCACAAAATAAAGTCAGATCTAAATAATTGGGAAAATATCAATTGCTCTTGGGTAGGCTGAGTTAATATAATAAAAATTACAATTCTACCTAAATTAATTTACTTATTCAGTTCCATACCAATCAAACTACCAAAAATTAATTTATAGGGCTAGAAAAAAATAATAACAAAATTCATCTAGAAGAACAAAAGGTCCAGACTATCAGGGGAATTAATGAAAAGAAATGCTAGGGAAGGTGACCTAGCCATACCAGATCTAAAACTGTATTATAAAGCAGCAACCATCAAAACTACTTAGTACTGGCTAAGAAATAGAGTACTATATCAGCGGAATAGGTTAGGTACACAAGACCAGTAGTCAATGACTATAGTAATCTGCTGTTTGATAAATGCAAAGACCTCAGCTTCTGGGATTAGAACTCACTATTTGACAAAAATTGCTGGGAAACCTGGAACATAGCATGCAGAAATTAGGCATAGACCAATATCTTACACTATGTACCAACATAAGGCCAAAATAGGTACACAACTTGGCTATAAAGGGTGATACTATATAAGCAAATTAGGAGAGCAAGGAATAGGTAACCTGTCACATCTATGGAGAAAAGAAGAATTTATGACCAAACAAGAGATAGAAAGTATTATGAAATGCAAAATGGAAAATTTTGATTACATTAAATTAAAAAAGTTTTACACAAACAAAGCCAATGCAACCAAGATAAGAAGGGAATCAGAAAGCTGTGAAAGAATTTTTACAACCAGTGTTTTTAATAAAGGCCTCATTTCTAAAATATGTAGAAAATTAGGTCAGATCTATAAGAATACAAGTCATTCCTCAATCAATAAATGGTCAAAAGATATGAACAGGCAGTTTTCAAATAGAATAATTAAAGCTATCTATAGCCATATGAAAAAAAATACTCTAAATCATTATTGATTAGAGAAATGCAATTCAAAGCAACCCTGAGATACCACATCACACCTATCAGATTGGCTAACATGACAAAACAGGAAAATGATAAATGTTGGAAAAGATGTGCGGAAATTGGAACACTAATACATTGTTGGTGGAATTGTCAACTGATCCAACCATTCTGGAGAGCAATTTGGAACCATGCCCAAAGGATTATAAAACTGTATATACCCATTGATCCAACAATACCACTCCTAGGTCTGTATCCCAAAGAGATCATAAAAATGGGGGAAAGACCCACATGTATAAAAATATTTATAGCAGTTCTTTTTGTGGTAGCAAAGAATTGGAAATTGAGGTTTCTTCCCTTCTACCTCTATATTAATCCACTTGAAAGTTTCATCAGCTGCCAATGATTTAATTGTCATCTTTATGTTGGTGATTCTCAAGTCTATTTTTCCTGCCTCACACTCTCTGCTGACCTCTAATCTCACATTTCCAAATGTCACTGCAAAAATAATGTCCACAAGACACCTTGAATTCAATATTACAAAGTACGAATCATTATCTCTCCCAATAAACCCTTTCTCCCCACCTTTTCTATGATTGTAGAGGGCAACATCATCTTCCAAGTCCCCCAGGCTCAAAATCTGGGAGTTATCCTGGACTTCTTGTTATCTCACACCCTACCACATATTCAATCTATTGCCAAGGCCTATCAATTTCACTTTCTCAGTTACTGCCAACATTAGAGTGCAGACTTTTATCACCTCCACCTGGATTATTATTATCATCTGCTGGTAGGTATGCCTGCCTCAAGTTTCTTCCCACTCCGATCTATCCTCCATCAAGGCAGCAAAGTGATTTTTATGAAGCACTGATGCGATTCCATCACCCCACTTCTAAAGAAAACTCCAATGACTCCATTTTGCTTCCACGATCAAATACAAAATGCTCTGTTTGGCATTCAAAGTCCTTCATAACCTAGCATCTTCATATATTTTCAGTCTTCTTACACCTTATTTCTTGGCATGTGCTTTCATTAAGTGACACTGGCCTCCTAAGTGGTCCACAAACAAGATATTCCATCTCTTAACTCCGGGTATTTTGTCTGGCTGTTGGCCATGATTGGAATGCTGTCTTTCCTCCCTTCTGACTACTTACCTCCATGGCATCTGTGAAGTCCTAAATAGAATTCCATCTTTTACTAGAAGCCTTCTCCAGCTACTCTTAATTGTAATACCTTTCCTCCATTATTATTTCCTATTTTTTCTATATAGTTTTTCCTTATATATATTTATTTGCATGTTCTCTGCTGTATTTCATTGTAAGTTCTTCAAGGTCATCTACCTTGTTTTGTATTCCCACAGCTTAGCATAGTCCCTGACATATAGTAGGTGCTTAATAAATGTTTATTGGTTGATACTATGTTTTAGGCACTATGCTAAGTGCTGGGGACACAAGGACAAATATAGAATATCTTTTCCCTCAAAAAGTTTGCATTCTACTTTGAACAAATATATTTAGATGTTGTTTTATTAATATATCTAAATAGCAATGGTTGTTTAAGGTGCTTCTTAGATGAGTTTCTTTTATCCCCAACTATTATAAGTGCTTAATTTTATTTCTTTTTCATTCTGAACTTTTAGTAAAATATCCTATTATTGACAATAAATAAAAGAAAATAAAACAAAGACAAAACCTAAGTAACTTATGTGTTGTTCAAAAGGAGAAAAATAAAATAATGTTCTTACCAATAGAGGGGGTGAGGTGGGAATAATGAAGGCAAGGTAAGAGGATATCAAGGAAATGTTCATGGAGAAGAGCACATTTTAATTGGGCTTTAAAAGGTAGGAATTCATAAGACAGGAAGAAATTACATTACTAATGACCAGCATGATCAAGGGCACAGACAGGAGAGCACAGAGATATTTGGGAGCCAGAGCTTCCTTCAGTGTGTCTTTAATCAAAAGTTCATGGTAGGTGGTACCATTGTTAGATAGGGCTGGAATAGCAAGACAGCAACAAATTATAGTGTATCATTCTCAGCAACATTTGAACTTTATTCTGTAGGCAAAAGGTAGCCACTGATGGTTTTTAAACATAATATACTTATGGCTGCATCAATGTGTAATAATGATATTCCAACACTTCTGAGAAGGATGGATTGGAAAGGAGAGGGAAAGTTCATGTAGAAAGACAGCTTACCAGTTGACCATCAAATATCATAGTTGCATGGTAGCAATAGGAAGAGTAAAAAGAGGATATAGTAGGAATGTTATGAAAGATAAGAACTTGATGTAATTGTAATGAGAAACTGATAAAACTGGGATTCATTTCCATTTTTATGAATATATCTACTATAAAAAGCAGAAAGACTCTTTTTTCCTCCTCCTCCAGGTTTTTACCTTCTGTGAGTCATGTATTGGGCATTTATATCAATCATGTGATATATAAGGCGCCTCATCTCACAAGCAATTAAAGTCTGGAGTTAAAGGTGAGGGACACAGGGACATCCCCTAGATGTGCTGAGTTTTCTAAGTTTTCTATTACTGAGAGGAGTTAGTGTGATTCATCAGAAAAGTCACTGAAGACTCAAATACCCATAGAGCCTTTATTTCTTACCCTCTCCAAATGACTCAGTGGATGAAGGACTCAATGTATGAGTTTAGAAAACAGAAAAAAGGACTGGACACCATCTAAGGAATAAGATGGAAGCGCAGCTAGCAAAGTGTCATTTGATTAAGAATCCTCATTGCAGGTTTAGTTTGGGAGGTCATACTTAACTAGTCTTATGGAATATTTTTAAAACATTACTTGTAGGATAGATGACAGGAATTCAATGATGTAGCACAAGTGGATTTTTCTGAAGGCAAATAACCATGCTCTTCATGAGAGATTTATAGTGCAGGTAACAGGTTATTGAATAGGAGGTTAAAGGGAGTTTGGAATAGAAATCTGATGTTCAGCATAAAGTGGTATATTCAGCAAGTGTGGCCACATGGCATTTCTATCAGAAGCACTGAATTTTGACCTATTTTGCAAGGGATCAGCTGTCCTGTTGGCTTTGCAGATATTCTCTATGTTCCATAATATAAAGAAGGCTAGGGGTCGCCTAAGGAACCATTTTTCAAAGTTCTCCCTTTTTTTATTTCCTTCCTCTCTTCTTTCTTTTATTTCTATATTCCTTCTCTCAAATCTGATTTTTCTCACTTTTCTTTTTTCTTCCTTTCCCTATCTCCTTCTCTCCCTCTTTCCTTTACTCCTTGCTATCTTACTTCTCTTTCTCCCTCAGCCCCTCCCTCCTTTTCTTCTTCCTTTCTTCTCTTTCCTTCTTTTCCTCATCCATTTCTCTTCCTTTCCTTTCTCATTATCACAAGATGTCACAACATTATAGTTAAGGGGGCAACTAGGTGGCACAATGGCTAGAGCACTGGCCCTCAAGTCAGGAGGACCTGAGTTCAAATCCAGCTTTAGACACTTAATAGCTAGCTGTGCAACTCTGGGCAAGTCACTTAACCCCCATTGCCTCCAAAACTAAAAAAGAAAAAAAGGCAATGCAGATGTCATCTACCCTAACTGATAATTCTCTAACATTCCAGGACAAATAGTCATCTAGCTTTTGCAGGTTTGCATTAAGTCTTATACTGATGCAAAGGACAAGACTAATAGGTAAACTGGTTTTGCAAACAACTGTCTCTACAACCTATTCCTCAGAGAGGAAGTATTTTTGTTCATATTACAAAAAATCTTTTTTTTCTTCCAATTCTACAAAAGATAACATCTCAACAAAGTGTGCCAATAAAGCAGCCTAGACAACAATGGCAAATAGTATAACAAGATATGACACTTATAAGCCTCACTGTGACTTTTCTACAGATTGATTATCACAAGATCATAGTCCAAGGGTGGGAAGGGACCAAAAAGGCCACTTAGACAAGCCACTTCACTTTAGAGTTGAGGACATTGAGACCAATGGTCTCAAGGTGATGTAACTTGGCCAAGGTCATGTAGGTAATGACAGAGCTAATTAAACATTGTTACCCAGTAATAAAGATAGGATGGAATTGTCTCACTTAAACATTAAGAAGTGATGCTCCTTGAACTTTCATTTTAGCAATCTTCAGGATTCCATTATTGTGTCTATATAGATATTGATTTTAAAATACCTATGGGTTTAGTAGCAATTATCAAGAAGCAATTATAAAAGCTATTCAGTGCTGATTAAAAATAATAAAACTCGATCAGAAGAACAGATTGATTAAGCAAACCAAGATCTAGAAAAAAAACACTCAGAAGTGAAAAAAATCAAATTGTCTATCATTTAATTTTCTTAAAAATATAAAGTAATGGAGTTGGCATTTCTTATACGATAAGGACACCTAGAAAAATGTAAAGCAGTTTGGCAGATAATAGATACAATGAATAAGGGACCTAAATGTAAGTAGTTGTTGAAATATTTATTTTAAATAGAAAACAAAAGTAACTTTTTACTAACACAGTTAGAGGTGAGTAGTAGTAGTAATAGTAACAGTAATAATAGTAGTAGTAGTAGTAGTAGTGATAGGAGAGTAGTAGTGACAGGGTACCAGCCCAAGCCAAGACCTTTGCCCCTTACCCCAAAAGAATTTGGGTCCCATTTGTTTGAGGGGGGGGGAATAATGGGGTATGGGTCCAAGCTGAGACCTTTGCCCCTCAGCCCAAAAAGAATTTGGGGCCCATTTGTCTACAGGACTCTCCTTGAACTCTTTTACCTGGTCAAGGAAGTCTAGCAGTCTCCTGAGGCTATAATCCTATCAGATGGCCTTTCCTTATTGCCTATGCCCAATCTCCCAATTCTTTGTTACACTAATTAAACCTAGCCTTCCATTGTCTATTGCAGTCCAGATGGACTCCAGCTGGCTACTTCCCATCCTGGATCCTATCTAGATTCCTTTCAACCTCCCAGTCACTGCCATCCATATCCTTTCTATACCTCCCCAGTCACCCCAGCTTACTGGGGTATTCCATCAAGACACCCTTTCTCCCAGACCCTCCTCCTGTCACTCCAAACTATTTCGCCACTCCTAGATCCCTCCCATAGTGTTTCTGTATATAAGATCCATCCTGGCTGCCATTTAGGGGCTGAGACTTCCTCATGCCCACTCATCCTTACAAAATGTCACCAATGTTCAAATACCTTAAGAGTCTAGCTAATATGGTGGATCTTTAATAAACCTTGTCTTTGGCTAAAAGAAGGTTTGAGTCAAATTCATTTAGGAAGGACCTGCATGTCATGATTTTGGGGTCCTAGTACCTCTAAACCTCAACAGTAGTTGTAGTAGCAGCAGCAGCAGCAGCAGCAGTAGCAGTAGCACTAGCAGAAGCAGCAAGCAAGATAGTCCCTGCCTTTGAGGAGCAAATGGGGGGGGGGGTTGACAATAACATTATGGGAGAGGACTGGAGAAGAACAAGAACAAAGAACCAAAAAAAGAAGAAGAAGAAAAAGAAAAAGAAGGAAAGGAGAAAAAGGAGAAAGGAGAAGAAAAAGGACAAGAACAAGAACAATAAAGGAAAAAATAAGAAGAAACTTCTGAATGAACTAAAACAATTAGAATAAAATCAGAAATTGCTGAGTGAGAAAATTCACCATTGATAAAATTGTCATACACAAGATTTGTATGGATTTGTCACAATATATGACTAATGTTCATTCCTTCAAAATTCAATGATCAAAAGATATCAACAGATTTCAAAAGAAGTGGGAATGATCAGGAACTGTATAAAACATTTAGATTGATGATAATGACAGAAATGCTTAAAACAATTCTTAGGTTGCACCTCATACTCATCAAATTAAGTAATCAAGGTGTGGGAAAACAGAATGGCCACACACAAAGAATAATCACTATTCAATTTACCTTGGAAATAGGATTCCAGGGTAGTATGCTAAGTCCCTGTGGTCTGGTGCAGTTTACCCTTTTTCAAATAAATAATTTGCATGAAGACAAATGCAACATGTTTATATTTACAGATTAAATGAAGTTGGGAGAGAAAAGTTAATGCAATGAAAAAGAGAATAGGAAAGAGGTCTTGCCTTTCTAAAAGACTGAGCCAAACGATTAACTGAATGAATGAATCAAATGAGCACAGTGCTAAGCCCTGGGAATACAATTAGAAGCAAGCAAGATAGTCCCTGCCTTTGAGGAGCAAATGGGAGAGGACTGGAGGAGCCAGAAAGAGTTATTTTGGATAGGAAAATCAAAGGGGGTGGTGATTAGACTTATTGGGGAATTACACCCTTTCCAGGGATGGTATTGATTTGAATCCCATTCTTGGAGCTTAAGTTGGAAAGTGCAAGAGGTTGGAAGATAGAGTTGGCATAGCATGAAGATGACAAGGAAGTGATAGGATAGGCATGTGACCAGGATTACAGTCACAGGAGTGGGAGTCTCAATCCAAATTAGAAGTGAAGACTGAGAAGATGTCTGGGAAGTGGAATGAAAGCAAAGCCTTACCTTTGGGTTTTCAAAATAATGAAACTTTCTCCTGTCTAAAAATCCAGGTGGATAAGAAATGATGAACAGGAAGCTTTCAGAAAAACCTGAGAAGACCTATAAGAATGGATACAAAATGAAATGAGCAGAACCAAGAGAACATCATACATAGTAATAGCAATATTGTATAATGATCAACTGTGAATGACTTAGCTAGTCCCAGCAATACAATGATTCAAGACCATTCCAAAGGACTTATGATGAAAAGATGATAGCCACATCCAGAGACAGAATTGATGAAGTTTGAATGTTTATTGAAGCATACTTTTTAACCTTTCTTTATTATTCTTGGGGGTTTTTTTGGTTTATTTTCTTTCACAACATGACTAACATGGAACTATGTTTTTCATGACTGCACAAATATATCTCTATCAAATTGCTTGCCTTCTCAATGAGGGGAAAGAAGAAGGTAAATAATATGGAATTAAAATCTTTACTATTAAAAATTGTGTATATATTTAATGAAGAAAAATAAAATTAAATGTAAAAATAAATAGATAAAAGTTATAAAATAAAAAGTTAGCTAGGTAGAATAGTGCAGAGATCACTGAGCAGAAAGTCAGGAAGATGAGTTTGATTAATGTCTAAGACACACAATAGCTCTGTGACATAAGGAAAGTGACTCACACTGTCCATGTCTCAGTTTCTTCATCCATAAAAGTAATGATAATAATAGCACCTACCTAACAGAGTTATTGTCAGGATTATACGGGCTGACATATGCAAAAGCACTTTGTAAACTTTAAAGTATTATATAAATGTGAGTTATCATTATTCTTTTTATTACTAAAATCTTTGGTAATTTAGTAGACTACAACCTTAATGGGAGCTAACACCCAGTCAATACACATGAAGTACCTACAATGTGCTGATCACTCTGCTAAGTGCTGGGGATACAAAAGAGAGAAAAGACAGTCCTTGCTCTCAAGGAGCTTATAGTTTATTGGTGACATGAAAGACAAAAGGCCTAATTTGATCATAAACAGTATAAGAGAATCTTAGCATGGAGAGGAAGGCAGCTGGGATGGTGGAAGTCCTAGGCTTTATGTTATATGAGGATCAGTTAAAGGAACTGTGTGTGTTTACCCTGAAGAGGATTACGATATCACATCAAATCACATATTTGAAGACCTGGCACGTGGAAAATAAATTAGGTTTATGTTGCTTGGCCTCTGAGCATAAAAAAAAAAATTGGGGAAATGGGTAGAAATTACACAGAGAAAAATTCGAAGGAAAAAAAGTTATACAGAATGTGCTCACAAATAAGCACTCTGTGAACGCACAGTCCAAGGTCAATTTTTCTCAGCCATATGGGATTACATATACACAAAGATACATTGTATTCTCCTCCCATCCCAATAAGCTCGAAGAAACTGCTCCACCCTCACCCTACCTGAGCTCCTCTAACTCATGCACTGAGTTGCCACTTATTGTTTACCTTTGCTGTATCACTAGCAAGTTGTGAATCCCAATAGATGTGATCTAAATTCCTTTGGTAATTCCTGGGGAAGTTAGGTGGCATGGTGGGTAGAGTACCAGGCTTGGAGTTAGGAAGACAGCTTCCTGAGTTAGATCTAACCTCAGACAATTACTAGTTGTGTAACCCTGTTAGCCTCGCTTCCTCATCTATAACATGATCTGGAGAAGGAAATGGCAAATCACTTCAATATTTTTGCCAAGAGAGACTTGGATCTGACTGAAAACAACTGAACAACAACTCCTTTGGTGCCCTGCTAACAGGCCTCCACCCTTACACATCAGTTATTCAGTGTATTTTAAGTTTGTCTTGACCTAGTCTCAAATTGACCGGGTCTCTGTTGCCTTGGCATGGCTTCATGAGGGATATCCCCACTCTTGCTTGTGTCCAATGGTGCACTTCCCAGTTAAGACTTAATCAATTAGTCAACAAGCCTTTATTAAGCCCCTATCATAAGCCAGGCACTACACGAAGCACTAGAGTAAAAAAAGGACAAAAGCAAGCTCTTGCCCTCAAGGAGTTACATCTAGTTGGAGCAGATGATATGTAAATAACCAGGTAGATTCCTCCTTCCTACTTTGGAATCCTTTATATAACATGTCTTTAATAACTTCTTAAAGTTTGCAAGCTCATCATTTAAAAAAAAAAACAGCAGCAAGAACTGGAAGACTTACGGTTGGATTTGAACTCATTTCTGTCTTCAGAAAGCTTTAATCCCTTGATTACTATGATATACAATGCATGGAGAGCTCTGACTTGATCATTGCACTAAAAAATACAACTTTCCAATCCTTATTAGGTTCAGGGCAGTGTTAAGTGGTTGGAGGAAATGCAAATAGAATTTATTTTTATTTATATGACTCAATTTTTCACTTAAGCCTTACAAAAATACTGGAAGATAGGTACAATAAGTATTATTGGTTCCATTTTACAGATGAGGATATTGAACCTCTGGGACAGTACAGTGGAAAGGAAGTGGGATTTGCCATCAAAGGATTTGGGTTTGAATTCTGGCTATGCAATTTACTTCCTAGTGACCTTGGGCAAGTCATTTAAACCTTTCTCCTTTGTTTCCTCATGTCTAAAATACAAGGGTTAGGCTGTATCATTTTTGTCAAATTGATGATCCTTTTACTCATGTAGGGCTATGGCTAGTAAGCATCAAAAGAGGGATCTGAACTTGAGTCATACTGGCTCAAAATCCATTACTCACTCTACTGCCTCAAGCTGCAGTGACATAAATCCTGTATGTGGATTTCATAGTACTTACAACATGATAGGCATCAGGCACATGCAATGTAATTCAAAATACAGTAAATGAGCAAGTGCCAAGAAAAGGCTCCCTAAGAAGAAGAGTTCACTAAAGGAGGAAATAACTTGTAAGGAGGTGATGTTTGAGTTGGACCTTGAAAGATCAATGAGGAGGCAGACATGGGAGAAAGGGCATCCTAGGTAGCAAGCAAAGACACAAGGACAGGACCAGTTTCTGGAATACTGAAGGGTTTAGTTCAGTCAGTCATTTTTCAAACATGTCTGACTCTTTGTATGGGTGTGCTAGAGTGATTTGTCATTTTCTTCTCAAGCTCCTTTTATAGATAAGGAAATTGAGACAAACAGGGCTAAGTGACTTGCCCAGGGTCACACAGGTAGGAAGTGGGAGGGAGAACAGTGTGAACAAGACAAGAAAGGTAAATGGAAGGGAAGGTCTAGAAGCCATGGATTCTAGGACAAGGAGTTCAGACTTTATCAAATAGTAAATGAATAGGCATTGAATGCTTTTTAGAAAGAAACTCGAATGAGCAAAGGAGGCTTTAGAAATATCCACTATCTGCTAGGATGGATAAGTAGGGGAGTTTGAAATGGGAAGATACTGATGAGAGGAATACCAGGTTATAGGATAGATAACCTAAGCAACAAGACCTGGTTTCAAATCTTGCATCTGTCACTCACTACCTGTGTGACCTTGGGGACATTCCTTAACCTCTCTGTTTCTTCACTATAACTTCAGCTTCTTCATCTATAAAATGAAGGGCATTTCCACCTCTAAAACTATGATTCTCTGATTCTCTGAATCCAAGACTAACTTGGGTGGTAGCTTTATTCATGTTAAACAGAATAACCCTGAGTTTATAACTGTGGACAACTAGGAAAATAATGGCCCCATCGACAGAGAAAGGGAAGTCTGGAAGAGCAACAAGTTTCAGTGGTAGACAATAGGATCATAGACCTATCATCTCGGAGATCACCCAGCCCAAGCACATTCTCATTTTATAAATCAAAGAAACTGAGCCCCAGAGAAGTTAAGTGACTTGTTCAAGGTCACTGAGATTATCAGAGAAGGGATTTGAATACAGGTCTTCTGATTCCAGAGGCTGACTTCTTAGATTTGTACCAGCTGTCTCCCAATAATGAATTTAGTTTCAGTCACGTGGAGCTTAAAGTATCTATAACTGAGGTGTCTGTGTGGAAAGATACCAGATTTATTTGGAAATGTCTGACATTATGTTTCTGTTTAGGAGCTTTACTTATTGCTGGGCCAAAGGAAAATGAATAGTTTTTAGGCAAAGAGTCGGAGAACATCTTAGTTGGAAGGGACTCCAGAAGCCATGTAGTCCAACAGGATGTGACCAAGAAGGCTCTCTCCATGCTCTTCAGCCTTCCTTTAAGGTCTTTAGGCAGAGGAAAACCACCATCTTCCAATAACAGTCTTTCATTATTCCATTTGGGGATAGGTCGAATAGTTCAGAAGTG
This sequence comes from Phascolarctos cinereus, assembly GCF_003287225.1. Taxonomy (NCBI): domain Eukaryota; kingdom Metazoa; phylum Chordata; class Mammalia; order Diprotodontia; family Phascolarctidae; genus Phascolarctos; species Phascolarctos cinereus. The sequence continues at coordinate 26,379,986 of NW_027555736.1, read as the reverse complement.
GGTTTGGGGTTTTTTTTCCCTTTTTCTTATATCAATTCTAAATATGCACTTTCCAACTTCCACCCCCAAATTCTAGCTATGGAGAAATGGTTCCTTAAGGCGTGATGGACAAGAGAATCTTATTTGGGAAACCTTCTGAGCTTTAGTGTGTGCGCACCAAAAGGATAATTATTCAGAAGAGAGTCATAGCAACTATTTAAATAAAATGTTCTTATCTAGGGAGATAATTGGGACATATCAAATCCATCTTCCCCAGGAATCATATGAAAACCACTTCAAATAAATATACAGCATTTATCCAGGAGAGACTTGAAAGGCATATCTGAATCCTATTATATACAGGTAAATCTTTCAGAACTCTTGTGAGGGGGTATAGTGTGTGTGTGTGTGTGTGTGTGTGTGTGTGTGTGTGTGTGTGTGTGCACATGTGTGTATGGAAGGTTTAGAGAAAATGGGGGAGGAAGGAAGGGATTTCAGAAAATTTTCATTGTGTTAGCAGATTCCTCAGGGCTGTAATTTAATGACTCACAAATATCCCTGAAAATGGATTTATCTTTATACATATTGTTTTACAGCAAGTAGGTGCAGCACATTAACAGATCTTTATAATACCAGTAGCTGATTGCACATCTCAGCGAAAATTCACCAAAAGTAATTTAAACTAACCTAGTCCAATATAAATTGTTCTGTACTGCTAAGATTAAGCCATTGTTAGACTCTTTCACTCTTTTACATTGACAAATTAATATTCATTTGTCTGGAATACAAATGGCTGGAATACAAATAAAAGAGCAAAGAGAGTCCCTGCCCTCCAGGAGCTTACATTCCAGTAAGGGGAGAGAACTTTTATAGTGGAGTAGAATGCAAAGAGAGGCATTTTGGCCTGAAGTTACAGGGATGGTGGGAAAGATGGGGAAGAATGGGCAGTAGATTGATATATTCCCTTCTAGGAGTGATGGCAGAATCCAGTGGATCATCATTCCTAAACTGGAACCCCAGACAGAGAGCTAGGCAGGGTATGCATGTGGCAGCAAAGACAGTTGGCAGGCCTGCAGAGAAGAGTGTAAGGGTAAAAATTTTAAAGAAGCATAGCTCAGGCCAAGCTGAAATATCAGGGCAGGCAGAGGAGTTAACAATCAGGACAGCTGAGACATAGGGTAGAAGTTTCAGATATGAAAGGCTTAAAACCACCAGAGCATGGTTTCTGGTGTATACCAGGGCTACTAGCTAGGCTGTAGAGATGACCTGAGTTGAGGAATAAGATTAGGGAGTTCCTTCTTCTGAAGTTAATAGGCTTTAAAGAGCTGCCTGGAACGCTATGAAACTAAATGACTTCTCCAAGGTCACATGGTCAATATATGCCAAAGGTGGGAATAGAATAGAAATATCTCTTTTCACTAGACTCTACAATCCCTTCAATCTAGTCTTCTATATCTTTCCTTCTCTTCTCAGTCAAAATCCTAGATAAAGGGTTTTTTGCTTATTATTATTATTGTTATTATTATTATTATTATTTACATAAAATGTCTATACTTCTGTTTTACTTCTCAACTCTTTGCTATCTGGCTTCAGATTTCATCATTCACCTGAAACTGCCTCACTAAAGCTACCATCAGTCTCCTAATTGTCAAATGTTATGGTCTTTTATTAGTCTCCATTGTCCTTGCCATGTTCTCCTCCTGGGTACTTTTTCCTCTCTGGGTTTTTGGTAATAATTCACTGCCCTGTTTTTTTTTTCTCCCTCCTGTGTGAGCAATCCTTCTCTCTCTTTTGCTGTCTCAGCCTTCGTCATGCCATGAGCTTAACTAAGAGCTCTTTTTCTCTCTCTACATTTTCTCCTGATGATCTCATTGGCTCCTATAGATTTAATTTTCATCTCTATTATATGGCTTTTGTATCTATATATTTCAATTTCTTTCCAGTCTCAGTATTTCCACTGGGTTTCAGTCTTCCAACTGTCTCCTGGGTACTTCTTTTTAAAAAATAATATTTTATTTTTCTCCAATTACATATAAAAGCAATTTTAAAATTTATTGCTCATTTTTTAAAGTTTTGGGGCATTTCAAATTAGATATCCTAGACCAAGGGTGGGGAATTTGTGGCCTCAAAGCCACATGTGGCCTTCTAGGTCCTTGGGTGGGGCCTGTTGACTGAATCCAATTTTTACGGAACAAATTATTTTGTTAAGGAGATTTGTTCTATGAAGTTTGGATTTAGTCAAAGGGTCATACTTGAGAACCTAGAAGGCTACATGTAGCCTCAAGGCATCAGGTTCCCCACCCCTGTCCCTAGATACAATTCAAAGTCTATATACACAAATGAGAACTCATCTTTTCCCCCAAAACCACCAATTTCCAAACTTAAAAAATTCTCTCAAGAGCACCACATTCTTCTAGGTTACCATGTTCAGAATAATGGCATTATCCTCTATTACCACTTCCTCAACCTACTTATCCAATCAATTGTCAAACCTCACCATTTCTACCACTACAGCATCTCTTCAGTCTGGCACTATCTCTCTATGCATGTAGATATCATTATAGGTGTGACTTCCATTTTCTGTCATCTGGATTATTGCAATATCATCCAATGGGTCTCCCTGACGCAATTATCTCCCAGTTTATCCTATTTATCCTATTTTTGTTTTTTCTTAGGGACCAATGTGATTTTTCCTTAAGCACAGATATGACCAAATTATTCCCTTACTCAGTAAACTCAATAAACAAAGACTGTTGATTGCCTTCAGGATCAAATATAAATTCCTTTGTTTGACTTTTTTTCTCACTTAACACTATTTTATTTTTTTCCAATTGCACGTAAAGACAGTTTTCAATATTCACTTTTATAAGATTTTGATTTCCAATTCTTTTTTCTCCAACCCTCCCTTCCCTCCCCACTGCCCAAGACAGAAAGCAATCTGATATAGGCTATACATGCACAATCATATTAAACATATTTCCATATTAGTCATGTTGTGAAAGGAGAATCAGAACAAAAAGAAAAAATAAGAGAGAAAATAGAGTACTTTAATTTGCATTCAGACTCCTTAGTTCTTTCTCTGGAGGTGGATAGCATTTTCCATCATGATGAGTCTTTTGGCATTGTCTTATATTATTGTATTTCTGAGAAGAGCTAAGTCTATCAAAGATGATCATTGCACAATATTGCTGTTGCTGTGTATACAAAGTTCTCCTGGTCCTGTTCCCTTCACTCAGGAGCAGTTCATGTATGTCTTTCCAGTTTGTTTTGAAATCCACCCACTCATCATTTCTTATAGCTCAATAGTATTCCATTACATTCATATACTACAACTTGTTCAGCCATTCCCCTGCTGATGAGCATCCCCTCAAGTTCCAATTCTTTGCCACCACAAAGAACTGCTACAAATATTTTTGTACATGTGGGTCCTTTTCCCCCAATTTTTATGATCTCTTTGGGATATAGACCTAGTAGTGGTATTGCTGGATTAAAGGGTATACACAGTTTCATAGCCCTTTGGGCTATACAAAGCTGAGTTAAAAAAAAAGTGATGAGGGCACTACCATTTTGGTGGTGGGTGGCAGTGGGAGGGTGGATCGGTCTAGTCTTTATGTAGTAGGTAGTCATATGAAAAAATGTTCTAAATCTAAACAACTCTAAGACATATCACACCTATCAAATTTACTAATATAACAAAAAAAGAAAATGATAAATGTTGGAGAAGATGTGGGAAAATTGGAACATTAATGCATTATTGCTGGAGTTGTGAACTGATCCAACTATTCTGGAGAACAATTTGGAACTGTCTTTCACATGCAGCCTAAGGACTACCTACTACATAAAGACTATGTATGTATGTTCTGTATACACACAAATATGTTTTTCTCTGCTCTGATAGACTATAAGTTCATTGAGAGTTCAGTTCAGTCATTTCAGTCATACCCCATTCTTCACGACCCCATTTGGAGGGTTTGTTTTTTGTTTGGTTGCTTGTTTTTTGCAAAGACACTGGAGTGATTTGCCATTTCCTTCCTTAGCTTATTTTACAGATGTGGAAATTGAAGCCAACAGTGTTAAGTGACTTGACCCAGGTCACATGCCAAGTAAGTGTCTGAGGCTGGATTCGAAATCAGGAAAATGAGTCTTTCTGATTCCAGGCCCAGCACTCTATCCAGTGTGGAACCCAGGTGCCCCTTGAGAGTAGGGACTAGTTAATTTTGTGCACCAAGATCCCTAGCACCCAGCAACAGTTGCTGGCACTTGCTTATGAAATGACAATATTGATGGTTTCTTGATTGAAAGCTCAGATCTCTCTTTGACAGGGTGATTGAACCCTAGATATAGGCCATATATCTGCCAGTAACCCATGAGTGGGCCCCAGTGAGAAAAACTATCCCTTCCTGCTACAGGAATAAGTTGACCCTATAGAACTTCCTTGTATGGACAGAACAATCCTGTACTTACTCACACAGTCACCATTTACAATCCAGAGGTCAAGCTATAGACATCAACTCCTGAGACTATCTTGTATAAACAGGACACTGACAAGCAACAAACAGGACAGCCATGACCATTAATTGACTTACTGATGTAGTAGACCCCAAAAGATACCCCTTATAAGCCTTCCCCCACCTAGGGTTTCCAAAAGTGAATTCTGGGTAAAACACTTGTATCCAAGGTACAAAAGCGGTATCCTCCTTTAACAACTGACTACTCCTTGATTCTGCCCCATCTCACCTAATTAGCATAGTTGGGTACCATGCTCTGAGCTTTCCCCACAAAAGCTTTTGCTTAACTCCCTTTAGGTTGTGAGTTCCCTAAGGAGCTCAGTCAACTTTGTAGCATCATTATAAAGTTTTGGCCACTTGACTTGGAGACAGGTTGAGTCCATGAATTCTTTCTAGATGACACTACCCCTGAACCAGTACATCTTCACTACTATATTATTGCCTAATATAAGTCACTCAGATGCATACATATACACATATATGTAACCCAAACGCACATGATAATTCTGTATATATAAAGTATGGGAGAGAAGAGGTATTAGACTGACTACCAAACTGAAGCTGTTGTGCTAACCTCATTGCGGTATACTTGTGAAACCTGGACAGTCTACCAGCTTTGTGCCAAGAAACTGAATTGCTTCCATTTGAATTGTCTTAGGAAGATTCTGAAGATCACACAGCAGGATGAGATACCAGATGCTGTGATCCTTTCTTGAACTACACTGCCAAGCATTCAAACTCTACTGCAGAGAGTGTAACTCTGACGGACTTGCCATGTAGTTTGAATGCCAAATACATCCTTGCCAAAAAGACTATTTTATGGATAACTTACACAGTGCAAGCATTCACTTTGTGGTCAGAAAAAAAAAGCTATACAAGGATACTCTCAAGGTCTCTATTAAGAACTTTGGAATTGTGTGACATGGGAGTCACTTGCACAGGACCACTGAGCATGGCATGCCCTGATCAGAGAAGGTGATGTGCACTAATAGTAAAGCAGAATTGAAATAGCTCAAAAGAAGCATGAGATGTACAAATTTGGAAAATCCACTCCAAATGTTCACATGGACTATTTGTGCCTGACCTATAATAGAGCATTCCAACCTGGTAGTGATCTAATCAGCCACAGTCAGACACACTGTAAGTTGACATGACTTGATTCATGAATTTTGGTCCTCTTCAGGAATGAAAGACAATAACCAACCAATCAACATATATGCACATATAATTAATACAAATAGACTTCCAATTTGCTTCCTTATAATTCCACTTACAAGATGAGCAAAGACTTGGGTACTCTTCAAAGTAATAGCAATGTTCCATAGCAAGAAGGCACACGCAATTTACTCTAACGAAGCATGTAAGGATAACTAATTGAACAAAATGAAAAAAATAGCTTCGTAAGTTTGAAAACCAGCTGCCTGGTTTGGCCAAGTTCTGACCAGAAGTTTCTTGAACCAGTGTTTAAAAATCTCTTCAGAAGTAGAACCATTAATATATCACAAGCCAGCATATCTAGGAGAATATCTGAGTAGACAATTCAGTAAAATCTTTTTTTTTTATGGACAATATTTCTACAAGAATGTAAAAAATCAAAGTTGGCTAGATTATTAAGGCTAGGAGAAAGTTATTACTCTTTTAAGCAGATGGGCAAGTGTTCAAAGTGTTAAAGTCTTGATAGAAAAAAAAATCTTACTCTTTGGCCAATAAAAGAATGGGGTCAGATAATTTAGGTGGGTAGAATGGTATATGGGAATGGTAAATCACAATATGTGATTGTATTTGCCTTCTCTGTTCATCCTTCTCTCCTCTTTTTACTCTATCCCTCAAATTTCTAACTTCTAACCACTTGCTCCCTAATCCACACTTCTTCTTACAATCCCTCCCTTATCTCCTCCCCTTTTACTCCTATTCCTTAATTTCCCTACCCTTCTAAGAATCCCACCTTATCCCCTCTCCTTATCCTCCTATATCTTGATCTGCACACCATTCTAAGAGTCCCTCCTTTGCTCTATCCCCATATCTTCTTATTTCTCTGTAAGGTGACTTTTATATCCTTTTAGATATATATGTTATTCCCTGTTTAACCCAGTTCTGATGAGAATAAGGTTCTGGCACTACCAACCCCCCACCCCCTCCTGCCTCCACTGTAACAGTTTTTCCATTTACACTTTATTTGTATGAAATAATTGTTCTATTTTTACCTCTTCCTGGCCAATTTTATTTTTTTAGGATCATCCTATCATACCCAACACCTATCAGATTGACTAAAATGATGGAAAGGGAAAGTAACTAATGTTGGAGGGGATGTGGAAAAATTGAGACACTAATTCACTGTTGGTGGAACTGTGAACTGATCCAACCATTTTGTTTTCAGAGATACTTCTAGGGACCTGTAAATTTTCAGTTCTTCCAAGGTGTTGTGATCAAGGGCGAAGGGTTTACTCCTTTCCTGGCCTGTGCTCTGGTCTATGAGTGACCATAAGCACTCTCTTCTGTCTTGCAACAGTGAGGATTTTATCTTTACAGCCACTACAAGCTCCACCACACCAGCGCTCCTTCTCACCCCAGGACAGCCACCTGCAACTGTGACCCAGATTCAAGCATGGTCAAAGCAAGACAATCCACTATAAGCAGAGAGATCCCTGCAATCTCCCTCTGATCAGCCACTCAATTCCCCCTCAGTCTGTGGGCCAGAAGCTCAGGGGGCAGCCATTGCCCCAGAGCCAAGCTTGGGAACTGGAAGAGAGATCACCTCGTTTCTCTCTGTCACCGCAGACACAGACTTTTTCCCACCGACCTTGTAAATTGTCTTTGGTGTTCGTGAATTGAAAAGTCAGGAAACCCCCACAGCTGCCCAATTCAGTCCTCTGAGGCTCGCTGCAGGTTCGCTTCAGCCTGCACACCCATACCTAACTGCGCTCCTCTCACCACCCAGCGCCATATACATTTCTGATCAACCATCCAGGCTGTCTTTGGCTGGAAATTTGTTTCACTCTGTCTTTTTGTGGGTTCTGCTGCTTTAGAGTTTGTTTAGAGCCATTTTTATAGGTATTTGGAGGGGTTTGGGGGAGAGCTCAAGCAAGTCACTGCTTTTACTCTGCCATCTTCTTATCCAACCATTTTCGAGAGCAATCTGGAATTATGCACAAAGAGTTATAAAACTATATATGTTCTTTGGCCCAGAAATACCACTATTAGGTTTGTTTCCCAGTGTGATCAGGAGAAAATGAAAAGAGACTCTATGATCTAAAGTATTTATAGCAGTGCTCTTTGTGGTAGCTAAGAACTAGAAATTAAGGGGATGCCCATAAATTGTGTAATGGCTAAACAACTTGTGTTATATGATTGTGATGGAATACTACTATGGTCTAAGAAATGACGATTTGGTTGATTTAAAAAAAAAAACATGGAAAAACTTGCCTGAAATAAGGAAAAATGAAGTGAGCAGAACTCAGAGAATGTCATATACAGTAACAGCAATATTGTTCAAAGAATAATTATGAACAAGTTATTCTAAGTACTACAAATATTCAAATCCCCAATAAAGGATCTATGAAAGAAGATGCTATCCATCTCCAGAGGAAGAATTGATAAATACAAATACACATATATGGTTATACATGTATTTATAAATCTGTATCAAATAGTGGACCTCTCTAATGTGGGTTGGGGAAGGATGGGGCAGGACAGTTCAGAACTTAATATATAACAAAACTTAAAATAGAACTTCAAATAGTAGTAAAAACATATATATTAAACCAATAACTTGTCAAGTTTCTGTAGACCCTCAACCACAAATAATTAAGTGGGTGAAAGAACATCTTAAACTGCCCAAGTATAAGAAGATGAGTAAGAAACTTTATAACACAAAAATCCATTTCCTTATTATAAAATTTAGGGAAGCAATGACTTCTTCATTCCCCCCTTTTTATTGTAACCAGAAAGACACAGTATTTTCCTAAATCAAACTCTCTCTCTCTGTCTCTCTCTTTGTCTCTCTGTCTCTCTCTCTTTATCTCTCTCTCTGTCTCTTTCCCTTTCTCTCTCTTTGAGGATGTGTGTGTGTGTGGCCAGACAACAGATTTAATGCCGAGTCCCTAATCTGTTTTTTTTTTAAATTTCATTAAATATTTCCCAATTACATATAAAAGGATTTTCACAATAATTTGCTTTTTGAAATTTTGAGTTCCAAATTCTCTCCCTTCCTCCTCATTTCTCACTTTGAGAAGGAAATCACTTCAAATTAAACTATACATGTGAAGTCATGTCAAATATATTTCCTTATTAGCCATGCTGAAAAAGAAAACAAAAAACAATAAGAATAAAAAAGGTTGTTTTTTTTTAAATGTATACTTCAATCTGCATTCAGAATTCAGCAGTTCTCTGGAAACGGAGAGCATTTTTCATTACAGGTCCCTTGGAACTTTCTTGGATCATTGTATTGATCAGAGTTTTTCATGATTGATCATCCTTACAATACTACTATTACAACATACAGTGTTCTCTTGGTTCTGCTCATTTCACTTTGCGTGACTTCATAAAAGTCCTCACAGTATTTTCTGAAACCGTCCTGCTCATTATTTCTTAATGTTGTTGTTCATTCATTTCAGTTGTATCTGACTCTCTGTTACCCTATTTTGGGTTTTCTTGGCAAAGATACTGGAGCGGTTTGTCATTTTGTTCTCTAGCTCCTTTTACAAATGAGGAACTGAAGGAAACAGAGAAAACAGGGTTAAGTGTCTTGCCTAGGGTCACACAGCTAGTAAGTGTGTTTAGGACATATTTGAACTCAGGAAGGTGAGTCTTCCTGATTCCAGGCCCAGCACTCTAATCACACTGCCACCTAGATGCCCTCATTGCTTATAGCACAGTAGTATTCTAACACAATCATATACTACAACTTGTTGAACCATGCCCGAGTTGGTAGGCATCCTCATGATTTCCAATACTTTCCCATTCCAAAAACAGCTGCTGTACATGTTTTTCTGTATCTAGGTCTTTTTACCTATTCTTTGATCTCTTTGGTATACAAAACTAATAGTGGTATTACTAGGTCAAATTATGCACACAGTTTTATAGCCCATTGCACAAAGTTCCAAATTATTTTCCAGAGTGTTTGGGCTATTACAATTCTATCATCAATGCTTTAATGCTGCAATTTGTCTACATGCCCCATAGCACTTTTAATTTTCCTCTTTTATCATGTTAGCCAATTTGGATAAGTGTGAAGTGATGTCTCAGAGTTATTTTAATTTGCATTACTCTGATCAGTAGTGATTTAGAGCATTTCAAGGTGACTATTAGGTCTTCAAGGTCCAGAGTGGTAAATGATTAGATCAGAGTTACATAGGCAGTTTTGAAACTTGAACCTGAACTTGGGTCTTATGTGTCCAAACACAAAATGTTTCCAGAATTGTGAATTCTAAAAGACCTGGTCCACAATCATAGCAAATGTGGGCCTAGTATAAGGGTTTGGAATACAGGCAGCATTCATTACAAAGGCAAGTATTTGGGAAGACAAGTGAGTTGCCTAGGGTCATACAACTAGTAAGTCTCTGAGGCAAGATTTGAACCCAGTTCTTCCAGATTCCAGATCCATCACTCTATCCACTGTGCTACCTAGCAATTCATGTAATAAAGCTAGCATACCATAATTATATTATGATATGCTATGTCAGGGACTTTAGGTCTATATTTCACATGAGATATATTTCATTTTTACTGTTGTTCAATCATGTCCAATTCTTTGTGACCTCACATGGCGATCTCTTAGCAAAGATACAGAAGTAGTTTGCCATTTCCTTTCCAGCTTATTTTACAGATAAGGAAACTGAGGCAAACAGGGTTAAGTGACTTGCCTAGGGCCACAGAGCTAGTAAGTGTCTAAGGTCAGATTTGGACTCACAAAGATAAATCTTCCTGACTTTAGCATAGACACTCTATCTAATGCACCATCTAGCTGCCCCAGATATATCACATAAACATGTTTCAGTAATCTGGCTGGTTATAGTGCTTTGTTCTTGAAGAGGACCAAAATGATATCACTATGTTGGAGTTAAGTACAGTGTGTGTGTGTGTCTGACTATGGCTGATCAGACTAATACAAGCTCAGAAGGCTTTACCACAAGTCAGACACAAATAGTCCACATGAACATTTGGAGTGGAGATGTCTTTAAATGTGTGCTTCTCACATTTGTTCTGAGTTACTGTAATTCTGCTTCATTCATAGAATACAGTGCCTTCTTTAATGTGGGCACACCATCCTGGGCAGTCTTTTGCCTCCACCATGTCAGGCAATCAATTCTAAAGTTCTTCAGAGAGACCTTGAGAATGTTCTCAGCAATCTACATAAGTCCATATAGCTCAATGCATAACAATAAGGTCATAGAGATGACATCAGTAGGCTATGTAAGTGTGTGTGTATGTGTATACAAAATACCCAGGCTACTCCCCCAGCTTACAGCAAAACTAAATATATTTAAGTACCTATACAACAGGTACAAGATAACAACATAAAGCAAGTAAACAAAACAATAGTGAAAGTAAGAAAAAAGTATATTAACCGCGTCACAATTCACGCGCTCAACAGCAAGCATATGCAATTACAAACAAGACAGCATTGAATCCATAAATATTAGCATTATCTTCTGACTACATATAGAGAACAGCTCATCAGTTTCAGTAATGTCATCATAAGTAATTCTAGTCATCGGTTAGAGTCCTCACACTTCTGTGATCAGGTGACCCTATGACTATAGTTAGTGGGCAGGCTGCCAATCCTTATATTCCTCTTTTCTAGACCATGTGATTCTTGCTATATTTCTGAGCATTACTCAAGACTCCCTTCTAGCTCCAAGATCCCAAAAGTCCAAATTGCTCTGTTTTATAACGAAATCATTGTTTCTCTGAATGCCAAGTCCCAGAGGGACAGTCAGTTCTCAAACAGCTATTGTACAAAAATTCTTCAGTAAATCTGCTATCTATTGTCCTACCCCTTATAAAATTTAACTAAGATTGCACTGATACTACATTTTCTATTGTTTCAATCCTTATGATTATATATATATATATACACATATATATATACATATATGTGTATATATATGTATATGTATATATGTATGTATGTATATATATATATACATGAAGTTCCATATGCAAAGCCAAGTAGAAATCAGCAATCATTGCTTAGATATCTTAAACCAAAAAAATATATATCAGTTAAGACTTTGGGGGGATATTTAATGTACTTACTCTTGCATACAATTTTACCAGGCTTCCTTAGATTATTTTATTAATCCTCTAATTAACTTTGGGTATAGACAGCCTGAACTATGAATTGAGAAATGTGTTAGATAATTTAAAAGTTTCGACTGAATTTTAGCTCTGTGTTTGTACAATACCCTTAGGCCAAGTTTGTAATCACCTCCCAACTGAACTGTCAACCTCAGTAGCTATCTATATCCAATCCCTTGCAATTGCTCTCAAATGCAACCAGAGAACATTTGTAGTAAGTGCGAATGTCACTGTAGATGTAGTCATGTGAGGAAGCAGGTAACATTGACAAGAAGCTTGGCAGCCAAAGTCTCTGGATTCTGAAAGGTCCTTCCCTTGCTGGCTAATTACATGTATGACCACAGTCTGTGGCCATGTCATCTATCCTTCCCCAATATTGTAGGATCAGTGGTGTTTAGCCCTAACTCAAAGATAGTCCACTGTTCTCCCAGCATGATTTTGTTTCTGGAATTTGAAATTAAATAGGTATGACTTAAAAACTGGTTTCAGAACCTCATTCTGACCTTAACACCTATGTGACCTTGGTTGATTCATTTATCTCTTTGCTTTTTTATTTTTCATTTTGTTTTGGGTTTTTTTGTTTGTTTGTTTTGGTGAGGCAATGGGGTTAAGTGACTTACCCAAGGTCACACAGCTAGTAAATGTTATGTGTCTGAGGCTGGATTTGAACTCAGGTCCTCCTGAATCCAGGACCAGTGCTCTATCCACTGTGCCACCTACTTGCCCCCTTTTGCTTTTTATTTTTATCAGTTGTAAAATAAGAGGTTTGAACTAAATGACTTCAGGCATTGCATATAGCTCTAGACCTATGATCCCATAATTCAAAGTTTAAGCTCCAACATAAGTTGTTGTTGTTGTTGTTGTTGTTGGTTTGTTTTTTGAATGGTCCCATTGAGAAAGGGCCACCCAGAATGTACCAGCCAGCAGGGACTTAAAGGGGATGAAAGGGAGGAATGTGACTTACTCGTTTCATTCAAATACCGTTAGCAGTTTTTAGATTAGTCTTTTTGCTAGTTCTCATGTAGAATATGTGCATCTTGCACAGCATGTCTTACATGCCTGAAATGCACTTGCTCCTAACCTTAGACTCTCTAACTTCCTTCAAAACTCATGTATGAAGCTCTTCCCTATCCTTCTAGGTAGTTGCTGGCATCCTCCTCCAATAAAATTCCTTTGCATTTACTTAAAAGTAAATTGAGTATTTTCTTCTCTGTGTACTTGTTGTTTCTACCAATACAATATCAGCTGATTGAGGACAAGCAGGATTTATTTGTTTATTTATTTATTTGTTTGTTTGTTTGTTTGTTTGTTTGCCTACTTACTTATTTAGGGCCCCTCGCTGCCCAACATAATTCCTGCCACATTGTAGTTGTTTTATAAATACTTGTTGAATTAAATCAGATGGCTGTACATGCATCCAAGTGGCCAGCTGGAAGGAGGTCAGGACTTAGAAAAACAGTTTCAGGAACAAATTTAACATCTCCCAAATTCATGACCATGGTATAAACCATTTTGGTTTGCTATGCCTCATTTTGCCATAAGCAAAATGGGAATCACAAGTTTACTAGCTACCTTGTTGAAAGCAAAGTTCTTTCTATGTTATGAAGTGTTCTATTCTCCCATTCTTCAAAAGATCTGTGATCTTGTTTGTACGACCAACTTTACAACATTTTGCCCATGCCTCCAGAGTGATTCTTGCCCATGGTTTCCAAGGCAAGGTGAGGCAACAAACATTTGGGTGCTTTCTATGGGCCAGCCATTTTGCTAAATGATTGAAATTCAAACATAAGGGGGAAATGCCCTCAATGAGCTTTTATCCATGTAGAGTAAGACTACACATAAAAGGAAGCAGAAAAAGGGTGAGGGAGGAAAGGGAGATATTCACATGAGCCCATGATGTCAAAGTTCAGAAAGTCAAAAGCAGATTCAAGAGAAGAATGAAAGATGGAAAGCCTGCATCTCTCCATAAAATGGAGCCTCTGGATGTAACTCAACAATAGGAGAAGAGGACCAGCAAAGCAGAAGAGTGAGATTATTGCAGGAGTCAATGGATTTTCCAGGAAGAGAAGATCTCAGGCTTTTAGGCAGCTGAGGCAATGTGGCAAATCTGGAAAATCAGAAGCAAAGCCAGGAAAAATTTTATTTCCATAAATCATCCATTGGTATTCTACCCTACCTGTAAGAGCCCTTACACTATTTTTATAATGTATGCATTCTAATGTAATTTTAATTTAGATTTTTACTTCATAATGTAATATATGTGATGGATATACAAAGTATAAGCTAATATTAATAATGTTTTAGAATTTGCAATGTGTTTTACATATTCTATTTTTAGGTCATTGGTCCCAATATTTAACCACTTGGGGCCTAAAGTTCCTCTCTGGACTAGGTGTTCTCTCAGAACTACTTTACATCCTATGATTTCTCTGGGCCTCATTTCTTCTCATTAATAAAATGAGAGGATTGGACTATATGACTTCTAAGATCCCTTCCAAATCCAAATCTATAATTCTGTGCTCTATGAGCAACTCTTTGTGCTGGTAATATAGATATGATCAGATTCATTTTAGAGATGAGGAAACTGAAGTTCAGAAATTTTGTGATACCTTTAACCTAGACTTAATATGCGACTCTGAGCTGTAGGAAGCCCATTATCAACCACGGTCTTCTTGACATCAAATTCAACCTGCTTTATGCTGTGTTACCCTTTTCAAAAAAAAAAAGCTAGTATTAGAATTACATCATTGTGATTTTTATCAACACATGATTGGGCACAAGGGCAGTAGGTGTGGGGAACATGCATAGACTTTTCTCTAGTTTGAGCTTGAGTTTAAGATGAGTAGTACAGAGAATTTCTTATGTTAGGACTCTGCATTGGATACTTGCTATTACATATCCTAGCTGCTTGAGATTGCACAATGAAGAGATGCACAAAACAATTCTCTATTACCTCCTAACTCTTAAAGAATTCAAAAAATTGATTCACAAAATCCCCTTCAAATATTCCTGATTTTGTCAAAGTACGATTCTCCATCCAACTTCATTGGCACTACCAGGTCAAAGATTGCCTAAGAAGTTTGGAAAACAATCTTAAGCCTTGACCTGCCCAATTAGAAGAACTGTAGGCTTCTCTTTGTACTATTGTTGGGTGTAATTCTTATACCTAGAACATAATAATGGAGGCTATTTTTTAGCATTATGGCTTTTTTGATCTGTATCCAGCTCTCTGATAGCCCCTCTCTTGCACTTTATTCCCTCTAAATATATAGTTGAGAATGAGAGGGAGATATTCTGCACATTCACCTTGATTTTAAAGCAAAATTTCTTAATAAATCAGAAAATCATAAACTCACAAGAGCCTTTGATATCATCTAACCCAACTCCTGTGCCAGCCTGAATCCTCTGAAGCCAACAGATTTATCAAATAGGACTTTGAAGGCCGAAATCATCTTAGAATTCACTAAGTTTTACTGGCTCATTTTACAATTGAGCAAACTTAGATTTGGAGCAGTGACTGACTAGTTGATTGTTCATGTTACAATGGGAATCTGGACTGCCTGACTGATAGTATGTTCTTTCTGCTTTACTAATTTGAATGAAGGACAAGTTAAAGAGGATTATCATTGTGAAATTATTCAAAATACCATTCCTGAGGATATGTTGTGCCTCTTGTGTATTTAGAATGTGTCAATTTATTTTAATGTCAATTTAATTTAAATGAACCCATTGATTCTGTAAAGCAAAGTGCAAGTTGTAATTGGGAAGTAATATCAGCATTCATCAAAATTACTTGCAGGTGAATGCCCTTTTTATTGAGTTTTTAACATTTTTTTCCTTAAGCAATCATGTAAAATTTCTTTGGGTACTATCAGAAAATATAATACTCACCCAATTTCCTGAAATATGAAAAGTCTTTCATAGGAGCAAAGATTTAGAATTGGAAAGGATCTTAGCCACCATCTCCCCTTTCCTCTTCCCCAAATACACATGTCCCCAAATACACATAGAGCATCCTGTCAGTTCTTAATTATCTTCCTACAAGCACAAAGTAAATCTTGCTTCTAAATTCTGGTTGAATTCATCTGTTATTTTACAGAGGAAGAAACTAAAGCCAAGAGAGTGGAAGCAGCTGGCCCAGCGTCTCCCAGATGGGTAGTAGGTTGCAAGAACTAATGGACATTGCTTCCACAGACAACAGAAATTGACAAGCAAACTTAGGAACCCTGAAATGCATTATTAGCCTAGCTTAGACATAGCCCCACCTGAAAAACAAGAGGCATTTTCACTCTGTTTTTAGATCATGAATATGTAGAATCCAGATTTTCATGGAAGCATTAAATTGACTTTTGTGGCACTAAATTATTATAACATCATGAGAATTTAAAACCAAAAAGGACTTCAGAAATCATCTAGTTCAACTCTGTTATTTTTCAAATGAGGAAACTGAGGCCAGGAGTGGGGATATGACTAATCCAAGGTCACGTAACTTGTAAGTAGAACAGTAAAATAAAGCCTCTGTCTCCAAATTCTTTAAGTTCCCCACTAAGTTAGTCTGAATTCATTACTTTATCTTAGACAAACTATGACAGTCAATAAGAAATACATCTGTCCCTTTTGTAGACAAGAAACATAGTTTCTCACTGGACAATTCAAAAATTCCCAGTGAGACAGCTCAGCTTCACGTCTCCAAGCTCCCTGGGGAAAAAGACATGATTGTTTTGACTTAGAGAATTTTTCAGGCCCTCCTGTGCCCAAGCAGATAAAATGTCTCTTTTTATGTCAACAAGGTATTTAACGAGACACAGTATGTGATAAATTCAACCAGAATTTAGAAGCAAGATTTATTTGTGCTTGTAGGAAGATAATTGAGAACTGACAGGATGCTCTATGTGGTCTTAGGACATGTCTATTTGGGGAGGGGGAAGGGGGAATTCTAATGGCCAGATACTTCCTAAGAATAACAATTTTATCATCAGCTCAGAAAAAAATAAAATTAAAATGAATAAATACCACCTCAGATTGACATTGCAATGCTATGAAAACCATTGTATAATAATAACTGATGTTTATATGGTATTTTAAGAACATTATTTCTATCAGGAGAAGTAAGCATTAACAATATTATGATTCCTATTTCACAGATGAGGAAGCTGAGGCTCAGAACACTTAAATAATTTTCCTAGAGTCACACTGCTAGGAAGTGATAGAAACAGGCTTCAAAGTCAGTCCAATTCCGTACAACCTTGAGCAATTCATCTCACCTCCACAGGCATCTCACATGCCCCATAAAATGGGGGAGTTGTTGTAGATGATCACTGAAGTGCCTTCAAGATGGATATGCTGAGATCCCACTGACTACAGGTCCCAGATCCTAATCATTCTACCAAACAGGTTCCTATCCTTTGACAACTGAATGTGAAATGCATGGAAAACTTGGTTTGAATCTACAAGCTCTTCCCTCCTGTGCTAAAGCAAAATACTCCCCAGGAAGAAGTTAATATCCATACATTTCCTCACAAGGATTACTCTGTGTGTGTGTGTGTGTGTGTGTGTGTATACACGGGAGCATGTGTGTATGCATGTGTGTTTAAGAAGACATAAGGGAGAGTAGGACAGGGTTTAACTTTGAAATAGTAGAATTTCAGTCACTATTTGTAAAGGAGTCATTTAAAAGTGGAGGTAGACCTAGATGAGATCTACTCCAGCCATCAGGTACCGTTCACCATGCAAAGAGTCGGGTTGGTCTTTTTAGCCATATCCATGGTTAGAGACAGTAACTTCATTAGTCAGTGTGCTATGACATGGTATGGCAGAAAGAGACTAGGCCTAAAGTCAAACCAGGCTTCATTAGCTGTGACCCATGTGCAAAGGAGCGTGTGACAAAGACGAGTGTGGGAATCCTAGTGGCTAAAGAAGAAAGTGTTGCCTGATTTACTAAGTTGAGACTCCAGCCCGGTCAGTAGACCAATGGGGCAAAAAGGTGGGGAAAAGCGAAAGGAAGAAAGAAAGAACAAGGAGGAAGGAGGAAAAAGAGGGATCCCTTTGAACAGTGAGGATTGGATCTTCCTAACTGTATTATATTAATCAATCAGTCATTCATTCAAAGAGCATTTATTTAGTGCCTATTATATTCCAGGGACTATGATAAGAAATGGAGATAGAAAAATCAAAATGAATGAATGAAGCATTTATTAAGTGCTTACCATGTGAAAAGCACTAGCAGGCATAGCGAATAAAAAATAGAAAAATAAGATGATGCCTTCTCTTTAGGAGCTCCCAAGCTAAAGGGGGATAAAATGCTTAAGAAAGGTTTCAGCTTTAGAAGGTCCATGGTCCTTGGGGTAGAGCAGCAAAAAAGATCTTTTTTAATGCCATTATTTAATGTCAAATTTCCCAAGGTTCTTGCAGGATCCTTGGCTGAAATAGGTCTTGCTCTCAAGGAACTTATCTTCCCTTAGAGGGAAGATATGAAATTATATAAATACGAAGTAATTTTTGGGAAGTAAATCTTGCATTGGTCATTAAAGAGCCATGTGACTTTGAACAAGTGCCAACCTCCATAGGCCTCAGTTTCCTTATTTGTAAAATGGGAGACTTGGACTAGATGACTACTTAGTTTCCTTCGAGATCTAGATTTCTGGTCTTATGAGTCAGGAAAAGCTTCCAGTGGGAGTGACATGACCTGAACTTTGAAGGAAGTTAAAGGCAGATAGATACATTCATACTAACATACATAGTGACCTGAATTGAACACATTTGTGGATTTGGACCAGAGGATGACAAGCTGGAACAGGCCTCAGCAACCATCCATTCCATCCTTTCATTTTATAGTGATAGCGTCCGAGGCCACGAGGAGTCAAATGACTTGCCAAGGTCACATGACTGGTTAGTAAAAGAGCTAAAGTTCAGATCCACAAATCTAAATCCAAATCTTGTGTGCTTTATAAATCCTTCCACAGTCTCATACACTTGGGTTCAAGTCACCCTTCCATCACTTACTGGCTGTGTGACCAGGCTGCTTACCTTCTCTGGATCTCAGTGCTCTACTGTGTAAACAGAATATAATATCTTCCCTGCCTTGTCAGGACAAATATGATCATGTGGGGGCAACTAGGTGGTGCAGTGGATAGAGCACCAGCTCTGGAGTCAGGAGGACCTGAGTTCAAATCTGGCCTCAAACCAGACACTTGACACTTACTAGCTCTGTGACCCTAGGAAAATCACTTAACCCCAATTGCCTTGCATATATATGTATATGTATATGTATATGTATATGTATATGTATATGTATATGTATATGTACATGTATATGTATATGTATATGTATATGTATGTACGCATGTATGTATATATGTAAATGTATATATGTATATATACACATATATGTATACGTGTATATGTATGTATATATGTATACACACACATATATACACATATATAATGCATATATACGTATATATACACACATATATATTATATACACACATACATATATAATGTATGTGTATGTATATGTATGCATGCATGCATGTATACATGAATATATGTATACATGCATATACATATATGTATATGCATGTATACATGAATATATGTATACATGCATATACATATACGTATATGCATGTGTATGTATATACATGTATGTATGTATATGTGTGTATACGTATATGTATATCACATATATATGTATATATATGATCACATGCACCGAGGCTCTTTGTAAATTATGAAAACAATACAACAATACAAACATCAGAGATTTGGATTCATAGCCTACTAGGAGGCTGTTTTCAAAGCAGTGAGTAGAAGTTGCTTTGCCCATCAGCAACTGCATTTTACAGATGAAATCTACCTGAGTACTACTACACTGAATTCCTTTTCTTAGAAAAAAAAAAGGTGGAAAAGGTCAGGAACTTTTTTTGTCCAACTGGAGAAGTCACTTTGCCCGAACATAAAGAGAAGAGTTGTGATTAATGAGATGTGGGAAGCACCATAAGGTGGTTAAAAAGTGTACTGGAATTGAAAGGCCTAGATTTTGTCTTCTTCCACTCATTACCTGTGTGACTGGTCACTGAACACTTCTAATGTCTGTCATTTTTCCTCATCTATCAAAAAAGAAAGTTAGATTACAGTGTCTCTAAAGTCTCCTAAGAAACCTTCTTTGCCTCGTGCCCCCTTGATTTCATCCACCCTGAAAAAGAAGTGTGCCCTTTCTTTCTATCTGTGCCATGGATCAAAACCTCATGGCACCAAGCCTTTGTTGGGAACGTCACAATGATACCTGTCATTGACAGTAGACTTTCAGGTTTACAAAGAGCTTATAAAATAAGCTATGTGGTAAACAGTGCAGGTATCATGATCTGTCTTTTCCAAGCAACAATGATACCAATGGATAAGGACAATGGCATCCTTGAATATACAGAAGTCTCCAAATGCCCAGATGAATCCTTCACTTTCTAGCCAAGTGTCTGTCATTTTGTTGACACTACCTTAGCAATGTTGTCCAAACACCAATGCTGGCCTGTGACTCAGTTGCTGAATTTATATATTAGAAATGAGATAATTAACTTGTTAAAGAACCTCCAGACTGGTCTCCCTTCAATTCATTTAGCAAGTATTAAGTGCTTACTGCATGCCACGAATGCACTGTAGTAAGGATGGAGAATAAATACCATAGCAAATCAAGAAGTAATTATTAAGTGTCAACTGCATGCCATGCATACAACAGGGAGATGTACAATAAAGTATGGATGATAAACAAATTCAAAGGATTTAAAGCTAAGTTGATCAAAAGGGCCTTAAAAGCTAGCTAGTACATTCCTCTCTTTTAACAGAGAAGGAAACTGAGACCCATAGAGGTGAGTGACTTGCCCAAGATCCCACAGAATCATAAAATCACAAGCATCTTGGAATACGTTTAGTTCAGTTTTCTCATTTTAGAGATCAGGAACCAGGCCTGGAGAGATTTGAGTGGCTTCCTGGAGGTCACACAGTCCTGTGCCCTTTGAAAGGGCAAAAAATGTTTTCAGCTTAGACAATCAAAAAAGCCCCACTGTCAGGCTTGTGGTTGCCAAATTGACATTTCCTCTACCTCATCATATCGTCATTCCCCATTGAGAGCTTCTGAAGGTCAGTGGGCAGCCCCACAAGGTGAGCTAGAGAGAGTGCTTGAGTGTGGAGCTGGGCCCCTCACCATTCAGAGACACTCACTGTGGGAGCAGAAATGTAATTTAATGATCACTCCAGAAATAAAATTTCCATACAAAAGACATAAGCTCCTTCTCCCTGGAAATAAACAAGGACAATCAGTGGAAGAAATGAAAATTACAAGGCAGCCTGGCCATTTGTTCCAACCTTCTGCTTCTTCAAGTGCTTTGTCCGGTTTTAGAATTCCGAAGTGAATGAGGGGGTTGGGAGTAAGCTCCAGGGGTGCCCTTGGTTTTGAGATTCAGAGTCTCTCAGTTTGATTCTTGGATTTACCTCTGGTTGAGCAATGCAAGTAAAAGCAACAGTCTGGCATTAAGCACTCTCTATTCCCCTCAATGATTTCATTGTTTTCTGTGCTTTGAGTTTAATCAGCTTTTGCCATTGGCACCTTCTTTGCTCCTTCATTAAGCAGGAAGAGACCCAGATAGGATTTCCTGCACATAAATATATAACTAGGGTAGGTGACTGGGGCTTTGCCCTAAGTGCTGAAATTTATAGGCTGCCTACAATCCCTGTACTCCCTTCTGCAGGAAGAAATAAGGGATCTTATCTAGTCCTAAACATTCTCCTAACTTCCAGACTCCCATGTCTGCCTGCCTATTAGATATTTCAAATTGTATGTCCTGTAGACATCTTAAATTTAGCATGTCCAAAAACAAGCTTAATATCTTTTTCCCAAGTATTCTTCTTTTCCTAATCATCCTATTACTGCCCAGGGAACCACCATCATCCCAGTGATGCAGGCTTACAATCTGGCTATCACTCAAGAACGTGCCCTCTCTCTTATCACCTCCCCATATCCAATCTCTTGCTAATCATGACAATTGTATCTTCACGGCACCTCTTTCATTAGTAGCTTTCTTTCCTCTGAGACTCCCACCCAACAGTGTACTCCCTAATCACCTCACACCTGAGCCTCAAATCTCTCCCTGTTCAGTCCATCTTCTACTCAGGTATCAAATTAATGTTCCTAAAGCACACGTCTAGCCATATCACCTCTTTTTTCAACAAACTCCAGCAATCAAATACAAAATCACCTGTGTGACATTCCAGGGCCTTTCTTGCCGGCTCCTTCCTACTTTCCAGCCTCCCTATACCTTACCTTTGCATATTCAGCAATGACATTGGCCTCCTTGCTGTTCTTCCTGTTCTTCACACAAGATGCTCCATCTTCTGACTACTAGATCTAGGTGCCCACCATGACTAGCATTCTCTTTGTTCTCATCTCTATCTTCTGGTCTCTCTTGCTTCTTTCAGATCTCAGCTAAAATCACAATTTCCCTAAGGAGCTTTCCCCAATCCACTTAATTCTAGTGCCTTCCCTCTATTGATGGTTTACAATTTATTCCATGTATTTCTGTGTACATACATAGGTATTTGATCTCCAATTAGATGGTAAGCTCTTTGAGAAAAGCGATTATCTTGTTGCTTTTATAGTACCTCCACTGATGACAGTGCTTGGTATATAGTAGGTGCTTAATTAATGCCAGTTAATTTGACTTTATTTGAGTTGAACTTAACACAATGCCAGCATCCAATCAGTCAAAATATTTATAAAGCACCTACTATGTGCCAAAAACTATGCTAGGCAATTACCAGTCTTCAAGTCTCACCTCTGATGCATGCTAGCTGTGAGACCTTGGGCCATTATTCCTTTGATCTTTCAGTGCCCCAGGCAACTTCCTAAGACTATAAATTGCTGAAAATACATCAGTCTTCATTGGTAGAGCAAGTTGACTGGGCCAATGAAATCAGAGGTCTGGTCCATAAGCCTATCCTTGTGAAGTAAGGAGAAGTAGTTCAAAGAGGAAAGTAAAAAAGAGGGAGTGGAGCATCATCATATCTAGCGAGCTGGCTTGGGAGTCACAAAGACCCAAGTTAATGTTCCACATTTACATGTATTAGCTGTGTGACCCTGGAAAGCCACTTAACTCTCTCCATGCCAGTACCCCTAAACAATGCTCTAAGACTCTTAAATTGTGAAATAGTTTTCCATCTGTTTCATTGGTAGATGGAATTTGTTCACCTGCATTTCCACATACCAGTGAAAGCACAGGTCTAGCTCTCACCACCACCAAGACAAAAAAAAAAATGTAGGAAAGCTACCAGCTTCCTTTCTTCCCAATCCCTTTCTTTGTCCTATATTCCTTTGGGTCCTGGTTCCACTTTTCTCATTTCTCTAGAAATGACCTCACTAGTGGCTGGCTTTGGTAGCCTAGATAATCAATATCTACTGCCATGGATCGTGGAATTTCTCTTCCCACAGGATCTTATGCCACATTGTCTCTGAGCTGTTTCCCGTGCCTCGAGAGTTTGTTAGATACCAAATTAGCTCACTGAATTTGGAGGCACAAGCCCTGACTTTGAATCTGATACTTAATACCTGTATAACCTCGACTACAATGACAAAAAGCATATATGCTATGTCTCATGTAGAGATGCAAAGATAGTCCTGCCCTCAAGGAGCTCACCTGCTAATGGAATAGACAACATTCAAATGACTACGTACAACCAACATATACCCAAGGTAAATTGAAGAAAATCGCTGTGGAAGTCACATGAAGGGGGACTAGGAAAGGATTCTTGGAGAAGGTGGGATTCCAGCTGAGAAGCCAGGGAAGGCAGAAGATGGAGATGAGGAGGGAAAGTCTTTCAGGTGTGGGCAAAAGTCAGAGTCTGGAGTCAGGAGATGGAGTATCATCTGTGAGGAACAGCAGGGAGACAAGTGTCACTAGATCATAGGGTGTGTGGAATTGTGCAGAAGTCTCGAAAGACAGAAAGCAGCCAGGTTAGGAAAGGCTTTAGAACCAAAGGATTTTTACATTTAACCTTGGACATAACAGAGAATCATTGGAGTTTATTGAATAAGGCAAAGGTGGGGGTTGACGTGGTCAGACTTGAGCTATAGGAAGATCACATTGACACCTGAATAGATAATGTAGTAAAGTGAGGAGAGCCTAGCAAACTTACTATTGCAATAGTCCAGGAGTGAGATGAGAGCCTAGCAAACTTACTATTGCAATAGTCCAGGAGTGAGATGATGAGGACCTGCATGAGGGCAGAGGCAGCATCAGAGGGTGGAGGCATATATGAGATGTTAAGAAGGTAAAATTGAGAACCTTTAGTAACAGATTGGATATGATGGGATAGGCAACAGGGAGTTGAGGATAACACCTGGGCCAAGAATTCAGCTGACTAGGAAGATGGTAGAGTCCTCAACAATAATCATGAAGCTTGAAACAGGGAAGGGTATAGAAGGAAAGATAATGGACACATCTCTTTACCTTGGGCTTCCATTTCATTATCTGTAAAATGAAACGCTTGATTAGATAGCCTCTAAATTCCCTTCAAACACTGGATCTATGGTAGTTAATTGGTAGTTAAGCTTCTGTCTGGATGCAAAAGTAATATTATAACTTCCATATAAATTCTCCTTATATTGGAACCAACTAATCACAACTTTCTGGTACATTTTGGCAGTGGCTAACAGTTGTTCTTTGAGAAATTACTAGGCCAATTTGGAAGCTACATAAACCACCTCAGAACATCTGGGTATCCACTCAATACATTCAAGAAATAATTGGACTTGGTGTTCTGGGACAGAACGAAAAACCTCAAGCTAATGTATAATCCTAGAAGCCTTGTAATTGTATCATAAAAGAAATGAGATTATCCTAAGAAGACTTGTTCTTCATAAGGCCATGTTATTATTGTTGATATTCTCTTCTGGCATTTGTAGATTAATGTTTAGATGGTCTGCTGATCAGCAAGTTCAAAACACAACCTATACTTTGGTTTGTGCTTCATGTCTCATGATAGGAAAAGTTGCAGCTCAAATATTAGTTGATAGATCATCACTGACTTGGACGTGCATACATATTTCACATGTAAGTTAGAAACAATTAAGAGTTCAGTTAATTTCTGGTTGATTGGAAGGCAAAGAAATTTTTAAAAATGCCTGCCCAACTTTCCATCTTTCTTGAGCCCCATCATGAGCTGCAGGAGAATTAATTCTTTAGATTGATTCATCCATCAACTGATTATGAATTTTGGAACTATACTCATAGAACATCAGGCAGTCAGAAAATAATGGGCCAAGATCAAACGTGCATTTAAAAATCAGGGTGAAAAATCCACAACAGAAAACTCAAACCAAGAATTCATGAACACAAAAGCTGTGTAGAAAGAGATCAGTTATTTTAATGGCTTAGCATCCAAACCTCCTTGTTTCTTCAGAGGATATCCACATTCTAAATAGTTCAGCCACTGTTAAGGATTCCTACTTCAAGTTCAACTCATTTTGATTATAGGTTACATTATTTAAAACATTATAAGACATGAAAAAATGTTACCTTTTACATACTAATATTTTAACCAGTGAAAAGGAGAAATTGATCAAAAATACCTACTTTCAGAGTTTTATGATATGACTAGAGCTGAAATTAGGGCCAGATGGTGGGAGCTTTTTCCAAAGCAAAACTGAATCTTGAGGGCACTTATAACATCTGTAGTCTTTTGACAACACAGAAACAAATAGCTTTGATCACCTGATTAGTAAGAATAATTAGATAAAATAAGAAACAGATTGTGAGCTTGGTTGAGTTCCAACCTTGGCTCTTTTGACCTGTCCAACCATTGTTCTCGCTTGTGGGTTCCCCAGCATCAGTTCTCTGTTCATATTCCAGACCTCCAAAACCCTACCAAGGGGTGCAGGTGGGGCTGAGAACAGAAATGACTGATGGTCTTTTTGTAGCACTTTCCCTGGAGACAGTAGTTGTTAGTTATGTCTCTGTGTTGGACCTCCTCCATCTGGTGACTTGGTAGGTTCCAGTGTACTGCTTAACAAAGTTAGTTGTTATGTGCAAGCCTAATACTACTACCGTTTAGTTAGAGTTTAATCTGGGGATAAAATGAGACACTCAAAAGTCAACAAATGGCTAGCAGGAGGGGTACTTTGCCCTAACACAGCAAGGGTGTGTAAAAAAGATATAGTCGAACTAAGTTTCTATGGACGTTGCCCAATTGTCTCCATATGGAAACATGTCTGATCAGCAGAGCAGGATCTGGTGACATGCAAAATTTTGAAATCAGAGGAGCCTTGACTATAAGTGGATGGGAATTCCTATGCCCTTAGGTGACTAGGAAGCCATGTTAACGAAGTGGGTTTTAAGCATTCAAGTATCAGATACAGTTATGTTCACCTTTAGGAAAAGTTAATTCCTATTGCAAGGTAATGAATAAACCCTACCAATTAGTAGGTGCCATGGACAGAACAATGGTCCTGGAGTCACTGAATGCAGATCTGGCCCCAAACACTTACTAGTTATGTAACACTGGGGGAGAGATATCTACCTGTTTCCTCAGGTGTAAAATGGCGATTATAATAGGACCTACCTGGCAGGATTGTTGTGAGCATGAGATATTTGTAAAGTGCTGAGCACAGTGCCTGTCACATAGTAGCCATTTAATAAATACTTCTTCCCTTTCCTTCCCCTTTCATACTAGTATTAAAAGGTGGATCCTAAGGAATGCTAGCTGCTTGGCCTGTGCCCTTCACTCCTACTTTCAAACACCAGGTTGTTTCTGAAGCATCTCAGTTGAGGAGAGCCTTAAAGGCTGAATTTTGCTCTGCTTAGTAAAATGATTTTATAGAATCACAAAACATGGAACACAGAGATTATTACTTCAATGAATCAGCCTGATGATCAAAATACGGTATATTGTAGAAGGGGTAGAGGGAATGTAGATTTGATCTGAAGTCAGAGGATCTCAGATATTTTATCCAAAGACATAGGACCTATGCATAAAGAAATTAAGCAGAGTATGAGTTGCATTCATATGTAAAGGACAAAGTGAGTGGTAGGGGAAAAAAAAGTAACAACAGTGTTCAGGGGAGGCCTGTTGGAAAAAAGCCAATTGGATGCTTTGAAAAATAGTTTTGATAAAGGTTTAAATTATTTCCAAGGTTCTCTCTGTTGTATTCTTTAAGGACTGTCCTAGGAAGTCTTGAGTACATCCATTTTCCTTTATAATCTTATTACTCAAGACCAGAAGGACTGACTAAACATAATAGGTTCTTCATCGCTAGTGATCAGTCTGGACTGAGCTTCTTGAGGTAGTACTAGGAAAACCTTAACTGCCTCAAGCCTTTGAAGGCAATGCTAGCCTCCCAGGGAAGCAGGTATGGGGGCAGGGGTGGGGAGGGAAGGCCAGTAGTTAGAAGGGCAGATTTATCCATCTGCACAGACATAGGTTGGACAGATCGGATTGCTGCAACAAATGGCCCCACACAAAGTATAAATAAAACTGCACATATTTCCAAAGTTACAAGTGTCTCAGCATTGTGTTGTCAGAGTGGAGAGCAAACTTAACAGCTTTTATTAAGCAGAAGAGTCATCTGCCGCAAGCATCCCTCCCCATCACAACATTCGACACAAAACTCTCCCCAGTATGAATGTTTATGCCTCAGTATTTGCTAACACTTCTCCGAAGAAGAACATTTGCTGATGAACCAAACATTTGCTTCAGAATTTGACACATAGGCTGTGAAGACGTTTGATTTGTTTGTTTACCAGCATAGCCACTGAAGACCAATGAAGAGACTGAAACCAAAGGATCGATTTTCTTTCTAACTCTGAAGACATGTCTCTTGGTCCACTTAGTGCATTTGATAGAGAATATCTCATTTCATATCAGCAGCTGGGTGGTACAGTGGATATGGTGTCAGGTCTGAAATTTGGAAGACTCATTTTCCTGAGTTCAAATCTGGCTTTAGATATGTACTCTCCGTATGACCCTGTGTAAGTCACTTAATCCTGTTTTCCTCAGTTTTCTCAGCTGTCAAATGAGCTGGAGAAGAAAATGGGAAATCACTCCAGGCTCTTTGCCTAGAAAACCTCAAATAGGGCCACAAAGAGTTGGACATGACTGAAAAATAACACAATGACCTTAGTTCATATCACATCATGAACAAAAATTAATCAAGAACCTACTATGTGTAGAAAGCCATGCTTAGTGATAAGAATTAATTGATACTTTCTGCAGGTGTTTCCTAAGGGCCTACTATCCTACTATGCGCACACTGCTTCACTAGTTTGTTTGGGATACAAGATTGTATAAGCTATTGAAGACATCACTATGTCAACAAGTATCTGGTAAGCTTTCTATTATGTGTCAGGCACACTGTGTTAGCTGCTGAGGCTACAATCATAAAATTGAGGTGGCCTCTGCTGTCAAGGAGGCTGCCATCTACTGGTAAATGCAGAATGTTCACCAATAAGTAAATATAATCTGTATGTAAAAGAAATGCAAAGGGCTTGGTAGACGGCAACCAAGGAAATCAGGAAAGGCTTTCTGGAGTGTGGCTATGGAGGTGAACCTTGAAGGAACTAGCTGTTTGTAGAGATGGTGACAAGAAGTAAAGGCACACTAGGCATAGGAGTCTACAAAGGCAAGGAGTCAGGAAATTGAATGTAGTGTTTCTGAAATACAGAGTATGCAATATGTCCCTTGACTTCAAAACAGTTCTACAGTTGCAGGTATTAGGCATATACATGAACAAGTAAATTATTATTGTTGTTGTTGTTTTTCTAAGCAGAGGTTGGGGGGAGAGGTATGAGTAGAGCCACATTTTGCCTCAATGATGTGGAAAGTGGGTGATTTCCCTGATAGGATATTCTTTTCACACATAAAGATTCTATCACCCTATCATCCTGAGAGATCTTTGACTACAGAATCTACTCAATATACTTGAGACCTTCCTTAAACTCAGCTAAAATTGGGTGCTAACATAACTCTTAAACTGTTCAATTGCTGCTTGTCCTTACAATTGTTACTGATACGCGTGCGCACACACACATACACACACAATAAAGACCTTTCACTTTTCATGCTGTAGTCATGTTCAATAGCACGTTGCAGCTTGCTGGCCCCCACTGTCCATAGTTTCATTATATTTTGAGTTATTCAAAATTGTAATTCTCTTGAGACCTTGATGTTTCAGGATTTACATCAGGAGAGCATTAATATTCAAGAGATGATACTCTGCAGAAGTGGCCAGCTGGGGATCCTTGAAATCACTGGACAATTTTGGAAATGTCAGCTCGAATGGTCTTCACCTCCTCCCTCAAAACTAGCCTGTCATTCATTGTCCATTTGCAGCAACTGAATGTTGTTCTTCCTTAATTTTTGAAGAGAATCAATGGCAATATGGGGTTATGTCTTCACTTACACATGAATTGGTTTTCAGTGAGGTCGAGCTGCATAAAGTCAGCAGCCTCACTCTCTCTTCCGCAGTCACACAAGTACAGTGGCAAGACAAAAGTCAGGACTCCCTGTGATGGCCTGAGATGTGGTGGATGACCATGGTATCTGATGTCTGACCAAGCTCTCAGCCTTCCATAGTGCCTGCTTCAACCACCTTCATGGCAATTGGAACAAATTGTTCTAACCCATCTTTTCTACTGGGTGAAGTCTTCACATGCTTGAGGTAAACATCCCCTTACTTTATAGACAGGATTGAGGCCTATTGGTTGCCCTTAACCTTGTTTGACTCATCTGCCAAGATGGTTTTACTGAGGTGCGGCTGCTGCGCATGCTACAGCTTCTTGGAGCCACAGGGGAGAGATGGGTGACAACAAAGGTGAATAAGCAGCCCTGAAAAGGGCCCAGTAGGCCCTTACACCAGAGGTGCTAGTCTTCCTGAATGCCCCCTACATCCCAGCCACTGTCTAAGATGAATCCAAAATATGGATTCAAAAGGCTATATGTCAAACTCCAGGCAATCGGCTTTTTTCCATTGTAGATGAAAAAGAAAGCTTAACAATCGATGGAAAAGATTTCTCATTTTGGGCCTTCAATTATCATCAGCAATGATCAGTGAACAACCACAACGTTTGTATTCTACCATCTAAGTAACCAAAGTAATAATCAGGAGACGATCAGAGGGATTCTGAAAGAATAGAAAAAACAAATGAAGATGGTATTTTTAGTTTCCCTCACTTCCCCCATTAGTTTTTCTACTGATAGCTAGAATGAACTCAGACTCCATGTGTGCATCTTTGAAAGAGAAGAGATTGGAGAAGAATGAATGACTTTTAACATCCCTTGCAGTTTTCTCTCTATGATCTTCTGATCCTAAGACCCACTAAGGCTCTATTTCTTCATTTGTAAAACAAAGGGATTGGACTTCCTGCTTCTAACATATCTCCTAGAATAAAATTAAGGGGTGACAGAGGATTACACTGGGAAAATGAGAAAGGGAGAGGTAGAAAGGGGCAAATTGTCTCACGTAAAACAGACAAAAGAAAGCTTTTACACTGGAGGGGAAAAGGGGGGAAGGTGAGAAGGAATGAGTGGATCTTATTCTCATCGGATTTGGCTTAAGGAGAGAATGACATACATCCTCAATTGGGTATGGAAATCTGTCTTACCCTGCAGAAAATAGGGGACAGGGAAGGGGACAAGAGGGCAGGAGGATGATAGAGGGGAGGGTAGATTGGGGGAGGGAGTAATCAGAAGCAAACACATCTAAAGAGGGACAGGGTCAAAAGAGAGAATAGAATAAATGGAGGACAGGATAGGATGAAGGGAAATATATTTAGTTTTTCACATCATGACCACTATGGAAGTGTTTTGCGTGACTATACATGCATAACCTGTATTGAGTTGCTTGCCTTCTCGGTGAGGGTGGGTGGGGAGGCAGGAGGGGGAAAAATTTGGAACCCAAAATTTTAAAAACAAAAGTTAAAACAAAATTGTTTTCACATGCAACTGGGAAATAAGATATACAGGAAATGGGGTATAGAAATCTATTCTGCCCTATAGAAAAATTGAAAGGAAGGGGATAAGAGTAAGGGGGGAGAGATAGAAGGGAGGGTAGATTAGGGTATTCAGAATGCATGCCATTTTGGGGCAGGGGGAGGGATGAGATGGGGAGAAAATTTGGAACTCAGAATCTTGTGGAAGTGAATGTTGAAAACTAAAAATAAATTAATTAATTAAATTTTTTTAAAAGTCCCTCCTAGCTCTAAATGTGTGATATTATAACCATATTATTATTGTGTGGTAATGCTGATTTTTTAGGGGAAGGTAATGCCTACTGTGTACCAGGCAGTGTGCCAAATGCTTTACCAAAATGATCTCTTTTGATCCTCACAACAACCCTGGGAGGTAGGTGCCGTTATTATCCCCATTTTGCAGATGAGCAAAGTGAGTCAGATAAAGGTTAAATGACTTGCCCAACGTCACACAGTAAATGCCTGAGGCCAGATTTAAAGCAGATCACTGGGACTCCAGGCCTAGTGCTTTATATACAGTACCACCTATATGCCTCTATTTTGTACCAATACTAATTTTATACTAATTGCATCAGGTATAAGTGGCTTCAATATCATCATAAATAGGAGAATCTGGAGAACTTTCTGACCGAGAATCTTTTTCTTGTTTGGATTTTGCTCAGTAGGACTTCTCATGGGGTTCTGCCTCTTCCCCTCCTCCCCTCAAAAAATTGCCATTTGATGGCAATTCCCATGAAATATTAGGAAAAAAGAGTTATTTTTGAAGACTTATCTAGTAAGATTTTAAAATATGCATGCCAGATATGTTAGATGAGTAGACCCTTAAAGGCTATATTTTGCTCTTCCAAGTAAAATGCTTTTGTTAAATCAATAAACAATGAACAGACAGGGATCTTATATTCATTATAGGGATCTGCCAGCCTTATGATCATAAATATTGTCCATTGTTAAAAGTAATTTTGAAAGCCTACTGGTATCTTTTTCATATTTTCATATGTAGATGCAAAAACATTCCTTCCACTTAGTTGTAGATAAATATCTTTCTTGTTACTTTTGGAGCAGACATGGTGGGAGGGGGTACCATCTGTGACATTTTTCTGATCTTTTAGAATCTCCCCCAAACTGCTACCAAGATCATCATCACATCCACCACTGCCCATTAATACTTAAAAGGCTGAGATTATAGAATCCAAATATGATGGTTAAATATCATTGCTATTCAGAATTACACCTCTTTCCAAATGGGAACTCATCTTCATCTTTTACCAATTTTCCAATTTCATCCACAAATACTTTCCAAATACTTTATTTAAATATATAAAACTTGCCCCAGGTCCACATTATTTTCTCTCGGTACCTGTTTGTTTGATTTGTCTGGTTATGTTGCATCTTGTCACTAATAATCTTAATTAATAATTGTCATTAGTAATATATGAGAGTCATTAATAATCTCCTTCCATCATGTTTTGTATATGAGTTGGTTGTCCCAGATGGTGTTGTCCTTAGAAGGTGTACTCTTCAATTTGGCAAGGAAAAGAATTGATCAGATGACTTTCTGGGTTCTTTATTGCTTCCTCATTGCAACTATCATATTGTTTTGTGTCAAAGCCAATGTGTTTATGTTTATCTCTATCCCACTTTCCAGAATCAATAGTCTCAAACAAGTTGACTTGTCATTTTCATCCAATAATATATCCTATTCCTATCTTTTTCTTCTTCTTGTTTCATATTTGATTTCAGCTTTTGCACAACCAGCTGATAATCTGACTGCAAAAAGACAACTTACTCTAAAACAGAAATCCATAACAGTAACAGCAACTGCAACATTATTAATCACACCATTCCTAACAATTTCCAGTCTTCTGAGTGAGTTATGCAGGTTTTCTCATTTGAAACTTACACATATAATACAGCCTGTGTATTATGTGTATTAATGGGGAAAACAAGGATCAATATTCTATAGATGGAAATGCATGTAAGTGGATTAACAAAATATAAATAGGGATGCCTTTGTGATTTTATTGATATAAAGAAGTATTAGATAAGGAAAATGGCTCTCCCAATACAGATTAATTCCTTCTATGAAATACTTTGTCTAACACATTTTCCAAGAGCACTGATAAATTAAGGAACATGCCCAGATCACAAAGCCAATTTATTTCAGAAGCAAGATTTAAGCCCAGTCCTCATAGACTCTGAGGCCAGCTCTCTATAAAATGTGTCATCACAACACAAACATGCACATGGACATATATGTGTATATATGCAAAATAAATATAAATGGTACATATGTATGAAAAATAAATACAAAGTAAAATTTTGGGAGACTAATAATAATAGATAATAATATAGGACTTAAATTTTGTAGAGTGCTTTACAAATATAATTGCATTTGAACTTCAGTCCTGTAAAGTGGTGCTATTATTATACCCATGTACAGAAAAAGAAACTGAGGCCAAAAGGTTAAGCGATTTGTACAAGTCATGGAACTCAGATCTTTTTGACACCAAGTTCAGTGCTCTGTTCACTAGAGCACACTAGCAGCTGGAGGGAATCAACAAAGACTTCAAGTAGAATGTAGCATTCAAATCTCATCCTGGAGGAAACAAAGGAATCCTAGGAAGTGAAAGTTAGAAGGGAATCTGTTCCAAGAATGGGAATGAGCCAATGCAGAAGAAAAGAGATGGGACATGAAGTGCTACACACTGATGGTAAGTTTCAGAAGCAAAATGTGAATAATTCCTGAAAGTGACTCCACATTTTCTCCAGTGCACTAGGCTGCTTCTAGAAACAGTTGATTCATTTCAAATAAGGCATAGTCAATTTCATTCTTCTATCATTTAGCACTGGCATTTTCAATTAATTTTTGGTCTTTCATGAGGCTTCAGGGGCAGGGTATGCTAGTAAATGTTTAACAACTAAACCAAAATATGTAATTAAACAACAAATGCTTAATTTTCCCCCTAGTGAAAAAAAATGCATGCATGAGAATTTTCAGTTTAATCTGCATTATTAATATTCTCTCCAACACTTTCTTAAATCTAGACAATCTACAAAACAACAAACCAAGATCTGATTTGTAACTTTGGTTGATTTCAGAGGTGTAAATGATCTGTCTGAAAATTTAAAAATTAACTCTCAGAGAGAGTATACTCCTGCTTCTGAGGAATGCTAAAAGGTGTTACTTTCTTTTGTATTTTTATTCTGAACCATATTTTTTCCCATTTTTCTCAGAGAGAAGGAAGCAGAGAGGGAGAAGAGAGGAGAGGAGAAGAGAGAGAATGAGAAAGGGAGGAGAGAGGGAGGGGGGAAGGGGAGAGGGAGAGGGAAAGGAGAGGGAAGGAAGGAAGGAAGGAAGGAAGGAAGGAAGGAAGGAAGGAAGGAAGGAAGGAAGGAAGGAAGGAAGGAAGGAAGGAAGGAAGGAAGGAAGGAAGGAAGGAAGGAAGGAAGGAAGGAAGGAAGGAAGGAAGGAAGGAAGGAAGGAAAGTTTTTGGCATTGATCAAAATGGCTTAACAAGTATAGATAGACTGTAACTGATCCCCTCAACATGAATGTAAACTAAATAGTTATAGAATAACAGAATCTCACAGCAGGAAGGATATTGAGACATTAGTTAGTCTAACCTGGGCCCAAATAAGAATGCCCTCAACAGTGGATGAGGGCTTATAGAGCCTTTCCTTGAAGACTTCTGGGACAAGAGAGCTCACTACCTTTGGAGGCAGCCCCCTCTGTGTCCAGACAGCTGTGTTTTTTAGGAAGTGTCCTTGTGACATCAAGCCCGATGAAATACTGGAGAAGAGATGAAGAGATGGAAACAATCTCAGTGGTCACTAGGTCTGATAATGCAGCTGAGGTCTATGGATTAGAAGTGATAGGACTAAGATCAAACAGATGGTAAATCCAGATACTCTGCTGAGGAAACAAGGTGATGCATGAGCAGAGCCCCGGACTGGAGTCAAGGAGAAATGAGTGCAAATACTGCCTCAGACACTGACTTAGATGTGTGACCATGGGCAAGTTACTTAACCTATGTCAGGGTCAGTGTTCTCATCTGCTCATCTGTAAAATGAGAATAGTAACAATTGTATATATACATATATATATATTTCTTCCTGTGTGTCAGGCACTGTGCTAAGTACTTTACAAATATCTCATGTAATCCTCACAACCATTCTATTACTATTCCTATCTTACAGATGTGAAAACTGAGACAAACAGAATAAGTGAATTTTCCAAGGTCACACAACTAATAATTGTCTGAGGCTGGATTTGAACGCGAGTCTTTCTGACTATAGGCTCAGCACTCTATCCATTGTGTGTGCCTCAAGAATTAGCTATTATTAAATAGCTAATAAATAATAATGTTTACATAGCACTTTGTGGTGTACAAAACAAATTCACAAATATTATCTCATTTGATCCTCACAGCAACACCAGGAGAGAAGTGCTATCACCCCAGTGTTATACATGAAGAAATTCAGATAGACAAGAAGTGACTTTCCCAAGGTCACACTGCTGATAAATGTCTAAAGTCAATTTTGAATTCAAATCTTCCTGATTCCAAGTTTAGCTCTCTATCCACTAGGCCACCTGGATGCTTCTAATAATGGCACGTGCCTCACAGGGTTGTTGCAGGGAATCAAACAGTATAATATCAGTGAAGTCCATCACAAGGTAGACGAACATAAGTTTCTTCATGGAAAGATTATTTCTATTTTTCTTGTACCTCTTGAACCAAATATACTGTCTGAGTCGTAGCAGTTGCTTAATCAGAGCTAGTGGGATGAAATAGAATGGGATGAAAGAGAACTGACCTGAACTGTAATGAACTTAATATGCAATGAACCAAAGCTGAAGAAAGTCCCAGAGCACATTGGTCATAGAGCTAGGGCTGGAAAGCTGGTCCCCTGATTCTTAGCCACAAACTCAGTCCATCTTCGGGTTGCAGCAGAAACATCTTCACTCAAAGAAATCGAGAAATTTTCTTCACACACAAAGGAAAAATTGTAAGGAAATGAGGGTAATAAGATGCAGAGGTGAAGGGAGACAAAATTCGTAAAGAAGATTATGGATGGATCTTTAGAAAAGATTCAATTCAAAACCTGAAAGAGGGGCCAAGAAAGCTCACCCCAAACCACTCCAGTTAAAAATAAATCTGTCTTCTATACACCATCGAACTTGTTACAAAATATGCTCAGGAAGATGTTCTGGGACAGGAGAGCAGTCACTGCCTACCTAAAACATGGATGATTTATCCTTTCAACTCTTCGAGGCCCCAGAATACATGAAATGTTAGCCTTAGCCAAAAAGACCCAATTAAAATTCGCAAACCTATTGATCTTTCACTCTGCTCCATTGAACTCTCCTGTGAATCCAGCTCATAAACAAGATGGCACAGAGAAAGAACTACGGATTTTTGTGTGATCTTTTCTGGAATTTCTCTCCTTAGCAAAGCAAAATGGAATGAAGCATTCCCCCCCATCAGTCCCAGTGTTGGCTCAATGATTGACAAGAGTTAGAAAAATAAGTGAAATCAGAAAATGAGTCCCAGTCACTTCTTCAAAGAAAACTCTAAACATGTCTTTTCTGTTCTAAAGTGCATATTTTCTTCAAGGTAAAGAGGTGTGCAATTTCATTTGATATTCTCTTCATTGATGGAGATTACAATCCCCTCCACACCTTTCTGACTGAAATCAAAATGATCTATCAACTGTAGGCTAATCTTCCAGTAATTAACTTTTTTATGTTAACCTGGAATGGTCAGGGACCCCACACAAATAAATCTATCATCTGGCTAGTATCCAAAAGGTTGGTAAAACCCTCTTTTCAACTTATATTCTAATGGAATTCCCTCTTCCACCTCAGGACGCCCCCTGCAGCTAGTTCAATGAAGTGGTAAAGCAGAAATTTAATGGAGGAAAACACAGACCCAGGATATAATAAGGAGCATTGGGATTATACTCTATCAATAGGATAGGCCCGGAGCAAAGCTTATTTTCAGTTTCACCTGACTCTATTATTGCAAGGAACTTACCATGGGCATGAAGTCTGGTGGGGCTATGGAAAGGTTTCCTAGGGAGAGAAAAGCTGTTTCTCCTCTGGAGACAGTGTGGAATAGAGCATAGGATGCTGGAGTTAGGATAAGTAAGACTTGCCTGAAGCATTGCCATAGTGGATAGAGTGATTAATGGGGGGTTAGGAATATCTTGTTTTAGAGTCCACTATAGACATATCTTACTTTCTGTATGACCCTAAGTCAATTAAATCTTTCTGTGCCTTGGTTTCCTCATATGTAAAAAGGAGGAAGTTGGATCTCAATTAGTTTTGAGGTCTTTCCTGCTCTAAATCTATATAACCCTGGGCAAATCATATAACCCCTCTGAGATTCATTTTCCTGATCTATACAATGGGAATAATAATCCTCATTATAACTGCCTCCCAAGGCCATGGTGTAGCTCTGATGAGAGAACCATTTTTGGCAAATATTAAACCATGACAAACATTTTAGCTATTTAAAAAAATTGTCCTTGGTTCTATTCTAACTCCAATGGTACCCAGCATCCTCAGTTCAATGCCATCTTCCTGGAAGCCTCAATGATCTGAATCCTTTTCAAGCAAACATGACTTTTGTTCATTTGTTTTTGTTTTCTTTTCTTTTCTCCAGAGACCAGCTGTTTGGTTTTTTTTTTGGTTGATAGGCAGCTAACCCAATAAATTGGTCTGACTTATGTGACAGTGGGATCTTTAATTCTTCAGATCTCCATCATGTAAGATCTTAGATACAGAGCTATGATGTACAGATCTCAGTGGTTTTCTAGATCAATGCCCACATTTCACAAAACAATTAAAAAAGCTGGAGTCCAGGGAGGATAAGTGATCTGCCCAAGGTCATGCCTGTAGTATCGGAAGCGGAGGTGGAATCGTGGTCCTTTGAGATAATATGCGTAAATTGTACTGGAACCTGGAGTTGTGAGGAAGCATGTAGTACATTGAGAGCTTGCCTCAGGGTCTTGAAGACAAGGATTCAAATGTCACCTCAGATACATACTGGACAAGGAATTTTAACACCTCAGTATCAAAGGTAACTCTGTACAGCACAAGGGTTAATAGGTATTAATAATGAGACATTCCTCACTGGTGTCTTCCTACACATAAAACCATGAGTATTGCAAAATAAACAAAATAATAGATGAATAAATAAATGAAGAGACAGATGATCTTGACAGAAAGATATAGATAGGTACATGGATAGATGGATGGTAAGTAACAGTTGATGGATAGAGACAGGAAGGAAGGAAGGAAGGAAGGAAGGAAGGAAGGAAGAAGGAAGGAAGGAAGGAAGGAAGGAAGGAAGGAAGGAAGGAAGGAAGGAAGGAAGGAAGGAAGGAAGGAAGGAAGGAAGATAAACAAATAGATAGATGAATGGATGGACAGATATAGATGGCTCAGGCTTCCAACTGTGTCTTTAATTTGTTCAGAGGATAATGAAAATACTCCCTTACAGGAGCATCTAAAATTTTGGATAGATGAGGACACATTTCTAGTTAAATAAGTTGAAAAGGAGCATCCTGGGGCAGGCCTGATTAGGGAAAACCTGAGTAATCTCAAATGCAGCACTCAAGGGAGCCAACATTTTATGATCTCTTCCTGTGACTTTGACCTCAGTTCATGGCCGAAGCTCAACTTCTTCTGCCCTCTATTCTGGGATAGATCCTTGACTGGGTACCAAGACCCAGGTACATGACCATTCTGGGTCCCTCCTCACATCACGTCCCACCTCAGCACCGATCTAGAGATGCTGGCTCCTGTTCTCATCCCCACAGATCCAGCCCATGTTAGTTATAATAAAACATGGCAATTATACTACAACTCCCATGATGGCCTCAAGGAAGACTCCCACGAGACAAAAGCAGCCAAATATTTTCAGACAATCAGAAAAATGATCCTTATACAAGGGAAAAAACCAAAGCTGACCTAAAATGGAATTTGGTAGTACGGTTAATGTTATATGCGGAGTGTTTCAGCAAAATGTAAATGTACTTAAGTAAGTGAAGAAATGTATTTATAATGGAAATTATACTATGGTATCATGGCCCTAAGCTCATGGAAGCAAATATTCATAAACATTTAATGTTAATTTTTATGCATCTGTAAAAAGTCCATCAAATTTCATTCAGTAAACATTTATTAAACATTTACTATGTCCAAGATTATGCTAGGCACTGGGATAAAAAAAATAAAATGAAAAAATATTTCTTACCCTCAAGTTTACATTCTCTTAAGGAAAGTAAAGCATGTACTCTTACAAGTAAATACAAACTTTATTGCTAAATCGATCATTTAAGTACATTTTAAGTCTATTTATACATTTCTTCACTCAATTCATCATTCTTTACTTATGACACTCCAAATCTAATTGACACATTTTTGCAGTGGCTGTCCTTCAGGCCTAGAATACCATCCTCCTTACCTTGACCTCCAAGAATCCCTTGTTTCCTTCAAGATTCAGCTTAAGTGGCAACTTCTATATAAAATATTTTCTAATTGCCCAGAAGCTAGTACATCCCCCCTCAAAATTATTTTATATTTGTTTAGTATGTAAGTATGCGTGTCCATGTCATCTCTCTTGGTATAATGCAAGTTCCTTGATAGCAGAGACTGCTTTACTTCTATGTTTATATTCCCTGTGTTAGGAACAGTGCCTGACACGTTATTGTTGTTCAGTTGTTTCAGATGTATCTGACCCTCCATGACTCCATTTTGGGGTGTTCTTGGCAAAGATACTGGAGTGGTTTGCCATTCCCCTCTCCAGGCCTGATGCTTAAGAGTTGCTTAATACATGCTTGTTGATCAATTGTGTGGTTTTGGTGAGGAAAACTTCTGGAAGCAGATGGAACCTCAGTTGTGCACTGAAGGAAGAGAAGGCCTCCAAGCATCAGAAATGAGGAAAGTGTTGTTTCCAGCCAAAGGGGAAGAGATTGCAAAGCCACAGAGAGGGGAGATGGGATGCCAACCTGGAAGAACAACCCAGAGGCCACTTTGGTTGGAGCGCAGAGTACCTGCAGGGGAGTGATATATGCAAAGCCTGGAAAGGTAGGCTCCAACTACAGTGTGAAGGGCTTTAGTGACAGGCTGAGGAGTTTGTATTTTATCCTGGGGGCAGAAGGGAATAGAGAACAACAAAGCTTTCCAGCCTGACACATATGTGCCCATGTTCCTGAGGCAATAGCAGCACCAGCTCACCCACTGTGCTGATTTAACTCTGCCTGTGTTGAAGGCTTCCTGGCACAGTCAGTGTTTTTCAGAGCCCCCTACAAGTCAAGGCTAAAGGCATGAGAAAAGAGACCAGTGATCCAAGCTGGAAGAGGTCCTTCTGGACCATATTTTCTGTTTTCAAATAACATGTTATTATCCACTTTTGAGGCTGAAACAGCAGACTTCATTTCACGATTGTGGAAGGGAAGTGAGGCACAGGGCTGGACTTGTGACCACAGAGCGAGGTCCAAGCTTCTGTTCTGCCACAGTGTGAATATTGGTGCTTCCTTTAGCCGCTCTGACCTTTGTTTTCCCATCTTTCATCAAATTTAAGATATCTTCCAGCTCCAAGTTTTATAACCTCTTAAGATTTTCGTGTTTACTCAGAATGCAATTCTTGGAGTGATCTGCACATGACCAGTGTCAATAATGTGATAGTACCTACCTCCCAATGTTGTTTGTGGTGAGAATCAAATCAGATACCAATTATAAGGCACTTAGCATAATGTCTGGCACATAATAAACACTACATAAATATTAGGTATTATTATTTTTTGATCCAGAATACTTCTTTAGTTCATGCCCTTTTCTCTAATCTTTCTTCAATATAGAAACCAAAGTGATTTCCCTGAAGTGCAAATTTGACCACGTCCCTCCCCTACTCAATAAACTTCACTAGCTGCCTATTCCCTCATTCCCATTAAGATAAAAACAAAATAAAATGTATTTTAAAAGCTCCCATGGTTATCTTTTAAATCTCTTCACAACCTGCTTCCAACCTTACTTTCCAATCTCTCAGTATTCCAAGAAATTCTCCAAGATTATGAATTTATCTCCAATGAGAAAAGTAGTCCTTATATATTAGTTATTATTAGTTGTAATAGCATCTACAACAACAGTAATAATAACTACACTAATACACAGAGCTTTATGATTTGCAAAACACTTTACAAATATCGTCTCATTTTTCTTCACGTTATTTTAACCCTGGGAGGTAAGCGCTATTATTATCATCCCCATTTTACATATAAGGAAACCAAGGAGACAGTAGTTTAGTGACTTGTCCAGAGACACACATATTTATAATCTGAGGCCAGATTTGAACTCAAGTCTTAGCTTCTGTTATAAGCCTATATCTACCGAGTCGCCTCTCCCTTACTTTTTGTTCTCAAACCTACCTGCTCATCTTCCCTCCATACACATTATCTCTGACTTCTATACTTTTGAACCCAATTGGAATTCTCTCTTTCTTCACCTGCTAAAGGAATGTTTCTGATCTCCACCTCCCCACCCTTGCCACCAAGTTGCTAGTCATCTCTCTCTCTAAATATTTTTATTTACATAATGGCATACCATACCCCTTGCCCCTAATATAGTAGAAGCATTTTGAAGGCATGGGCTGTTTTTTATCATTTATTTTTGGACCCCATGTGCCTAGGAGGGGTGCTGGAAGGTAGTAATTTCTTAATAAATTTAATACATTGCATTGCATTTCACTGAACTAAATTGAATTGAAAGAAGTGAATAGTGATAAAGCCATCTGCATCTCTGGAATTCTTTCTTAATTTGCATGCCCTAAATAAACCCAAAGTATTAACATAGGGGCTAAGACCTAGCTGTCCCAAGAAGGTGACACCTAATCAGAGCAGAAAATCCAGTGAGTGACTTTTTACAGTTATTTGCCAACTTTTGAAGTATTGCCTTTTCTCTTCATCTTCAATCTCTTTGTGCTTTGAGGAGTAACACCTGCTTTGTCATCGCCTTGCAGATCCAACAGAAGTAATTTTGGCAGCATGGAGATCATTACATCCAGACAGTGCCTCATACAGAGATCATGGAATCAATCAGCAAAGTGCCTCAGAGCTGGAGAAATAATTAAATTGGGCTTTTCCACACAAAAAAAAAAGTACAATGAGAACCTTGGAAATATTTAGATAAAGGCTGTCTCAAGTGCCTTTGACTTTGGAGCATGCTTGAAATTCCTGGGAGTAAAAAAAATCTAAAACAGCCACAAGCTAAGCAAATAAAAATGGGTTCTGAG
Source organism: Phascolarctos cinereus (assembly GCF_003287225.1). Lineage (NCBI taxonomy): Eukaryota > Metazoa > Chordata > Mammalia > Diprotodontia > Phascolarctidae > Phascolarctos > Phascolarctos cinereus. Next base: position 26,337,893 of record NW_027555736.1, on the reverse strand, counting down.
AAAATTATATCCCTTTGATTGTGTATTTCATTCCCCAGTGAGATGTCTGGTAGCAACTGTGTTATGTCTACTATGAGGAAGAAGTTATCTGTGGAATGATGCCAGGTGATACCCCAATCAGCAGGTACTTAGCCAGGTAAAATCAGCAGCTTTTACAGAGCTGCCTTCCTCTTCACCAGGAAAGCAGGGCTTTCATTTCAATCAGCCATGGGGTGAACAAAGGCGTATTGTTTGCACTAATTCTCTATCTCTTTGCCCTGGGACTGAGACATAACCGAGATTAAAATGTGCACACCTGGTCCCTTCTGGTTCTCACCTATCTCCCACACACATTCATACTCTTGGTGTGAAAACTCCCATCACCGATATATATCAACAATTTTTATGCTACATAAATTCTTAGGGGATTTGCAGGAGGCATTAAGAGGTGTTGATTTCCCCATAGTCACAAGCTATTATGTTTCAGAGGCAGGATTTGAATCACCACCTCCCTTTTTCCAAAACAAAGACAAATCAATTAAATAAGCCTCTATAATTTTTTACTGTAGGCCACCTTACCATCTTATTATGGGCTAAGCATGGTGCTAAGCACTGGTGATACAGATGCAAGCAAACAGAAAGACAATTCTTGTCCTCAAGGAATTTATATTTTAATGGAGAAAGAGTTGAAAAGACAAGGGGGGTGAGGGAAAAGATATTCCCATCAAAGCAGAGAAGCAAAGTCTGAAGAGTGAAGCATAGATACACTGAGCCCTTCATCAAAATGGAGGTTCCAGTATGAACTTGACAATGTGAAAAGGTTGTAGGAAGGAAGGAGGGAAGGAAGGAAGGAAGGAGGAAGGAAGGAAGGAAGGAAGGAAGGAAGGAAGGAAGAAAGGAAGGAAGGAAGGAAGGAAGGAAGGGAGGAAGGGAGGAAGGGAGAAAGGAAGGAAGGGAGGAAGGGAAGAAGGAAGGAAGGAAGGGAGAAAGGAAGGAAGGGAGGAAGGAAGGAAGGGAGGAAGGAAGGAAGGAAGAGAGAAAGGAAGGAAGGGAAGAAGGAAGGAAGATTCAAGGAAAGAATAAAGGAAAAAAAAGTGGAGAGCATTCATTAAGAATCTATCATGCACTAGGTAGGAGCAGCTCAGTGGCACAGTAGATAGAGCACTGGGCCTGAAGTCAGGAAAACTCATCTTCCTAAGTTCAAATCTGGCCTCAGACTCTTACTAGCTCTTTGACCCTGGGCAAGTCACTTAACCCTATTTGTCTCAATTCCTCCTCTGTAAAGTGAACTAGAGAAGGAAATGGTAAACCACTCCAGTGTCTTTGCCAAGAAAACCCCAAATACAGTCACAAAGAGTCTGACACAATTGACCAATACCAAATGTACTAGGTACTGTGTTAAATGCTTTGCAAATATCTTCTGTGATCCTCAGAATGACTGTGGGAGGTAAGTGTATTATTACTTCCATTTTAAGCTGTGAAAACTGAGACAGAGATTAAGTGACTTACCCAGAGTCTCACAACTGGTAAATGACAGAGTTCAAATTTGAACTCAGAGCTTCCTGACTCCAGGCCCAACACTTTACAACATAGGTACCTGAACCCTGTTGACAAAGTCTAGAGACTGAAGTATGATCCTGTCCCTTCATATAACTCAAAACTGCTCTTTTCATTTTCACTGGTGAACACTGGGGCTCTTTTCTTTAAATAATATCTCAACATATTTTAAGTGTTTGAAAATGAAACTAAAAGGAAGACAACAAATAAATGGAATCCCTAATGGAGATGATGCCATTCCTACATTTATCTATTCTTATCTTCAATGAAAGAGGAACCATTTAATTTGGTCTCCAACAAATAAAAATGACACTTAGGACAACAAATTCAGGAACAATAGCTGAATCTGACTGAAAATACATAGGAGCAATATATCTGCACCATAGTCAATACAACTTTAAAAGACTTAGGGATCAATTTCCAATACATTTTAGAGAAATTAAGAAATCAAATGATTATGTGTTAAAAAAAAAAGAAGTAGAAGAAGAATTATCCATGTAGGGAGACAGAGTTTCAAACACCAAAATATAGCAGAAAAATAAACAAACTTAATGGTTTACAGAAATGAATAATAAAGACAGTAATGTGTGTAAAGAGAACAATCACTTTGCCTCTTCCTGTTAACTTTTGTGGTTATTCAAATTGTTTTGCAGGCTAAACTAGACAGGATGTTGGAAATGCATAGGGATATTTAACCCTAAGTTTTATAGATAACTGTAACAAAGAGTTTGATCTCTACCTACATATAGCAGTTAGAAAGAATGACCCAATCTTAGCTTGGGTGTACTCTTTGTGATTTATTGTTGTTACTGTTGCTGAACCTGTTATTGATGCAAGAGTCAAGACGTAACCTCATATGTCGTTGGTCCTCTTCAAACAAAGACAAGAGGGGTAGAGCCAAGATGGCAGAGAAAAGGCAGGGACTCACCTGAGCTCTTTCACAAATCCCTCTAAAGACCTTTAAATAATGCCCAAAACAAATTCCAGAGTGATAGAACCCACAAAAGCACTGAGTGAAACAATTTTCTAGTACAAGACAAGTTAGAAGGTTGGCAGAAAATGTCTTTTGCACTGGCATGAGAGTGGAGCACAGTCCAATGTAGGGGACACCCCATCAAACCACCAATAAGCCTTGGTGGTGACTGAATCAGTGGCAGCAGTGATGGTTTCCAAACCTCTCAGCACATAAATGGTAAAAGGGTAAGATAATTATGAGAAGGAGATTACTGGGGTCCATTTGCTGGCACTGGAGAAAGGACTCTAGTTGCTTATATCAATAAAATAGAGAAAAAGCAGATCAATGAATTGGGCATAGAATTTTTAGATAAAGAACAACTTAAAAATCCTGAACTAAATACCAAATTGGAAATCCTGAAATCAAAGGAGAGATTAATAAAATTGAAAGTAAGAAAATCATTGAACTGATAAATAAAACTAGAAGCTGGTTTTATGAAAAACATACAACGATAAACCATTGGTTAATTTGATTTAAAAAATAGGGACAGGAGAAAACCAAATTGCTAATATCAAAAATGAAAGGAGTGAATTCACCACCAATGAAGAGGAAAACAAGACAATTGTTAAGAACTCTTTTGCCCACTTATATGCCAATAAATTTGTCAATCTAAAAGAAATGGAAGAATATCCACAAAAATAAAAATTACCCACATAAACAGAAGAAAAAACAAAATATTCAATACCCCAATCGTAGGAAAAGAAATTGAACAAACCACCAATCCCCAGACCAGATGGATTCACAAGCAAATTCTACAAAACATTTAAAGAACAGTCAATCCCAATACTATAAAAACTATTGGAAAAATAGTGGAGTCCTAGCAAATTCCCTTTATGACATAAATATGAGGCTGACACCTAAACCAGAAAGAGCCAAGACAGAAAAAAGATTATAAACCAATCTCCCTAATGAATATTGATGCAAAATTTTAAATAAAACACTACTAAAGAGATTACAGCAATCACAAGGATCAAACACTATAACCACGTGGATTGAACCAGCAATATTAGGAAAGCTATTAGCATAATTGTCCATATCAATAAAAAGAAACAACAGAAATTGTGTGACTTTCTCAGTAGAGGCAGAAAAAGCCTTTTACAAAATGCAGCACCCATTCCTATTAAAAACACAAGAGAGCATAGGAATAAATGGAGCTTACCTTAAAATGATAAGTAATATTTATCTAAAACCATCAGCAAGAATTATCTGTAATGGGAATAAGCTAGAAGCCTTCCCAATAAGATCAAGCAATCCTGATAAGATGAAGCAAGGATGTCCATTATCACCTTCATTACTTAATATTGCACTAGAAATGGTACCTATAACAATAAGAAAAGAAAAAGAAATTAAAGGAATTAGAATAGGCAATAAGGAAACAAAATTATCACTGTTTGCAGATGATATGATGGTATACTTAGAGAATCCTAGAGAATCAACTCAAAAACTATATGAAATGATTAACAACTTCAGGATATAAAGTAAACCCCCATAAATCATAAGCATTTCTATATATTACCAACAAAGCTCAGCAGCAAGAGATAGAAAGAGATATTCCATTTAAAATAACTGTAGATAATATAAAACATTTGGGAGTTTACTTGCCAAGACAGACCCAGGAACTATATGAACACAACTATAAAACACTTTTAACACAAATAAAGTCAGGTCTAAACAACTATAAAAATATTAATTGCTTGTGGGTGGGCTAAGTCAATATAATACAAATGGCAATTCGACCTAAATTAATTTACTTATTTGGTGCCATACTAAACTACCAAAAATTATTTTATAGAACTAGAAAAAATTATAACAAAATTCATCTGGAAGAACAAAAGATTAAGAATATCAAGGGAATTAATGGGAAAAAATGCAAAGGAAGATAGCCTAGCCATACCATATCTTAAATTATATCATAAAGTGGCAGTCATCAAAACTATTTTTACTGGCTAAGAAATAGAGTGGTGAATCAGTGGAATACATTATGTACACAAGACACAATAGTAAATGACTATAGGAATGTATTGTTTGATAAACCCAAAGACTCCAGCTTCTGGGATAAGGACTCACTATTTGACAAAAACTGCTGAGAAAACTGGAAAATAGTATGGCAAAAATTAGGCATAGAATAACATCTCACGCCATATACCAATATAAGGTCAAAATGGGTACATGATTTAGATGTAAAGGGTGATATCATAAGCAAATTAGGAGAACAAGGAATAGTTTACCTGTCAGATCTATGGAAAAGAGGGAAAAATATGACAAAACAAGAGATAGAGAACATTATGAAATGCAAATTGGATAATTTTGATTACATTGAATTAAAAAGGTTTTATACAAAAAAAAAATCAACACAACCAAGATCAGAAGGAAAGCAAAAATATGGGAAACAATTTTATAGCAAGTATTTCTGATAAAGGCTTCATTTCTCAAATGTATATAGAACTGAGTCAAATTTATAACAATATAAGTTATTCCTCAATTGATAAATGGTCAAAGGATATGAACATACAGTTTCCAGATAAAGAAATCAAAGCTATCTATAGGCATAGGAAAAAATGCTCTGAATCAGGTCTTCATTTTTTTTTTTAAATTTGGGTCCCTTTTTTGCATTTTGACAGCATTCATTGGTGTTGTGTGGCCTGAGGGCATGAACAATGCAAAGCATGCATACTTTGTGTTCAGAACCAAGGCTACAGTGAAGCTGTTGATGCAATATAGACAAGCACCACCAGAAACATGTTGGATACATGCCTAATTTTTAATTACTTTTTGGTCATTGCATGTTCAGAAAATGTTTACTGTTGCCAAATTTTTCATGACCCCAATAGTTTAAGAAGCACTGCTCTAAATCACTATTGATTAGAGAAAGGCAAATTAAAACAACTCTGAAGTATCACCTTACACCTATCAGATTGGCTAATATGATAGAAAAGGGAAATGATAAATGTTGGAGAAGATGTGGGAAAATTGGAATAGTAATGCATTCCTTGTGGAATTGTGAATTGATCCAACCATTCTGGAGAGCAATTTGGAACAATGCCCAAAGAGCAATCAAACTGTACATACCCTTTGACCCAGCAATACCACTACTAGTCTATATCCCAAAGAAATCATAAAAAATGGAAAAGGACCTACATTCACAAAAATGTTTATAACAGCTCTTTTTTGTGGTGGCAAAGAATTGTTAATCGAGGGATGCCCATCAACTGGGGAATGGTTATGCAAGCTGTGGTATATGAATGTAATGGAATGCCATTGTGTTATAAGAAAGGATGAGCAGGCAGATTTCAGAAAAACCTGGAAAGACTTACATGAACTGATTTAAAGTGAAATGAGAAGAACTAGGACAGTAACAGCAACATTGGGCAAAGATCAACTATGATTGACTTAGCTCTTCTCAGAAATACAGTGATCCAAGAGAATTCCAAAAGACTCAGAATGGAAAATGCCAATCCCCTCCAGAGAAAGAACTATAGAGCCTAGATGCAGATCAAAGAATACTATTTCATATTTTTAATTTTTTTTTAGTTTTTTTGTGGCTTTTACTTTTTGTTCCATTTCTTCTTTCACACCATTAATGTGAAAATATGTTTACAAATATGTTTACATGATTGTACATGTATAACCTATATCAGATTTCTTGCCATCTTGGGGTGGGGAGAGGGAAAGGAGGGAAAGATAAAAAAAAATGAAACTTGAATATCTTATAAAAATGAAAGGTAAAAACTATCTTTATATGTAATTGAAAAAGTAAATACTATTTGCAAAAAGAAAGAAAAAGAAAAAGGGACACAATATACAACTCAACTACACATAAATAGAGTACAACTCATATAAGGTCAGCACTCAGTTGAGAAGCAGAGACACATAGGTCCATTTAGTAGGAAATGTATGCTCAGGGAGAAGGGCTTTCCTGCTTAAGGGGATGATGCGCTCCAAATTTCCCTTCTGAGAATGGAGTTCTCATACTCTGATTATGTGTTGTTCCCCCATCCTGGAGCTAGCTGATTTTCATATCAGGAGGGAGAACAATATATTATTCTGGGAGTTTATTTATAAGATAGAAAAATGAGCTGGTGGTTGACAAAATATTATTTGAGAGACATAGCTGTATTAACCTTAGAAAAATACTATTGTCAGTATTTTTTCCACGAATATGTCCTATAAACTTACAGCCTCCCTTGAAGGGGATACGATCATGATGGCCTCAATATCATCAGGCTTGATCTTATAACAATGTTCTCCAAGCATAGATTCTGTAGGCAATAGCCTCACTTCATTGGAGACCTTCATGGTGGTCTCATGGCCACCAGGTTCAATGTTACAAAAGATGTACTCTACCTGGATTTTCTTAGTTAGGTGTGATCTAGTTATGACTAAAAAGCTACCCAAGAAAGTTGCCTGATGAGGCTTTACAAATAGCTGAGGAAAGAAGGAAAGCAACAGGCAAAGGAGAAAATGAAAGATATTTTCAACTGAAAGCAGAATTTCAGAGAATAGCAAGGAGAGATATAAAGATTTTCTTAAATGAGCAATGAAAATAAATAGAAAAAAATAATAGAATGTGAAAGACAAGATTTCTTCAAGAAAATTTGAGCAATCAAAGGAAAGTTCCATGCAAAAATGGGCATGAAAAAAGACCAAAAGAATAGGGATTTAACAGAAGCAGGGGAGATTAAGAAGAGTTGACAAGAACACACAAAAGAGCTATACAAGAAAGATCTCAACATCACTGATAACTACAAGGATGTGGTTATTGAACTAGAGCCAGATGTCTTAAAGAATGATGTCAAGTAAGACTTAAGAGGTATCGTTAACAATGAGACTAGTGGAGGTCATGGAATTCTAGCTGAGATATTTAAATCCGTAGAAGATGATACTGTTCAAGTGCTGCATTCAATATGCCAGCAAATTCAGAAAACAAAACACTGGCCTTTGGATTAGAAAAGATTAGTTCCTGTTCCAATCCGAAAGAAATGCAATGCCAAGGAATGTTCAAATTATGCAAGAGTGGTCCCCATAACTTATGTGCAGAGTACTTCATGCAAAATGCTGGGCTGGACAAATGAAAAGCCAGAATTAAGGTTGCCAGGAAAAATATCAACTATCTCAGATGATACCACTCTTATGGCAGAAAGTGAAGAAGAATTAAGAAGCCTCTTGAGGGTAAAAGAAGAGAATCTAAAAACTGGCTTGAAACTTAACATTAAAAACCCAAGATTATGGCAACTAGTTCCATCACTTCCTGGCAATAAAGGGAGAAGAAATGGAAGCAATGTCAAATTTTATATTATTGGGCCCAAGAACGCTGCAGAGGGCAACTGCAACCGTGAAATTAAAAGATATTTGCTTCTTGAAAGGCAAGCTATGAAAAATCTGGACAGCATACTAAAAAGCAGGGACATCACCTCACTAACAAGGGTCCAAATAGTTAAAGTAATGGTTTCTAACAATATATGGATGTGAGAGTTGCACTATACGGAAAGCTGAGTGCTATAGAATCATTTTGAATTGCAGTGCTGAAGAAGATTTTTGAGGGTCCCTTTTGACACAAGGATGACGCATCAGTCAATACTTAAATCAATTCAGGCTATTCGCCAGAAGGTCAAATAATGAAGCTGAAGTTTGCATATTTTGGCCACATGATGAAAAGATAGGAGTCATTGGAAAAGATCCTGATGTTGGGAAGATTGAAGGCAAAAGGAATAAAGAATGGCAGAGTATGAGAAGGATAGATAGTATTATGGAAACAGCAAATGTGAACTTCGACAGAGTTCAAGAGGTAGTGGAGAATAGAAGGGCATAGCATGCTATGGTCTATGTTACGATCCTTATGATATCAATTTTTAAGTCAACTTATAATAGCAGAAAAGGCTAAAATGGTTATCACATAGTCCTAAAAAATGAATCCCAAAGCTTGAAGCAAAGAGAAATGACCATCAAAAACATAATAACACAGACCCACCTCAATACTCACAAACCGGCCTGGCAATGAACAAAAAAATGATATCACCAGAAAATGTTTGTAAGCACCATATCTGTTCTGTCATCCTCCACAAACACATCAGTGGTAAAAGTGAACTTGCATATCAACCACATGTGAAAGGCACATACATTGAGAACATGTATTATTGGGGTACTGATGGGAGGGATGCCACACCCCCAGTGTTATAGGGGTGCTCATATATTGTGTTAATAGCACTATATTTGCATATCTCTTTGTTCCCATTTGTCTTGCATCATTTGACACGGCTCATGGTCTCTAGGGTATGATGTCTGCTAGAATCACCTTGAGAAAGATAGCTCCACAAGCTCTTTAGTCATAGCCAGACCATCATGAGTTGACAGAAGCTAGGTAGTATGCTTCCTGCTAGTGTTAATTCTTGTCCTTCTCATTTCTTTCTCTGTTCCAGGAAACTCATTTATATTTAGACATTTCCAAGATCTTCTCAATGTTAACATGCACATGAATTCGGGCCAGAATTAAAAATAAACTAATAAGGTCAGGTCATAATTCCCCTACATTCCTACCCCAATTTCCTTCCTTTATTATGATATTTGTCAGTATCACAGTCTCATTGTTTGTAGCTGTATTTTGGCTAATGAAAAACTTTTTCAGTCTCCCTAAATACACAGTAATTAAAGGATATTATGCAATAGGCTAGGCAGAATTATTTTCTTCATCTGAATGGATTATTCCAACTTTGTGTCTTTGTACAGAACACATGTGTCCCCACTTCCTGCTGAAAACTGACCCATTCTATGACTGACCACTTCACTAGTGGAAGATCAGTCCATCTCTTTCAAATGTCTTATTATATATCTGGTTCCTAGATCTGGCTGTTGCCTCCTCATCCATGGATGCAAATTCAGAGTGGAGCATAAATACATATTAGGCAACCACCAGGAATGGAAAAGCAATAAATTTATACAAATTGCTTACCAGATCAATACTATGTCACGAGTTGTACTAAATGATCTTTCCAAAGGTTTAATATCAGGAGCTAACCTTGAGCATAAACATTAATCACAAATAAAACATGGGAGGCCAAAAAGGAAAAATCCAATAAAGTTTTGAATTAACAATCTACTTTTTCCCCTAAATCCCTTGATGCATCTAGCATAAATGAATAAAGAGAAACCTTAAAGAATCAACATAATATTGATAGTAAGTTTCTAACTTCTGAAAGTGACTTCCATTTTATAGTAAAAAGTGATCACATCTGAAACTTTTATTCTGCAGATTGAGATTTTGAAGTCATGATAGTTTTAATTTCTTTTTTTTTATTTAAACTAGGATCATATGGTTCCCATACTATTTGAATCATATTATCTCAGTTTGGAAGAGCCCACAAAAATTTTCTAATCTATCCCCTAATGGAGAATGAGTCACCTTTACAACATCCCCAGAATCTTTTCATACGTTATCTGACTCCTTCATTTGTAAACACTGAAGGTATGAGCCACAAAATGAGAATGAAAATTCCCAAAGAGGAGACAGTATCATCTGGAATTATGGGAAGGCCTTTACTTGCTTCTTGCCATTCTCTCAACTTCTCTGAATTTAGCTTTAAAATGCTTTATCAGTGCCCTTAAAAAAATCCTAGTTCCTACCTAATAACATGTCTGCCCCAAAAGAACCCTCCTCTTGATAGATGAAAGAGAGATAGATAATAGAAAATCAGGCACAAATGTCTCTGCATGCATTCATGCATGTTTGTCTGTGCATGTGTATATATAGTTAAGTAAAACAAATCTGCACATTTCCACCCATGTCTAAAAACGGAGATCCCCTCAACATCTGTAGCTGGGAGTGGGAGGCATGCCTCGCCATTAGTCCTCAGAAGTCTGAATACTTCCCCTTTTTTCTCTATATACCTTCTCCTTTATACCTACAGGAAAGAAATCAGTGCCATCATCTGGCAGTTTTCTGTTCTGATTATATTTTTTCTGAACAAGAGTATTTCTCTACTTTCAGTGAAATTAAGTAGATAAAACCTTGGTAATCTAATTTGACTGACAAATGTGATATTAGGTAAATAAAATATTTTCCATCACTTTGTACACTAAACAGCAATGACCATTTTTATAAAATAGAAAACAATCAATCAAGAGGCATTTATTAAGTATCTGCTACACACTAGGCTCCATCCTAGATGCTAGGGCTACAATAAGAGAAAATAAGAGTCCTCGCTCTCAAGGAGCTTACTTTGATACACTTAAAAGTGCCCTTACCCAACCAAAAAAAAAAAACAATTGGCATATCACCATGTGCAGAATTCTGAATTCAATTCCTGCCTCAGCAACATGCCTAGCTGTTTCACTCTGAACAAGTTATTGAACTTCTCTAAGACTCAGTTCTCTCATCTGTAAAATGGGGATAACAGCTCTGTGATCAAGGCTAGTTTTGAGGATTAAGTAATATAAGATGTGTTAAATGCTTTGCAAACTTGAAGCAGTATGTAAATATAGCTATTATTATTATTATCACTATGATTCTCAAGGGGTATGTCAATAAAGAAGTAGCTCTGGCTGGTTTATCTTATTTAAAAAAAAGCTTCAATAAGTGGTTAAGTAGTTAATTATGTTCACTTTCCCTGAGAACTGGCTTAGACAAGTTTAGAGTGGCTCAGCACCAGGTTGGCCTCATAGTGAATTCCTCAGGCCACAGCAATTGTCAAAACACACCTACAAAGTCATCACAAGGGTGGTGACCAGTACTGATAGAGGGAGCACCCACAAGTCTGACCATACTTAAGAACTCCAGTCATTCCATGTTATCATTAGGATAAAAAACAAAATCTGTTGGATATTTAAAGTCCCTCTCAATCTGGCTCAAGTTTATCTTTGCAGCCTATTTGCACATTAAATCCTCTTATTTTGTATTCCAGTCAAAATGTCTTAGTATTTACCAAAGAAGACACTATTATTTCCTTTCTCTTTGCCTCTACATGAGTTATATACCATGTCTGGCATGAGGCTCTTTCTCAGCTGGAACAATCCATAGCTTCCTTCAAGGTTCAGCTAAAAGTCCTCTTTTGACCTTCTAAAAATTACTTTGTTCTTTATTTATTTATTTATTTTAGCTCCTTCCAATCCCCCCCCCCAATTAAAATGAAAAACAAAACCCTGGTAACAAATATATGTAGTCCAGCAAAAACGAAAGAAAGATAGATAGATGGATGGATGATAGATGGATAGACAGATAGATAGATAGATAGATAGATAGATAGATAGATAGAGAGGAAGGAAGGAAGGAAGGAAGGAAGGAAGGAAGGAAGGAAGGAAGGAAGGAAGGAAGGAGGAAGGAAGGAAGGAAGGAAGGAGGAAGGAAGGAAGGAAGGAAGGGATGGGAAGGGAGGAAGGGAGGAAGGGAGGAAGGGAGGAAGGGAGGAAGGGAGGGAGGGAGGGAGGGAGGAAGGGAGGGAGGGAGGGAGGGAGGGAGGGAGGAAGGGAGGAAGGGAGGAAGGGAGGGAGGGAGGAAGGGAGGAAGGGAGGAAGGGAAGAAGAAGCAAACGAACAAAAAATCCCACATTGGCCATGTTCAAACATGTGTTTCCAATTCTATATCTTAATCCCATCAGCTCTGGTAGGAGGTAAGTGGCATCTTTTGTCTTCAGTTCTCTGGACCCATGGCTTATGTTTGTACTGATAAAAGTTCTAAAGGCTTTCTCAGTTATTTTTCCCTACAATGTTGTGGTCATTGTATACATTTTCAACTAGTTCTGCTTGTTACATTCTGCCTCAGTTAATAAAGCTTGCCCCAGCTTTCCTCTGAAACCCTCCATTTCATCATTTCTCATGTCATAATATTCCATTACTTTCATGTTTGTTTTTTAGCTTTTTGCCAATAGAAGGCACCCCCTTAGTTTCTAGTTTAAGATTGCTACAAATATCAAGAGCTACTAAAATATTTTTGTGTGTATGTTTTTTTCCCTTTATCTTTTTTGAGTATAAGCCTAGTAGAGCTATAACTGAGTCAAAAAGAAAAAAAACCAGAAATAAAGAGTTCAGTGACTTGGGAACATAATTACAAAAGGCCTTCCAGAATGAATGGAGCTCTACCAATAGTGCAACAGTGCATTCTCTCAGCCTTTTCTACATTTGTTTAGTTTCCTCTTTCATCATCTTTGCCAGTTGAATGGATGTGAAATTGAGCCCCAAAGGTGCTTTAATTTTTAGCAGTTTAGAATGTTTTCACAAGATTATTGATAATTTGGATTTCTTCTTTGAAAATGACCAATTCATATCCTTTGACCATTTATCTATTAGGAAACGGCTTTTAGGCTTGCAAATTTGAATCTGTTCCCTCTATATCTTGGATATGAGGCTTTTACCAAAGAAACTTGCTTACAAAGATTTCCTCATAAGTTACCTATTTCTCTTCTAAATTTAGCTGCATTGGATTTTTGTGCAAAAGCTTTTTCAAGTTTAAATAATCAAAATTGTGCATATAATCTTCTATGATTCTCTCTACTGTTTATTCAGTCATGAATTCTTCTCTATCAGAAGACCTGAAAGGTAATTTCTCCCTCTTCTTTGCTTATGGTGTCACTTTTATGTGACCATTGTTATGGATCCGACTGGAATTTATCTTGACATGAAGTGTGAAATATGTCCAGACTCAATTCCCATTTTCCAGTTTTCCCTGCAATATTTGTCAACTATATTTGTTCTTTATACATGTTATTTTCAATGATCTCTGTGCATGTTATTCATCTTCAATCATATAGAAGCTCTTTCAAAGGTAGGGATGGTTCAGTTTTTTCCTTTGTACCTTTCAGGACCCAGGACAGAACCTAGTACATAGTAGGTGCTTGGTGCATGTTTATTAAACTAATGAATGAATGCACTGGGAAATTACAGATCCTTGAAGAACTGATGTGACACCAGACTCTGCTGAATAGACTAATTGAATCAGTTTGCTCTAATGTAATTTTTTAAGACTTAAAAAGCTTTCCACTGGCATGTTATTTACTTCTTAAAACAACACTGTGATGAAAACAAGGGTGGCTAGGTGGTGCTATGGATAGAATGCCAGGAGACATGTTCAAATCCGGCCTCAGGCACTTACTAGCTATGTGACGCCAGACAAGTCACTTAATCCTGTTTGCCTCAGCTTTCTCATCTATAAAATGGGCTGGAGAAGGAAATGGTGAACGACTCTAGTATCTCTGCCAAGAAAACTAAAAAAAAAGGAGTCATGAAGAGTCACATTTGACTGAAATGATTAAGCAACAAATAATTACAATATTGTAGCTATCATTTGATTTAGATTGCAGTCAAGAAAACTGAAGAGATTGTGACTTTTCCTTATGCGATACAGCTAATAAGTAATAGTCAAGAAGTAAAGTCTGAATGCAGGTCTCCTCTGACTCTTGTTCCAATGCTCTTTATATATCATTCTGAATTAGATCGAGAACTGCATTGAGACCTGACTCTGCAAAGTCAATATTTGGTGTGTGAAATCACAGTTGTTTCCTTCTTTCTTTCCCGCTGGAATTAAGATGGAATAAAATATACTTAATAACTCTGAACAGCCAAAATAAACTAAGAATTAGAAAGGAGAAAGGGTTTGAGTAAAAGAATAGAATGGAATTTATATTGAGAATTCATAATAAAGTTAATTGAATATATCCAAATAGTTATGGTCAGAGCTTTTAAAAATATTTTGTTTCCCTAACTCAAGGAAGAAGTAGTTTCTGTTGGGGAGGGGAGGTTGGGTGATAAGACAGACCCAGAAGACAGAGATTCAGAGAAAAAGAGAGTTACAAAGAGACAGATGGGAAGACAAGGGTGGGAAGAGGAGAGGAAGGAGGGAGAGAGAGAGACAGAGGCAGACAGAGATAGATACACAGAGAGAATACACATCAGAATTTGGGATCTTTGGAGGAAAGATACCTTGACAATATAAAATTTTAATCTCAACCATTTTATTTTTTTTCCCCAGAGTAAGAGGAGTTTTGTCTTCTTTAAACCAGGTAAGAAATCATTTGAGGAAGGAAATGGAATACTCATGCCAGCGACCCTTAACCATCCTGATATCCAGATAGCTATTTCCAAGGCTATTCCTCAGACTGCAGGAGCTATCCATTCTCAGTCTGACCTAGAGCCACTCTCTAGAGATAAGAAAGTAAATTTGTCTCTTTGCCCATTGTAGCTGCAGCTTATGGGGGAGGAGAGTGAATATTATGATGTGTGAAATAGAACTCCCCTCAAATTGCTATGATTCACTGTCAGATCTAGGCTTCCCAAAAAATAGAAGACCAGTGCCATCATCTGGTGGTTTCCTGGGCCAGGTCTGTCATTTTTTTTTTCCAGCAAAAGAAGTCAGGATAGGAAAGATTCAATTGAGCAAAGGTAAGAGAAAAGAAGAAATAGCCCCAAATAATAGAAGGAAAAAAAAGATTCAAATAGATTCCAGGCAAGCAGCTACCATATGAATCTAATATTCAACAATAAGAAAACACCTGGATAGGGCAAATTAGAGGGGAATCAGATGAATACAGAACACGGAAGGTCTGTCCACAGGTCTGGGATAAACATAAGACTTCTTAAAATATTGCATTCAAAGATTGACTGTTTGAAGGGGAAATATTTTCTCAGTTAAAATATCAAATAAAATCTTCTATATCAAAATGAGAAAGAAGGCAGATGATGGAAACCACTTGCAAAG
The DNA here is from genome assembly GCF_003287225.1 of Phascolarctos cinereus. Lineage (NCBI taxonomy): Eukaryota > Metazoa > Chordata > Mammalia > Diprotodontia > Phascolarctidae > Phascolarctos > Phascolarctos cinereus. Next base: position 26,322,663 of record NW_027555736.1, on the reverse strand, counting down.
GTACAGTGTCAATGCCACTAATCAGCAGCTAATTGAAAGTCTTCCTATTACACAAGACTATTCTATTCTTGTACCAGCCAAAGATTTTAGAGCATCTCACAAATACAGTGGCATTAATCCTTATTAAGCCCTAGTAAGGTAAGTGGCGGGGTGGAGAATTTTAGTCACATTAAAGGTGCAGAACAGAAAGCTCTGAAATAATTCACCCAAGGTCACAAAGATAGAAAGTTAGCATTAACTCCGAGTCTTCTATTTCTGCACTGCTGGTGTACTCATTCTCATATTCTCTCTCTCTCTCTCTCTCTCTCTCTCTCTCTCTCTCTCTCTCTCTCTCTCTCTCTCTCTCTCTCTCTCTCTCCCCTCCTACTCCCACTTATGCTGATTAATTTAAATTTCAGGCAAGCTACAAAAGCAAAAAAATCTTCTTTATTAATGTTTCATTCATCTCTTAGCATTGATTAAGTTCATGTATACACTTAAGATCACAGATTGTTAAAGCTAGAAAGGATTTTATCCAGCATCTAAATCTTGACTTATTCTACAGAAAGGGAAATTGAAGTCTTGAATTAATGAATTATTCCTGATACAATATGGGCTTCTTAAAGGCAGAAGCTAAATTTGGGCTTTGTTTTCCCAGTGCCAAGCACATAGTAGGCCCTTAATGAATGCTTGTTGAGTAGTTGGTTACTTCACTGCTAAAGGTCATGCAGATCTTTTCCTATACAATACTAATTAGCTTTCTGACACTTTTCAGAATACAGGGGGAGAAAGTCCCTACTCTTGAAGCAGAGTAAATAAATAAAGCCCAGGGGAAAGAAAGCAGGCATGAGTTAGAATGGTATTCTGGCTATGTAAACCATCCCCCCTAGAAGAAAATAATCTTTGGTTATAATGCACCAGAGAAATAAAGATGTAAAGATGCAGGACAATTCTTCCAAGACCAAATAGTCCCATGGGTCAGAATAATTGTGGGGAAGTTAAATTTTATTTGTATCATTCCAGATGGTTGCACCCTACTTTTTTTTTAGTAAGAGACAACATCAGGTAAAGGAAAGAGGGCCGGACTTTTAATCAGTATAGCTCTAGGCACAATCTGTTGCCCTGATACTGACTTTACATCCATGGAAAATTATTTCCCTTTCTGAGCCTCAGTTTCTGTATTTATAAAATGGTAATATTACTTCCTATAATACAAACCTGCCTCGTGTGGGTTGTGAAAACTTATTGCAATAATGTAGTAAAGACGTTTGTAAAACTTTTAACATGTTCTATAAAAGATGATGATGGTGATGACAATGATGGTGATTTGTGGCACACCATTGGCTAGAGTGTCTAAAAAAAAGGGTTCACAGATTCATAGCATCAGCCAATAAGCATTTATCAAGTTGCTCTCATGTTCCCAGCACTGTGCTAAGTGCTAGGAAGACAAAGAATGGCAAAAATTGGTTCTTCCTAAAGGAGATTAAATTCAATCAGGGTAGAGATTGTGTAATAAAACAAGATAAAGGCAAAGTATAATAATACAAATAAGAAGTAGCATTTATAGAGCACGTACTATGTGCTAGGCTCTGTGTTAAGTACTTTACAATTACTATCTCATTTGATCTCACAACAATCATAGCAGGTAGTTGCTATTATTATCCGCTTTTTCTAAAAGAGGAAACTGAGACAACCAGAGTTTCAGTGGCTTGTCCAGGGTCACAGAGCTAGTCTGAAGCCATATTTTAACTTAGGTCTTCCTGACTCCAGAACCAGTCAGAGAAATGCAATCCAAGTACAAAAAAAAAAAAAAAATAGATGTCCTTCCCGACTTATCCATAGATTTGTTCCCAGACATCTCTTCTAACTTGCTTTTTGGCACTTTTTGAAGATGTAACATCATAAATGGCTCTTAGAGGTGCAGAATCTTCAGAGTACAGAATCTCACCACGGGAAAAGACTTCAAAGGCCATTTAGTATAACTTATGGCCTAAAGAAGAAATCCCTTCCTGAAGAACTCCACAAGCTATTGACCTAGCTGAAAAGCCATCCTTTGCTTGAAGTCTTCTAGTGGAGGGCAATCACTCTCTCCTTGGGCAGCTCATTCCACTCTTGTTTGTTAGATCAATCCAACTAAGGGTGCTTCTTTACCACTTTCATTTAGTTCTCTGGGGTGAAGTAGAACAAAAGTAATTCCTCATGCACCTGATAGCCCTTCCCTTGAAGACAGCTATCATGGCCCTCTTAAGTCTTCTCTTCACTATATGAAACTTTCTTATTCCTTCAACCAACCTTATCCCCACCTATTCCCAAACCACACTAACTCTATTCTACCCAACCCTCTTCCTCCAAGCGATTCAGTCTCTTCCATTTAAATGTAGGGCTGTAATAGGTAACTTTTTGCTTTATCTTGCTAGAAAGCAAGCTATTATGCTACTCCAGGGCCATTTCCAAGGAAAGCTTCTGCTCCATAGCAGGCTTATCCTCCTCTCTCATCACTCCCTTCTTCCTCACTATATATGTTTTTTTTCTCTCTTAGAATAGAATGTAAGCCTCTTGATGGCAGACTGTCCTTGTTTTTGTATTCCTAGTGCTTGGCAGAATGAACATGTATGTAACCTGGGATGTTATTGGTCCTCTTCAAAAACAAAGAACAAACAATGACAAGTTTAGAATGCTAGGTGCATGGTAAACATGCAACAATTTTTTTCAGTCATTCAATAAAGCATTTAAAATGTCAAATTCTGTTCTAAACTTTATCTATAGTATTTCAATCAAGCAATCTAGCAACCCTATCAAAAGAAGAAAATACACTGATTTTGTATGACTCCATGTTTGTACTTTGTCCCCACCAATTCACTAATTTTTCTATTTACTAACCATCTCTTCAATAATGTATTCTAGAATTTTGCCAGGAATCAAGGTTTTCCTCACTAAACTATAGTTTGCAGATTCAATTCTCTCTCTTTTTTGTTTGCTTTTATTTCTTACATCAGGGCAATACTTGTGGACAAGATAGGGACATATGATAAAAGATGGTCCTTTTGGGTAGATTTGTATACCCAGTATAAGTAAAGTGTTGAACAAACTCAAAGTGTTAATTACCACTCTAATGTCAAACTGTAGTGGTATACCCGGTATAAGTAAAGTGTTGAACAAACTCAAAGTGTTGATTACCACTCTAATGTCAAACTGTAGTGAGTATTCTGCTTCCTATGTTCCCAGGATCTGTCCTTGTCCTCTAGCCTACTTAACATTTTCATTAGCAACCCAGATGAAGGCATAAAGAACATGCCTATGAAGCCTATAGATAGCATAAAGCTGAGAGGGATAATTTACACAACAGAGATGAGTATATATGTATGCATGTGTACATATGTCTGTGCATGTATATGTATGTGCATATACACACATGCAAATTCTATGTATACATGCATATATGTGTACGTGCACAATCTATGTATACATACATATACGCATATAGAATATGTGTATATGTATATATATTATATATGTGTGTGTGTGTATATATATATGTATCTACTAGTAAGTCAGCAACATGACAAATGTCAACTAGGTAGTATGAAAAAAGGAGCTCCTTCATATAACGTCCAGGGGAAACATAACAATGAATGTATGGAGATAAATTAATGGTAAATATTTTTTAAATGTAGACCTATAACTAAATAAGGGAAACTAGGGTTTTATCCCAAATACCAAATTTCAAGAACACTGACAGCATTTTCATTATCTCAGCAGGTAAAAAAATAACGGGACTTTCTACTTAACAAGAATAATAACTTAAAAGAAGAAGCTACAACAAGCTGGTAGGCTGGGGTGAGCTCCCCTTCTGATTCCACAATGCCCCCACTTGACTTGTATTCTTTTCATGATTCTCGCCCCAGGAACAGTTTATGGCACTAGAATAGATCACAAAAATTACTGGTTATAGCACTACCCTTTGAACATGGAGCAGACACTTTCTAGAAGTTTCTTAAACTTGGAGAAATCCAAAATACCTCTCCATGAGTAAGAGAGATGGATTAAGGAATATCATGGGAGAGGAGGAATGTGATTTACTTCTCCCCTGGTACTCAGTCAGGAATGTGTATACCAGGAAAAAAAAAATGAATAGGCTACTTTGACAGAAAAAGAGAAGAGCTAATGTGGAATAAGAGTAGAAAAGTACATAGAATTCAGGCTGCAATGGCTTTAAATATCAGATTGGGGATTTTATATTTTTTCATAGAGTCAATAAGATTTGATTAGAGAAGTCACGTGGCCTAAGGCATATTTTAGGCCTATCACTTTGATCATTGTATGGAAGATAGATTGGACCAGAAAGAGTCTTCATGTAGAAAGTTCAGGGAAGAGGCTTTTGCAGTGACCCCTACAAGAGATGATGAGGGACCAATGCGGAGTTATAAGTAGAAAGAAAGGGACAGATACAAAAGATGTGGTGATAACAATGAGTCAACAACTAAGAGGATAAGAGAGGGGGTGAAAGAGAATGAAGTAGAATGAGTAAAATATGACCCCATTTATTATCTTAAAAATTCTGTTGGTTTTTTTTTTAATTTATTTTTGTCTTTAACATTGCTCTGTGTTCAGTGGTCACTCAATAAATACTATTTGTCTTGGCTTGGGTGTGTGTACCTAGGAGGCATTCTGGAAGCACAAAATTCATTGGAGTGAAGCCCTTGGTGACAGATTCTGACGTTGCCACCATAATGAAGTGGCGGCAAAGCATGGTGAGAAAGGTCCATGGATTTTATTCTCTGGGTTTGTTTCTTTCCAGATGCCCTTGACCAAAGAATAGTCACACAAATGTCCAGTTGATGATTTATTTCTGCACTATACCATTCAGTACTACTGGACTACGTGGTATTCCATCTCCCATGTCTAGGCCTTTGCGTTGCCTGTGCCCCATGCCTGGAACACCTTCCTTCTTTACATTTACTTCTTAGTTTTCCTGGCTTCCTTCAAGATTCAGTTCACATGCCGCTTTTTGCAGCAGATATAACTTGCCTCCCCCCCCACCAGTAACTACTGTCTTCCCTTTTAGAATCATCTTATATATAATCTCTATATATCTTGTGTACCTATGTATGTGCATGTCATCTCCCTCCACTGGAATGAATGTAAGCTCCTGAAGGGCAGGAAGAGCATTACTTTTTTTTTTTTTGGACCCAGTGCTCAGCACAGTACCTGGAATGGAGCCATTTTACTGAAGTACTTATGCGTTGAAGGATTAACATGAAAGCTGTGAGCATTGCTTGATTACTCCAATGATGCAAATTTAGAAAAAAAGGGGTTTTTTGTTGTTTTTTGTTTTGCTGAGAATAATTGCACTGGTTTAAATTATGATCTCTAAATGGAGGTTTTTTTGGTTTGTGTTTTTGAGATTTTTTTGAACAGTGACCATGTGAAGCAAGGTTCAATGTGAAAGATACTTACCTGCTCCACTCCATTCTTCAATCTTCCTGCCCATTAATTATAAAGTGAGGTAATCAACACAGAACTAAGTGATAGCATCTGATCAAAATGACTTCTCAAAGGTGCCCCATTCAATTTCTTCACTGCATTATTCAGACCTACTTTCAGTCATTTTTAAACAATTTATACATATCTTCCAAAGCAACACGAAATGAGACATCATCTATGTAACCACCTGCATCTCATAATGTTCACATTTCCCAAGTACTTTGTGGTATTAATTATAGTGCTCATGTCTATTTCAACAGCCATTATATCCATCCACAAGGAAATCTTTGTTGTTAAAAATAGTTACACCCACATGAAATTTAAAGTGTCCCAAGAGAGGCCATACTCATATCTCCCATCTTGGAAATGCTGATTAAAATAGTAAGAGATGTGGATTGGGCATAAAGATTTCTGCTCTACTGCATCACATAATTCCATGATACAATTGGATGAGTGCTGAACTTGGAGTCATGGGAAATGAGTTCAAATCCTAGCTCTTTCACTTACTGCCAATATAACCTTGGGCAAATCATTTAAACTCTCTAGGACTCAGTTTCCTTATCTGTAAATAAGGGAATTGGACTAGACACCTGTCATGGTTCCCTCAGGCTCTAATTCTGTAATTGTAATTGCCTGTCTACATTCTGTGGAGGAATAGAAATAAAACTGTACCTCAGATTCCACTGGTATAGTGAATGTCTAGGTAAGGAAACACCTTCTACAAGTTCAGGTTGCCATATTCTCTGCAACTTAGAGTCTCAGAGTTATCTACAGCACAGAGAAGTTAAGCAACTCGTGCAGGGTGACACAGCTACTATGTGTGAAAGGCAGGCCTTGAACCAAGGTCTTCTTGGTTTTGAGTCCAGTGAAGCTGATGACCTTGCACTGCCCTGACTTATTGATTTAAAGTACCACAATGTGGCACAATTTCTCAAAGCATTGTCTGGGGATCCCTAAGGATTCCTAAGACCCTTTCAGGAGTTCCATGAGGTCAAAACTATTTTTTGTAATATGAAATTATTTTAATTTCTATTACAGTAAATATTAATAGTTTCAACCTAGATAAACAAAGTCTCTGTAGAAGTCAATAATATATATATATATATAATATATATATATATATATATATATATTTAAGAATGTATAGGGATCCTAGGACCAAAGTATATGAGAACCACTGATGTATTAAATAGAGTGCTGACCTGTAGTCAGGAAACCTCTATATTCAAATTCTTCCTAAATGTGAATATTGTTGGTCTGGCACCTAAGTTTCCAAAGGCTCATTCTTAAAAGGATGACTGTCATCTGATGAATTAGGTTCATAGATTCTTGGTTTTAGAGCTAAAAGGGAATTTAAACATTATTAAGTCCAACTCCCTCATGTTACAGATGAGGAAACTGAGGTTTAGAGATAGTAAACGACTTGCCCAAGGTCACAGAGTTATATGAGGTAGGAGTCTACCATACCTGATTAAAGAAAGCCAAGAATATGAAGCCTTAATAATTCTGGATTCTTTTTTTTGCTTTAAATGATTTGCTTTCAGATGAGCAAGGCAGGTATTTAGTACACTGACCACCTTGAACATTCTAGTCAGCAAAAAATAAAATTTAAATCCAAATCTCTGCTTTAAATTTAATTACCTAGTTGGAGTCTTGTCATGAAAATAACTGAAGACTTCAATTAATTTTAAATCTGGACAGATTCCTGATGTCTTTCTTTCTCTCCTAGAACCAGCTCTTTGCTTCTTCATATTTTTTTTTGTCAAGTCAAAGTCAATTGATGATCATTCCAAACTGGAATAAGTTTCAATTCTTATCTAGTCTAAGTGGCAAAATAAATGAAAGGAATCCATTTTTTTCCCATGACATGGCACGCATTGGTAAACTTCAACCAACCCTTTTCCTAATGAAACCCAGGGTGATCAGTTCTTTTACTGGACATTATTACTTCTTAGCTAAAAGCATCGATTGAGAAATTTCAAAGTAAAGGAATAGGAAAGGCTTTGAGCCAGGCCAAATTAATGGAGCAGCAACAACCAGTCATTCCTCACTCTCTAACTCAACACGAATACTTAGTTCTTAATTGCAGAAATTCCCTTATTCGTGACAACTCCAAGTATAATTACTGCACCATATAACTCATGGGAATGGCTGCATGATGCCAGAAGGAGGATGAAAATGATAATTACTTTTCAAACCTGTTAAAACATTATCCCTCCATTTTTTAAATATCACAAGTAGACAGGGGGATTCATTTTAGTGCCTTTGAAACCACTGGTCATTTTATATAACACAAAGGAAAGGGCATGGAATTTTCTGGTTGATTGAGGTTATACATATCTGAAGACCAGATAATTCTACATTTTAAAAAAGGGGGCAAGCTTGGAAATTGAGTTATCTGGATTGTCTTTAAATAACTAAACTAAAAAAAAAATTCTTCTTGACTCTGGAATTTTGAAGATAGCATAAAAAACCCCACTGACTTTAGATATCAATTGAATTATTTTCCCTATATTTCAACAGTCACATTTACTTTTTGTTATTTATTAATTATTGCATCTTCTTAAACTTTATCCATTTTTTTTGTCAAAAATATTTTTTCCCCTATTATCAATAACATGTTATCCTTACAGTTAATTATTACAGGCTCAATTAAAAAGCTCCAATATATCTAGTTAAACTAAAGGATTCTGGTTAGCGCAGGGACAGTGAAGAGACTGGAAATGAAGTGAAGAACCTGGTGCTGAATCTCCCCTGTCTATTTTCTCTATTTCCCTACCATTTAGCAGCAAATGCTATTCTAAAGTAGTGATTTTCGTGATAAACCAGAATCTTCTCCAGAGAGTCCAAGAACCAAACCTAGGTGTACGAATGGGATTAATTTAAGAATATTCTTGTTTGTTTGTTTGTTGCAAGGCAATTTGGGTTAAGTGACTTGCCCAGGTTCACACAGCTAGTAAGTGTCAAGTATCTGAGGCTGGATTTGAACTCAGGTCCTCCTGACCCCAGGGCCAGTGCTCTATCTACTGTACCACCTAGCGCTCCAAGGCTATTCTTTACATATAAACAACTGCAGACTTGTGATATTGCAAGTCTTGGACTCTTCCTTTCCATAGGGGCCTCCACCAGTCATCTGAGAGCTTGCCTTCAATGACATTACAGCTCCTATCAGTTGGGGTGGGATAATAACATGTCTTCCCAGGGTTGTCATTTTTATACAGAAAGAGTCCCTTCTTTGACACATCAGTAATATTTCATCAGTTTCTCTCATTCTGAAGAGTTCTAGGCAGTTATTGTAGAAAAAAGACTTTTTACCATTCACCTGTGAGCCAAGATTTATGCTTTGGGATCTTGGAACACTGTAATTGATTGAGAGGATTAGAAAAAGAAGGCAGCAAGAGAATCTCACTTATCCCATGGCTGACTTTGGGTGTCTATCATAACAGACTTAGGAGGCTGTTTTCACAGTCTTGGCTAGATCATTATTCTTATGGCAAACACTAGTCTATAAATTTCCACCCCGTGGTCATTAGCTAAAATGCTACCTCTTCTAATTACTTTTCTTTGTGACTTTGCTCAACTCTCTTAACCATTTTGAGCCTCCATTTCCTAATCCACTAAATGACAGAGTTAGACTCTAAAGTCCTTGACATATCTAAAACTATGATTGAATGATCCTGGCTATCAATCCCATTTTCCTCTTGCAAGATAAGGACAAAAATCTCCAGATCTTCCCCTCTGTGAGCTCCATTATTTATCTACAGTTCTTTTGATTTTGTTTAATTTTTTCTTCATTTATTCAGTCTTCACTTGTCACCATTGCTACTCTATGTTGTGCACACATTCAAGTGGAAATCATTTATTTTCCCATTTTCGCAGACTATACAGGGAAAGGAGAGAGGGACAAAGTTTCATACTTTCTATATTGATGGGGAAAAATGGTATACTAAAGTCCCCAATAATAGCAGACATTTGTATAGGGCTTTAAGGTTTACAAGAAACTTGACATAAGTTATCACATACCTGGCCCAAGATGTTAAAGCTTAGACAAGATATCAAAGAATCCTAGAGTTAGAGCATGGAAGGACCTTGGAGATAATCAAATCCACTCTCTTCCTTTGAAATTAGGTAACTGCGACTCATAAAGAGCTTGATGTCACAAAGGTAGAAAGCAGTGGAGCTAAGATTTGAGTCATGGTCATCTCCAAGTTCATCTCGCTTTCCAATCAGTCTCTACACCTCATCTTAGCTTGCCTAGAACTCCAAACCCAGAAACACATAATATCTTGCCATATTTCTGGGAGCAGTGGGAAGGAATTCTAGGCCCAGAGGTCTCAGTTCAAGTCCCAATTCTGACAATTACCAGGTATATCTCCTGGAGCAGGTCACATAAGCTTCTTTATACCTCATTTTCCTTATTTGTAAAATATAAACAGTGGTACATGAACAAAAGGTTTTTCATCAGGATTTTACTGCACCAGAAGCAAAGAGAAATCTGTTATTGGATTAGCATAGAGGTTTCCAACCTTAGGTGTACATACTCCTGGGCAGGGAGGGCGGGGGGAGTGCAAAAAGCACCTCAAGGACACATGAGTAACATTTATTAAACAGTTAATTTTATTATTATATAGAAAAGAATAATGTTTTACACAAAGTTATTTCTTATGTTTATATGGATGGCAAAATCTAGTATCTATTTATTTGTTCATTTTTCATTCATTTATTCATTCACTTTCATATTGAAAGGTGTCAGAAGACAGTTTACTAAAAACCAAAGGAATAAAAACAATTGAGAACCACCACCACCACCACCCTCCAATAGCAGAGGAATTTTAAAAAGTTGCCCAAAACACAGAGACTGCATACTTCTTCCAGGATCAAAAAGATAGTGTCAGAGGCAACATTTGAACTCAGGTCCTCCTGATTCCCAGCCTAGCACTTCTACTCCACCTCAACTGTTCTGAGAAAAGTGCTTTGCAAGCCTTAAAGCTCTGGCCTTTGAATCTCTAAAAGTTAATTCAAATCATGACACTTTAAGATCAGTCTCGAAAAAGAATGGCATAGTGAGTCACATTTGGTAAACTTATTTAAACTGAAATGGATATAACTTAATGAGATGGAAGAATGATCCTGACCTGCTCACAGTGTGATGTTTTTCCCCTTCTGCAGGCTGATGGTCTCAGGAGTGCTGCAGAAAATACTATGAAGACTCTGAAATGTTCATTTGATTGTCCACCAGATATCACTGTCCAGTAGGCAAAACTCCTGTACATCTTCATATTTAGGACTCTGGTTTGAGCAACATCGTATACTTAGAGCTGAGAGGGACTTGAAAAGCCACGCGCTCACTGACTGCTATGTCCAGTCACTATGCTAAGAGCTGGGGATAGAACAAAACACTCACTGCTCTCTAGAAGCATAGCTTGATGGAGGAGACACGTTTAAACAACTATATCCAAACAAGATTTATACAGAATATATTGGAGGTCATTTTAGAGGACAGGAACTACCATTCAGGGGATTAAGAAGGTCTTCTTGTAGAAGGTGGAATTTTACTTGGGATTTAAAGGAAGCCAGAAGTGGAAGGAGAGAGAAAGAATTCCAGATCTGGAGACGGTCAATGGAAATTCTGGGTGTTAGGAAATGGAGTGCATTGCAGGAAGGAGGACAGTATGACTGGACAGCAAAATACTTTAGAGCATATATGTTTTAAGACTAGAAAGGTAGGAGGGAGGGCAGGTTTAGCCTTGAATGCCCAACAGAGGACTTTATATCTGATCTTGGAGGTGATGGAGTCACTAGAGCGTGCTGAATAGAAAAGTGACACGTCAGTCACCTTGTACAACACTATAATTTTACAGATAGTGAAACTGATACCCAGAGAGTTTGAATGACTTACCCAAGGACACAAAGACAGTGTTGAAGGGGGAATATACTCTGAACTACAGTCTCAAGTTATATATTTGGCTTTGGGAGAACCTAAGAAGAAAACCTAGTGTTACAGTGGGAGTTTTATTTTAAATGGAAGTCGTACATATTTATATTTATGCATAATCAGAAGAAAAAACACAATAACAGCCTGAATGTAATCTATACTGCTCAATAATGTATTAACAAAAAGGCAGTCAGGTGAATTCCACAATGGCAGATTTTTCCCGAAGCACTTTGAGTAATCTCCAGGTGTGTGATTAAGGACATATTGCTTTGCCGAATTGATTTGTTAAAGTGCTTGATTTTTCATCGGAGTGTTTAGGCCAAAACACTTGGATTAATGAAGGAAGGAAAAAGAAAAATCCAAACACTGCATGCTTTAATCTAATGACAGCTTATTAAATGTCCTGATTTTTCTAAAGAAATGAAATCTTATGCCCCTGTTAAGCCTTAGTTTATTAAACATAAAGTAATTGCATTCTAATGTAGCTTAAATCACTAGGGGTAGAAAACAGAAGTCAACTGATTTTTATTATTTTATTGGGATGAAGAAAAACAAAAGAAAATTAAACTGAGTTAGGTCTGTTTATGCAGAATTATGTTTGTATCTTTCTCCAAACAAAATATCACCACGTACCAAAAATTTGCATGTTATGGGAATTAGGACAGAAAGGGAACTAGGTGATTGCTGAGCTCTGTCCATTTTGGAAACTCTAAGATTTTATCATCCTAAGTCATTAGTTCATGAGAGATAGGGTAGCGTACTAGATAGACAGTATATTCCCCCTTCAACACTGTCAAAGTCAGGGAAACCTGGGGTCAAATCCTGACTTTCATAAATATTGGCTATGTGACCTTGGGCAAATGACTTAAACTCTCAGTGCCCCCAAGCAAATCTCTAAAATTGTAATTTACAAGTCAATTGTTTATCTGTGTTGGTGAAGAAAAATTCCACACTGGCCATTCCACACACTGACGCAATTGCGCGTCTCAGCCAAGTTTACAATATGCTCATAGACTGAATACTGTCTATTCAGATAGATAGATATAGTGCATATATGTATGTACATACATGTATGTAGTATGTATATGTATATATGTGTGTATAACTACATATACATTTTCCATCAGCAGCTCTGCTTGGCTTCAACTCAATGCCTCCTGGGCAATGAATACCTGGGCCCATGCCAGGTATTCCTCTATGGCACCCTCTCCCTTTTCAGCTTTCTTTTATGTATTATCTTCCTGATTTGATTGTAAGTTCCTTGAGGGCAGAAATTGTCTATTTGTCTCATTTGTATCCACAGCATTTAGCACAGAGCTTCGCACATAGCAGGCTGTTAAAAGATGTTTATTGAATTGAATGTACATAGACAAACATGCATGTATGCATATATACATGTACATATACATGTATTATATTATACAGGGTATCCCCAAAGTCTCAGTGAAGTTTTGTGCTTGAAGAGCTTTAATAGTTTAAAATTGTACTACGACTTTGGGGATACCCAGTAGAACAAGCTTTTCCAATGCACATTTGAAGACATATGTCATTTGAAAGGTCCAGAAAATATGGAGGAGGAAGTGTGGTACAATGGAAAGTGCCAGAGTCCTGGATTGAAATCTGGCATCTCAGGACTTGCTACTATGTGATTTGGGGCAAATCTCTGTATTTCTTTGGGCCTCAGTTTCCTCTCTGGTTAAATAAAAAAGTGGCACCAGATGGCCTCTGAGGTACCATCGTGCTCTAGCTCTGTGATTCCGTGAGGGTGTGATTTATTTTGGTTCAATGGCTTCATTAGACATTACTCTCATCCCCATACTCTTATGGTCCAGACCAAGTGACCTACTTTCTGCTGCTCATACACAGCCCTCCATCACCCATTTCTCTGATTTTGTGCGAGCTATCTTCCCTACCAGGAAAGTACTCTATCTTTATCTCTACCTCATAGAATCCTGTTCTTCCTACAAGATGCAGCTTGAGCACCATCTTATACAAAGGTACAAATGAACTCATTTCCCTCTGGAGAAAGCAAACTCATTGAGATTAAAGATGGTTTTATTTTTTGTGTTTGTATCCCCAGTGCCTAACCTAATGCCCGACTCCCTGAGCCTTCCAGAGATATGTATTTAAAGACCTAAAACGCAATTGCAAATCATCCAGGGATCCCCATCAACACACATGCTAACTTAAATAATATTCAAAACTGTCATTTAACCCAAACCCCAAATCTCCTTCCTCTGCACATGGACACTTCCCACTGTATTGGTTCACAAACTACTAAAACAAGCTTCCCAAAGCACTTATGTTACTAATGATCAACCTCAGGAGAACATCTGGAAATTCTTTTAGAGCCTACACAGTAATCAATCCTTCAGAAGATTGGATTCTTCTTCAATTCAGGTACCCTCTATCTCTTACTAGGTGTCTTAGAAGTGTAAAAATTCATAGAGATGAGACAGAATAAGAAAGACGGGGGCCACAATGGAGATTTCAAGTTGGAGCTCTTCGTTGGATAAAGAAATGCTCTTTATTACTTTATGTCACTGCTCAGTAGTGCCAAGCAAATTATAATTTGTTTGACCACACATGCTTCCTCACAACTCTGTCTTTTTATAGTAGCTATAATTATTCTCTGCCACTTAGGTGGCATAGTGAATAGAGTGATGGTGTAACACTTAGAAAGACATGAGTTTGAATAATGCCTCAGGGACCTACTCTCTGTGTGGTTGTGGGCAAGATAATTAAGCTCTTTAAGCCTCAGTTTCCCTTTATGAAAATTAAGGAATTGGATTTGATTGCCTCTAAGGTCTATCCTACCTCAGAAGCTATGACCCTATGAGCCTACTTTCTAATATATCAACTTTGACTCCTTAGGTGGCATAGTGAATACAGTACCAGGCCTGGAGTCAAAGAGACCCGTCTTCCTGAGTTCAAATCTGGCCTCAGACAACTATTAATTGTGTGACCCCAAGTAAGTCACTGAACCCTGTTTGCATCAGTTTCATTATCTGTAAAACGAGCTGCAGAAGGAAATGGCAAACCATTCCAGTATCTTTGCCAAGAAAATTCCAAATGGTATCACAAAGAGTAGCACATGACTGAAACAACTGAACAACAATAATACAGTTGCAAAGATGATTGTATAGGATTAGACATCATTGGTATTATGTTATATTCTTCTACAACATGCTAAGCCAGAATGGAGATGTCCCCTGAGGAAACTGGCCCAAAGGAAAATTTGAAAAGGCATTATGATCTGAGACTTGTATTTTTAAACTCTTCTGAGTTGCTTCTTTATTCTCCTATATCATTCTATCTGCATGGAATTAGGGGGAAAGAAAGGTAGGATGGACAATGAAAATGGGAAACCAAAGAAAGCTTCAATTGACTGTAAATGTCCCTTTATCATAGCAGAATAAATCAATATGAAACTAATGTTTTGAAAAGAAGAAAGGAAACATCTATATGTTCTGGTCAGTGTTTTCTCCAAACATACTGTTGATTAAAAATTCAATAGCCATATTCAACCATTCTAAAAAAAATCTGTTGAAAATTAAGGTGTGGGCAAATCCCAGGCAGTCAATCAACAAACATTTGAGTATGTTTTTTATATGTCCGACACTAGATACATAAACATAAAAGTTAGTCCCTGCCCTCCAGCCTTCTAATAGAGAATAGAACACCCTTGTGGGGCCACCTACAGTCATCCTGATCCATATCTGGTCACTGAATCCAAATGGCTTGGGAGGAAAAACTGAGGCTGGTGACCTTAAACAGCCCTCCCTCCCTTAAATCCGATTCATTCACAACATCACTGTATCACCATTGTGACGTCAGGGTCCTCTTCAAGAACAAGGGACAAACAACAACAAACACTGAGCACACTTAGAAGGGAGCAGCAACAAAAAAAAAGGATGTCTTGGGGGCAGCTAGGTGATGCAGTGCATAGAGCACCAGCCCTGGAGTCAGGAGGACCTGAGTTCAAATCCGGCTTCGGACACATAATACTTACTAGCTTGTGACCCTGGGCAAGTCACTTAACCCCCATTGCCCAACAAAAAAAAAGAAAAGGATGTCTGGATCTAGGTCAAGAGTTTATAAGCATGTTGTGTATCATGGATCCCTTTGACAGTCTGTTGAAAACTACAGACCCCTTCTCAGAATATTTTAAAATAAATTCATGATTGAAGGAAATCTAAATTTTAGGTAGAATTTAGTAAATATATAATATAAATATAATCTAAGTTTATATATGTGCTGAAAACAATCCACAAATACTTCAAGGTTTGTAGATTCTCAGTAAAGAACCTTTAGCATGGGCAGTCACAGGGTTTAGGAAGAGTGGCATACAGTCCAACTTTATACCCTTTCCCGTAACAAGGATGTGATTACTACTTGATCAAAAGGAAGAGGTGAAAAGGAGGAGTTTGGACCCACAAGCTTAACTGTAGAGCAAGACCTTCCTATTTGATAGGCCCTGGTGTTCTAATTAAGGGAGCTAGGTGGCTAAGTGGATAGAGCCTTAGGCCTTGGAGTCAAGGACACCTAAGATCAAATCCTGCCTCAGACACTAGCTGTATGATCCTGAGCATGTCATTTAACCTTCTTTGGCTCAGTTTCCTCATCTGTAAAATGAGCCTCAGAAAGACATAGTAAACTAATCCACGATTTTTGCCAAGAAAATCCAAAATGGGGTCACGAAGAGTCAGACAGAACTGAAGCAATGGCACGACAAAAAGCGTCCTAATGATGGTCAGAAAGCATGAGGAGAATCCCCCTTAAGTGGATGAAATAGATTACAGTTCAGTTCAAATTCCTAATGCCCATAATCGCTAGCTGCAGAATTTTGATTTGCTTCTTCCAGGAACTAATCTAATTTAATTCCTTTAAAGTGGACAGATCACTTTACATATATTATCTTATTTGATCATTCAAGCAACTGGCCAGTATTTATTATGTATTTACCACTTGTATGACACTATGCTAAACACTGGGAATACAAAGAAAAAGAAAACAAAAAATAACAAAAGCTCTCTGTCCTCAAGAAGTTTATTCTAATGGAGGCAACAATATATATGACTCAGAATATCCAAGTGCTCCAGTGATCATTATCCCTATTGTACAGATGTTGGAATCAAGGCTCAGATATGTCAAGTGACTTTCCTATGGCCACGGACATTCAGGTCGACAGTGTTGGGGGTGAGAGTCAAACCCAAGTCTGTCCTTCCTTCAATCCAGCGTTCCTCCTGCTGCTCCTCACAATCTTTCCTATAAAATGGAAGGTCCATGAGGGCAGGGACCGTTTCATTTTTGTCTTTGTATCACCAGCACGCAGGGCAGTTTTGAGCATATAATAAGTGATTAATAAATGCATGTGAATGTATAACCTATATCAGATTGCTTGCCATCTCAGGAAGGGAGGAGGGAGGGAAGGATAAAATTTGGACCTCAAAACTTTAAAAAAATGTTTAAAAAATTGCATGTAAGTAGGGGAAAATAAAATAATTTTTAAAAATAAATAAATGTTTATAAAATGGCTGCCTCTTTAACCCCCAGAAAAATTTTAAAAGCAAGAAAAAAAGCAAGCAGACTAAGGCCTCCCTATATCCATAGAAAATCTTCACCCTCTTTATCTTTTTGGTTTGGTTTTGAATTTATGAAGATTATAGGGCTCAAGAAGAATGGAATTTACTTTAAGTGAAGTTCGTCATTTTTTTTTTAAATTTAACTTTTTGTCAATAATACATTTTTCTTTATTTGTTGATTGTTCAGTTGAATATTCCATCTTCCCCAATATAATGACTCCTTGAGAATTCAGATTGTATCATTCTTTATAGTTGTATCCCCCCACTGCCTAGCTCAGTGCCTGGCACATTATAGAATGCACTTTATAAATGTTCTTTCGTTGATTGAGAAAGTTAGTGACCAATAAGCTGATTTATATGTAAAAGGTTTGACTTTTCTCAGTCTAAAAGAAAAAAAAAAGAGAAAACATTCCAAATTACAGTTTTTAACCAGTATACTCATGAATCAGAACATAGCTTTGAGTTCTACAGAGCTACAATAATTTGACTAATCTGCCTTCTCAAGACTTTTGATGCAGGTTTGCTTTTTGTTCATAAGTGGATGCAGTCAAACTCGTCATGAACCATCTGCTCCAGAGTTAAGTGAAGCAAATGCCTGCCCCTTTTAACTCCTTGGTGTTTTGCCAAAAGGCAATTTGTCTTCTTTATGTTCCCTAACAATTCAATCAACAAACCACTTGCATCCTGTTTGGGGATAATAATTATTTGAATTTAAGGCTTTAATGTGGTTTAAATTAAATTTACTTCAATAATTCAAGGATCTGTGATTTCATCAGTGTGGGTGCCTCCTCCACCCATGTGGTTTTGGTGGCTGCAAAATTCATCACCTTGAGGCCAGCCTTCTTTGGCTGATGCATCTTCATTTATTTATTTTGGATTCCTTTTTTTCTTTTAAACAAAAGGAGATTTACTTAGCCATAGCAAGGGAAGGACATTCAAGAAGAAAATTAAGGACATCTATAAGGACATAGAAACTCCTTTGCCTCTGAGTTGTCCATGATGGTTTCTTAGTCAAGCTTCAAAAAGAGGCTGGAGCTCTTCAATGGCTCTTTTGTGCTAAGGTAAACAGGAAATTATGTGAACAGTCTCAGACTTTAGTCCCCTGAGCCAAAAATGGCTGTATGATGGTTTTCATACCTCTTAAGAAAAAACTAGCTTAATTTATATGTGGTGGAGTGTTAATAAATTATTCCATCAACATTCAGTCCTTAGTGGTAATGTCTTTAAGGTCTTCTCAAGGATCTTCCACACTTAAATGATTTTAGAGGGCTGTTCCTGATCAACATTGACTTCAGACATGTAAGACTGAGATAGAAAGCGCTAGGAGAGAAAAACAAAATAAAACCAAACAAATAATGTGCTAGCTCCCCCAAAGAGTGACTGAATAAAGGATAAGGAAGACCAGGAACTCCAAACTTCTCCCCTACTTTGGAGTGACTGCATCCTGGATATAAACAATCTAATTCATACGTTGCAGGATGCTAAATCTTTTCTACATGCAGGAGATCCCAAGATGTAAAGAGGTGACTATGAGCAGGAGTACTACCAGAACTATTGAGACTGATGTGAAGATGATGGCATTCCCTATGTAGTCAGTCACCAATCGTCATCAGGGGGGGAAGAATCTTCATGAACCACTGCCCATTTAGTATTTCCTAGGCTGCTAGAATCCACCTCTTTCTGGGAATAATGAGGAAGGGGGATATTAAATCTTGGCTCTCCCCACCCCAGTGCAACTAAAACATACATCTTTAATTTCCATGTCCCCCACAAAAACATCCCAAAAGTCACCCTGTCCTTGGTTTTCTGGGAGGGGTAGAAGGAAAGCCTCTTGGCCACCCACCCAAGAGGAATAGCTGGTAGGTAGAGGGGCAGCAGGTTAGTATTGGCTTCCTCCTAAGGGGAGGGCAGGCTTGTTAGTACAGGGAAGGAAAGGGGCAGTTTGCTTCCCTTCCCCAGCCCTGATTCCTGGGGGCTCCCCTAGGCCTAAGGAGACAGCAAAGAGACTAGGATAAGCCAGATAGAATGAGCAGATTGCAGCTGACCCTAGCCTCCTACCACCTCAGGTATGTCCGTGTATGTGCTAACATGTGTTTATGTGCTAATATATGTGTGTGTTCGTGTGTATGATGGGGGGTGGCGGAAGAAGAGCAGGGGGAAGATGCTCTGAGTTGAGCACCTTGGGGGAAGGGGTTTTCAGAAAGAGAGGGAATGCTGAGGTCCTGGGATAGGCGATGAGGTGCTCACATATGAAAGAGAAAGACAGCAGTTACGCTGATTTGAAGACTCTAGCCTCTTGTCACTTTCCAAGTGACCCCTCTTTTCTGTAGAGTTCAGTTAGACATCACCTCCATTTTGCTGCCTGAAAGGAAGACCACTCCCTACAACGCCACTCTTTGGTCCCCCTGCCCCCAAGCCCTTCTTGGTGTGGAGGTGTCCAATGGTTACATTTAATATTTTATGCTAATAATGTAGAGGGGTCAATCACTTCTGGATGATGATAAGGAAAGAAATACATCAAGCCTAGGCCTACCTTCGAGAATGCCCATGCCTGTTCCCAATCTGCCCATAAGACTTTCTTAATTTAGCTGTGCTAAGTACTCAGACAAAAAAGCTTCCTTGTTCTTCGGGCCCTCCATCTTGTAAAGACAGAGCTTATGGGATTTTAGAATAGCCATCTAGAACCCACAGTTATTCTCAGGCCAGAATGAGGCACAGGTAAGGAAATGTTATAGTCTCTTTCATAAGGGAGGTTTTAAAATAATAGATCAGTGATCTGATCAATATTGATTCTCTTTCCATTGATGTAGATGACAGCTCATGTAATGCCTTCAAGTCCTGTGGACCTCTAGTCTGTCATCCCACACATTCTGCATAATAGGACTAGACAATGTGACAATTGTCTTCCTCTAGAAGTCATGTTACTTCGTGGGAAACAATAAAGTATTTGGGTTATCTCTCTGGAGCCCTTTTCATTTGTAATATGACTAACATATCTTCTTGTCTGGTAATACAGCTAGGGAGCTCTGTTTCCATGTTCCCTGCATGTAATTCCTTATTCATAATATTCTGCAGACTGTGTTCAATACTTGTCTCTCTCCATTGCCCATTAGGTAATCTGCCATTTTCTTTGCTCCTATCTGGTGGCATTCCATCACTTTCCATTAGATGGCATTTAACTACTTAATATTTATTCTCTTTACATTTGTTCCATATGTAATTAAATATGTACTTGTTACCCCTATTAGAACATAAGTTTCTTTTGCGTGTGGGTTGTTTCAGTCATTTTATCTATATACTCAGAATCCAGTATGGCAGGGGACAAATAAGTGTTTGTTGACTGACTGGTGCTGAAATATTTTGCTTTAGCGAGAAGTCCAAGTCCATTAAAAGCACTACACAATTTCCTGAATCCAATCCAGCCCACTATCATTCTTTTATTCAATGCCAAGCCCAGATTGTCATCCAATTACAACACCTTTCCAAGAGATATGGTACACATATGCAAGTATATATACACATATGTATGTATATATGTGCACATACACATATATGTACACATATATATATGTATATGTGTATGTACACATACATTGACGGGCAATACAGTTAGAAGCAGGACATACTTCATCTACTTGATTTGCCCAGCACGTATGACTAGGCTGAACTCTTATCACTGATTATGGATCTCAGGTAAAAGGCTCTGAAATATACTGGGCTCAAGACAATAATAACAATGTCATTTTAAAGAGCAAAACCATCATAATTAACTATCTAATAGATACAAAATTATAAGTTAGAGAAAATTTAATTTAATTGTGGCATGTTGCATGGTATAATGCAGTGCAATAGGCATTTGTGGAACATTGGCTTTACGCAGAGCATTGTACCAAATACATGGAGAGTCACATATTATAGATATAACATAGGCCCCTCCTTCAAGGAGTTTACAATCTAGCAGAATCATAAGGTACTAACCAAGATAACTAAAATTCACTATATTGAATAATAGATTATTAGATAAGTATAAAACAAAGGAAAATAGTTTCTACAGACCTTGGATATCCTTCCTGGAGGAGGCAATGATTGAATAAACACTAAAGTATGGGTAGGATTTCAAAGGACTAAATACTCATAAAGAAGACAGATGACATTCATGCCATAGAGAATCAGGTAGACAAAGACACTGATTTGGATGAAACAGAGATTGAGATGTCATAGGAATTGGATATGCACTGAAGAAGGCATTTAGGGCATATTAAATATTAAATGTTCTCTTCCCACTTCTATAATTTTTGATTTTTCATCTTGATCAATGGGAATAAGAAATGAAGTCACCTGCATACCACATTAAAAAAAAAAAGATCTGAAGATCTGTTCTCTGCTTTTATTCTGTTATCTTGATGAAGATGTTAATGATTTATCTATTTTGACTAACTCTCCCGGTTTTCTTTGTTAGAAGAATACTATCTCTTTTGGCTATTTCTACACACAAACCAACCAGTTTGTGAATTGAATTGATGTGTAGATCACTTAAAAATTGTCACCATTTTAGTATGTAAGTCACAGTGCAAGTCTGCCTACATCCTCCATCCTGCTGAAAAGAAGGAGAAACAGGTTTGAGAGCTTTAATGTACCCACCTTAATGAGTCCTGAAC
The DNA here is from genome assembly GCF_003287225.1 of Phascolarctos cinereus. Classification (NCBI taxonomy): domain Eukaryota; kingdom Metazoa; phylum Chordata; class Mammalia; order Diprotodontia; family Phascolarctidae; genus Phascolarctos; species Phascolarctos cinereus. Next base: position 26,301,022 of record NW_027555736.1, on the reverse strand, counting down.
GTATACAGGGAAATAGAGGGGCTATATAAAGCCAAACTTCCATAGAAATACAGATGCAAATTGAATATTTTTTTTTAAATTCATGTATATACTGCTTTGGAAGACACTCCATACTACTCTTGAGATGACTAAACATGGCAAGGCATGATGAACAACAAAGATGGGATTCAATAATGTCATTTGACATATTTAAATATTCTATTAGCTACTGAAATGCACATTTCAAATGAAGCTAGATCTCAAAGAAAGTGCCTTCCCTTCAGTGATATAGGTTGTAACTCCTCTTTGCTTGGTCATTCTGTGCAATTAGATGATGATGATGATGATGATGATAGATAGATAGATAGATAGATAGATAGATAGACAGACAGACAGACAGACAGACAGACAGACAGACAGATAGACAGACAGACAGATAGGATAGATAAGTAGACAGGCTGACAGATATTTAGATAGGTAGATAGAAAGATAGAAAGATAGATAGATAGATAGATAGATAGATAGATAGATAGATAGATAGATAGATAGACAGACAGACAGACAGATAGATAGCCACTAGAATAAATGAAGGGTTCCTGACATTTTTGTGTCATGGACCACATCAGCAGTATAGTGAAATATATAGACCTCTTCTTAGAAATAATTAATAAAATACATTGTATAACAAAAGAATTAATAATGGACTTATCAAATATATTTACATTTCAAAATTTTACAGAAGTCTGATTAAGAACTCCTATATTAGAGGATCAAAAAATCAACCTCTTAGAATTTTAAGGACTCATGAAGAAGACTTTTTAATTTTTTTTCTTTTGTTGTATAAACAGCATAAGCTGGAACATGAAAAATTGAACCTAGCAACTCAAAATGTTTTTTTTTCCAAATCACAGTTGTGACATATATTGACTATGTGACCCCAGAGAAAGTGTGTATTTTCACAGGGACTCAGATCTCTCTCAGAAGCGGCACAACAGTTGCTGATCTGCATTGGTGGAAGGAGTTTTCCCACTGGGAGTCTCCTACAACAATGGAACTACAGGTCAAATCTGAAAAGATCTCTGGAAAAATCACAATTTAAAGGGCAATGAGAACATAGGCAGAAGGCAGAAGCGAGCTACAGAAGTTATTCTTCAGTATTTGGCCAGAACAGTTTTGGCAAATGATAATAACATAACTATTACTTTGTGTTTACACAGATGCTGTACATTGATACATAGACTACATAGATACATGCATGCCTTAAAGTCTTCAAAGCACTTCTATGCATAACAACAAAAAAATCATAATAGCGTTTACATAGCATCTTAAAGTTTGAGAAGCACTTTACAAATAATATTTTATTTGATCCTCACAACAAACTTGCAATGTGGGTTCTACTATCTCTGTTTTACATATGGGGAAACTGAGGAACACAAAAGTTAAGCTTTACCTAGGATGATAAAACTAACAAGAGTCTGAAGCCATACTTGAATGAAAATCTTCCTGACTCCAGGTCCATCACTATATCCACTGGACCAGACTCACAGCCATATGTAAGTTGCCAGGAACTACCACTTCCATTTTATAGACTAGAAAAGTAAAGGCCCAGGGTGTTTAGCTGACACATCCATGATTTTACAATTCATAAATGTCACTGGTAAGATTCAAACCTAGGTCTTCCTGACTCCTAACACAGCATTCTATTTACTGTACTATATCACTTACAGAATTATCCAACTCCAAAAGGCTTATATATATATATATATATATATATATATATATATATATATATATATATATATATATATATATATATATATATATATATATATGACTTCTATAATTTGTCAGAATTTTTTTAAATCATTTTTTTCAATTGAGGGAAAAAGTCAAGCTAAACAAATTGCCATAGGACTTCAAGCTGAACATGATGTTGGAAACCATCTAGTCCAATCTCCTTATTTCATAAAGGAAGAAACTACAGCTGAAAGGTTAAAGGACTTGTTCACAGTTCCCTAATTAGTGATTACCTGGGGCAGGACTTTTTTCCAAGATTTTCCTCATTTTCAAATGGGGTGCTCCATCCTCTTTGCCACCTAGCTTCTTATCAAGACATCCTTCACCACCAAATACATAGTAAAATATGTGGGTGAGTTGTATAGTGAGTGTCAAATGGGCAGACACATTGCTTTGAAATACACAAAAATACTAAATGACCTAGAGGAAGTTTTCAGCATTTTAGAGCTATTTGACATTTATGAAGGGGCAGCTAGATGGTGCAGTGATGAGCCTGGAGTCAGAAAAACTCATTGAATTCCAATCTGGCTTCAGACACTTACTAGCTGTGTGACCCTGGGCAAGTCACTTAACTCTGTTTTTCTCAGTTTCCTTATCTGTAAAATGAGCTGGCGTAGGAAATGGCAAACTGTTCAGTATCTTTGCCAAGAAAATCTCAAATAGGGTCACAAAGAGTCAGTTATGACTGAAGGAGAACAAAAACATTCATGAAAGGACATGAACAAGAATCACAAAGCATAAGAGAGGGTGAAGGTTTGGAACATGAAACAGTGGAGAGTATGGCCATTTCAACGAGGTATGGACCCATCAGAGTATTGATTGATATATTAGATATGTTTTATTATCACAACATTGTATTAATGTCAAGAATCTGCTGTCCTGGTTTGAGTATTTCAACCTTACAACCTATGGTTGGCACTCGCTTACTTTTTTTCTGTGGCATTTAAAAATATGGTTTTTGTAAATGGTCCCCCAAAATGGTTAAGCTTCCAGGAATACTTGTGTGAATTACAAGTGGCCTAGATCCTTAGAGGCTGGTGCCAAATCAAGAATGGCTGAATGGTAGCTTAAACATCATACTTACTTATTAATATTGAATTTCTTTAATCAAAATAGAGTTAGCTGGCTGATTTAGAATTATCAGGAGGGCCTGGATGTATTAGTTTCACATCATAATGTAATGTGTCATGTGTGTTTCATTATATGGTACATATGAATTCAGTATGGGATTTTTTTTTATCTCATAAGTAAAATTACGTCCCTAATGGCAGCTCATAAGAAAATGCCTTAAGGAGCCCTGAGACTTCAGTATATTCAGGCAGCATTAGATCAAATTAACTTAGCAATTGATTTCCACCTCAAGTAGAGTTTTGCTAAATGTGAAAGTATAGATTGGGCTACTTTCTCAGGAAAGGTTGTGATAGGTCTAAATTTTCTCCTTAAATTCTATTGCAGCTTATGCTATTTATGCAGTAAATCCTCCAGTCATGATTCTTGAATGTGAGGTGCCAACATGGTGATTTTTCTGATACTCAATCAGGGACCTGCTTTCAGGACCTGCTTTTCCCTGGACCCTGTATGACGCAAAGAGACATCATATTAGAGATTAAGGAAGCAATGAGTCTTCTGTACTCTGCTCTGGGTATGTGACAACTTGAATACTGTGTTCTGGGTACTGTATTCTAAGAATGTAATTGATGTTACAAAATGTTTGGTGCTTATTATGTTCCAGGAACAGTGCAAAAAGCAGAGAATGCCAGTACAAGTAAGCAAGACAATCTTTACCCTCAAAAAGTTTTCATCCTATTGGGGTTAGACAATTCATTAAAGGGATAGGATATGACCAGGGGAATGATAGACAATAGACCAGTCAGAGGCATGGAGGTATTGGTCAAGAAAAACAAAACAAAATTCAATTGCTTAGAGCTGAAGGACTGAGAGGCAGAGTCCAGACTACCAGTGTGGAGGAGGTGGACATAATGACATGGCAAGGACCAGGCTAAGATGATGGTCCAAATGAATCATGAGTAGACATTCATGTCATCAGTTCTAGAGACAAATTGTAAGCTGATATCACTCCAAAATGTCTTCATAAGGAGCTTTGCTTGCTAGAATCAAATTGCCAGGTAAAACTCTTTTTTTTTTTCCAGGAGCTCTGTACAGCACTGAGACTATGAGAAATTACTAGAGTGTAGAGCAACACTTTCCCCCAGCCTAGTTTTATGAATGAATCAACAAGTGAATTACAACAAGGAGCAGGTTCCCTTTACCAAATGCTTTTGGTTATCTGCCAATAATTGTTGGACAAACAAGAAACAACTTGGGGTTTGGGTGTAGTACCACTTAATTCAATATAATCCAATAATAAGTAGTGAGCACCTGATGTAAGACAAATTGCCTAAGGGAAAGGCAATATTCTCAAAGAAAGAATGAAGATTCTCAGGAACAACAAACTGGCCAGTTTGGAAAGAACATAGAGTAAGTGAAGGGAGGTAATGGACAATTAGCCTAGAAATGGAGGCTGGAGCCCAAGTGAGACAGACTTTGAATGCCAAGATGAAAAATCTGGATTTTATCCTAGGAGTGATAGCGAGCCACCAAAAAGTCTGGAGTGGGGGAATAATGCAATCAGGTCTTTGCTTTTGGAAGATTATTTGGAAATCTGTGAGGAGGATGAGTCAGAGAAAGGAACATCTGGAAGCTGGATGTTCAATTGTGGTGCTATTGGAATAATCCAGATAAGAGATGATGAAGTCTTAAAATAGAAGTGGTAGCTGGCAGAGTGGGGAAAAGGGTACATGTGGGAAAGATGCAGAAATAGATTGGACAAGGGTAGGCAAAGTATCAAGTAGAGATTGAGAAAGGTGGAATATTCAAGTCTGATTCTGTGGTTGCAAACTTTGGTGTCTTTAAAGATAACTAACTGTTCACTCAAGAGAAATAAATTTGAAGAAGGAAGTGGTTTGTAAGGAAGCTTGTATTTGAGATTAACAATAATAATAATAATAGTTACTGAAGGGCAGGAACTGCCCTTTATCTTGTTTTTATTTTCAGTGCTTAGCATGGTGTTTGGGATATAATAGGTACAAAACAAATGTTTATTGAGTAACTAGTAATAGCAATAATCCTAATAACATTAATGTAGCACTTCAAGGTTTGACATCTATATGTATCATCTCATTGAATTCTCACAAAAATCTTTTGAAGTAAATGTTATTATTAGCCCAATTTTATAGACGGAGTAACTGATGCTGAGAGAGAGAAAATAATTTGCTTAGGGTCATGCAGCTAGTTAAATACGTCAGGTAAATTTTTTTCTTTTTTTTTCATTTTATTAATTTATTTTGATTTATCAACAATCACTTCCATATGCTTTTGAGTTGGAAGCTTTTCTCTCCCTTCCTCCCACCCACCCTCCCCCAGATGGCACACAATCTGATATAAGCTTTACATTCCTATTAAACATATTTTCACATTAGTGAAGTTGTAAGTAAAAATTAAAACCAATGGGAGGAGCCATCAGAAAGATGAAACAAAACTCAACAGAAGGTAAAAATAAGTGATAGAGATTGGACTTCCATAGCTCTTTGTTTGGATGTGGATAGCATTTTCCATCCCAATTGCCTCTGGAGATGTCTTAGATTCAGGTAAATTTTTAACTTAGATCTTCTCAACCCCAAATCTAGCCTTCTCTTCACTATACCACTCACCTACAGGACATTCGGATGCTGTGACATCCAAGCCATGGCAGCTCTCTAGAGGGAACTGAAATGCATGCTGAGAAATTTCCAAATACAAGTGGATAATGTGAAAGAAGGAGCAGAATACAATGGAAGGACATTAGGGTTTCAAATGAGAGAACCTGGGTTGGAACCCTGGATCTGCAATTTACTACTGGGTGACCTTGGACAAATCATTTAACATTTCTGGGCCTCATTTTCTTCCTTTGTAAAATGAAAGAGTTGAACTGATCTTTTACATGATCTCTAAGTTTTCTTCAAGCCAAAAATTAGTGATACTGTCTAGAAAGATCAGCCTTTGATTTAATGATCCATAGAGGAATTGTCAAGTAGTTTACAAAAAGATTTATGGAATTTGAATTTATAAGTTTTTATTTTGTAAGTTTTAAATTGTGCAATAAGCTTTTATAATGTTATACAATTTGTATATTATTTATTTATATAATACATTTATATATAATTTATTAATTTAAAATAAGCTTATAATTTTTGATTTATAAGTTCAACCTTTGATTTTTCTGGTCTTTTTTTATTCCCATAACTAAGGCCTAGACACTCTTCTTATTCCCTCCTTATTCTCCCTCCTTTTTTTTTCCTTTCCCTTTCCTGAAACTCAATCAGATGGCTTGGCTCTACCTGCTGTTGTTGTCATTCAGTCATTTTCAGTTGCATCCAACTCTCTGTGACCCCATTTGGAGTTTTCTTGGCAAAGATACTGGAGTGGTTTGCTATCTCATCAGCTCATTTTACAGATAAGAACTGGGCAAACAGGATTAAGTGACTCGCCCAGGGTCACATAGCTAGTGAGTGTCTGCAGCTGAATTTGAACTCATAAAGATGAGTCTTCCTGATTCCAACCCCAGTGTGCTAGCTGCTGTACCACTTGGCTGCCCTTTATCTCTGCCTATGACACCAGAATCAGGAAACCGATCACACCCAGTTGAGAAGAACCCCTTCCTTTCTTTAGAAAATACATGAAGCTCTACTGACCAGCATCCTAAAGTGATCCCAAGCTAATCAAAGATGGGAAAATGTACCTAGAAGTCCAAAAACATCATTGATTTCCTCTTTCTGCCATGGCCTGAAAGCCACATTATTCAAGAATCCCTGGTAATATCCTGATGGTAATCCCCCAGCTACCATTTCCCAATATTTCCATGAACATGTCAGTTCTAGGCCTATTACAAAGGGTTGATGGGTTACTCTAAAATACCCTTTCATCAAGGCAATGTGCGTTTGTTGTATTTCATAATGTACTGGATTTGGAAAGAGGAAAACCTAAATTCAAACCCTGCCTCATATACTTCCAAGTTATATGAGTGTGGATGAACTACTTAAGCTTTCTCAACCTCGTTTCCTAACTTGTAAAATGAGGTATTTTCTATATATTATTACTATTATTGTTGTTATCCAAGGCTCTCCCTATTAGACATCCCTAGTTAAACCTCATGACCTTCCCTTAAAGAATATGATAACCAACTAAACAAAAAAAGAATCTATTGGCTGGAGAATTTCGTTCATCTGTGAAGCTCCTTTAGTCCCAACAGCAGGTTCCTGCAATCAGTATTGTTAGTTATTTTGTTTTTAGTTAATCTAACATATTAGAGTAATCCTAGGTGAAAGATTATGCCTTCTTCCACTTCCTGGAGTAGCACCTAGGCTAAAGCAGCTGGAATTTACCAAAATAACAGCATGGCAGGAGGGAGGCAGTGTGGTTTAATAGACAGAACACTGACTCTTAAATCTGGGGGCCAAAATTCAAATCTTACCTCTGACTTCACTACCTGTGTAACTGTGGGAAATTCATTTAATCTCCCTTGTCTACAAAATGAGGGGTTTGGATTAAAGTTCCTCCCATAAATCTCTGAATCAATTATTCTTTGCCCTATCTCTCTTACAGACAATGAATTGAGCAAAGAATTGAAGAATTTCACCCTATCTCCAAAGATCATTACAAAAGAGAAGTTTCCATGCTACTAGAGAGAGAACATGGATTTTTTAAAGCTGGTTTTCCCTTTCAAGAATGTATTACATCAATTGGTTAATTTAAAAAAAAAAAGGAAATTGGTATATGAGCTTACAATTTCTTAATTAAATCAACAGAGTTTCCATATCCTCTTCTAAAGGTAGTCACACCTTTGGTCAATTTAAATCAATTTGCTCCTCTTTAGAAAGTAGGCTGTCATGTATATGCTTCCAACTTCCGATGCTACTTGCTTTCTTATCTTAGGGGGGAAAATAAAAATAATTTCTGGTACTTCCCAAACTTCCTGTCTTCAAATGGCAGAGATTTATTTTGGGTAAGTTCAAACTGTACTGTCCCCAGAGTGATCCGTGTTTGGTAACTTCTAAAAAGACCTGGACAATGCTATTCTCCTCTGTGTTGGTATGGCCATATGTGTTTCCTGTGGCTTTTACTTGAAAAAAAAAGATAGGGAAATTTTTAATATTGTGAATATTTTGAATAGCATCCATTAAAGGGAATCCATTAAAAGCACTAAATGGTTTAATGGCATTTTTTTCAGGGTTGTGGGAAAGATTCTAACTGTGCCACCAAAATTAATCTAACTGATAATATGTGGGAGCTCATTAACTTCCCATGAAAGGTCTGGAATACCCAAGCCTGGTGTAGGAGTGAGGGATTTTTCTGAGCCATGAGGAGATACAATGAATAATTATATTTTTTGCCCCACTTTAAAAGTAAAATGAATAAAACACATTTATTATTTGGCACATCTAATTGCAGAATCATTTCAGTAAAATGGGTAAAGTACATAAATCAGACACAAATTGTAAAAAGGAATGCCTTCAATAGAATACAAAATCTTTTGCATACACTTAATATATCTGAGAGAACATTTCAATTAAAACTGTATGAAGTTTTAAATTAAACATGGACTCGGCAGACTTTGGGGTGGGTGGGAGGGTATACTTTCTATGAGAATGGCCCAGGTATGCCTGCCTTTTGGTTTTGGGGGCTTGGCACACATAACGCCCATCAATGTAGGAAGGAAAGAAGACAGTTAATGCACCCATAATGAAGCTAGGACCTGCAAGAAGACTGTGGTTGGACACAGAGGTATTTGTCACCTGCCACTTGGATATTTCTGATTTTTTTTTCCTAGGTGGGGAATGCTACCCATGACTTATTCTACTTTGAAGGACAAATATTAAGAGACTACTTACTTCATTTTCTTCCCCCATTACTATTACTGTTGTTGAACCAAATGATATAAACAAAGGCCTGTTTTTAAATTATGGCATCACGATAATAATAGCTAGAATTTATTTAAAACTTTTAGGTTTGCAAATATTTTCTCGTTTGATCTTCACAATGATCTCATGACATAGATGTCATTATTATTCACATATTATAGATGAGGAAACTGAAGCACAGAATAGTGACTTGTCTGCGGTTACACAGGAAGTAAGAGTCTAAAGCTATACTGGACTCGGGTCTTCCTGCTCCACCTCCAGCACTCTATCTACTGTGCTCCCTAGGTGTCCTAGATCATACATAGATCGTAGACCTAATGCTGGAAGAAAACTTTGAACTGCATAGTCTCAGAATCCCAAATTTAATTGTGGGAAAAGACCTCAGCAGCCATCTAGCTGAATCAACTCAAGGGAACAAGCATAGATTAAACACTTAACTGTGTGCTAAGCACCTGGGGAATCCAAATACAACAGGAAGTGCCTGCCCTGAAGGAGCTTATATTCTAATGGGAGAAGATGACACGTAAAAGAGGGAAGAGGATGCATAGAAAACACCTGGAAGGACATAGTGAAGGAAAGAATGAGGACATGGCTACCTGGGTAGTTTGCATAAAATAGGAAGAAACTGATCAATCAGAGGATGGAGCCACAGAGGTGGAGTGAATTTCCAGGATGACTGTGCCATGGTGGAGAAAGTCCAGAGAGCCAGAAGTGAACTCCAGAGAATAATGAAATCCAACCCATCTACAACAGCAATAGAAACCCCAACAAATAGGTCCAGTCTCAACTTGAAGATCTCCAAGTGAGAGAGTACATCACCTCCAGATCAGCTCAGCTCACCTTTAGTCAGCTTTACTTGTTAGAAGCCGTCTGGCCCCTTTCCCTCCACACAAACACACAGTGTCACTTCCTGACAGTTTCTATCCATTGCTCCTCGTTCTGAACAATCAAACCCAATCCAATTCCTTCTCCACATGAGAACGCTTCAAATGCCTGAGGACAGCTAGGATATCCTGTCTTTACATCTAGTTCAACCCCTTTATTTTACAGGTGAGAAAACTAAGGCCCAGAGAAGAAAAAGGACTTGCCTAAAACAAAAAGGTAGGAAACGTTAAAAGCAAGATTCGAACTCAGATCCTTTGACCACAAGTTCAGAGTTCTTTCAACTAGACCACACTGCCTCCTAGTCTTCAAACAAACTTACTTGTCAAGGATGTTGTAGGAAATTGCCTGTGTAGATACAGGTTGGACTATAAAGTCTCTGATGTTCCACCTGTGATTCTGTGGGGTTGGGGAATGTTGTTGTTGTTGTTACTAATAAATAACTGGCATTTATACCGAGCTTTAAGGTTTACAAAGTGCTTTATATACATTATCTCATTTGTGCAGTCATCTATTTTAACAGCAATCACTAGTCTTCAATATTGATACCTACTTGGATATTACCTCTACAACTGCTTTCTTCAAAACATCTAACAATATCTCAGTTAAACTTTTCAGGTCATGAAGGCAGTACTCACTGAATGATGGATGTGTAACAGGAACTCGATGTGTGGAGACTTCCAATTTTCAGTCTGTGGGATGAAGAACAGATACCAATCACACCTCTCTTAAGACCACTTCCTTTCATTTCTCAACTTGGGCAAGTCCAGTGAAATTACAGGAGATAAGCATGTGATTCTTTCCTTTGGTCATAAATGGAGAGAAAAAATCTACTGAAGCATCATTTTAAGGTCCCATGTCAAAGTGGTGGGGTGCTTGGGTGCTTGTGCTTGGACCCCAATTTCTCCCTAGCCTCAGAAACACTATCCCTGACAGTTTCTCCCCAGCCCAAGGACACTGTGCCTAGCAATTACTCATGAGTGGGCCCCAGCAAGACACTTATCTCTTTCCTTGGCGCAGTTACAAATAGTACCTGAAGGAATTATTAGTTTAAACTGGCTTTGCACTGGGCCATAAAGATGTTCTTACCCACTGGACTATCTATACTACCGCCCTACCTCATTGTCTACATACTGGACTCCTCATTATCTGTATTCTAGACTTAAGACATATGTATACTCCCTACATCTATCTTGTCAGAGAAGACATTGATTGGTGGCAGACTGGACAATTCTCAGTTACCCCTGAACTCTACTTAACTTAGCGACATAGCAGGCCTAAAACCACACCTCCATGTGTTCCCCCACCCCACCCCCGTGGGCTTTTCCTAGTGAACTCTGGGTAAAACGCCTGAGCAGTAGGTACAAGAAGTGCAGGTTCTTTTAAGAACTGACCACTCCTTAACTACTCCCTAATCCCACCCTGAATCCCCTAGTTAGCATATTTGGCACATGTTTTATTGTATTTCATCCTATATAAATTTTAACTGTACCCCTCTAAGATCTCAGGTTCCTTAAGAATCCTTGCCCGATGAAAAGCGAAACAATCAACTTTTGCCAACTTGAATTAAAGAATGCTTGAGTCTGTGAATTCATTCTAGATGACCCTGCCGTGTACTCCAATCTTTGAGGGGTCTCAAACTCTCAGACCACAACAAAAGAGGTGTCAGAATGAGAAAAAAAATGGGTTTTTGCCTTTCTTGTCACTCATTCCACCCACTCACACCCTCCTCCCATTAAGATTATGAGTTCCTCAGACATGGAATTCTTACTGACTTATGGAACTGAGCTACCTTGGATACCTTGGTGATTTATTGGATAGAGTGTTAGACTTGGAATCAGAGAAATCTGAATTCAAATCCTGCCTCAGGCACTTCCTCTTTGTGTAACCTCAAGCAAGTCTGTGCCTTAGCTGCCTCAGCAGTCAAATGAGACATTTGGAATAGACAGCCTACAAAATTCCTTCTAATTCTATTCTGTGATCCTATGAGAATATCCAGTTTAATAATATAACAGGACATTTGGGAAGGAAAAGAAACATAACTGAAGTCATCTAAAATACCATGCTCACTAATACCAGTCAACCAACATATTAAATGGGTGCCTATACATATGCATACACATACCTATATGTGTGCATATTATTTGTGTGTGTGTGTGTATATACACACACATACACACATGTGTGTGAGAGAGAGGAGGAGGTGGAGCACAAAAAGGTTCTAGATTTTGTCATTGTGGAGAGGTTCTAATGTGGGAATTCATTCTATTCATACAGGCAACAACACATCTAGGTACTAGGGACTTGCCCAAAGCACCCAGAGGTTCATTGTCTTGAGTGGAGTCACATGGCTAGGAAGTGTCAAAGGGAGATTTTGAAGCCAGGTTTCCCTGATTCTAAGCCTATCATATTATCTGGCATGTATAGAAATGGAACTCAAGCTATAAAATCTAAGCCAAAAGCTATTCACAATGCCAAGTTCCTCACTTTAAAAGAAATCTAATGAAAATGACAGAATTTAAAAAGAACATTAGGATAAGTGATAGGAAGAGTGGAATCATTATTTTAGAATCCCAGATTCACAGCTGTTAGGAATATTTGAGGCCAAATCCCTCATTCTGTAGATGAGGAAACTAAGCCCCTCAGGAGGGCAGTGACTTTCCTTTATCATAAATTAGAGCTGGGTAGGACCTCAAAGACCATCAGTCCAACCACCTTATGTTATGGATGAGGAGACTGAGGCCCAGAGAGGTTAAGTGCCGTGCCCAAATTCAGTCAGGTACTAAACAGAACTGGGATTTGAACCCAGGGTCTCTGTGTCCAGAACTAAGACACTTTCCATTGTGTCATATGACCTCTAAATTTCCCAGTTAGAAAGAAAAAAAGGAAAGGAAGGAAAAGAAAAACTGCACGTATTTGATGAATTTTTAACAAGCTTTGAATAATAAAATCTTCCCTTTATACTCCCTCTAACAGCACCCTAGATCAATCTAACTCAGAACACTAATAGCTCAACTTTGTATTGGACCCACTCCCAATGGAGCACTGTTAGCAACAAAAGTTCCAAGAAGACATTGGTGAACCAGAAAACAAACAAACAAACAACTTTCTATTAATGGCCTAGCAAGGCTGGGTGTCCCATGTGTGGGCATACCTTACCGAAGGGAGAGTAAAGCTTTATATTCCTAGGCCCAAATCACAGTTCCCTCCTCTGTTTCCCCATTGACTGGGTCATGCAGGGTTTACAGCCTATCCAGAGCACCTAATTCCCCCAAGTGAGTCTCTGCCCCTAATTACATCCCCCACCTGTGAATACTGCAGCAGCTACTCCTCAAGGCATTTTGGGGACTTAGCCACATCCTGATGAGTGCTATGCAGAAGCGACATTCCCAACCACATTTTCTAGAGCAGTGACGGCAAAGACCTCATGAAGTTTAAAATAACAACTCCTATTTTTCTATTCCTCAAAGGTTCCCAGAACACTTTCCTCAAAATAGCTGGGACAATCTAGCCCCAATCTACCTGTCTAGTATTGTCTCCAACTACTGCAAAATACTCAAAAATATACATTTCTTTATAGTTAAACAGGATTACTCCTTGTCACTCTTTGTTCTATTATGATTATAATTATCATCATTAATACAATTTCCTTAAAAGCCAGTGTCACAAGGGAAATGTCACAAGCAGATGGCTGCGCAGAGGAATTCGAGCCAGGGTTATATATAGCAGGAATTCTGTTTCTCCTAATATATGCAGCCAGGCAGGTCAGAGGAAAGAACATTGGGCCTGTAGGAAGGAATACCAGAGTTCACATTTAGCCTCAGACACTTACTAGCAGATGACCCTGGGCAAATCACTTAACTCTATTTGTCTGTTTCCCCAGTTATAAAATGGAGATGATAACAGTGGCTACCTTCAGGGTTGTTGTAAGGACAAAAGAAGCAATATTTGTGAAGTACTTGGTACAGTGTCTGCACATAGTAGGAGCTATATAAAAGTTGATTCCCTTGTGCCCTAACATTCCCCTCCCCCAAGACCACTACAGTGGCCATGAATGTTAAGCAGGAATAATGAAACTTTTTTTTTCCATTGGGTACTAGTGATAGATATTACTGATTCGTTTGGTATACCAGGCAGTGGGATGAAATTGCTTTTTGGAAACCTAAAAATAAATGCAATAACATCAGACTGTAGTCCACTCATACTCAAAAAAAGTCATGATGATCAATTTCACATGGTAGACAGTGAAACAAGGGGCCCTACTGCCCCACTAGAAGATAAGATACATCTGAAGAAATCAGACATCCCTTTATCCCCAACCCCTGGAAATGTTTTGGTGCAGATCACGCTGACTGCTAAAGCAAGCAAACTGTTCCTCAACATAAAATCTTTTGAAAACAGGAATACTTTCTTTCATCATGTGCCAGCACTGTAGCATAATAAAACTAGAACTAGATATCACCAATTACAGACAAAGGCTTCATCCCACTCTTTGCCGATGGTACTCTTAGCTCCAAGTAACCAAACACCATCTTGCTGACAAATTCAGGAAAATAAAATAATAGCTTCATCCCTAAGCCAAAGTTGGATGGAGCAAGATATGAAATTGAGTATGTACTAAAGCCTCAAGTGAGAAGAGTTGGTTTATCATTTCCTTCTCCAGCTCATTTTACAGATGAGGAAATTGAGGCAAACAGGGCCAATTGACTTGCCCAGGGTCACACAGCTAGGAAGTGTCTGAGGCCAAATTTGAACTCAGGACTTCTTGAAACCAAACCCAGTACTCTGCCCATTGTATCACCTAGCTGTCTTTGAAAACATTCACTTGATAAAAACTTCTAGAAAATATGCCAGTTAATGGAATGCGTGAAAAAACACCAGTGATATCTCAAACGATGGAGCAGTGAGCTAACAATATAAATTCAAGATTAGTCCATTGAAACTAAAAACTGCAGAAAAAGTTAATATTCAAGATCCTAAGGTTAATGACCAATATAAATCACACAAGAAAATTGTGGAAACTGTACCACACATCACTGAAGGTTATAAAATTTGGCTAAAATTATGCATCAGAAGCTCATTATCTTTAATTGACTGACAAATCCTATCCTACAGATAAAAACTTCAAAATACCCTTCAGAATGCAACACTGTACACTGTATTAGAAAAGGATCATTTGACTTAACAGGGTACACTGTTGCCCAGAATCTCCTAGACACAATATTGATTCAATTAAAGAAAATTTTAGGAAAAATATTTTAATAGATGGCGTCCTTCAAAATGTTCATAAACTTCAAGCTATATGAAATGAAAAACTTCCAAAGTATAGAGACCTGGCCAAGATCAAAGTCATATAGGAATAGAATGAGGTATATGACATCCCTGTTATTTGTTATTGAAAGTTTACCATAGATGCTTTCAGTGAATCAATCAAGGATAAACATGGACCAGAATTTTTTTCAAAAATGCAATTAGATTATTTCATTCAACTACGTCATTGCCTATGGAACAAAATGCATAAAGGAACTATAGCAGAATAGTGACTATTTCTACTTGAATTCCCTCAAAAAAAGAGAGGAGTGAGATAATAACAATAATACCTAGTGCCATTATTCATTTTTATTACAACTATTACCTCCTCAAGAAAACACCCAACAAATTACATTTGAACCTGATAGTTATACCAAACTGAACTCTTTCCCACAACTGCCCAAGCATATAATTGATCAATGAAAACTTAAAAATGGCATTTCAGTAGATTTTGCTATACCAAACACTTACAATCATTGAGATGTATGTAACAAAAGACTTTATAGAGATCTAACAGAAAATAGGTAGATTCTGATTAATGGAAAAGTGAATCCTCTGAAATGGTGGCATAATTTAAATTCACTCTGCATATATTTCCATTGGGTTTGAACCAATTATGATATTTTACATAATTATAACTTTAAATAGTTTAAATTCAAATACATGGGAGCACTACAGAGAATTCATTATTTCCACTAATGAGGACCTATCTGTAGTACTGAGGATGCTTTTAATGACCCAAAAGAGGATGAGATAACACTCTAATGCTATTATTCATCTACAAAATACAGTTATTTTATTCTACTGTATGATCATTTATAGGTTATTAATAAAAGAAATAATAGTAGGATAGCAAGTGACTTGTCACGGAATGGTTACTATCTGAATGGCATCGAAAATATGAGAAAGAAATAAAATAATAATAATAATAATAGACAGCATGGATGTATACTGTGATAGGTGCTAGGAATACAATAAATACAAGGAATGAAACAATTCACACTTACAGGGTTTAATTTAATGCAGGTCTGGCATAATCTCAAAATGCTGCAGAGGCAATGTCACCACATAGAGCCTGATGCTGGAGGTCCCCGATCACATCAAAATGATGTGAAATAGAGATGCCTTGGAAAGACTGTGGAGCACATGTGGACATTCTTTAGCTCGTTCTGGCTGGCTAACCACATAGTGAAGAAGTGGTTCTTGGTTGGCTGCGAAGGTGTAATAATAATAACAATAAAATAGAGCTAAGTTTTATGCTAGACATGGAACAAATAATCTTTATAAAAATATTTGGAGTAGGTAGAGAAAATATCATCCTCCCTATTTTGTAGATGAGAAATCTGTGGTTGAGAGACATATAATGACATGGCGATGGTCATAAGGTAGCAAAGATCATAGCTGGAGTGTGAACTGTGGTCTTCCTATTGCAAAAGCATGAAATGCCTTAATCCATTTTCTTGGCTTGTCTAAGTCCTATGTTTCCTTCAGAGGCCCATTTAAATTCCCCTTCAATCCATTCAGACATCTCTGACCACCTCAATGAAGTTAACACACTTGTTCAAAGATTCCTTAAATTTCAAAAGACTCTGAAAGGCTGCTTCTATTCGTACAACCAAAAACTATGTAGTCCTAAAATATGCATATAAATATGTGTAAAAATTGGGTTATGTGTTAAAATCCCGCAATCCTTGTCTTGAGGGAGTTTACTTTCCAAAAGGGAGAAACAACTCAAATATAAATGTCTATCTATGTGTGTGTATATGTAGTACTAGTAATAGTGGTAGCAGCAACAGTGGTGGTGGTGGTGGTGGTGGTGGTGGTGGTAGTAGTAGCAGCAGCAGCGGCGGCGGCCGCGGCGGCGGCGGTGGTGGTAGTAGTGATAGTAGCAGCATCAGCAACAGTGGCAGTGGTGGTGGTGGTGGTAGTAGTAGTAGTAGTACTAGTATCTAGGTGAAGTAGAAGGTTGTTTTGGAAATTCATTGGAATATATTGATACCATTGTTCCAGTAGTAATGGAGGAATCATAGGATTATGGTTCTAGAACTGGAAGGGAGCAGTGATGAAAGTAGACTTATGAGTGGCAATCAGTCAATAACCCATTTATTACGACCCTACTATTTGCCTCTCACCGTGCTAAGCACCGGAACATTACAAAAGGCAAAAGACTGTCCCTGATCTCAAAGAACTCATAGTCCAATAAGGTCTAAACAAGCAAACAAGTAGGTATAAATAAGACATATGTAGAATTAGTCAGAGATGATCAACAAAGGGAAAGTGCTGGTATTAAGAGGAGTGAGGAACAGCTTCTTCATTCCTATAGAACATAGGCTTTTGCATGACACTTGAAGGAAGCCATAGAAGCTGGGACACAGATATCTTCATTGTTTACTAATGGTACAAACCATTTTCACATTCACTAGAATATTAGCGATGTAATGGATGTGTGGGGGCTCTCTGTAGTGCCTCCTGTTATTCAGTTGTGTCTGACTCTTCATGACCCCATGGACTACACCATCCACGGGGTTTCTTGGCAAAGATCCTGGAGTGGTTTGTCATTTTCTTTCCCGGTGGATTAAGGCAGAGGTAAAATGACTTGTCTGGGGTCACACAGCTAGTGTTTGAGGCCATATTTGAACTCAGGTCTTCCTGACTCCAGACCCAGTGCTCTATCCAATGAGCCACCTAGATGCCTCATAGTGTCTCCTACCTCTCAGCTAAAATGGGGAGACACTAATTCACATTGTAGGCTTGGTCTCTTACGCTAACCTGCCCTTACACTGGCAAGTCTAGGTTCACAGTCAAGGAACATCACTACATCTCAAGTTCTCATAGGGTCCTCAAGGTAACCTTGTTGTGGGGGAAAATCTAGACTTTACTCACCTACCTTACTTCCCACTTACCTTAAAGAGACAATACTATACATAAATAATATAGATTTAGTGAGAACAATGTGTTTGGATATGCTTCATCATTTTCTTTTGTAAATTAAATTTTCTGTTAAAGAAATTACCAAGCATTTATTTTTCTCCCTCTCTGCAATAAAAAACAAAAACAAAATCAACAAAACCTTTGTAGCAAATGCTTATAGTCATGCAAAATAAATACCTATTGTAATTGGGTCACATCCAAAAACACATCTGGTTTTGCACATGATTCCATTGCTTTGTGCCAAGAGATAGGTCAACATACTTCATCACCAGTCCTCTAGAATTCTGGTTTATCTTTGCATTGATAAAAGTTCTTAAGTCTTTAAAAATCATGCATTTTTACAATGTTGATTGGGCCAGGCTATGAGGTATATGCCTGTAGTCCTTGCTACTAAAAAAGTCTGAGACTGGTGGATCCCTTGATAATCAGGAGTTCTGAGCTGTAGTAGAGCTAAAGTCCACTGGATTAGGTGTCCAAACAAAGTCTGGAACTGATATGAGTCCCATAGAGTGGAGGACCACCAGGCTATCTAAAGAAGAGTGAATTAACCAGCAGAGCAAGTCAATGCTTCCACGCTGATTATTATTAGGATTTACCTATGAAGGGAAGCTATATTTCCAGCCTGATTGAAATACGGTTCATTTCATCAAATATACTGCCCATATGACTTAAAGGTAACCCCTGAAAGTCTCTGGGTCTCTAGATCAGGGCTTCTTAAACTTTTTCTGCTCTCAACTCCTATCAATGCTTCTTAAACCCGGTCATAACCGGGTGGATCACTTCTTTCCAATTCCAGAACTATCCTTCTTTTCTTCTATAAATTGTCTTGGGTCCTCCGGTTGCAGGAATCGTCTGTATTCTCTGCTATGCCAAATTTCTCTCATCAGAAATGTTCTGCTGTCAATACATGAGTTCAGACTTAACATATAGGCATGCTGTAATCTTCATTTCATAAAATGCTTCCCAAGATAAAGTGCTCTTACAGGGAGAATTTTAAAAGCACCATCACTGGTGCTTATGTTGATTACTACTATTTCGAAAATCAATACTGACATATGATTTTCCAGCCTGGTGGATACTGGCTTTTCCAAAGTGTTTAAATATAGAGATGTTTCTTACCTGGACTCATAAAGAGAAAGAAATGTCGATTTAAGTAATGCAGAACAGGGAAAGAAATGAAACTATTATAAACTCCTTTAGAGAAACAGCATTCCCTTTACCAAGAGTACCCTACCAACACACAAATTCATACAAATGAAACTGATGGGGGGAGTGGCATCAGCTATTGCTTTCCTTCCTCTTCTTTGCTTTGCTGTATATTAAAAGGGTGGGGGAAAGGATGAAGGAACAATCATATGCAAATGAGTATCCCCATGCAATATAATCTCCAATTACAGCATTAACAAAATACACGCATGAGTCATGGAATCTGAAAGGAATCTGACCACAGTTTATTGGAAAGATGTGTGGAGTAGGGAAGCAGGGCCATCCCCGCCCCCACTGATTTTCCTGAATGAAAGGTCTTATGTCACTCTCCAACTCAATAAACTACAGTGACTTCTTATTACCTCTAGGACAGATGTTCTTAACCTCTGGTCTATGAACTTTTTAAAAAATATATACTTTGATAACTATATCTCAATATAATTATTTTCCTTATAATTTTTTGTATTTTGTTTTACATATTTTAAAACATTCTGAAAAGGGGACCATAGGCTTCTCCAGGCTGCCCAAGGGGTCCTTAAATAAAAAAGGTTAGGAATCTCCTGTGATCTATCTAGGAAAACATGTCAACATTTCCATTTCACATTTAAGTCTCTTCACAACATGGCCCCATCTTACTTTTTCAGTCATCTAAAACTTAACTTGCTTCTATACATTCTGTGGCCCTGCCATACAGGCTTATTGGCTGTTCCACACACAAGATGCTCCATCTTAATTTTCAAGCAGTCAGTCTAGAGGTGGACCAGGCTCAAGTGCAAGTTGAAGGGGGAGACAGAGAGCACCCTTTATGTTCTGGATGGGGACTCCGGAATCATTGAATCAACCTTAGGGTGGGGCTGTCCCCAAGAGGCAGATGCACAAAAATATTTGTAGCAGCTTTTTCTTTACAGTAGCAAATAATTAGAAAATAAGATGTTGCCCATCAATTATTAGAATACTTGAACAAATTGTGATGTATGAAATTAATGTAATATTATTATGCCATAAGAATTGATGATAAAAATGGTTTCAGTGAAACTTGGGAAGATTTAGGTACTAATAAAAGTGAAGTGAGCAGAAGCAAAACACTTTTTACCATAACACAATACCGCAAAAAGAAACAACTTTGAAAGACCTAAGACCTTTGATCAACACAATAGACATGATTCCAGAATACTGATATTGAAGAATCCTACCCACTATCCTAACAGAGAGGTGATGGATGACTCACGATGCAAATATACCCACATATGTGTGTATATGTGAATATATATATATACACGCACATATACATACATACACATGTATGTAAATGCATGTGTGTGTACAGTTCAGGATATGTCTAGTACAGGAATTTATTTTGCTTGACTATGAACATTTGTTGCAAGGGTTTTCTTTTTCTTTACTCTCCCCTGACTGAAGGATGAGGTGGGAGGAATTAAAAAGTGAAAAATCATTTTTTTCCAATGGAAAAAATTTAATGAAAAAAAAATTGATATGGGTCCTCATGAAATAGTCAATGAATACCTTAAAATAGTGGTAAGGCTTGTTTCTCTAATGCTTCAAAAGATCTGTGATCTCAAAGATGGGAAGGTTTCCTCTACTGGTGCTATGGTAGGAGCAATATACTGGAATTAGTTTTTTTTTTTCCTTAAAAAGGTATTGAGGACTTCCATAACATTTAGTCGTCTCAGGGGACCAAGGGCTTAGTCCCCTAATATCACTTTTTCATTTCCTAAATGCCAAACAAGCATGAGGAGTTCCAGGGGCTCTCTGATGCTTGGTGTGCCATGATGGGCAAATAAGGTAAAGGAGATTTCTTAGCTAATTCAACTTGAGGTATCTTCAGTGCTTTTCCTTTTTGAATCAATCCATCAATAAACATTTATTAAGCACCTACTATGTTCCAGGCACTATGCTAAGCACTGGGGATACAAAAATATGCAAAAGATAGTCTCTACTTTCAAAGAGCCTACTATCTAATGGGGGAGGTAACATGCAATAAATATATACAAAGCAAGTTACACACAGGATCAATAGAAAACAATAAACAGAGGGAAGACACTGGAATTAAGAGAAGTTGGCAAGGCTTCCTGTAGAATGTAGGATTTTAGTTGGGACTTAAAAGGAAGTCAGGGAAGTCAGTTATTGGAATAGCGGAGGGAGAGTGTTCCAGGCATGAGAGACAACCAGAGAGAGTACCTGAAAATGAGAGATGAGCTGTCTTGTTTGTACAACAACCAGGAATGTGTCAGGCAGTAAGGTGTAAGAAACCTAGAAAGATAGGAGAGAGCTGGAGGCAATGGGGAGCCATGGGAGCTTGTTGAGTAGGAGGATGACATGATTACACTGATGTTTTAGGTAAATCGTTCTCATGGCCAAATGGGGATGGATTGGAAGGGTGAGAGGCTTCAGTCAGGCAGACCCACCAGCAGGCTGCTGCAGTGATCCAGGCCTGAAGTGATGAAGGCCTGTGTTAGAGTGATGGCAGTGTCAGAGAGTAAGGGACCTATTCAAGAGATATTGCAAAGGTGAAATCAGAGGACCTTGACAACAGCTTGGATATAGGAGGGAGGAGTGAGAGATGGTGAGGAATCCAGGACAACTCCTGAGTTGCAAGACTGAGGAATTTGGAAGATTGTAGAGGGCCGGCTTTGGGGAGTTGGAGGGCTTAGGCCAGCCCGGGTCTTACCTGTAGTTTGTACTAAGCCCGACAGCTGTGAAACTCAGGATGTCGGCTCACCGCCCCCCTGTTCTGTCTCTTGAAAACAGGATGCAGGAAGGGAGGAAACAGATGGGGTACAGGACAGGACCCAGACAAGGTACAAGGAAGTAAGGAAGTTACTTAATTAGGTTTGTACTTTTCATGGAAAATAATGTTACTGTTGCTTGATCCAGTTCTATATAAACCTGAGCCCTCAGATCAATAAACGAAGGTTGTTCTTCACACCTTCCACTTGTCCCATGATTCTTTCTCTCTTCACACTCTACATGCATCAGACCACAGCCGGGGACGCAGGCACTCCCAGCAGAGGATGATATTACCCTTTATGGTAAGAGATAAGGGAGGAGGGGAGATTCATTCCTCCTCTTGCTAAAGTTAAGGAAAGATCAAACCTAATCGACCAGTGGACTGGCCTGAATGAGGCCTAGTCTGGAAAAGGTACATGCTGTAGTTCCTCCACCTTGGTACACGAGCTTAATGAATTGCTTTAGCCAAAAGCAATCCTCACTGGTGGTCAGTTTTCTTTGGCTGAACCTCTATTGGCATGTTAGCTTTGATATTTACCACCTTTGTAACACTGAACAACGAAACCTCTCAGAATGAGGTTGCACTAGATGACCGATAATTAAGGTCCCTTCAGGGTATAAATTTTGATCCTTCTTCCTATGTCCTAGGAACTATGTTAGGTGCCAAGGATAAAAAGAAAGAATATAACAACACCAGTGATGATGACAAGAACAGCAGCAACAATGACCCCAGTATTCTGGAATTATAGCTAATACAAAAAAATATATATATACATTCTTTAAAATGTTACAGCGAACCTCTCTTCGGATACCTCATCATGATATGAAGATGAAGATGAATTTTGCAAGCTTTTGTGAGTTGATCAAGTTCTACAGATGCTGAAAAGGCATAGAAGATATGCTCACTGTTGGGTTTTCTATGTTTAGAGCAATCATGAGCAGAAGAGATTAGGAAATCATTTTTAGCTGCCCAGTAACTGACAAAGACCATTTATAAATGTGTGGGAGGACCATAATTTATGTCAATGGTGGGAATGCCCATAAGAAATATAATTATACACAGAGACTTTAAAATATTAATATAGGAAATTCAGTAATCATTTAAATACTCAAAATGAGTGATCACATAATATATGCATACATACATTTTTCCAAAGTTGTGTCATGCATATATGTATGTATTTCTATTGCTCAGTCAACATAAATGAGAAGAAAATGACCATACTTTATTCAAGGATGTATAGAATAAAGTTTCGAGGCTATAATGTTGAAGAGCAATTTTGGTTTGTCCAATCATGTATCTTGTGTTATAACTTTTGGGGGCATTATGATTTTTAATAAATATATACTGGTTGATCATTTTTGTCAGTCAAGAAATGTTAATTATGTATCAGTCACTCTGCTGAAGATTAGTGATGCAAAAAAGATAAAAATTTGGTCCCTGACCTCAAGGAGCTCATATTCTAATTGAGAAGATAATTGTTATATAACTACTTATCTACAAGATATATACACAGAAAATGAGAGGTAAACAAATGAGAGGCATTAACAGTGGGTGAAGGGGCAATGGGTACTAGGAAAGGCCTTCTATAGGAGGTGAGATTTCAGGAGAACCTTGAAGAACACTGAGGAAATTAAAAAGCAGAGACAAAGGGGAAGAGCAATCCTGGCACGGAGGACAGCCAGTGCAAAAGTACAGAGGAGACAGATGGAGTGCCATGTGTGCAGAACAGCAAGAAATCCAATGAAGCATAGATGGAGTGCATGGAGGGAAGTGAAGCATATGGAGACTGAAAAAGGAGGAAGGGACTAAGCATGGGAAAGCTTTCCAAGACCAGCATAAGACTTCATATTTGATCCTGGAAGAAAGTGGGATTCACTGGAGTTTATTGAATAGAAGCATAACATGATCAGAACTGTGCATTAGAAAATCACTTTGGCAGTTGTTTTTGTTTGTTTGTTTTCATTTTTGTTTTTTATGATGACCCTGATTATGTGACCTAGCCTCATTCCCTAATCCTCCTCGAGAGGAAGTGTACCACCACAGAAAGCATCATGATTTGGACGTCATAAGGCCTTAAGTCAAATTTCTGCCACTTACTACCTGTGAGCTATGATTCATTTCACTTATTTAGGCCTGTTTCACTGTATCTAAAATAAAGGCAGATTGGAACAGATGACCTCTGAGATGCCTCAGCTCTTCTCCATCTATGCCCCTAGAATCATCTTTCAGTTTTTGCCATAAGCACTCAAGTCACTAGCACATATTTTGGAAGAGGATTTAACTAATAGGTTTAAAGATTAATATCATCCAATATTATTATTTCAATAAGTGTATTATTTGGAGAGGCAGCAGTTTGGATAAAAAGCTGACCTCAGAGGCAGGAAGACATAGGGATAAGTCTGGCTTTATAAACTTAGTAGGTGTGTTATGATGCCAAGTCCCAATGTCCTTGACATTGATCTATCGATTCAGACTATAACTTACAAAGCAGGTGTCCTGATCTGCATTGGTCTCAGAGGATTAGTCCTCAGAGTTCAGTCCTCATCAGGACTGAATGAAATCACAGATTAGGTTCAGAAAAATGGATTGACTATAATCGTGATCTAGTTAATTACATAACCCAAATTGTATAGTACATTCAATAATGTCAACTTGTACAGATGCCTTTTAACATAACTCTTATGCTAGTGATGCTTTTGCCTACAAGTCATAGAGCTCCATAAGCTTAGAAGAAACAAACCTAAAAATAGCTCAAGAGCAGCTGATAGGTTCAACTTGAACATATAACTAATGATTATTGTAATAGGATCAGATATTTAGAGCTGGAAGAGATCACAAAAAGTCACTGAGACCAATGCTTTGATTTTACAAACAAGGACTTTGAGTGATAAAGAGGTTAAGTGACTTGTTTGCCCTCACACAACTAGTAAGCATTTGAGGCTAGATCTGAGCTTGGAACTTCCTGATACTAAAAGCAACTACTTATCCACTGTCTCACGCTCATCTGTATTGACAAGGGGCAGCAAAGATATCAAGAACTTATATGAAAAGAAAGGTTCACAGGATCATAGAGTAGGGCTAGAGGGAACATTAAGGTCATTGATTTGAATGCCATCATTTTTTAAGAGATGAAGAACGTAAAATCAAGAGAAGTAAATGAACTTGCCCAATGTTACACATGGACATTTAATGACAGAGATGGAATTCTGATCCAAGTCCTGTGACCTGAATGAGAAGACATGGCTTTGATATCCTGAGGTAGAAGCTTAGTAGCGATATCACTGGGTCAAAGAGGATGCTCACTATTGATAAAACCTAACATGATTCTTTTTGCTCTCCTAATTAGTAAGAATATGGATGGACAAATTAGACAGATGAATGGAGAGCTATACTAGCATCTCTGAAATGTGAAAAGAACCAAAGGAAAGTATTCAGCACATTGGATAAATTCTCTTTGGAGGGAAAATAATGGACAAAAATTGCACATAAGAAGGCATGGTTAGGCTGGGACCTGCATTGATTAAAAAAAAAAAATAAGTATTTCATCTGTGATTGCCCAGGTATGATAATAGGGTAGGAAACTCTTATCAAAGCATGTCAGGAACTGTTTAATAACTCGGGGCTTTGGAGAGTTACCTGGACTATTGATTGGTGCCTCTCTACAGAGCAGAAAAAACATCCACATTGATTAAATCTTGGTTCCATTCTAATGTGATAAAGTGGTACATGTGTATTTATGGACAAAAATATGTCTTGGAGACAATGAATTATATTGACCTGTTAAAAAATACAGAACTAAAAATATATAACCCATACTAAATATTAGATAAAAATATAAATTAAAGATAAAATAATATAGGAAATTTTCCACTAAAAAGATGAATTAATTTTGCAAAAAGATAATGTAAAGTAAAATTAGATAAAAGTCTGTTAGGAATATGATATTATGCATATCATATTATGCATTATACCAACTATAAGCAATATTTCAACAGAAATTCCTCATTAGTTAGAAAAGTTGCAGAACCCCACATTTGCATCATTAGTAAAGCGATAGATTGAACAACATGACAATGGTTGGGCTGGGCAGAACTACTTGTACCTAATAACATTAATCTAAAGGCATTATTCTTCCATTGAAGTGTAAGTATTTGGTTTCATTAACTTTATTAGATTTTATCTGTAGTGAGTGTACTCTGACCCAGTGATAGCACTACTGGGTTTATATCTCACGAGATCAAAGACATAAAAAGATAGATAGATACATACATACATACATAAATACATAGACAGATGGATGGATGGACACATACATACGTACATCTCTATCTATCTCTACATATTTATATAGCTATAGATAACAGTTCTCTTTGTGGTGGGCAACCTCTTAATTTACAGTTTTTTGGTCATCAGTGTATATGAATTTAAGGGAAAACAACTGGGCTCCTAGAAATGAAGAAAGAAATGATCTCACAGAAATCTAGCAAGAAATATGAATTCATGCAAAGAAAAGAAAAGTGAACAGAAATGGAACAATTTATACTATATAATCAACATTATTAAAAGACACTATTTTGAAAGACTTAAGAACTGTTTTTTAGCACAATGATCAATTAATTCCTGATAACTGATCATAAAGAATGCTGCCCACCCCTTGACAGAGAGGTCATGCATTAATATGCAAAATGTGATTTTTTTTTTGCTATGGCCAGTGTAAGTAATTGCTCTGCTTCATTATGAATATTTCTTACAAAGGTTTTTCTTTTTTCCTCTAGGGAGCTGGTGAGTGCTGTGAAGAGGTGGGAGAAAAAAAATAAATGCTTGATAATTGAAAAAAAAATTTTTTAATTCTTCAATACTTTAGTCTTTGTATATTTGTATCCATTACAAGCATTATTTTTCTTCATAGGACTGGGCAGCAGGTATTCACTTTACTTCTCTTCTTTCAGCTTCAAGAAATACTGTGACAGCTTGTGCAACTTGCAGATCCCTCTCAAAGCCTTTATTTGTTTTCTATAGGTAGTACCATTTTGCAATAGAAGTATAATTATTCTTAGTGTCATCTCCTTTGGAGTTGTTTGGTGGGTTGGCACCTTCCTTTGTCCTTCAATGAGACTGCTCGGGGGCATCTTCATCAGACTATAAAATGTCCACTCAAATCTATTTTGAGACCTTTTTTTTTAACTTCTTGTGAACCTTATAGCTCCCTCATGCAGTTTATATTTTGATAATAAGAGATAACACATAAAAGGAAGCTAAAAGAGAGAGGAGTGGTGGTACCAACACAAAGCCATCATAGAAAACGTCCAGAGAATCCGGAGTAGAGCCTAGAAATGAAGACTGACCTGGACAGTTTCCTCAAAATGGAGGTTCTGAGAGGAAACAGCCAATCAGAGGAGGGATCCACAGGGCCAGAGTGTCCTCCAGAGCAAGAATTCCAATGATAGAGTGACCTTCAAGAGTAAGAATGTTCCTGTGGCACAGTAAAGGAAGTGTAGAGAGTCAAGGGTAAGGCCCGAGAACTTAATAACAAATGTAAAACTCATGATAGTTCTCAAAAGATGACACATTAAATAATGGTTTTTTTAAGATGTAAAACTGTAAATTTTATTGAATGTTCATAAATTTAATTATTTTGTTCTGTTACTGTTAATTTGCACACAAATATAGGGATATGCCTTTGATTGTTTTGAAGCTCTGAGGTTTCATCTTTCAAAAGATAGACTACTCAATGGTCTTTTTTTTCTGTTGTTTTTTTTTCAGTCCATCCATCATTTTTGCTCTATCTTCAGAAGCTCTCCTCCAGCAGATACATAGCAGCTGGTCAATCAATGTCACATTTCCTTTTAAACTCACCCCTTTTTTCCTGCTTTGATTTCAGTGTTATTCCAAACAACAGCAAAAGCAACTGCATAGTTAGAAGAGAAGCAAAAATCTGAGATCATCTGAAAGAACCACAAGGGACTTCTGGAAATGTGCGGGACAAAAACGGAGATCAAGCAACCAAAGACCCCTCTGTCGTGTGCTTCTTACAATTACTTTACTTTGTTGAATATTCCAATGCTCCAGTGGCACATTAGTAAGAGTGCTTTGATGATTTTGAAGTTCCTTTATTATCCACGTTAACAGCAAGTTGCTAGAAGCGGAAATTATTTTAAATAATAGGCTAATTGTTTCTAAAATGATGGAGAACAATTATTCTGCTATGAAAAGATTGAACAAACACCAAATTGATGGTTGGTTTAATTTCTTATTTTCATTTAAGAAAATAATTTAAGAATGACAACACAGTAGGAAGAACACCATTTCTATAGTAAAAGCATCTGGGTTCAAATCCAACCTTTGGCATTTCCTAACAATGGAACTTTGGGTGATTCACTTAAGCTTTCTTGGTTATAAAAATGAGAGGGTTAAATTAGATGCCCTGAGCGCTACTCCAGCTCTGCATCTCCTTTGGCTATGGTCCTAATAGAGTTATTTGAGTTCTCTTCATGGGATCACAAGATGTAGCACTGAAAGGGGTGTTAAAGAACATCTCTTGCAAGCCAGTACTCTCCTTTTAGAGATTATTAAACTGAGGTACGAAGAGATTAAGTGAATTGCCCAAGGCCATTTCTCTGTCAGTTTGTTTTTGTTTTTCATTTGGTACTAGAATGGATCTTGTAAAGCTAGGACCTGAAAGAATTGGAAATGTTTAATAGCTAACATTTCTATAGCAATTACTATGTGCCAGGCACTGTGTTAAGTGTTTATAATTATGTCATTCGATCCACACAACAACCTTGAAGGGAGGTGTTATTAGATGTGTAATACAGAAAATAGAAGATACAGAGGGTATGTGACTGCCAACTTCAAGAATATGAAAAATTATCAAGTGGAAAAGAGATTATCCTTCTTCTACTTGACCCTAGAGGGCAGACAGAAACAGAAGTGATTGGAAGAAATTGCCAAGACGTAAATTTACACTCTATTTCCAGAAAACTCTCTTAAGGATTGCGGCTATATCTAAATGGAATGGACTGCCTTGGAAATAATTAATCAGTTAACATTTGCTGAGCAATGTTCTGGGTAAGGGGCATGCAAAAATGAAATTGAAGTAATCTGTGACATTCTTGACAATATGCATCCATATAAGTATGTATGAGACATATAAAACAGCTGTCAGATAACTGGATGTGGTGGGTAGATATGAGGAGAAGACTCCAGCAGTTGGGTGACCAGGAGGCACTTGAACTGAGTGTTGAAGGAAACCAAGGATTCCTAGAAACAAAAATAAGGATGAGACCATTCCAGGTATGGGGAATAGCCAGTGAAAATGATGGCTGAGGCAGAGTTACAGGTGTAAGGATGAGCAAGAAAACCAGAAAGACTGAACTAGAGATTACATGGAGCGTAGTGATATGCAATAAAGGTGGAAAGTTAGGATGGAGTCAGTCTGTAAAAAGCTTTAACTGCCAGATAAAATTTATATTTCATCCAAGAGGTTCTTGTTCAATCTTCAGGAACTTCTAGCTTCATCTAGAGGTAATAGAGAGGAACTTGAGTGTGGGGCAAGACACTGGGGAGAGAAGAGAAATGGTCCAATCTATTTTAGGAAAACCACTTTCGTCCATATATGAAGGATGAATTGGCAGAGTCCTGAGGCAGCGAGACAAAGTAAGAGATTAATGAGGTATTCTGAGAGAGAAGTGATGAAAGCCTGAAATGGGGTAGGAGTTGTGGGAGTAGAGAGAGGGGGGTATGTGCAAGAGACACTGTGGAAGTAGAAGAATCTTGATGCACGAGTGAAAGTGAGGAGACAGGTGACACTGAGCTTATGAACCTGGTGGGGTGGAAGGAAAGTGGTGCTCTCAGCAGAGACAGTGAAGTTCTAAAGAAAAAGGAGTTTGGGGAAAAGATAATGAGTGTTGAGATAGTGAACTTTCCATCTTTTTTATTAACTTGTCATACTATTTAATATTGCATAGCCATTAAATGATTTGTACCTTTTTAAATGAATATCAGTTGTTTACAAGTTGATGATACTATTGACAAAATATTTTAACCTCAGCCTTGAACAAAGACGTTGGTCATTTGAAGCACAGGAACCACTACATTGTATTGTCTGATAAGAATTGGAGGGTAAGTTCACAAAAGAATGAGTATTCATCTTGCATTATGATGGTTATGGAATGAAGACATAGCAGTAACCATGGAATTCTGGGAATTTCAGTTTGGGAAAATAGCTCCTGCACATCTGACATCTTCCTTATTTTGTGTTCTATTGAGTAAGTCCTCAAATTTCTTCTTCTTTGCCCTCTGGTTACCAAACCAAAATCTGATCTGCTGAGGAATCAGGCTCAGTGCCTTAGAAAGTACCTGGTCTTCATTAGGCCTTATTTCTTTGAAAGTATTCACTGAGCATCTGTAGTTGACATCCTGAAAGCTTGGTTGTACTTTCTTTCCTTTTTCATTATCAGATGCTTCTATGTTCTCCACCTTTTTTTTCTTCATCCTCATTTTTGGATCTGTTCAAACCTGGAATTTGGGGCAAGAAATTTTACTCTCCTCAGGATTAGGAATGACATTTCCCTGCCTCAGTCCATCAAGTCCTTCCAAGTTCTGGAAGATTTATTTCTGTGGAGTAGAGTTGTTCATGTTCTTGGTTGGGATTCCATCAGCTGCTTGTGTATCTGATGCTCCATTTAATGAGCCTACACATTTATTCCTTTTGGATCTTTGATTAACAAACCAGAGTTGGATCTGCTGTGGAGTCAGGCTCAGGGCCTCAGAAAGAAACTGGACTTCATCAGGTTGGAGAGACTCCTTTCTAGGAGAGTATTCCTTGAAAATCCTTAACTGATATTCTGAGAACTTGTGTCATTTTCATTCCTTTTTGATCATCAGATGCCTCTATGTTTTCTGCCTTTTGCTCTTCATCCTCATTTGTTGGTCTGTTCGAAGCTGAAGAGTGGAGTAAGAAATCAGTCTCATTGATATCCAGTACAAACTCTCCCCTCATTAGTGCATCAAATTTGTTACTCACTCCTAGGCTTTGGAAGAGTTTTTTTTTTATTTTTTTCTCCCAATTGAAGAGTTTCTTGTGCCCTGGTTTATCCAGTGCTTCTTTCTTACATTGTGGCTTCATCCTTTGTTCTTTTTTTCTGTTCTCCAGGTAGTTTAATAAGAGGTGACATATTAGTGGGGAGAAGAGAATTCCAAAATGGAGGCAGAGCCATGAAATCTGGTATATTTGGCTGGAGTATTCCTGAACTACATGTGTTTTCTGCCAAGTTGGGTCCACGAAATTCAGAGCTTCTTGTTTTCCCTCCCTCTGGGCTACATTCATCCTGAAAATTTGTACAGACTTTTCCATCAAGTTTCTGTTCCTCATTTATGGCAAGGAATGAAGGTGAGAATGGTAGCCTTGAATTTCTTGCCACCTGGTTGTGCTTTTCTTTGTTTTCTTCAAGATACACCATCCAAAGAAAACCTAAAGTCTTGAATAGTTTGGGGGAGGTGGTTGTTAATGTGAAATGCTCTCCATTTTCTTAGTTTTCAGATTGGCTGTAATTCTGTTGCAAACTTTTGCTCATTCCACCAGTGACTTTGTCATTCTCCTCTTCTGAGATGACTTTGTCTTGAGTGTTGGAAAGAGCTATATTTTTTTGGAGATATTCACATCCAAGTCTTGGAATTCACTTTCCCTAGGACATTCTTGTCCTTTGGCTCCTTCTTCATCTTCAATTCTGCTTCTCATTCTCTTGTCTGATATTCAGAGACTTCAGTCAGAGAAGTCATTGAGGATTGGAGAGGGACCCTTGAGAGCAGTAGACAACATGGCTCTGGTGTAGTTGGCTGGAGTGTTCCTGATTTACACGTGCTGTCAGCCAAGTTGTGCTCAGGGTTTCTAGAGCTTTGTGTTTTCTCTTCTTCTAGGAAGCATGTATTGACTTTTCTGTCAAATTTCTGTTCCCCATTTATTGCCATCAGTGAGGATGATGGTAGGGACATTGAATTTACTGCCACTTGACTGTGATTCTCTTTTTTGTGTTCCTTGATATAGTCCATCAAGAGGGAATATATATTGTTCGATGGCTTTGGGGTCTGGTTGTTAACCTGAAATGCTTCCCCAGTTTCTTGCTTCTCAGACCAGCTGAATTTCTGTTTCATACATTTTCTCCTTTCACTAGTGTCATTGCCACTATCCCTCCTCTCCATGACTTTTCTGAGACGTCTTTGTCTTGAGTGTTGGAAATAACTCCTAGGAAGGAAGAGGTTTAATCTTTTTCCAAAAAGTGGCAATGCTGACATAGAAGAGCCAAGGACTGTTCTCTGGTCTGGCTGAAGAAGATGTGGAGATGCAGCTAATAGGGGCATTTATAGTCGTTTTTATGAAGATGCTAACCAGGAAGTCTGTTGGGTCAGAGACTTAAGTTCACACATCAATTATCTCCTCAACTCAAGTCAGGTTTCTCCAAAATATTTATTTCACTCTTCCTCAACCTCTTCAGTTTCACCCCCACTAATGTTTCTGACTTCTTTTGTTACTTGTATATTGAAAGTAATTTCGACTCTTGCTCATCTTTCAGTCTATGAAGATTTCTCCTTTCTAGCTGTGGATGAACTGATGCTGAGTGAAGTGAGCAGAACCAGGATGACACTGTACACAGTAACAGAAATATTGTTTGATCACCAACTTTGATAGACTTAGCTCTTCTTGGCAATGCAAGGATCTTCTAAGTTGCCTTTGCCTTTTTCTGGGTTGACAAGTCTGGAAATCGTCCAGCTGCCAGTGATTCAGTCCCCTGAGGCGTGCTCCAGCCCACAGACCTTTCCCACTAACCATCCAGGTTGTCTTGGACTGGAAATTTGTGTCACACTCTGTCTTTGTGTGGGTTCTGCTGCTCTAGAATTTGTTTAGAGTCATTTTTACAGGTATTTGGAGGGGCTTGGGGGACAGTCATACAAGTAATTACTTTTACTCTGCCACCTTGGCTCCTCTTCCTTATTTTACAATTTTAAGGAAAAATTAAGTGACCATTTGTTATGTTTTTTAGGTAGCAGGTGTGGTGGGAGTGGGGGCAGGGATTTATGTTCAGACCCAAGTTGGACAAGAGAAGAGATTCGTTACTTTGTGTCATGCCTTGCTTTAGCATTTAGTCTGGGGCAGCTTCTGGACCCTTGCTGAGAGAAATGCTTTAAATGCACAAAATGAAATACAGAGAACTATGAAGAAAACTATTTATGTTGACATCCAACTATCTATATAGATATTGGTATATATATAGATATATCTCTATATCTATATAGATACCTATATAGTTATGTCTATCTATATCTATATCTGTATACACACACACACACATACACACACATATTAAGCATGTTATGGGTTAAGAATTCCTGGACCAGATGGCCCACGAGACCACTTTCCACTTTTTCATTCTGTCTTCTGTGAATTAAATGACAAGGTACATCAACAGATGTCTGGATGAAAACACTGCTATGGAAAATCATCCTGTTTACATACTACATAAAACTACCTGATGGATCAACAATTTCTCCATGTCCCTGGTTATTTGGATCCTTACTTGCAAGAGGCTGACACATATTGAATAAGAAAGGAGGTCTCCTTCTCTTGAGAGCCATGGCTCATCCAAGGCCACCCAAAGAGAACAGAGAGATGTGGGGAAATGCAGAGCTCGTCACTCAGGGCCATCTCAATGTTTCTATTCTCACTGGATTTCAATACCGACTGCATGGTTTTTCGTTTTCTTTTATCCTAACCACAAGGAATTACAGCCCTAGAGTCCATTCAAAGTAGTAAAAGCTGACCACCCATCCTTTTGGGAGAGTAACAAGGGCTGACTGAGGCCTATGCCATGAGCAAACCTCAAGGCAAATAGGTAGCATGAGCCATAAACATCCTGTTACTTATTGGAGCATTTTCTGCCCAATCCTCTGCTGACACGGTGTAAGTATATACCAAGGGGAACAGGAAACCAAATGAACAAATATTTGAATAAATGCTGTCTTCTACAGGAGCAATTTCCCTGTCCCTAGACTAATTGAGTCTTCCCCACTAAGGTCATTTCCCATCTATACTGTATGTGTCTTGTATGAACCTATTTATTTACATGTAATCACCACAAATTCTTTAAGGGTAGGGATTGCTTTTATCCTTACTCTTTAAGGCCAGTACCTAATACATATTGAGCCCAAAATAAACACTTGCTGATTGATTAATTTATTAAGAGCCATGGACTTAGAATTTGCCATTGCTTTATCTTTTGTAGGGTGGGGGAGGGAAGAACAAAGTTTCTGCCTGTCTCCTTCAATTCGCCTGACACAAATCTCAACTGCAGCCCTTCCTCCATTTGCCTCTCCCTGCTACATTTCCCAATGTAATTTACTCTCACTAACAGGATTATCTTTGCTTTCTTTCCATCCTTCAATATAAAGGTGCTCATGGGCTTGCCCAATTTTTCTTGTCACCTCAGCTTCCTTGCTAGTCTAATCATTTCTTCCTGCTTCTTTAAATGTCTACATTGGTTCCTACTCAAAGCTAAACTTTTCCTGCTTTGAAAACCATTTATTAATTTTCTCTTTTTCATACCTTTGCCTGTCATGTGACCTGAGCTTTCCTGGCTAAACTCATTTCTTTATTCCTGAACTATATATCCCTCACCCAAGGCTTTCCTCTCCAGAAATAGGTTATGTCTGAATGGAGAATGCAGTTAAGGGTCATTTAATCCAACCTGTCCCTGAACTGGAAGACTCTCTCCAATATCCCAGAAATGAAGTCATCTAACATTCTCCAGGTTGGAAGGGACTTCAGTTACCATTCAGCTCAACTCACAACTGAACAATCTCCCCAACAACATCCCCAAGAAGTGACTGTCTATCTAACCTTCATCAAAAGACCCACTACCTTTGCCCACATGCCAATCTACTTTGGGATAGCTCTAATTGCTAAGATTTATTTTTTTCCCCTTTCAGCAAGGTTCTTTGCAACTTCCATCCACTGTTCCTAATTTTAAAAAAAAAAAGGTTTATATTTCAATCTTTCATACATGTGACAGCCATTGAGATACTTGAAGACTGTTCTCATTCTCTCCTCCAAATCTCCTCTTCTCCAGGATAAACATCACTATTTTCCTTCAAATGATTCTCCTATGGTATGACCTCAAGGCCATTCACTATCTATCCCTGTTAACTCTCATTAGGACATTCTGTAGATTGATTTCCTAAAGTGGCCCAGAACCAAATCCAATACTCCAAATTTGGAATGACAAGGACAGAGTACAATCAGACAAACACCTCCCTTAGTCACAGACACTATGCTCTCAATGTACCTCAAGATTATTGTGTTACATAGATGAACCCATTTTCTTATTGATATGGACATTCACAAAAAAACAAAAAGGTATAGATTAGAACCCATTCAATCCCAGGCCCTATCATTAACAAGATTTGTAACTTTTTAAGAGTGACTACCCTTCTTTGTAATCTCAATTACCTCATCTGCAAAATGGGGATAATAATATTTGTGCTTAGCTACCTGCCTTAAGGTCATTGTAAAGAAAGTGCTTTGTAAACTGAGAAGCGGAGGGGAAATGGGAAGTGCTATTATTCCACACTGCAGTGGAATCAAGTGGCACCTGACTTCTTGTTTACAGGGGAAAAATTACAGTAATAATAGTCCCAATTCATAGTGGAGACTGCCTGACAAATACTTCATTATTATTACAAATAAAAATGAAATGATGATAATCATAGGATATTCATACTTCAGTAGGAAGAGTCTAAACACCTAGAGAGCCTGGCATTTCTTTAATGATCAATTTTGTCCACTCATTCACCATCCCCTCACTAAATGCTGCTCAGCAATTCTACTAGATTGAGGCATATTTTTCATCACCAGTTCGTAGTAAAAGTAGAAATAAAATGAATATTCAACTAGGAAGACAATATATACCCCCCCAAATAATCATCCACCATTGAAATATAATACTCCCAACATCAGAGATGATTGTAAACTGATGATCAGAATTGAGTTTGGTAAACATTTAAGCACCTATTACCTATCAAAGACTATGGGGTAGTTTATAGAACAGGAAAAAAGAAAAAGAAACAGCCCCTATCCTTGGGTGGCTTACATCCAATTATTATCATAATATGAATGACTTACAGCTCTATATATCCAACCCAAGTCTCCTTCCTGAGTCCTGTGTTACCAGCTTCCTACTTGACATCTCTGGCTCTGTGTCCCATTGGTATTTCAAACACAATATGAGTAAAAGAGAAATCGTGATCTTTCCTTCCAAACCCACTCATCTTCTAAACTTCCCCATTTCTTTTGAGAACATTAGCATTCTTCCAAGGTAATTTCAAGAGTGAGAGGCATAAAATTCTGTGGTGGGTTAATTCTTCTGTGGTCTCCTCAATAAGCAGCAATGTCTTATTTATGGGCAAAGGACGGCTGTTCAAATCCTATTTCTGCTACTTACTACCTGTATGACCTACACCAAATCACTTACCTCACAGGGTCTAATTTCCTCATCTGTATAATGGGGAGGGGTAAGACTACAGAGGCTCCCAGGTATCTTCCAGCTCTAGAGCTATAGCCCTTATGTCTCTAAAGTTTGGATGTTATGATCACATTTCCAAAAGATAGTAGAAAAAATGCTCCATTTGAAAGATGATATTCAGAGAAAATAGTTAACTAATGTAAAGGGGGGAAAATATGAGATTTTATTCAAAGTCGAGTGAAAATGTAATTTTAAAACCATATCATTCCAAGATAGATTAAAACTTCAGATCTATTGGCTCTGTATAAATAGGAAGATTTTGGCAGTCTTTGTCTTATTGAAGAAAGGAGCAATGATTTGCCATTTTATTAGTGCCAAACAAACATTAGTCCTGTCAAAACAGAAAAGAGTTACTTTTCAAAATGAATCATCAAAAACAAAATTCAGCCATGTTGTATCATTGTGCTTCGATATTTTTATATTCAATAATTAATATGTGCTTTGATATGCATACTAAGTATGAGACTAGAATGGCCATTTTAATTATATGTTCTTCCGTTTTTTCCTGCAATTTTTTTTCTGATGAGGTAGCTTACAAAATAGAGCTCAGTGGGGCTGCTTATAATACCATAAGAATATTCACTATTCTCTTCAAAAACTTAATGACACAATTTTCATATCACATAGAAATTGTGTTAGTCACTTAAAATACAAAAGTCATCACTCTGTAAGGATAATCATTTGACAAAAAGGCTAGAAGGGTTGGCTTACATCAAACAGGATGAGAATTAAGGAGGATAAATGTAAAGTCCATAACTGAGGTTCAAAAATCAATTATATAAGCATAGGATCAGGAAAGCTGGCTTTTCCAGCAGTTAATGTGTATGAGAGAGAGAGAGAGGGAAATGAGGGAGAGGGGAAGGGAGAGGAGGAGGGGGAGAAAGAATTTTAATACTGGAAAAACAAAGCTTTATAATGAGAGATATGATTAAGGTTTATAAAGCAGTATTTTGTTCTTTGATTCAAAGATTCAGATGGGAAAAGGACCTCATATATATTCATCCCCCTTTGAGCAAATAAAGACTCTAAAAAGCTCACCAATTATCCAAGAACACACAGGTAAGTAGGTAAAAGAGCTCAGAAGTGAACGCAGGTTTTTTATCCCAAATCCAGTACCCTTTCCACTTCACCACACTGATTAGGATATATGCGGATGCCTGTATTGAAATCCAGAATGCCAAAATAATGACTACCCCTGAATTCTGAAAGTAGTATTTTTTAGTACAATGTGTGGTCAAAGAAGATGAGTTGGTAATGTGGAAAGAGCAGGGATAATCAGCTGAAAGCCTGCATACTACATTAGTATGCAAGCTATGGCAAGAGATAACAAGGAAGGGTATCAGTCTATTAAGTGGAGTTTCAGTTATGAAACCATGGGAAGACCAACCCTGTGATCTGAAGTCACAGATCCTTAATTGGTTGATGATGCATAATTGAGATGCTTGCCTGAATCCTTCACTTTCTTTAGGCATGGAGAAGGCAGAAGCCTAACAATCGAGGAGATTTACATTGAAAAAAAGTTTTAGAATTGACGTCTCACCAGATTCATCCCACGTGACGTAAACGTACCTCCCCTCCAACTGCCATTGCCCATGCGTAGAACATAAGTTGGTGGAGCCACTTGATATGCTTATAGTAAAATACAACTTTGAAGCTAGGGAAGGTCCTTAGAGGTCATCTAGGTTTATTTACAGATGAGGATATTGAGGCCCAGAAAAAGGAAGTTATGTGCCAAAGGTCCTACAACCAGTAAGGGGCAATAGGAAAACTAGAGGCAAATCTCCCTATTTCAACTGCAGTTCATTTCTATGATAAACTTTTTTTAACTTGGGATAGCTTAAATAAAATGGGCTTTTAAATGAAAAAAAACTCACAGGAAACAGAATTGTTTGCATTTTCATCAAAGACATTGCATTTTTTTTCTTACTGGTCTATACCTCATCAGATTTTTCCATTCTACACATTCCTTCCTCTCTACCTTGGTAGCAGGTCCTCATCACTTCTCTTCTGGACCCCTGGACTATTTGGATTGCCTTTGAACTGATATCTTTGCCTCCCATCTTCCCCCTCTAATTCATACTATTCCTCCAGTATGGTATTTAATCTCTCATCTCTTTTGCTTTCCATGCCTGGGATCTTCTCACCTTTTACCCTACCTTTTAGAATCCCCAATTTTCACTCAAGCATAGCTCCTTTGACATATGCCTATCTCAGTTTCATTATCTGTAAAATGGACATAAGAGTAACACCTATTTCTTAGGGCTGCTGTCAGGATGGAATGATATAATATTTCGGAAGTACTTAGGAAACCAGAAAGTGCTATATACAACCTTCTTGTCATTGTTGTTGCTCATTAGAACTACTACTGAGCCTCTTACCAGGCACAATTTGCTTGCCTAAATTCTTAGAATCTAAGTACGGCTCCTCTATGAAAAAGATTTTCAAAGAATCATGTTGTTGTTCAGCCATTTCTGTCATGTCTAACTCTTTGTGACCCCATTTGGGATTTTATTGTCGAAGATATTTCAGTGCCTTACCATTTCCTTCTCCAGATCATTTTTTATGTATGAAGAACAGAGACAAACAGGGTTAAGTGACTCCGCCAGGGTCACACAATTAGTAATTATCTCAGGCCAGATTTGCACTCAGGAAAACAAGTCTTCCTGCCTTCAGGACTGGCACTCTATGCGTTGTGCCATCTAGTTGCCCCTCAAAGAATCACACACCTCCAAAATGTATGCACACAAAGCAATAAACAATAATAATAATTGCCATGGATATAAGTTTTTGCAAAGATTGCATCATTTGAGCAGTGCATCTACCCTGTGAGGTAGATGCTACCATCATGCATATTTTACAGATGAAGAAACTGAAGCTAAA
Source organism: Phascolarctos cinereus (assembly GCF_003287225.1). NCBI lineage: Eukaryota > Metazoa > Chordata > Mammalia > Diprotodontia > Phascolarctidae > Phascolarctos > Phascolarctos cinereus. Next base: position 26,261,756 of record NW_027555736.1, on the reverse strand, counting down.
GAAGTTAAGACAATTGACCAAATTCAATTAGCTACTAAATGTCTGAGACAGGATTTGAACTCTAATATTCTTGAATCCAAGTTAGTCAACAAGGATATCTAAAGTGGTTACAATGTGTGCTAAGCATATACTAAACTGCAAAGTACATACTATATTGTGCTAAGCATTGTAGATACAAAAAAGGGCCCAACAAATAGTTCTTGCCCTCAAGGAGCTAATATTCTAATTACAATTTAAATTTACATCATGTAAATCAATGGCGTCAAACTCAAAATAGAAATGGGGGCCACTAAACTGTCCATTAGCATCCTTCCAGGCTACATGTTGAAATAGAAACGTACATCAACTATGCCATACTGTGCTTTAATGTATTTTGTTAAATATTTCCCAATTACATCTCAATCTGGTACCTGACCCCACCCTTAACCTCTAGTCATGTGTCTGATACCTCTGATAAATAATTAGCCATTATTATATAATTCATACAAAATAAATTGGAAATAATTCGGGAGTGGTGAGAGGAGGTATTAGGAGTTGAGGGAAAGGGAAGGACTTCCTCCAGATATTGGAATTTGAACTGAAGCTTCAAGGAAGGCAAAACAAAATTAAGAGGTGAGAGGTGAGGCGCAGAGAACTCCAGGCATGGAACATAGGCAACGTAAGAGCACAGAAATAGGGGCTGGACTGTTGTGTGGGAAGTACAGCCCCTCAGTCAAAGTAAAAGGATCCTCCAGTGTGTGGAGAGGAGTAAAGTGAAAAATGGTTAGAAAAGTGGGAAAAGGCTTCACTGGGAAGAGGTAGAAATGCCAAACGTAGGAATTTATTTATGGCCAAAAAGGAAATCAGAGTCACAATAGCTCATTGAGTAGAGAGGTGACAGTCAGACCTATTCTTTAGAAAGATCACCTTGGCACTGAGTAGAAGATGGACTGGAATAAGGACAGATGAGGCAGGAAGACCAGTTAGAAGACTATTGTACTTGGGGAAGCTAGGTGGCTCAGTGGATAGAGCACCGGCCCTGAAGTCAGGAGTACCTGAGTTCAAATCTGACCTCAAACCAAACACTTGACACTTACTAGCTGTGTGACCCTGGGCAAGTCACTTAACCCCAATTGCCTAAAACAAATTAATAAACAAATAAATAAACAAACAAATAAACAGATAGATAAATAAACAAATGAATGAATAAATAAGTGAATGAATGAATGAATAAATAAATACATGAATAAATAAATAAATAAAAATGGAAGACTATTGTAATCATCCAAGGGAGACATGATGAGGGCACCAGTGCTTAGCATGGTGCCTAGGCACAAAGTAGGCACTTAATACATGTTTATTGAAGGTCTGGGTGTCTAGGAGCATCTTAGTCTTAATAATAAGGAAGTCAGAAGAGGAAGGGTTTTGTTTTTTTTTTTTTGGGGGGGGGGAGGATAAGTTCTCTTTAAGACATTCTGGGCTTGGGATGCCTACATGACCTTCAGTTCTAGACTTCCAAAAGGTTATGTTAATATTTGACTGTAACGCAGGACAGACACAAGGGCTGAATATATAGATCTGAGAATCATTTACAATGAACCCAAGACAGCTGATAAGATAGAGTCAGATGGTATAGAGGAAAAAGAGAATGCTCAGGACAGAACCTGGGTCTTTAGCCACATTTTGTCACCTATGCTAATCTGCATAGAGACACATAGGTAGTGTGAAGGCTACGGAGGGAGAAGGAGCTGAGCAAAAGAGAGGGCAAGTCTCTGTCTCTAATGAAAAGAGTGAGATCTATTCTAATTGATCAACAGCTTTCTGAATTCACTTCTGCTTTCCCATGACAGCAATCCACTTTTTTCAGGAGATTTTAGGGGCTTGTTTTTCTCTTTTGGTTGTTGTTCCTTCACTTGACATTTCAAATATTTCTTTCAACCTTTCACTGAATGGCTGACAGAAATCATTTCTCTACATAAGTAGCCTCATTCACAGTTCTCTTGACTTTTCATTTGTTTTGACTGCCTGATGTATTCCAAGCTCTCAACTTTGTTCCTTTTTACATAAGCAAGTTGATTGGTTATACAAATGATTATGTATACTACTCATGTATCTATTTTTTCAGGGACCAAGGCTTATATGGAAGAGGAGGGGATTGTGGACTGCATGTGCATATTCTCAGAGCCTAGGATATTTAAAAAAAAAAAAAAGCTTGATCTGGTAAAGCTTTTATAGGCCTGACCCTAATTAATTCTCCTCTAGCCAAACATAGAGGTTTATCCTGGGCTTGCTTGTTCATACAGTAAATGAAAGGCAGAGGCAGCATGTGATGATTGATTGAAGAACTGGTGTCATACTCAGGAAGACCTGGGTTGCTCTCCATCCTCCGCTCTGACTAATGACCTCTTTGGCTTCCCTTGAGTCCCAAGTAAAATCCCACCTTCTAGAGGAAGTCTTCCCCAATCCCTCCTAATCACAATGCCTTCTCCCTGTAAATTTTTTCATATATATATATATATATATATATGTATACATATATACATATATATACATAGAGATAGATAGAGAGAGAGAGAGAGAGAGAGAGAGAGAGAGAGAGAGCGAGAGAGCTTTGTATGAACTTGTTTGTGTGCTGCCTCCCCCAATAGATTGTATTGAGGGGAGACACTGTCTTTTGCCTCTTTTTTTATCACCAGCACTTAGCACAGTGCCTGGCATATAGTAAGTTCTTAATAAATGCTTACTGATAAATTTACTAAATCTCTCTCTGACACTTACTTCAAGTGCTAGTCATCTACCCTTTTAGTGTTCCAGCTAGGTGATAGAATGGTTAGAATGGTGAGTCTGGAAGCAGAAAAACCTTGGTAGAAATTTAACCTCAGATACTTGTTAGCCCTATAACCTTGGGTAACATGGGACAGTTATCACTATTGTGGTAAAGATGAAAAGAAAATCGACATTTTTCTCAGAAATTTCCTTTTACCTACCTAGTTTACAATTTTTTTTGGTAGCGTCCTTTATGATATTTTAAAGGACATGTCGACTGTGATTGTCTTTGCCCTTCTTTTCTAGTTTGGAGAAATTAGAAAAATGAGAAGCAAGGCACAGTATTTAGAAAGCCAACTGTGGAGTCAGGAGTTTCCAAGCTCAAGTTGGGGCTCTAACACAACCTGAGACCCTGGATATGCTGGGTGATCTCATAATTCCTGGGTAACATTCTAGATATATAGTTATCATTTCCATATCACAGGGGTTAGGGGCACAGTGCCCCCACAATCTGGAAAGTCCATGTAAAATTCTTGGGCTCTCCTTTTGTACCAGAGAAAAAATCTGAATTATTATGGTATTAAAGGATAAAATATGTTGATATTATACAATACTATATATATAGTGTGTCTGTGTGTGTCTGTGTGTGCCTAGCGAATTTGTGAGTTTCTAAACTTTTTCTGTGTCATCTGCTGGACTTCACATGTTGTCAGCAACTTCCACAAAACTCCCCAAAAATTCCCATTTAATTTCTAATGTCAACCCATGATATGTCAAAACTATGGTGGGGAAAGTTGCAAAGTGGAAAGGATAACTGTAATTTGCTCCAGAGCAGCTGCCAATTTTCTTTTATATAAGGAGTTTCCTTAATGAGAGTTCCTCATGCCAATGAAATAATGGATCTACTTCTAGAATAAAATTAAAATTGGGAAAAATGAAGGCAATGAAGAACCTAGAGGTCATTCAAACAAAGGGGAAATTAATCATCCTATTTGAAAAGAAAGTGATTTGTTCAAGGCAAAATCAAAAGAGCCTGAGCTCCCCAAAGTATTATAAATTTTCTCAATATTATTTACATACGTTTATCTTATTATTTTGCATATTTTATATGTATACAGTTATAAATACATATATTTAAATGAAGTCATGTCTGTATGCTATCAAATTATGTGTATATATACATGTATACATGTATACACATGTGTATACATATATACGTATATACATATGTTCATACACATATATACACATATACGTATACATATATACATATATATACATATACATATATATGTATATGTATATATATGTATATGTATATATATATGTATATATATATGTGTATATATATGTATGTATGTGTATGTATATATGTATACGTATATATGTATATACGTATACATATATGTGTATATATGTGTATACATATATACGTATATACATATGTTCATACACATATATACACATATACGTATACATATATACATATATATACATATACATATATATACATACACATACATACATATATACACATATATATATACATATATATGCATAGATATATACATATATATACATACACATATATACATATATATACACATATATACATATATACATATATACATATATACACATATATATACACATATATATACACACATATATACATATATATATACATATATATACACATATATATACTATTAAAAACCAAGTGAAAGAGAGCATGTAGAGAGCAGTGGTCAGCTAGGTGGCGCAGGAGATATAGCTCTGGGCCTGGAATCAGAAAGACTCATCTTTGTGAATTCAAATCTGGCCTCAAATACTTACTATCTGTGTGACCCTGAGCAAGTCACTTCACCCTGTTTGCCTCAGTTTCCTCATCTGTAAAATGATATGGAAAAGGAAATGGCAAATCACTCTAATGACTTTCCCAAGAAAATCCCAAATAGGGTCACAAAGAGTTGGACACAATTGAAAAATGACGAAACAGAGAGCAGTAGATATCTTCATCACAAAATGTAAGAGCTGAAAAAGAGATCTCATCCAAGTTTCTCATTTTATATGTTACAAAACTGGACAATGGCGTAGAGAAAGGATCAGCCCATATAGCTACTTAGCAGAGCCAGAGATTCAAGAATTCTGACACCCAAACCACTGTTCATTCCATTGCATGTCTTTGAAACAGACACCAAATCCCCTTTAAGGAGAGTTCCTAAGAAAATGACAAATCAGTGTAGTTTTTATTCAATCTTGAGAAGATTTTTTTAAACTAAAAACTCACTCTTGGACCCTCAGTAAGACTATTTGAACTCACTTGTACCTTTGGATGAAACCCTTCATCTCTCTGGGCCCCAGTTTTTTTTTTCTTTCCTTTGTAAAGGATTTTTATGAGATGTTTTCTAAGTTGCCTTTCAGCCTGTAAACCTCTGATCCTAAGCCATCAAAATCACAGACTGAACTTCAGAAGGCAGATTTAATCAAAGTGCCGAAGGGGATAACCATCCCCATAATGTAAAATCCCAGGTAGCAAGTAACCCAAAAGGATTAATGAAGTTTCCAAATCCTTTCTTTGCAAATCAGAAAGTTGCCCCTACTCTAGGAAAATCTGGTCAAAATCTATTAGCATATACATACATGTATGCAGTATATATATATATATGTATATATATACACACACACACACACACACACACACACACACACACACACACACGTATGTGTATAGGTCAAGCAACGAGTGTCTTTTCTGCAGAGCTATCTCTCAAACTCAATACAGAATGAACCTTGACTTCTTTTTCAAGAAGCCTGAAACTCAAAACCACATTGGAAAATGCAAAAGGACCTTGCTGCAGGGGAGGTTGAGGCTGGGTCTGGTGGACCAGTTACTTAAATTTAGGAGTTCTGAAAAGAGGTAAAGCCAGCCAATAAGTGCTCTGCATTAAATCTGGAATCAATAAGAGGATTGGGCACCAGCCGAAGGAGGGGTTAACCCATCTAAATTAGAAAATCATAGCAGATTATAACTTCCGTATTCACTGGGATTAAGATTAGCAAGGCAGTTAGGAGTCTAAATAGACAGAGGACATGGGTGTGAGTCAATTATGTCGGGGTGGGGGGATCTAAAAAAACCGAAGGGGTAAGAAAGAAGGATGTGCTGAGAAAGGGGAGGGGGGAAAGAATGGGGGAAAGGATCTCACATAAAAGATACACAAGAAAGAGCTTTTAAAGTGGAGGGGCAAGTAGGAAGAGTCTGATAGGCAAAGCTTGAACCTTGATCTCATTAGAATCAGTGTGTGAGTATGTGTGTGTGTGTGTGTGTGTGTGTGTGTGTGTGTGTGTGTGTGTGTGTGTGTGTACACATATACACACACATATGTATACACACATTCAGATAGAAATGTATCTTAGCAAACAGATATATAGGAGAAAGGGGGATAAGTGAAGAGGGGAGGATAAAAGGGAGGACACATTAAGGGAAGCAGTGGTCAGAAGCAAAAATGTCTTTTAAGGAGGAAGAGCTAAAATGACAAAGATTTTAAAAAATAGAAAGAAGCCAAATGCCATTAGTAATCATAACACTAAATGTGAACAAGATTAACTCACCCATAAAATGGAAGTAGATATCAGAATGGATTAGAAAGCAGAATCCAACAATGGGTTGTTTACAAGAAACATACTTGAAACAGAAAGACACTCACAGAGATAAAATAAAGGGCTGGGAAAGGATATATTATTCTTCAGCTAAGTTGTTTTTTTTTTTTAAAGGCAGAAACTATGATCTCAGACAAAGCAAAAATAGATGTAATTAGAAGAGATAATCAGGGAAACTACATTTCTAAAAAGTACTATAGACAAAGAAGTAATATAAATACTAAACAGATATGCACTAAATGGAAGAGCATCTAAATTCTTAAAGGAAAACTTAAATGAGTTACAAGGGGAAATGGATACTAAAATTATTCTTGTGGGGGAAGTCAATTTACCCCTCTCATAAAATATAAACATAAAATAAATAAGAAAGACATTAAGAAGATGAATACATTTTAGAAAAGTAAGCTATGATAGATCTCTGGAGAAAACTGAATGGCAATGGAAAGGAACATATATATTTTTCTCAGCTGTACATGGCAATTTCACAAAATTTATAACATATTAACACATAAAAACTAAACAAAATGCAGAAAACTAGAAATATTAAATGTGTCCTTTTGGAACCTTAATGCAATAAAATTTACATTCAATAAAGGGCCTCAGAAGCATAGGTTAAAAATTAATTGGAAATTAAATAATTTAGTCCTAAAAAATAAGTGGCTCAAAGAACAAATCATAGAAACAATCAACAATTTCATTAAATATAACATCAACAGTGAGACAATGGACCAAAATTTTGGAGATATAGACAAAGCAGAAAATTTATATCTCTGAATGCTTACATCAGTAAGAAAGAGGGGGAAAAGGGGAGAGGGGGAGAGAAGGAGCAGATCAATAAATTAAGTAGGCATTTAAAAAGACTAGAAAAAGAACAAATGAAAAATCCCCAGTTAGATACCAGAATACAAAACCTAAAAGTCAAAGGAGAGAATAAGATTCAAAGTTTGAAAACAAATTGAACTAATAAATAAAATTAGGAGCTAGTTCTATGGAAAAAAATAATAAAATAAACTATTGGTTAATCTGATTGAAAAAGAAGAAAAAAAAGAAGAAAACAAAATTACCAGCATCAAAAATGGAATGGGTGAATTCACCACCAATGAAGAAGAAATTAAAGCCAATAAAAGTCTCTGTTTTTCCATTTATATGTCAACAAATCTGACAATCTAAGCAAAATGGACGAATATTTACAAAAATATAAATTGCTCAGGTTAACAAAAGGGGAAATAGATTGCTTAAGTAACTTTATCTTAGGAAAAAAAATTGAACAAGCCACAAATGAGCTTACTAAGAAAAAATTCCCAGGACTAGATAGATTTACAAATGAATTCTAGCATACATTTAAAGAACAACTAATTCCAATGCTATATAAACTATTAGGGAAAATAGGCACAAAAGGAGTCCTACCAAATTCCTTTCATGACACAAATATGCTTTTGCCACCTAAACCAGGAAGAATAAAAACAGAGAAAGAAAACTATAGACCAATTTCCCAAATGAATATGGATACAGAAATTTTAAATAAAGTATTAGTAATGAGATTACAGTAATATATTATGAAACTCATACACCATGACCAGTTGGGTTATAGCATGAATGAAGGGCTGGCTCAATATTAGAAAAACTTTAACCATAATTGACCACATAAATAAAAATTTAAAAATCATGATTATCTCAATAGATGCAGAAAAAAGCTTTTCGACAGAATACAACACACCTTCTTATTAAAAATAGTAGAAGGTGTATGAATACATGGAGCTTTCTTTAAAATGATAAGTTATATCTATCTAAAACCAAGGGCAAGCATTATCTGCAATGGGGATAAACTAGAATCCTTCTTAGTAAGATAAGGGGTGAAGCAAAGATTTCCATTTTCACCACTATTATTTAATATTGTATTAGAAATGCTAGCTACCACAATAACAAGAAAAAATTAAAGGAATAAAATATATAATGAGGAAACAAAACTATCACTTTTTTTCAGATGATATGATGGTATATTTAGAGAATGCTAGAGAATCAACTAAAAATCTAGTTGAAACAATTGACAACTTTATCACTACACTATGATATATTCAGGTTAATTGTGACTAACTCAGTTTTACAACTGAGAATATTGAGATTTAGAGAGCATGTGTGACTTACAAAAGGTAACAAGTGGCAAAGTTGGGATGAGAATCCAATTTGCTTTAAAAATTTTCCAGGCTCCATGAACTATACTAACCTGACTCCTTCTTGAAACTCATTTTGATCCCAACCATCTTCTCTCAAGGCACAGTAGGAGCACCTGATTTTATTTCAATCAATAAGTCCAAAGGACATTGTTTTCACCTGAGCAGTTCTAGTGTGGGGTATTTCCTC